>NC_133457.1:52532949-53132949 GCF_048565385.1 Saimiri boliviensis | reverse complement strand
ATTATATGATTTTAAATTCCATACCCAACATTTTGCACTGTAGCAGTTATACCTAATAACACATTTATTGTATTACACACTCATGTATTAATTCTATTCAAGTACTCATAAGTGCTTAGTTCCATAAAATTTTACTCCTTAGTTTCATTATAGTACTCCTGTCTTTCTATGTGCTCTCTCCATCTTTGTCATAAAGTTTCATTATAATCAATAATATATGTGTCCTCTCATCTAACGTTTCAGTATCATTTGTTTATACTTAAAATCCTTAGACATTCCGGGGCCATTTTAATACTTCTTCAAACTTTCAAGCTCTCACTCAATGACCATCAGAAAATTATTAAAACACTTTTATCCATTCTCTCAATAGCTCAGAAATGCATCCAAGTCCTATTATAGTTACTTCGTAACTGTCAGTTCTAACACTTACAAATTAACAGGTGGAATTTAAATAAACCCAAGGCTGCTTTCCTTTTTCCTTGAATTCCTCTCTGTTTGATGATACAAAGCGACTGGCATCTAATCCATTTATAATTCAGAGGCTGGAAGAAAACAATGTCACTATAAAAGTCCATACTTTTCTTTGACACTAGAACAAAGCTTACTCCCTAAGGGAGAGAAAATTATCATAATCTCTAACACACCTACCTCTTGCCCAATCATATTTACGTGGACAAAAATAGTTTCACCTTCAAAGTCAGTTGTCAAAAGCAAACAGAAGACAAAATTGTCTCACTAGGTACACTTAATTTTTAGGCTAACACCAGTTCCTTATTCACATAAGCTGTTGTTATCACTACACTAAGACCAAAGAAACTTGGCTTAGTGTTAATCAACAGTTTGTAATTGTATATTAATAGATCATTTGATTAGTATAAATGACTTCTGTTTCCAAGATTGGAAAGTCCATGAAGATAAGGGTGAGGTGAGTTTAATTAATATTGTAGACCTTCAGCCTAACCCAATTAGCTTGGAATTTTTGTTGAATGAATAAACAAATAGTCCAACTTTCTTTCCTTTTTTTTTTTTTTTAAGACAGAGTTTCACTCCCGTTGTCCAGGCTGAAGCGCAATGGCACAATCATAGCTCACTGCAATCTTGACTTTCCAAGCTCAGGTGATTCTCACACCTCAGCCTCCTGAGTAGCTGGGACTACAGGCACATGCTACCATACCTGGCTACTTTTTGTATTTTGGTTGAGACTGGGTTTTGCCATGTTGCCCAGGCTGGTCTCAAACTCCTGGGCTCTAGAGACCTGCCCGCCTCAGCCTCTCAAAGTGCTTGGATTACAGGACTAAGCCATCATGCCCGGTTCTACAATCAAACTTTTTTAGTTGATATCTAGGTGTACAAAATGAAAATGCCAATGGATTACAGAAATTCACTTAAGTGCTTACTAACTGATAACTACTAAAGCAAAAAGTATCACTCAGACTAAATATATAGCTTGAAAGTTCCAAAATTCAACATGTATTTAGTGTCACAGATCTAAAAGTCAGAACGTCCAAACTACTCTCATAGCCATCCTCCAATACTTATATTCCCACAAACCTTCTTTCAGTAAATATAACCAAGTCAAACAACTAGGGATCACATTAGATTCGTTCCTCTTTCTCATCTTTCGGAATCATTCCAGAGCCTTAATATTTGCAGAATCTGTCACACTTCCTCTCCATTCTCACTAACCTTCAATACATTTGAATTTTCATTAGGTCCCTAATGGATTAATGTTTTTTAAACAAAACAAAACAAAACAAAAAAAGCCTTTAATTGGTATGATTCCACCCTTATTCACTCGCCAAATCATCATCTAAATTGCTCCCACAAAGGCATTTCCAAAAATGAAAATAAAAAACAAGTCATTTTGAAAATACCATCAATTTCAGAAAAAGTCAAAACATTCAATGGAGAAAATATAGTCTCTCTCAGGTGTACTTTTACAAGGGCATCTTATGTCCTCTACGGTTGGAAAATAGATTTTATCTTTGCATTTCCTGTTTCTAAATTAAGAAACATCTTCTGCTACTGCCTACCAAACTCCTACTCCTGGTGAAGACAGGAGTTGTTGTCTGGTGAAGACAGACAACATTGCTGAAATGGCAACAAAAGATTTTGAATATGACATAAATTTATATGATAAAGCAGTGACCGGGTTTCAGAGGACTGCCTCCAATTTTGAAAAAAGTTCTCTGGTAGAATGCTATCAAACAGCACTGCATGCTACAGAGAAATTTTTCATGAAGAGTCAACTGACGCAGAAACTTCACTGTTGTCTTGTTTTAGAAAACTGCCAAAGACACCCCATACTTCAGCAACCACCACCTTGATCAGTCAGCAGCTATCAACGTCAAGGCAAGACTTCATGCTAGCAAAAAGATTATGACTCACTGAAAGCTCAGATGATCCTTAGCATTTTAAAAAATATAATTTAAATTAAGGTATGAACATTGGCTTTTTCAGATATAATGATATTGTACACACAATACATTATAGGGTAAATATAACTTGTGTATGTACTAGGAAGCCAAAAAGTTTGTATGACTCACTGGAACCAAACCCACAGTATCTCTGAGGTATACCTGTATATCGTATAAACCTTTGTGGTCCTATCCTTTTCCCCCTATCTTTTCAAAAGGTAATCAATATAAAAAACATGATGTCAAATTACCTTAACCATATGTTCATATGTTCATACTTTATAAGTACTATAGCATCATGTGTTATGCATCATTCTGCAACACTCACTGGACCCGTAAAACCCATTTTAAAAATTTATCCATAGTGGTACCTAGAACTCTAGTTTACTCATTTTAAATACAGTAAAGAATTACAGGCCAGGTAGGGGGCTCACATCTGTAATCCCAGCAGGCAAACTGCTTGAGGCCAGTAGTTCAAGACCAGCTTGGCCAACAAAAAAAAAACCTTATCTTTACTAAAAATACAAAGAACTTAGCCAAGCATGGTGGCACATGCTAGAATCTCAGCTACTTAGGAGGCTGAGGCACAAGAATCACTGGAACCTGGGAGGCAGAGGTTGCAGTGAGCTGAGACCATGCCACTGCACCCCAGTCTGGGTGACAGAGCAAGACTACATCTTTAAAAAAAAAAAAAAAAAAAAAATCAGAGTTTAAATATGCCACATGTTATCAGTTATCCTGTTTACTACAGAAATTTGGAATTTTTACTTTTTTTTTTTGCTAGTATAAACAAATTAATGAATACTCATTATTATACATGCCTTTTATATACCTGTAAAAAAAATTTTATCCAGAGGTTATATCTAGGAACTGAATTGGTTTTCCTCAATGTTATATTCTTAGTAAGGAAAAGAAGAAAAAATTGGTTTCGACAGTATAAACACTCATCAGGTATTTACTGAATGAATGAAAACAGGATAGTCGGTCATTCAACTCTTCTTGATATTACTAAAATATTCTCTAAAGGACAATCTGTACACAGATCTGTACTTCCACTAGCTGGTTCTATCCTTGCTGAATATTGGTATGGTCACGCCTCTCAATATGATGGGTTTTTAAAATAGTATTTTATTCTGTTCCACCAAAATATTTTATTAGATTTTTCTTTTGTACGTCATTGATTTTACTTCTATTTTGAATATGCTCGTTTCCAATTACTTGTTCTAATTGGTTATTAATGCCATACAGTAGGGTATTGATTTTTTCAATTTTAATTTTCTATCAAGGAACGCTGCTGAACACTCACTAGTTTTAACAGTCTACAGTTTCTCTTTCAACACAATTATATCCTCGTCCAATATAGATACTTTCGCATCTTGCTTTCCAATTGCTATAGCTGTTCTTTCTTTCTTATTTTTTTTCAATACAATGGTTAGGTGTTCCAGTAATGAACAGCAGTGATAATGTTTGTATCCTAGGAATACATCTAAATTTCACTGTTAAAAATGACATAATCTGAGCTGTAGGTTTGGGGGAAATAAACTTTACAAAGCTAAAAAAGTTCCCTCTTGCTCCTAATTTATCAAAAGTTTGTGTTTATAAAAACTATTAGCCAGGCATGGTGGCTCATGCCTGTAATCCCAACACTTTGGGAGGTCGAGGTGGGTGGATCACTTGAGGCCAGAAGTTCAAGACCAGCCTGGCCAATAGGGCAAAACCCCATTTCTATTGGAAAAAAAAAACAAAAAACAAAAAACTAGCAGCTGTATTTTGTCACATAATTTTTCTAAACTTCTTACATCACTTCAGGTAAGTATAGGTGTTTTTCCTCCTGTAATATGATTATTTGGTACATTATAGTAAAAGATTTTCTAATATTAAACCATCTTGGTATTCCTAAGATAAAACCTGCTGGTCTTAAAATTTTATTGAATTTAAATATTTGGGTTTAGTTGAGCTTCTTTAACCTTTCTATTTTATTTCCATTTCTACCTTTATTATTCCTTTCCTCACAGTAATGTAAAGTTTGCTCTTTTTCTTTTTTCCAGCTTCTTTTGCTTTTGCTTAGCATCAATGCCCTTAAGATGACAAATCTATACAAGTAATGCTTTAGCTGGCGCCAACATTTTCACTAATATTTCTTTCACTAATATTCACATTACAACTCTGTATATTTCTTCTTTAATACAAACTTTAAAAAAGTACCTTTTTATTCTTCCAAGTGTAATACAATTTACCAGGAGATTTTACTGTGTTGAAATACTGTGTATTTCAACAATAATTGCATTATAAAGAAAAGGATCAGACATTCCTTGATGAAATCTTTCAAGATTTCCTTAATGTTTCAGTTATACTATACTATTTAGAGCTATGTAATTATTTTCACTTACCTTGCTCACTCTTGAGAACAAACTTTGGAAAAAGGAAATATGAAAATTTCTCCAAACTTATTTCTTCAAACACTGTATCTAAGACAGTGTGGTGATTCCTCAAAGAACTAAAGGCAGAAATACCACTTGAGCCAGCAATCCATTACCGAGTATACACTCAAAGGAATATAAATCATTCTACTATAAAGATACATGCATATGTATGTTAACTGCAGCACTATTCACAATAGCAAAGACATAAAATGAACCCAAATGCCCAACACTCATAGACTAAAGAAAATGTGGTACATATACACCATGGAATACTATGCAGCCATTAAAATGAATGAGATTGGGCCACATGGGTGTTGGCTGAATCCCGTAACCTCAGTACTTTTGAAGGTTGAAGCAAGAGGATCACTTGAATCCAGGATTTGAATACCAGCCCAGGACAACACGGCAAAACCCTGTATCTACTAAAAATAAAAATATTAGCTGGGCATGGTGGCATGTACCTATAATCCTACCAACTTGGGAGGCTGAGGTGGAAGGATCACCTGAACCCAGGAGGTGGAGGTTGCCCTGAGCTGAGATCATACCTCATGCCACTGCACTTCAGCCTGAAAAACAGAGCAAGACTGTCTTTAAAAAAATTAAAAATTAAAAAATTAAAAAAAAAAAAGGAACAAGATAATGTCCTTTGCACAGATGCTGATGAAAGCCATTATCCTCAGCAAACTTATGCAGAAATCAAACACTGCGTGTTCTTACTTGTAAGTAGGAGCTGATTGATCACGTAGGGAGCTCCACACATTGGACACCAAAATGTAGGGAACCAGCCCCATCACCTGTGGGTAACCCAAGTTCAGTGGCGACAAAGAAATGAGAAAAAGACAGATTAAGAATCAAAGTGGACCAAGGGGCCATAACTTGTAGTGGAGGCAGTGAAGGCACCGAGCTTTGATTTCCCACAGTATTTACTGGTTACCATCACTTTGATCTATAGAGTAAGGTGGTGGAGTGATGGTTGGGAGAGGATAACATGTTGGTGGGGTGAATCAGTGAGCCAGAACTGAATCAGTGAGATGAAACTGGTGTGTCATTCTAAATCAGGCGTCCCCAAACTACAGCCCGCGGGCCACATGCAGCCCCCTGAGGCCATTTATCCGGCCCCCCACCGCACTTCAGGAAGGGGCACCTCTTTCATTGGTGGTCAGTGAGAGGAGCACAGTATGTGGCGGCCCTCCAACGGTCTGAGGGACACTAAACTGGCCCCCTGTGTAAAACGTTTGGGGACACCTGTTCTAAATATTGGTAACAGTGGAAGTTTGGGAGTTTCACAAAACAGAAACGTGATTATCTTTAGCCTATTATCTATGTGCAGCTAGTGGAGCATGGGCCTTACAAGGAGCCTACAAGTCTTTCACATCTTAGTGCTATGAAGGGGTGTTACGTCCTTGAGCACAGTGTTTATGGTAACAGAGCCTATGTCACCCCACACCCAGAACATGAGGCATGAAGTTTGCCTCCCCAGAGGCCTCCTGCAGTTTGCCACGGTTTGTTGTTCCCAATTTATATGTTTATATAAAAACTCATAACCAGGCACTCTGTAAGTTCTTTCTCCGTTGCTGCTTCCCCCAACAGATGAGAACACCTAAACACACTGGCCTGTCAGAGGGTGGGGAGTGGGAGGAGGGAGCATCAGAAAAAAATAGCTAATGGATGCTGGGCTGAATACCTGGGTGATAAGATGATCTGTGCAGCAAACCACCATGGCACACATTTACCTATGTAAAAAACCTGCACACCCTGCACATGTACCCCTGAACTTAAACTAAAAGTTGCAAAAAAAATTAACCCTTTCTCTCTTTTCTTACCTCTGATCTCTTCCCCTGGCATATTTTGGAGCCCTTCGATCCATAGCAAAGTCTTTAAACACCTCTTTCATGTTTTCTTACCTCCTTATTTCTCTGGGTTACATTCTAAGTGAATGTCTTAAAAATGCCAATACTTGGGGATTCTCCCTCTCATGGCAACTAATGTAGTATTTTTCCTTAGTAACATAATATGTTCATTATCTTACTTTAAGAATTTTCAATTTTCAAGACTGCTCCTTTTTCTTATCTTGTTTCATCTGTTCCCTATTTTGTTTAAGACTGAATTTCTTCTTTCGTCCCTCTAGCATCTTCAACATACTTATTATTTATCCCTCCCCTCTAATGTTTCTGTGATTACCTCCATGGCAGAACCAGATCATATGTGGATTCCCTAAGACAACAGTGGGAATCTTCAGACTCTTCCCTAAGACAACATTGGGAATTTTCACCCACCCAGTCACCAACCAGATGAACAGACATTTCGATTCAGGTGTCAGTTCTAAAAATTATGTCTGTCTTCACCCTTTCCTCAGCTTTTGATTTCCTGTAAGTAGTGTTTTAATATAAATTTCTATGCAAACTACTACCCATCTTAATATTAAAGGAGTCCTTAATAATAAATACATGAACAATAAGCACAAACAGGGAGCCTCAAAGGCAACTTGAGATACATAATTACTGTAAATATAAGCCTATGTAGTAGCTATTGGCACTTTCTTTCAGCCTGCTTTACATATAGGGAGACTCCCATTAGGCCTTGGCTTCACGTAATAAGTCTGATTCTATTATCCTATTCTTCATGAAGCACTTTAACACTCAAAAGTCAAACTCCTAGCTGTAAGTATCTGCTTCTCTGCCCTAACTCTATCCTGTTCATCACTTTGTAGTTTTCTTCCATACAAACAACGGAAATATTTTGTTTCTAAAACACTGATGTCTGCTTGTATTATCTATCTATCTATCTATTTATCTATCTGAGATAGAGTCTTGCTCTGTCCACCACACTGGAGTGCAAGTGGCACAATCTCAGCTCACTGTAACCTCCGCCTCCCAGTTGAAGCAATTCTCCTGTCTCAGCCTCAAGTTGCTGAGATTACAGGCATGTGCCACTATACCTGGCTAATTATTTTTTGTATTTTTAGTAGGGATGAGACTTAACCATATTGGCCAGGTTGGTCTTGAACTTTTGACCTTGTGATCTGCCCACCTCGGCCTCCAAAAGTGCTGGGATTACAGGCATGAGCCACTGTACCCAGCCTAAAGTAGTACTATTTTTAATACAGTAATACTGCAAACAGTTTAAATAAAATCTAGTTAAATAAATCTTGATCCAGGTATTTTAGGAATTACTGCACAAATAATAAAAGAAGGTAAATTCATAGACAAAAATGTGTACAACAGAATGCCACATCAAAAAAACTTACAAAAGGTTGTAAGTTATTTTAAACACCGCTAGTAAAAATGTAAGAAAATTACGGTAAAGTAAAAATAAAATGAAGCAGATTTCAAGAGAAGAACAGTGAGACGAAGTTGAAAGGTGGGTTAAAACCAAATTATGGAAGGTACCAGAGTCCTGACTACTAATCATTATCTTTTAGAAAATGAGGACCAAAAAGTTTCAGCAGAAGACAGCTGGGAGCAGGAACTCATGCCTGTAATCCCAGCACTTTGGGAGGCTGAGGCAGGCAGATCACTTGAGGTCAGGAGTTTGAGAACAGCCTGATCAACATGGTGAAATCCTGTCTATATTAAAAATACAAGGAAAAAAAAAACGAGCTAGGCATGGTGCCTGTAATCCCAGCTACTTCGGAGGTGGAGGCAGAAGAATCGCTTGAACCTGGGAGGGAGAAGTTGCAGCATGCTGAGACTGTCCACTGCACTTCAGCCTCGGCAACAGAGAGAGACTCTTTCTCAAAAAAAAAAAAAAAAATAATAATAATAATAATAATAATAAAGTTTCAGCAGAAGAGACACAGTATAAAAGAGTATAATTAGAAAAGAGTAATGTGGGCCGGGCGTGGTGGCTCAAGCCTGTAATCCCAGCACTTTGGGAGGCCGAGGTGGGTGGATCACGAGGTCAAGAGATCGAGACCATCCTGGTCAACATGGTGAAACCCCGTCTCTACTAAAAATACAAAAAAAAAATTAGCTGGGCATGGTGGCGCTTGCCTGTAATCCCAGCTACTCAGGAGGCTGAGGCAGGAGAATTGCTTGAACCCAGGAGGCGGAGGTTGCGGTGAGCCGAGATCACGCCATTGCACTCCAGCCTGGGTAACAAGAGCGAAACTCCGTCTCAAAAAAAAAAAAAAAAAAAAAAGAGTAATGTGAATGAAGAATAGAATACTGTGAATAAAACTGAAAACACTTCCATTGGTCAATGTTTTATTTCAAATATAGATGATAACAATTTGCTCATATTAAATAAGGGCTGGCATTAAGCTTTACTACAATATGCATGAAAAGTATTTTTATGTAAACAAATATCTGATAAAATAAAGTCTTACATTTAAAAAAAAAAAAAAAAAGGAAGCAAAGCCCGGCACGGTGGCTCACACCTGTAATCCCAGCACTTAGAGAAGCCGAGCTGGGCAGATCAAAAAGTCAGGAGATTGCAACCATCCTGGCCAACATGGTGAAACCTTATCTCTACTAAAAATACAAAAATTAGCTGGGTATAATGGTGCAAGCTTGTAGTCTCAGCTACTCAGGAGGCTGAGGCAGGAACCATGGAGGCAGAGGCTGCACCACTGTACAGAGCAACACTCCTGCCAACAGAGCAATACTCCTTCTAAAGAAGAAGAAAACAAGCAAAATACCTGAAATGCAATTACTGATATTTTACATAAAAATACATTTTTCTAGCCGGGCGCGGTGGCTCAAGCCTGTAATCCCAGCACTTTGGGAGGCTGAGGCGGGTGGATCGCGACGTCGGGAGATCGAGACCATCTTGGTCAACACGGTAAAACCCCGTCTCTACTAAAAAATACAAAAAATTAGCTGGGCGTGGTGGCGCATGCCTGTAATCCCAGCTACTCAGGAGGCTGAGGCAGGAGAATTGCCTGAACCCAGGAGGCGGTGGTTGCGGCGAGCCGAGATGGCGCCATTGCACTCCAGACTGGGTAGCAAGAGCGAAACTCCGTCTCAAAAAAAAAAAAAAAAAAAAAATACATTTTTCTGCTTGTTTTTCTATCTAAAGGTGGGAAGCAACAGAACAGGTCTTTAAAATTAATGCTTCTGTAGCTTGTTAACAATTCTTCTATTAAAGTATAATGAGGCTGGGCATGGTGGCTCATGCCTGTAATCTCAGCACTCTGAAAGGCAAAGGTTAGTGAATCACTTGAGGTCAGGAGTTCTACATCAGCCTGGCCAACATGGTAAAACACGATCTCTTCTAAAAATACAAACATTAGCTGGGCATGCTGGCCCACACCTATAATCCCAGCTATTTGGGAGGCTGAGGCATGAGAACTGCTTGAACTTGGGAGGTAGAAGTTGCAGTGAGCCAAGATCATGCCACTGCACAACAGAGGGAGACTCTGACTCAGGAGAGAAAAAAAAAAAAAGCATAATGAATAAATTGTCAAGCTTAATGACAAAAGGTCACAAATCTATTTTTATATTAAACTTCTGTAATTTACAGGTTGTCATCCATTGCTTTGGGTACAACTGGAACTTGAATACATGTTTCACCATTTAGCATCATCCCACAATTCCACCGCCTTCCCTGACCCCACAAATTCCAAGACTCTTGAACACAACACATCAATCCGGTAACACACATAAAAAGAAAGAAACACTAAACACCTTTAAGGGCTTCAAAAAGAAATATAGGTTAAAAATATAATAGAAAATATACTAATGAAAAGTTGCCTGTTCTAGTTCTAAAAGTAATTGTTTCACAATTACTTAAAACTTTTTTTTTTTTTTTTTTTTTTTTTTTTTTTTTTGGTGATGGAGTCTCACTCTGTCACCCAGGCTGGAGTGCAGTGACACAATCTGAGCTCACTGCAACCTCTGTCTCCTGGGTTCAAGCAATTCTCCTGTACACTTCTTGTGAAAGGTGAACTAGTACAATTTTTGGGAGAGAAACACAGTATTTATGTATCTCACAGTTTAAAAATACCCGTTAGCCAAATAATTCCACCTCTATCATTTAAAAATTTTTAAATATACAGATGTAAACATAAATAATAAACACATTTTATGATAGTGATAGAAATACTGACACACTAAAGAAAAATAATTATGGTTCACTCTTAATAATGCATTAGTATGAATGGTGCTACTGCAGAATACTTAATATTTGAGGAATAAATGAGAAGAGATAAAAGAGTAAGGAAGTTATAAATGGTCACATACAGACACAAAATAACCATGAAATAATTCTAGTTATTCCTAATTGACTATGTAAGAATACTTTTTTAATATCCTTTTTATTTTTATCATTATTTTTTTGAGACCGAGTTTCACTCTATTGCCCAGGCTGGAGTGGTACAATCTCAGCTTATTGCAACCTCTGCCTCCCGCGTTCAAGAAATTCCCGTGCCTCAGCCTCACAGGCATGTAACCACCATGCCCAGCTAATTTTTTTTTTTTTTAAAGTAGAGATGGGGTTTCACCAGTTGGCCAGGCTGGTCTCAAACTCCTGACATCGTGATCCACCTGCCTCAGCCTCCCAAAGTGCTGGGATTACAGGAGTGAGCCACCGCACCCGGCATCCTTTCCTCTTTCAAATATTCTGTGAGACACGTGTTACTTATACTAAATCAGATTCAAAATCTGATTCAAAATTCAAAAATACATCAAGACAATAAAATTATCTTGGGTAGCTTCTAGCAGATCTTTTTACATAGTACAATTTAAACAAAAGTACATCTTACTGTTAAACAAAGTACCTTTCTTGACACTCTTTACGAAACAAACCAAAATAAAAACCTTTCAGGATAAACCAAAAGGTTTCTTACATATTCAACAGCGGTATATAAGATGCCAATATATACACTAACTGATTCCACATAGGTTGTTAACTGTATTCCTTTATATGTGAAATAAAAACTTAAAATTTACCTGCATTGCACTTTTCCCCAGTTTCACCACCTCAAATAATGTGACAGGCTCCCCTTCGCCATTCTGTTGAGGGTGCCCATTAGCTCTTCCACGGCCTGTTCCTCTAATTCCAGCTTCAATTCTGCTCTTCTCACCTGGAGATTTTCGAGGTTTCTTATTTGTAGACTGAATAAAAAGATTAAAAAAGATTACATTCAATTCAGGTTTATTTTGCTTTATAGAAAATGATCACTACTACAAATAAATACAATCCCTAACCAAAAGAAACTAAAATTTTTTCTTAGTGATTAAAAAAAGTTCAAAGAACAAAACATAAGTTTATACATAAAAAGGTATAGGTAACTTTTTCTTTTGTTTGAGACAGAGTATTGCTTTGTCGCCCAAGATGGAGTGTAGTGGCACGATCTTGGCTCACTGCAGCATCTGCCTCCTGGGTTCAAGCGAGTCTCCTGTCAACCTCCTGAGTAGCTGGAATTACAGGCCCTGCCACCACGCCCAGTTAATTTTTGTATTTTCAGAAGAGATGAGTCTCACCATGTGTGAGGCCAGGCTGATCTCATACTGCTGACCTCAAATGATCTGCTATGGGAAGAAGAAAAGTTCCTTTTTAAGTTTCTTTCTTGTTAGAATAAGTGTGCTAATAACTTTGTTAAGTCCTATCCATGTAGCTGTTGGATGTGCCATGCTTATGGACACACAGTATATTCTATACGAAGATATCTGTGCTGAGTGCGCTCACAGACATATCCCAGCTCTCCATTGTTTTTACCTGTTTAGAGAAGTTTTAAGTTGTCAGCCAACTAGGTTTTAGTTTATATTGTGAGGTCTGGCTCCAGCCAATGGAGATCAGACACAGCAGTAAGGACGACCCTAAATGTGTAAGAAATAAATTGTGTGCTTTCCTTTGTTCTTTGTACTCTTGTGACAAATGGCTAGCGAGAGCACCCTTCCTGCAGTCCAGGAAGTGAAATTTGCGTTGCTGAAAGATCTCAGTGCTAATTTTTCTTTGCGGCACTGAGCATCTATTTCCAACATCCGCCCACCTTGGCCTTCCAAAATGCTGGGATTAAAGGCATGAGCCACCACACCTAGATAACGTTTTAAAAATTGCTTTAGCGGTCTGCACAATAATAATGCCAATGCTGAATATTTTAACCTTCATTCTGCATACCTTCGTTGATACTCTCCTACTTCCTCAGAAATTTTGCCCAAAAAAATTTCTGGAAAATGACATATATTCAACTTCTCCCTCTACTGAAATGCTCAAGTATTTCTTAATCATGCAACAAATAGGCTGAACATATCTGGAACTATTTCAGGTACTGACAATACAGCAATTAACAAAAGACAAACATTCTTGCCCTGATGGAGCTTACATTCTTCAATTAACATACCATTCCCTGCCCCAAACTTTATTTTACAAAGTTAGTACTTGCTATAATTTTATCTACATCTCACCTTTGGGGCCAAGGATCATTTGAAAAAATTGTTGGCAGTCACTGTATCTATTCCTATCAATTTCATTCATTCATACACAAACTCATTCTATGGTTGCTCCTTCACCAAACTCACCAGTGACACCAATGTTGCTAAATGCAATAGACATTTCTTGAAACTCTCTTAACAGACAATTTTTTTTTTCCTTTCCTTTCAGTTATTTTTTCCCTCCCTGTGTTTCTTACCTGGAAGTATTACCTAGAGGTCTCCCCTGAGCATCTTTTCTTCTTAATCCTTACGGCCTTTATTAATTTAATTCATTCCCATTAGATGCCTGTTCCATTATCAATTTATTGTCTCTAATTTCCAAATCCACCCTTATTTGCCCTGCTTTTTCATACTGAAGCTGGACCCTGTAAACATTTATCTTTTGCCACCTGTTGTGGTATTAGGCTTTGTAAAAGGAAGGTACTAGAGAAACACTACACAAGACACAGCTTGGAGTTGCTTCTTTTTCTTATTATAGTACCAGCTCCCTGCATTTGCTTTTACAGTGTTCCTGACAATATAGTATTCTTTTCATATCTCTTGGTGGTTAATGGCTCTCTAACCATTTCAGTGTACGGATTAATAGAGTGTTAATTGCTTCATTTTTAAATAAACTTTTTTAAAGAACCTTTAAATTATTTTTTTAAAAAGTTATGAAGATAGTATAGAAAATTTCTAAATACTTCACATCTAGTTACTCCTATAATTAACATATTACATTAGTATGGTACATTTGTTACAATAATACAATAAAGCAATATTGATACACTAACAAAAGCCATACTTTATTTTAATTTTCCTTTTTTTTTTTTGAGGGACTCTTGCTCTATTACCCAGGATGGAATGCAGTGACACCATCTCAGTTCACTGCAACCTCCACCTCCCAGGTTCAAGTGATTCTCCTGCCTCAGCAGCCAGAGTAGCTGTGATTACAGGTGTCTGCCACCACGCCCAACTAATTTTTGTGTTTTTAGTAGAGACAACATTTTGCCCTGTTCGCCATGCTGGTCTCAAACTCCTGACCTCAAGTGATCCACCAGCCTCGCTACCCAAAGTGCTAGGATTACAGGCATGAGTCACCACGACCGGCCTGAATTTTCTTACTTTTTGCCTAATGACCTTCTTCTGTTCTAGGAGTCCATCCAGGATACAATGCTACATTTAGTCATCATGTCTTCCTAAGCTCCTTTTGGCTGTGACAGTTTCTCGGACTCTCCTGGTTTTTGATGACTGCAGGATTTTTGAGAAATACTGATCAGGTATTTTCTAACAGGTCTATCAGTGCGATCTGTCTCATGTTTTTGTCATCACTAGAAAAGGGATTATGGGATTTGAGAAGAAAGGAGAGGTAATACGCCATTTTTATCACCTCATATCAAGAGTACACACTATCAACATAATTAATCACCATTGATGTTGACCTAAATCACTTGGCTGAGGTAGTGTTTTGTCAGGTTTCACTTCTGCAAAGTTACTTTTCTGATACTTTCCATAGTGTACCCTTCAGAAGAAAGTCATTATGTATGTCCCACACTTAAGGGGTAGGATACCTGGGAGTATCACTTGGGCCCAGGAGGTTGAGGTTGCAGTAAACAGAGATTGTGTCCCTGAACTCCAGTGACAGAGCAAAACCTTGTCTAAAAACAAAAAACAAAAAAGGCCAGGTGCAGTGGCTCATACTGTAATCCCAACACATTGGAAGGAAAGGCAAGGACTGCCTGAGCCCAGAGGTTCAAGACCAATGTGGGCAACACGGTGAGACCCTGTTGCTATTTAAAAAAAAAAAAAAAAAAAAAAAAAAAATACACACACACACACACTCACACACACACACAGACGTATATATGGTATTAAAAAAAGGTGGGGGGGGGGGGGAAGAGGAGCAAAGAGAAAACAGACTGCAGAAAACAAACAAAACCAAACCAAGAAAAGTCCAGTTTCTGGTGAAGCTGAAGAAAAAGAAGCCAAGTCTGATTAATATCATATACTATTATCAGTGGTCCCTGTCTCTCTTTCAGTAGAATCCAGAGAAATATTTTTAACAACTATTGTATAAATACAAGTTTTTTAGTTGCTCTAAAAACATTTTTAAGAAGGGAATCTTATCCACATCCCATTTTTTTAAGTGTAAATGCTTTCTGTTTAAAAGATGAAATCATTCACTGGTTGTTTATTTTTTGGCACAATCAGAAAACAGTGTGGAATATTGAATTGTGGGAGGCTTTGACTGCCTTGGGTGTCAGCTTAACATTCTATAGATGGGGGTTAGTTTTCATGTTCTATAATACAAAGCGTATAAAATGGCAATGCACAGTCACAGTCCTGCATTAAATTTTTTTTTTGCATTTTAATGTCTTGGATATTTTAAATTATTTCTATTCCATGTTGTTGTTGTTGTTAAAAGCAGGATTGTCTTCTAACAAAAAACAAAACAATAACGACAAAAAAAAAAAATCACTCCTTGATCGTGGCTCTCCCTGTCGGAATTGTGTGCACTCTAATATCTTTGGTTGTGGTAGTCCTGTTTTCCTAATGACTGTTAATGTGCTGTGAAAGACCGAAAATTTGAGTATGCAGTGTGTATGCCATTAAACTGAAATGGAGAATTATATGTAAGAGCTTATCAACATGTTAAAGATATTGGTACTTGATAGCCTCAAGGAAAATCTGCCTCCAAATATTAAGCTGGGAAGTCACTGGAATAACTTTAAGAAAGAATTACAAACTTTTTAGATTTTAAGAAATATGCACAAATTGAAATGTCTGTGCAAGAATCCTCAACACAACCAATCAAATCTCAATTAAGAAAGAAAAAGCATTCACTCTTTGTTCTATAAAGTTCTAAGGATTTTGACAAATGCTTGGTGTTGTGTATGGACAATTGGTATCACAGAGAAGAGTTTCACTACTTTAAAAATCCTGTGTATTGCCCATTCAACCCTTTATCTTCCCCTTCTCGGGCAAGCACTAGTTTATACTTTTTAAATCATCATCATAGTTTCCTTTTTTCCACATATTAACATACGGGTTAATTATCCCTTATCGGAAATGCTTGGAATAAGAAGTGTTATCAGACTTTGAGTTTTTTCAAATTTTATAATATCTGCACATGCATAATGAGACATCTTCAGGATGAAATCCAGGTCTAAACATTAAACCTGTTTATGTTTCACCTTATACACAAAGCCTAAAAGAAATTGTACATAATATTTTTCATAATTTTGTGCATAAAACAAAGTTTTGATTTTTCCTTCTTTTTTTTTTTTTTAAAGACACAGTCTTAACTCTCATCCATGCCGGAGTACAGTGGCACAATCACAGCTCACTGCAACCTCCACTTCCCAAGCTAAAGCAATCCTCAAGCCTAAGCCACCTGAGTAGCTAAAACTATGCAGGAGCCACCATGCCTAGCTCATTTTTTTGTTTTTTGTCTTTTTGTCTTTTTTTTTTTTTTTGGTAGAGACAGGGTTTTGCCATGTTGCCCAGGCTGGTCTCAAACTCCTGAGCTCAAGCTATCTACCTGCCTCAGCCTTCCAAAATGCTGGGATTACAGAAGTGAGCCATTGCATCTGACCTTGATCTTGATTTTAACTGTGACCTGTCACATGAGGTTATGTGTGGAATTTTTTACGTGGCTATACGTTGGCATTCAAAAAGTTTCAGAGTTCAGAGCTTTTGAGCTTTCAAATTTTCGGATTACGGATGTTCAAATTCTAACTCGAGTCATATACTACGTAGGCTTTTCAGACTAACATCATTCACTTTAGTAATATGCATTTAAGATATATGTCTGGCTGGGCATGGTGGCTCACACCTGGTACTTTAAAAGGATGAGGTAAAAGGACTGCTTGAGGTCAAGAGTTCAAGACCAGCCTGGGAAGCAAAGCAAGAGTCCTCTACAAAAAAATAAAAAATACAAAAATTTAATAATTAACAAGAAAGAAGAAAATAAAGGATAAAAAAAACAAAAAACAAGAAAAAAATTAGTTGGAAAAATGGTGGCATCTGCCTGTAGCCCAGCTACACAGAAGGATGGCTTGAGCCCAAGGGGCTTTCAGCTGCAGGGAGGCATGATTGTTCCACTGTACTCCTTTCAGCCTAAGCGAAGCAACGCCCTGTCTCAAAACAAACAAAAATATTCATCCATGCCTTTTAGTGACCAAATAGGTCACTTTAAAACTTGCTGAATAGTAGCATTCCATTCTACAGATGTATCACATTATGTTAGCCATTTACCAAATAATAGGCATCTGAGTCACCACTATTAGGCAATTACAAACAAAAAACATTCACATGCAGGTTTTTGTGTGGACACAGTTTTTAATATCAGCCGTGTATATACTAAGGGGTATAACTGCGGGAACATTGGGTAAGACTATGTTTAGCTTTGTATGAAAATGCCAAACTGTCTTCCAAAAGGGCTGTACTGTTTTGCATTTCTACCAGCAATAAGTAAGAGTTTCTGTTCTGTCACGTACCTGCAGGAAACTGATACTGTCAGATTTTTTAATTTCAGTCATTCTAAAAGGTAGGTAGTAAGATCTCACTGTTGTCTTAATTTGCAATTCCCAAATGACAAATGATTTGAAGCCTTTAAATAGTATTTCTTTTTTTAAGACAGAGTTTCACTCTGTCACCCAAGCTGGAATCCAATGACGCAATCTTGGCTCACTGCAAGCTCTGCCTCCCGGTTCAAGCAATTCTTATGCCTCAGCCTCCCAAGTAGCTGGGATTGCAAGTGTGTGCCACCACAGCCCAGGTAATTTTTGTGTTTTTAGTAGAGATAGGGTTGCACCATGTTGGTCAGGCTAGTCTTGAACTCCTGTTCTCAAGTGATCCACCATATCTTGGCTTCCCAAAGTGCTGGGATTGCAGATGTGAGCCACTGTGCCTGGCCAATTAATTCTTTGCATTAATTTTCTCCATTTGGATTACTGGCAATGATTCTCTCATTAGACTAGACCCAGACTCATTCTTTGTATCTGCACCCTCCAACATGGTAGCCACTATCCACCAAACATGGCTTTCTAAGAACTTAAACTGGCTGGGCGTGGTAGCTCATGCCTATAATCCCACCAATTTGGGAGGCCAATGAGGATGGATCATCTGAGATCAGGAGTTTGAAACCAGCCTGTCCAACATGGTGAAAACCCATCTCCATTAAAAATACAAAAAATTTGCCAGGCGTGGTGGTATGTACCTGTAGTCCTAGCTACTCAGGAGGATGAGGCAGGAGAATCGCTTGAACCCCGGAGGCAGAGGTTGCAGAGGGCCAAGACTGTGCCATTGCACCCAGCCTGGGAAACAGAGCAAGAATTGGCCTCAAAAAATAAATAAAATAAAACAAAACAGAACATTTAAGATGTATTTTTCAACTTCCTAATTATCTTGTCAACTGGTAGTGATGAAGGAACACTACTATTTTATATCCCATAAACAACAGTACAAGTGAAATATCTATAGTCCATAGGATTATTAATACAGAAATTAGAGTTCCTTATTGCAGTTAATTCAAGGGACATAAGGATTTTTAAATATTTTAATGAGTATGTGTAAGAAAGCAAACCTGAAATACTTGAAAGAAAGCCTGCAGCAACACAGTAAGTAATTAATTACACAGAAAATACGTTACATATACTTAAGAAGTCATTAACAACCTTCACTGTTCCTAAATAAAAATGATGCAATCTAATCTCAGAATTTAGAACAATCTTTAGGATGACTATATACTATTCAATTTAAATGTATATCTACATTTCTAGTAAAGTATTTTAAATACACAGATTAGCCCTGCTGTGTAGGAAGATAACTTATCCAAAATTACTCTATTCCAAAAGTTCTAGGATAGGTTAAGTTGCAGTCTGAATGTGCAATAACTTTCCTAGAAATTTTAAGAAACAAAGATACAACACCTTTCTTTAACCTTTGCGCCTTATCTGACATAATAAGCTATGAATGTGAAATAATCCACACCATATCACAAACGATATACATGAACATCTTTTGGGATTGTATAATGCAAAAATTTTATATATATATATAATTAAAAGATAAAGAGATAAACACGAATATCTCCAATATAAAATAATAACCTATAGCATATAAAAATGCTCTTCATGGAATTTTGGTTTAAGGATAAGTGCTAAAAAGGTTCTAAGGGAAAGATTATTTTTAGTACTGAGAAGCAGGAAGAATTTCAAAAAAAAAATTATCTTGCAAGTTGGGACCTAATGGACTCATAAAATCAGTAAGAATATTGGTAAGATTAGCATAAACAGAATTTAGAAAATAAGAGTTCCAGAAAGAATAAACACATTGAGCAATGGCGTAGAAGTGGGAAAGCAAAAGCCATACATCAAAAGACTGACTGCAAGGTTGTCAGCAGAAAAATACAACAAAACATTAGTTGTGATATTAGGTTAGTTGAAAGTATCACACAATTTTTCAGGAAACAGCACTGCTTGTGAGCTGAGACCGTGCCACTGCACTCCAGCCTGGGTGACAGAGCAAGACTGCCAAAAAAAAGAAAAAGACACTGCTTCATTTTTGAATAAGTAAAAACATATTCCTGCCGGGCACTATTAAAAAGGATGAAACAGAAAAAGACAAAAACCAAAGACAGGAAGCCAAGAGTACAGCCCTAAAGATAGAAACTTGGGAAACATAAAGGACAGATGTGGAAGACATCGTGAGATTATAAAGTAAAAGTCATCAGACTTAAAATTTCAATATATAAAGGAGACAGGACAAGAGACTTGGAGATGAGGAAACTTAACAATGACTCAGGCTTTAATTCTGTGTTCTTGGAACTGTGGTAGTGTTTAATATAATTAAGGAAGTTAGAACTAAAAACTAGTCAGTAGAAAAAAATTTCTAAATGACAAATTAAGAAAACAACAGAGATAGCTTTAAAGAGAAGTCCAACTAATAAATATACTTCCTAAAGTGATCATAAAAGTGGGCACATTTAAGCTACAAAAAAACTCTTTTATAGAGATCTTTGTTTCTTAGAAAAATAAAAATTTAAAAAGTAGTACAGAAAATTATAAATAGGCGGGGCACAGTCCTTGATACCTGTAATCCAGCACTTTGGGAGTCCTACTAGGCAGACTGGTTGAGCCCATGAGTTTGAGACCAGCCTGGGCAACATGACGAAACCTTGCATCTACAAAAATTTAGCCAGTGTGGTGATGGACACCTGTAGTCCCAGCTACCCAAAAGGTTGAGGTGGGAAAATCACCTGAGCCTGGGAAATCGAGGCTGTGATAAGCCATAATCATACCACCTTTATTCACAAATAATGAATATTTTAGAAAGTATTGAGGTAAACTTTCACCACTTAAAAATCAGAAAAGACAGCCAGGCTTAGCAGCTCACAAGGTCAGGAGTTCAAGACCAGCCTGACCAACATGGTGAAACCCTGTCTCTACTTAAAAATACAAAAATTAGCCAGGCATGGTGGTGTGCACCTGTAATTCCAGCTACTTCGGAGGCTGAGGCAGGAGAATCACTTGAACCTGGGAAGTGGGGGCTGTGGTCAACTGAGAGTACACCATTACACTCCAGCCTGGGTGACAGAGCGAGACTCAGTCCCCCCCCCCCCAAAAAAAATTAGAAAATACTTAACCATTATAAGCAGTATCTTACACCCATATATTTTGCTGTGTGAAAGGCAGTAATACATGTCAAAAGCTCTCAAAACAAACAACATACACTAACAAACTCCACTTTTAGAAGTTTAGGATAAAACAACAAAAAAAAAACCAATGGCTATACAGCAAAAATTTATTTGCAAAACAGTTTATACCAGCATGCTTTAGAATAACTCATAATTTTTAACATAAATGCTCAGCATGGCACCAACTCTGCAGTTGGTTTGTTGGTGTCCCGCATTTGACTCCCTGGGGCTGAACTCAGTTTCCCGTCTCTGCTGAGTCCCTCATACTATTCCAAGTGTGACATGGGGCAGTGAGAGGCCCTTCCTCAAACTCTGGTCAAACTGGAGGTACAAGGGAGACATTTACAGGGAACCATGAGCTCAGTGTTATTGGAACTGTTAAGTCAGTCCTTCTTTAGGCTAGATTTTGGTAGTGGTGGTCACAAAGCCCTTATTTTACATCTAAGGTTTAACCTGGCCTACAGACTTATACCCATGTTCCCGGTTTATTGTTTCAGTGGTTCTTCTGCCCATTACAGATGAGAAGGAGCTATACTGAAGATCAAGAAGGAAATATTGGAGTCTGAATGTTCCTGACAGATTGACTAAATCCTGGTTTAGTCCTTTTAAAACCTCGTAACAATGGGGTTGGTACTTTCTATTTTACAGAAGTTAGAATAGACTACTAAAGGGAAACCAAGAAATGACAAAAGAAGTGACAGAAGTTTAGAGAAGCCAGAAAAACATAAAACCTAGCAGACATCTGCCACCACATTACAATATGCTGGTTCTTATCACAACCCTGGGTCAAAAAGAGATAATGTTAAACCAAGAGGGTAGGTAAATAAAAATTACGGTATTTGAAAGAAAAAAAATTTTTGGAATTTGAGTATTATGAAATTCACAATAGTCTACATTAAAAATAACAAATAATTTAAAAGATCCAATTTTTATAAGTGACCTGTTAACCTACCCTCTGATACTCATTTTTTTTTTTTGAGACGGAGTTTTGCTCGCATTACCGAGGCTGGAGTGCAATGGCGCGATCTCTGCTCACCGCAACCTCCGCCTCCTGGGTTCAGGCAATTCTCCTGCCTCAGCCTCCTAAGTAGCTGGGATTACAGGCATGCACTGTCATGCCCAGCTAATTTTTTGTATTTTTAGTAGAGACGGGGTTTCACCATGTTGACCAGGATGGTCTCGATCTCCTGACCTCGTGATCCACCCACCTCGGCCTCCCAAAGTGCTGGGATTACAGGAGTGACCCACTGCACCCGGCTTTCTTTTTTTTTTTTTTTTTAAAGATGGGGTTTCACCATGATGACCAGGCTGGTCTTGAACTCCTGACCTCAGGTAATCCACCCAACTCAGCCTCCCAAAGTGCTAGGATTACAGGGACTGTAATCCTAGTGAGCCACCACACCCAGCTTCTGATACTCATTATTAATCTTTTGTTGTATATTGTCCATCTTCTATGTATGAATAGACAGACATTTAAAAACAAAAGTTGTATCGTTTTATTGACCTCTCCTACTTAGCCTATGCAAATATGAAAGGAATATAACATTGAGAAAATAGAAGTGCTCGTTCTCACTTAAACAGAACAAAGAGAAAAAAGTCCTTAATAAAACAGAGAAACTAAAGAGGGGTTAAGGTTAGAGAGGTGCCAATTTACATGACAACTACAAGCAACATAAAACACTGGACTGGATCCTGATTCAGGAAAAAAATATATATATTTTTTGTTTTAAATGATCATTAGATTATGACAATTGGCAAATCTAAATGAGATGTATAAATATATCAATATTATTTTCATATTTTCATAACTGTACCGTGGTTATGTAGGAAAAAATATCCTTGATTGCAAGGAAATGCACACTAAAATATTAGAAAAAAAGTGCTGTGAAGAGATATTCTACAAAACAATATTGAATTAAAAAAAAAATAAAGTGATATCGTGTCTGCAACTTACTCCAAAACAGTACAAAACTAACAAGATACAAAATATGTATCTTTGTATATGCCATATAAAATTCGTATTTACGTGTATATGTGTGTACATAAATAGGAGGAGACAGAGAGAAGGAAAGAGAGAATATGATAAAGTAAAAGTAGTAAAATACTGACATTAGGACAACGTGCATGAAGGACAGCTGACAATTCTTCATAGAATTCTTAGAATCCTTTGTGTTGGAAATGATTTCAAAATGATTTCTTTTTTTTCTGAGATGGAGTCTCACTGTAACCTAGGCTGGAATGCAGTGGCGTGCTCTCAGCTCACTGCAACCTCCAACCTGCGGGTTCAAGTGATTCTTCTGTCTCCGCCTTCTGAGTAGCTGGGATTACAGGTGTGCACCACTATGCCCGCCTAATTTTTGTATTTTTAGTAGAGATGGGGTTTCACCATCTTGGCCAGGCTGGTCTCAAACTCCTGACCTCATCCGTGATCCACCTGCCTCAGCCTCCCAAAGTGCTGGGATTACAGACATGAGCCACAGCGCCTGGCCCAAAATTAAATTTTTTTAAACACCAAGGAACAGGGGGTGGGGCAGTGCTGATATAACAAAATTAAAATACCATTTATTCATTCATTAAACATTTACTCAACACTTACTGCAGGTCAGACACTAGTAAATAGCAGAAAACACACTAGATAAAAAGTCCTGCCTTCACACAACTTACATTCTAGTTCGGAAAGACAGGTAACAATCGAGTAAGTAAAATGTATATTATGTTAGTAAAAGGGGAAAACAGTTAAGTCCTATTGGGTAGGTGATTTCTAACACCATGCACTTTGGGAGGCTGAGGCAAGCAGATCACTTGAGGTCAGGAGTTCAAGACAGGCCTGGGCAACATGGTGAAACCCTGTGTACTAAAAATACAAAAATTAGCCAGGTGTGCTTGCACACACTTATAATCCCAGCTACTTGGGAGGCTGAGGTGGTAGAATTGCTTGAACCCAGGAGACAGAGGTTGCAGTGAGTTGAGATCATGTTACTGCACTCTAGCTTGGGCAACAAGCGGGACTGTCTCAAAATATATATATATAAAATAAAAATGAAAACCACCAGGTGTGGTAAAACTCCAGCATTTCGGGAGGCCAAGGCGAGAAGACTGCTTGTGCCCTGTAATTTGAGACTAGCCTGGGCAACAAGATGAGATCTTGTCTCTACAAAACATTTAAAAATTATCCAGGCGTGGTGTTATGGGCCTGTGGTCCCAGTTTCGGTGAAGGCTGAGGCAGGAGGATTGCTTGAAGCCAGAAGGTGAAGAATACAGTGAACTGTGACTGTCTCACTGTACTCCAGCCTGGCAAACAGATGCTGTTTCAAAAAAATAAAGAAAAAGAAAAAAAAAAACCATCTTAGGGGAGGCCACAATGAGAAAATAACATTTGAACAGTGACTGTAAGAAGGAAGAAAGGGAGCTACACTGTTATCTGGGACAGATAAAACAGCAACGTTCTGAAACAAAACCCTGAGACAAAGAGCAAGCCTGACAGGTTTGAACAAAAGCATGTGATGGTGGTGTAAACCAGTTCTGTAGTAAAAAATGATAGATGCAATTTGCAAATGGGTTAAACAGGATATGCTTATAGAATAGATACAGGGCGGAGAGTCACTAATGGCTTCATGGTTTATACCTAGACCAACTGAGAGGGATGAAAGTGCCATTATAAAAAAAGAAGCAAGCTTAAGTTTGGTTTTTTAAACATCTTGGGTGCATTAAATATCTAAATGAAGATGCTCAATGGGAATCTGTATATGAGTTTAAAGTTCAGAAGTCCAGGCCAGAGACATAAATCTAGGAGACATCAGTTTAGTTATGAGATTGAATATTTTAACTAATGAATTAATGTGTGTAGACAGAGATAATGATGCCCATTATTTATCAACAGAATCCTAAGACTATAAATATGACACCATATATGGTTTGTTTTGAGACCATCAAGTATTTGGGTAGAGAGTTACAATAATAGCAAATTAGTTAAGATAACTGCAAATAAGGGAGATTTAATGAGGAAAAATATTGTGAAAGAATAGAATATTAAAATGAAATACGGAGGTGGCCCCTAAAAATGAGATGTCCCCTAAGAATTTAAAAATAAGGAGAGGCCAGGGGTAGTGGTTCATGCCTGTAATCCCAGGACTTTAGGAGGCTAAGGTGGGATGATCAGTTGAACCCAGGAGTTTGAGACCAGCTTGGGCAACACAGTGAGACCCGAACTCCACATAAAAATAAATTAGCCATGTGTGGTGGCATGGGCCTGTAAACCCAGCTACTTGGGAGGCTGAGAAGGTGGAGAACTGTTTGAGCCCTGGACTTTGAGGATGCAGTGAGCCATGGTTGCGCCACTGCACTCCAGCCTGGGTGACAAAGAGTGAGATCCTGTCTCAAAAAAATAAATAAATAAAACAAACATAAGGGAAACAATACTGCCTATAATAGAAACTCCTTATATTACATGTTTTGACTGGCTAAATGAAAACCAAAGATACAAGAAATCCCCTCTAAAAGGAATAAATTTAAAAAAAGATTAAACTTACTAGATTAGAAGTGATGACTAGTATTACCACAGCCAAACAAAAAATGCCATTAGTCAAACATTGACTTATCCAAAATGCAGCTAGCTGACAGGAAATGTCCAATATTTCTTCAGAAGAGGTACCTGAGGCAGAACTCCAATCTGATCATTCTGACAATTATAACTCTCAAGATTAATTAACAGCTTGGCATGGCTTCCTTAAGAGTGTGGGAGTTAGCATATAAATTCAAATCCTAGCTTTCCCATTTACTTGCTATGTGACCTTAGGCAAATTACCACTTTTAAATTTTTTATTCTACACTGTAAACTGCATCTAAGACCTATTTCATAACACTAGTGTGAGGATTAAATAACATAAACAGCACCAAGCCAACACAAAGCTCAAAGTAGAAATTCAGGAAGCTGTGTTATGTTGTTTCCACAATCAAGATAAAAGCCTGACTGAATTAGGTAGAAGTATTAGATAGCCATGTGAAATAATTTGTGTGAATGTATGGACTGAAACATAAAAAAACAAGTTGCTAGAATGCTACTATCTTACACTGGTTGACACCTTTTTCAACACTATAATTATGGCATGAACATGTACTATTTACTTACTAGACTATGTAGTAGTAACTTCACTAAAAATCAATATTTCCCACTACAAAAGGGTTAAGCATTTGGGTACAAAGACTTCTTTTCATCCAAAAAGCACAACATTACAAGGATTCAGTTGTATACACATAAAAATTAAACCAGTTCCAAGCAATAATACAATAATATTGTATTATTGCTTGGAACTGGTTTAATTATTATTGCTGCTGAAGTGATGGTAAATTCTTTTCAGGAAAAATGAAAAGCTTTCCTTAAGGGGACAGTACTTAATCTGAATCCCGTAAATGAAGAATTTCAAGTAGGGGTGAACAAATTCAAGTAAGCAATCAATCAAGGTTGGCAATTCATTCACCTACCTTTAAGCAAGTCTAGTCTTATTTCCTATTTTACAGTTATAACCTCAGATTCCCAGGATAGCAATGAAATTTGCCTACAGTCTTGGAAAAATCACACAGTAGTAAGGGGAACTAGAGTAACTGCCGACTTTCAAGTGCAGAACTCTTTCACTTTTCCCAAAATAATTTTGTAAGAAATACTGTACCACAAAATACTTCTAGAAATGAAGAAGTAATATAAAAAGTTACTATATGGCATGTCATCCCCCGTTATTTTTTTCCTTCAAATAAAAGTAGAGGACAGCCAGGCACAGTGGCTAACGTCTATAATCCCAACACTGTGGGAAACCGAGGTGGGCGGATCACCTGAGTGTGGGAGTTCGAAACCAGCCTGATCAACATACAGAAACCCCACCTCTACCCAAAGTACCAAAAATTAGCTGGGCATGGTGGCGCATGCCTGTAATCCCATGTACTTAGGAGGATGAGGCAGGAGAATCACTTGAACTCAGGAGGCGGAGACTGCCATGAGCCAAGATTGCACCACCGCACTCCAGCCCGGGGCAACAAGACGAAACTCCGTAAGAAGAAAAAAAAAAAAGTAGAGGATAAAACCAAGTGTATAGCAAAATTCAGAAAGTCTTCATCTTTTTTAATCTTAAGGGTGGACTAAAATAGTAACTAATAAAAAATTCTGGCAAAAAGGAAAAATGACTTAACTATATCAAAAAAGCCAGTTCTCTTGAGGAACTCATTATAAAAGACATATAGGTAATAAGTGGTTAAACAACATAACCATTTCAATTGCACGGGATGGATCATACCTGTGTCATGATTCTAATCACCAAACTGGATTCCAAATGTTCATAAGATGATTATAAGCTATAAAACTAGCTATTTGGTGATATTAATAAAATATTTTATACCGGGGCTTGATAATGATAATTGTAGTGGTGTGTAAAAAAAAGAAAAGAAAAGAAACAAACCCTTATTTTTAGCAATACACACTAAAACATTTACAAATGAAATGTCTAGAATGACCTTAAAAATAACACAGGATGGAAAAAGAGGAGGAGGAGGGAAGAGATGAAACAAGATTGGCCATGATTTGATAACTGCTGAAACTAGATAATGGAAATATGGGAAGTTCATTATATAATGTCTCCTATTAAGAAGAGGCTAAGAGTTTCCATTAAAAGAACTTTCATAAAATAGAAAAAAAAATTAACAGCAAATCACATATAAACAAATGTAGAACAGCATATGCCTTAATTCTTTGACAAGCAGATAACGGTATCTAATAGAGGGTTTATGCATGCTTAAATTATGACTGATGTTCTTACAATACATAAAGCTATCCCTCAAAGTAGAATTATCTAGAGTTCTTCTAAATTTTTCAATCAGATTATCAATGAGAATATATTCTGAGACCGCCCCCAAACTACAAAACAGTACTTAGGAGCTCATAAGAAACCAGAGTTCCACCTGAAAAGCAGGAAGTCTTAACTAACTAAACCTCTTCCATTGTTAGTGACCTCTTACTCCTTCACATGGACTACCATTTATTTACAAAGAGAAGGACAGCAACAAAACCATACTACAATAATTTCCTTTTACTGATCACTGCCAACACAATTTACATGCAACAAAGTTTCCCATCTCTATTGTGTCACTGACTGTTTTTTTAAACTATTAACCATACTAGCATTACAATTAACAACTCATATAAAACTGATTAACACAGTCACTCTTAAAGCAATAAAGACAACAAGCAAAATACATACTGGAGGCCGGCCAGGACGACCCCTTTTTCTTTTTCCTTTGACCTCTGTTTCTTCAAGTTCGCTGCCAGCATCGGAATGGGCAGTAGTTTCATTAGTTGAATCCCTAAAAAAAATGTTATATTATTTTAGTGAACAAATTAGTAAGTACAATGCATTTGTTTTTTGTTTTTTGTTTTTTTGAGACGGAGTTTCGCTCTTGTTACCCAGGCTGGAATGCAATGGCGCGATCTCGGCTCACCGCAACCTCCACCTCCTGGGTTCAGGCAATTCTCCTACCTCAGCCTCCTGAGTAGCTGGGATTACAGGCACGCACCACCACGCCCAGCTAGTTTTTTGTATTTTTAGTAGAGACGGGGTTTCACCATGTTGACCAGGATGGTCTTGATCTCTCGACCTCGTGATCCACCCGCCTCGGCCTCCCAAAGTGCTGGGATTACAGGCTTGAGCCACTGCGCCCGGCCAGCATTTGTTTCATTACTTTCCTTATCTACTGCTATATGGCTGATTAGAAGTGGTTTATACCTCTATTTCAGAAAAACTCTTTAGCAAACTAATGTTGTCTTTGCTGCCTAATTTTATATAACAGTAAATGAAATGAATCCCTCAAATAAAAGAGGGAAATGAACAAGAAGAAATGATAGCTGCTATACAAAAATAAATACAAAATATACTTGCAAAAGACTAATTCTTCAGCATAAAAACATAAAGGTTTAGGAGGATTTTTATTCATTTCATAAAGTCATGAAAGTCAGTGTTGTGCCAGTTAATGTTTGACCACTGGCTCTTCACACACACACACACACACACACACACCCCTAAGTTATAAGTATTAAGACATCTCTAACTGGGGATGGTAGCTCACCCTCTGTAATCCCAGCACTTTGGGAGGCCAAGGCAGGCAGATCACCTGATATCAAGAATTAGAGACAAGACTGGCCAACATACTGAATTCCCATCTCGACTAAAAACAGAAAAATTAGCTGGTGTGGTAATGCCTGCCTGTAATCCCAGCCATGCAGGAGGGTGAGGCAGAAGAATCATCTGAGACGTGGAGGCAGAGGTTGCAGTGAGCCAAGATTACGCCACTGCACTCCAGCCTGGGCAACAGAGCAAGACTCCGTCTCAAAAAAAAAAAAAAAAAAAAAAAGAAAGAAAGACATAAAGGATACTTAGCACTTAACTTACAAACAACAATAAAACACAAAATACTCTTTATTGTAAATTCCACATAACCAATTGATTCTCACAAAATAATTTTGATATTTTTGCCCAACTCTTATATAGGAATCTAAACTACAGCTACAACTAATGAATGTATAGGAATGTTAACATGAAAGGTGGTTGCTGTTTTTGTTCACTTTAATGAGTAGGATGCAAGTAAAATGATAAAGACATTTGTTGAAACTTTACTCTTTAGTCAATGTTGTGAGCAGCTTCTCTGCTGACTCAGATATGGGTTGAGGGAAAATACTTCCTCAATTTTTTGTTATTTGTATTGTAATGATATACGCCATCCCATACACCTTTAAGTTGAATCTGCATTGTTAACAACTTCTCTATTACTTTCTTAAGTCTATAATCAACAAAACAATAAATAAAGCATTGATTTTTATGATGTGCTGATTTTCATGGTGTACATACTCCTACCATAGCCAATTTCTTCCTCCCCACCCCCACCCCCACCCCGGTCACTGAGTACCATTTGACTAAAGTGGCATAACCAAAGTGAATTGGGAAGTAATAAACAGTAGTGCAGCATTAAAACATATTTCTACCACAAACAAACAATAGGTTTAAATAACAACTTCAAGAGCATAAATAGTAACACAAAATAATAAGGAAGTGATGAGTTTTGAGTATTTACTGTTTTTATTTTTCATATGACATTTAATTTTAAGCTTATATAACTTTTTAAAATGGACATGTTGTGTTTAGTCGGCTTGTGAAATTCCTAAACATTTAGTATTCGACTCTCACAGGCTGGCTTCAACACAGAATTGAAAAGGTTTAGACAGCATGAACAAGAATCTCTTCACTAAATTCTACATTACTGAATTAAAGATCTGCATAAAATTGTAAAGAGTAGGAAAGGTATGTGGCAAATGGTAAGTCCAACTCACAATCTACTATTTCTCAATCTCCTTCACCAAATGCTCTTCTTAGGCTCATTCCCTCTTCCTTAAAGCTCAACTCTTAGGTCTGCTCTTCTTCATTTATATTATGCTCCCTTGAAGATTTCATCCAGTTTATGTGTAACTTCTATGCAAATGACTTCAATACCTTATCAGTACACCTCACCACATTGCAGATCTCTGATTCAAGATTTTTAACTTGCATGTGTGACATGCCTATTTGAATGCCACCTCAAACTGGCCAAATGCCACATCTAAAATTAAGTCCAATCCTGACTTGTGTCTGGCTTTCTACTCACAGAAATACCATTAATTTACTGATTTAGGTTAGTGCATAAATGTGCTTTAAATTATTATACAAATTTATTGTCACCATTATCCTATGAACTCAAATTGACAGAATGGTATCAGTCTTCTAGTGCCTTCTGCTAACATAATCCCTCCTCAGCCATCCTTCTCAGCGAAATATAATCTGCTTCTTACTTTTAAGGATAACGACCACAATCACCATTTCCTGTGAGAATCTCAATTTATCTCCCTGCTTCTGCTTATTCAAGCCATTCTACACACCACTGCCAGTAACATTCTCCCATCATATTACTTCCCACTTCTAAATCTTCAAAGTTATCAAATTACTCCACCACTTATAAATCTTCAAAGTTAATCTGGTATTTAAAACTGTAAATAAGATGAATGCAATGGCTCACGCCTGTAATCCCAACACTATGGGAGGCTGAGGCACAAGAATTGCTTGAACCTGGCAGATGGAGATTGCAGTGAGCCCAGACAGTGCCACTGCACTCCAGCCTGGGCGACTGAGTCGAAATCTGTCTCAAAAACAAACAAAACAACAACAACAACAACAACAACAACAACAACAACAAAAAAAACTATAAATAATGTTGTCAATTATGTCCAGGGTCAGCGAAACGTTTTCATACAGAACCATATATCCAGGCACGGTGGCTCACGCCTGTAATCCCAGCACTTTGGGAGGCTGAGGCAGGTGAATCACGAGGTCAGGAGTTCAAGACCAGCCTGGCCTACGAAGTGAAACCCCATCTCTACTAAAAATACAAAAATTACCCAGGCATGGTGGCGCTACTCAGGAGGCTGACGCACAAGAATCGCTAGAACACAGGACAGGATAAGATACGACAGGACAAGACAGGACACAGGGACGGGAAGGGGAAGAAAAGGAAAAGAAAAAGGAAAAGGAAAGGGAGAGAGAGAAAAAGAGAGAGCGAAAGAAAAGAAAAGAAAAAATAAACAAAAGAAAAGGAAAGAAAAGAAAGAGAGAGAGAGAAAGACAGAGAAACCATACAGTTTGTATTTTAGGCTTACAGGTCTTAAGTTCTCCAAAGCTACCACTCAACCCCGGTGGCACACCATAAATGCAGCCATAGGCAATATGCAAATGAATGGATGTGGCTATGTTTCAGTATTTTATTTAAAAGAGGCATCTGAACCACTAGCAGTATTTGCCAACCCAGATCCAATCAATCTTATTTTTCTCTACTGAACAATAAATCATATTGCTTTTTTCCTTACTATAATACAAACACATGTTCAATATAGACTGTGTCAGTTTACATATGTTATCTAGATTACATATGCACAAAAACCTTGTAAGAAGCATGTTATCTAACTGATTTTATGAATGAGGAAATTAAAAATCTGAAAATCTGATAAACTTGTCCACAGTTGCACACTTAGTAAGTGGCAGAGTCCAGTAAGATCTCAAGAAAAACCTGAAGTTTCTATTTTCATGCTAAGATACTACAATGCAAATACTATGTTTTGTATTTGTCTTGTGTGGACAAAATCTACAAATGCTTTTGATGCTTATAAATCTCCAGGCAGATTTATAAGCATCAATCTCCTACAGGAGCAAGTTGGTTCTAGAACATAATAAGTGACATTAGCGAAACTAACCTATTCTTCAGCCGTATAGTTTATTGATGCCTCTACCAATAGTCAAAAAAGTACAATTTGTTTAATAATGCTGCCAACCGCACTCAGCTAAAACAATGAGAACTATTGCCAACAAACAGCTAATGCACTCCCATTAGTATATTTAATTATTAGGACATATACACAAATTCTACGCTTTTGGGGAAAAAACTTTCAAGGAACAGAAGAAAGATATAAGAAAAAAAAGTTTCACTTTATCTCATCCTAACACCGAATCCCAATCTGCAGAATACCACTGTTAATAGTTTGACACTGCCATATTTAGGCTTTTGCACCTCTTGCTCTCAAAATATATATCAGTATCAATATTTCAATTTTTAAAGTGTTAAATACACGAGAATGTTCCATATAAATACATTAGATTCCTGAATGGCACTCCATAATATGCACAGAACTTATTTAACTACTTCCCTATCAATGAGCACTTAGTTTGTCTCTAGTTCTGCACTATTACAAACAGAGCTGAAATGACTGTCCTTGTACATTAAAAAAATCTTACTACACAATCAAGTTTCTCTCCAGGATATATGCAGTGAAAATGACAGGTCAAGGAGTATGCAAATTCAAACTTTGACCAATTGCTCTTCAAAACTCCTGCAAGTGGCTAACGTTCACATTTATAACACTACTAACATAAATTAAGAGCATGGAAGAATAAGTTCAAATCTTACTTAAAAAATGATTTTGCCTCTACAATTCTGTCTACCTCTCTCCATCTCCAGTGAAACTACTTTAAGTTATCATCTTTGCAATCGTCCTTGGTCTGATAGGTCTCCTTCTTTCTAGTTGGCTCTTCCCATCTAATACTATACTGTAATAAATAACTTTCTTTTTTTTTTGAGACGGAGTTTCGCTCTTGTTACCCAGGCTGGAGTGCAATGGCGTGATCTCGGCTCACCGCAACCTCCGCCTCCTGGGTTCAGGCAATTCTCCTGCCTCAGCCTCCTGAGTAGCTGGGATTACAGGCACGTGCCACCATACCCAGTTATTTTTTTGTATTTTTAGTAGAGACGGGGTTTCACCATGTTGACCAGGATGGTCTCGATCTCTCGACCTCGTGATCCACCCGCCTCGGCCTCCCAAAGTGCTGGGATTACAGGCTTGAGCCACTGCACCTGGCCCATAAATAACTTTCTAAGTATATATCTTATTACATCTTTACATGCTGATACGGTTTGGCCCTGTTTCCTCACCTAAATCTCATCTTGAACTGTAATCCCCACCTGTCAAGAAAGGAACCTGGTGGGAGGTGAATGGATCACGGGAGCTGTTTCCTCTATGCTGTTTTTGTGACAGTGAGTTCTCATCAGATCTGATGGTTTAAAAGTGTGACACTTTCCTCCACTCCTCTTCTCTCTCTCCTGCTGTCTTGTGAAGAACGTGCTTGCTTCCCCAATTCCTTCCGCCATGACTGTTAAGTTTCCTGAGGCCTCCCCAGCCAGCCATGCCATGAGTCAATTAAACCTCCTTTCCTTATAAATTACACAGTTTCCAGTAGTTCTTAAAACAGTGTGAAAATGGACTAGTATACAGGCTGAGGACAAAAAAATGTAATTCTGAACATAACTTAGCAGTTACCGATATGACATTGTTCCTCCCTACTCACAGTTTATCTTACGTCACTCTCCATCACCAATGCAGGAGAAAACAAATGGGGGTGGGGTGGGGGGAGGTTTGATTTCAAGCCCTCAAACATACCTTAGCGTCCTTATATGACATAATCTCAGTCTGGGCCTAATACTCTCTTCCCTTCTTCTTTCTAATCCCACTTGGATTAATATCTATTTTTACAAGCTTTACAGCAAAAAGAAACTAAATTACTCTACATGTTGTATCTACCTAGAACCTAGCATACTTCCTGAAATATAAATAACGTAGTAAATGAAAATGCTTTGACAATGCTTACGAATTAACAGGACTAAGGTGACAAATCCAACAGCAATTATAGTATCTAAGTAAGCCAAGGAATAATAAGGATAATCACTAGAGTGGTCTTTCTAGTGTCTACATTTTAAAAACCAAAACTGGACATCTCAGCTTGACCAAGAGTGCCATCTTCAGCTGACAGATCTAAACCAGAGTTCATTTACCCAGTTCCCAGATCGCCACTGTCCAGGACCTACACACAGATATATTACACTAACATTTTTCTGAAAAAAATTCACTCACAAAGCATGACATATTAAATATCATAATGCCAATACACACTCATTTAATACAACTTCTTTTTTTTTTTTTTTTTTTTTTTTTTGAGACAGAGTTTCGCTCTTGTTACCTAGGCTGGAGTGCAATGGCACGATCTTGGCTCACTGCAACCTCCGCCTCCTGGGTTCAGGCAATTCTTCTGCCTCAGCCTCCTGAGTAGCTGGGATTACAGGCACACACCACCATGCCCAGCTAATTTTTGTATTTTAGTAGAGACGGGGTTTCACTATGTTGACCAGGATGGCCTTGATCTCTTGACCTCGTGATCCACCTGCCTCGGCCTCCCAAACTGCCGGGATTACAGGCTTGAGCCATTGCGCCCAGCCAATACAACTTCAATTTAAATATAACCTCTGTTTCATATTTTATCAAAGAGCTATTACAGGCCTGCCTAATACTCAACAGTGTCCTAGCAGCAGGACATATAAAAGTAAGGCACTCAACACATTTTAGGAGATGGGTCAGAAAAAAAGAAGAGATGGTTATAAAATGCTACATTAAGTATGGTAACTGAAAAAAAGTACAGGGCATTGTTAGAACACAGAAGGACCACCCCAACTTCAAGAAAATCAGAGAAAGCCTGCTGGAATCTTGTGCCTAAGACTTAAATAGATAGTGAGTTATCCAGGTAAGGGCAGAAGTGCGTAAGAACAAAGAAAAGAAAGAAAATACTGTATGTAAGAGGACCTCCAAACTTAAATATCATATAAATATGGGTAGCTATATGGTATTCATATATGTTCATATATTTACATGTATGATATTATTTTCAGGTCCAGGGGTAAAAAAGAATGAGATAAGTAGGCAGAAATAAATCTTATCCCCCATTTGTCAGGGAAAGGACAGAAGGACGATATTAATGATTTTTCAAGCGGGTAAAGAAATTTGGATAGCTTTGTGTCTTAGAATGCTGGAAGGGAAATAAAAGGCCAAAAGATCAACCAGAGGTTGTCTCTTGGAAATAAGGTATGTAAATGAATTGAGTAGTAATAATACATAAATAATTGCTTTAAGTGCTCATCACTTTCATTATATCTAAATCACTGCTAGCACACAGAATCAAAGAATTCAGATTCCCCATTTGCATCACAACAGCTGTGAATGGAACAGTATCTGCCATTTCTGTGACCACATTTCCCAAAAATAAATTCCAATTTTAAATCTAGCTGGCACAGTGGCTCACACCTATAATCCCAGCACTATGGGAGGCTGAGGCAGGCAAATCACCTGAGGTAAGGAGTTGAAAGACCAGCCTTGCCAACATAATGAAACCCCACCTCTACTAAAAACACAAAATTTAATCAGGCATGGTGGCACGTGCCTGTAATACTACCGATGCAGGAGAATCACTTGAACCCAGGAGGCAGAGATTGTAGCGAGCCGAGATCGCATTACTGCACTCCAGCCTGGGCAACAGTGGGAAATTCCATCTCAAAAAAAGCGTGTAAGTCCCAATTCTAAATCTGTCCTATAACTCCAACAAATCTAATGGGATGCCATCAAAAACTGTCAACTGGTATATCCCTTGGATTTCTTCTGGTAGCCAGAACTCCTCAACAATCTCAAAGAAAAAAGTAAGAATCATAATAAAGAAATTGGAAGTGAGCAGGGAGCAGGAAGAGAAAGATTATGGTATAAGATGGGGAACAGCAACCTATTTTTTGTAAATGGCCAGACTAAATATTTTTGGCTTTCCAGGCAATACAATCACTATCACCCTTGTAATACAAAGTAGTCATAAACGGTATGTAAAGGATGACTTTGGCTCTGATCCAAAATTTTATTTTGCAAAAAGACATGACAGATTTGGCCCATGGGCCATAGTTTGCTGACTCCTGAGATAGGACATTAACATCTATTTTGTTGAGTATCAGAAAACATAGTGACAATTTGAATAGCAAAAGCCATAAATGGATATGGTAATTATATACCCTACTACTTAGATTGCAAACATATTGTCCCAACATCAAATAACATACTTTGCAATGTCTCATCAAAGAGGGCATTTAGAGAAATAAATATCCCAAAATTTTCCTTTAAAAAAATTGCAATACTTACTGTAACACTGGTAATTCTGAAGTAATCATTGCTGGAGAGGTCCTTTCACAATGCAGCAAAATAATCAAGTGCTGTAGAATTCAAAACTTTTAAAATAACCTCAAAGGCAATCCTGTCAATTGAAAAAAAAAGAAATTATTTTAAAATAAAATGAGGATGACAGAATACATAAACTACAATTAATATACACCACTACCAGTAATCACACTACTTGGTATTTACCCAAATGAGCTGAAAACTAATGTCCACAGATGTTTATAGCAGTTTTATTCATAACTGTCAAAACCTGGAAGCAACCAAGATGACCTCAATAAGTGAATGAATAATCCTCACAATGAAATTTTATTTGGCATTAAAAATAAATTAGCTTGAAAGCCACAAAAAGGCATGAAGGAACCTTAAACACATATTACTAAGTAAAGAAGCCAATCTGAAAAGGATACATACTGCAAGATTTCAATCATATAACATTCTGGAATGTCAAATGGCAAAACTATGGAGACAGTAAAAGAATCAGTGGTTACCGGGGATTAGTGGGTGAAGGGGATGAGCAGGCAGATCACAGAAGATTTTTAGCACAGTGAACTATTCTAAATGACATACATGTATAATGATGGATATGTCATTTTACAGATTTGTAAAAACTCATGGACACCAACAGTTAAGAGTCAATCCTAATTTTAAGTAGCAACTCGGGGTGATAATGACGTGCCAATATAGGTTGATCAGCTGTTAAAAAATGCACTCCTCTGGTGCAGGATGTTGATAGTACGGTAGGCTGAGCAAGTGAAGGGACATAAGAAAACACTCTATACTTTCCTTCAAATTTGCTGTGAACATAAAAAGGCTCTAAAAAACATAAAGTCTCATATTTTCTAAAAGCAGGGGTAGGGTAGTAAGACCTAACAGTCCATCATAGACCATTATACAGTATCAAGTGGAAAAACACAGGTATAGTTAGAATTCCAGGCAGAAAGACAAAGTACCAGGCAGAACAGATATCTGAAGACATAATGGAGAAGAATGTTCAAAAAATCATGTAAGATATTAAAAGAGATGTAAAATCAGAGAATTCCCGAGCAGAATACACCAAAATACACAAATTGCTAAAAACCAAAGTTAAATGGAAAATTCAAAAGGAAGCTGAAGAACAGGACACATCACACAGAGAAGGACAAAGATTAGTATCAGACTTCCTACTGTAAACTATGCAAGTTCAAAGACAATGGAATAACATCTTTAAAGCGCTGAGAAGAAGGAAAAAGTCAACCCTGAATTACAAACCAAGTGATAATCTTTCAAAAAACTGAAAGGAGTGATATCACGGGAAATAGTTGAGTAGAAAACTTCAAGAATAAGCCTCTCCAGTAAAACACTTATAAACTGACAAAGGTAAACTTTTACAGAATTCTTGAATCTAATAAAACTTACAAAGGGAGAGGTGTTTAACAAAGGAAGAAGCTGCAAAATTTGGCGTGTAGGCACTATAGCATCTTCTGCTTACTAGCCTATCATCACCCATTCACTAACTCAACAGTGTTAATGGGGACAGCAGACCAAACTCTTGGTGCAGCTTGCTGGTACCTGTGGGAGCAATATAAACCTTCTTCTCGAAAATGATAGCGTTTTAAAGGGCATTTTGAAGAGATTCCCAGGTGTCATCTGTTGAAAGGATTTAAATATATACACTACACATAGCTCTCTGGGGCAAGAGACAGCATATAAGACACGTAGCAATGTGTAAAGCCTCAGAATAAAGAGTCTAAGGAGGAAGATATGTTAGAGACTAAGGGCTTTTAAAGATTCCCATGTATTCTGGAGAATTCAAGGTGCTACACGCATGCCCAAGGCTAAAAACATGGTCAGAGGCGGCCTGAGAGAAGCACAAGCATACACCTCTAACTGATCTTTGAGCTCTGCACAAGCAGAAGATAAGGACTAAGGCCAAGCTGCAAGTGCCCGGGCTGTTTATTCCAAAAATACTTCAGTACAGAGCCTATCTGCAAATAGAAACAGAGGGCTTTTATGCCCTTTTTGGCACAAATTCTTTAGGTAAATCTGTCAGGTTACCAGTTTGATCGCCAAGATGAAAAATATTAGTGACCACAAATGACAAGAAAGATAGTCTGGGAAAAAGTAGTTTGGGGGAAAAATCACTAAACAGATAACTATAGCTTTTAACAGTAACATCAAACGGCATGGGGGAGGTGAAAAGATGATTCCCAGAGTGAAAACATTTTAATATTCTGAATGTCCATTTTTTTTCTAGTTAAACCTCTTTTGGAATCTGTCCAGCAGACTTTCCAGTTTTTGCCAGAAAGTATCCCTTGCCTAAAAACAAAAATTTTAAAACGTCATCATGGAAGCAAAAAAAAGGCAGTAGGATGACATAACTAAAGTGCTGAAAGAAAAACCATTAAAAAAGAACTATATATCCCATAAAATCATCCCTCAGTGGAGAAATTAAGACATTCATAGAAAAGCAAGACCTGAAGGGATTTGACCATAGACATGCTCCATAGGAAATGCTAAAGGAAGGCCAGGTACGGTGATTCACGCCTGTAATCCCAGCACTTTGAGAGGCTGGGGCAGGTGGATCACGTGAGGTCAGGAGCTCAAGACAAACCTAGCCAACATGGTGAAACCCCATTTCCACTAAAAATATAAAAATTGGCTAGGTGTGGTGGCATGTGCCTATAATCCCAGCTACTTGGGAAGCTGAGGCAGGATAATGGCTTGAACTCAGAAGGCAGAGGTTGCAGTCGGCAGAGATTGTGTCACTGCACTCCAACCTGGGCGAGAGACCAAAAGACTCTATCCAAAAAAAAAAAAAAAAAAGTGGTGGGGGAGAATATTATACGCTGAGGCAGGAGGATCACTGGAGGCCAGGAGTTCGAGACCAGCCCAGGCAATATATAAAGGGTCCATCTCTACAGAAAATTTAAAAACTGTCCATGTACAGTAGCTCACACTTATAATCCCAGCACTATGAAAGGCCGAGGCAGGGAAATCACTTGAGGTCAGGAGTCTAAGACCAGGCTGGCGAACATGGTGAAACCCTATCTCTACTTTAAAAAAAAAAAAAAATTAGCCACGCGTGGTGGTGGGCACCTAAAATCCCAGCTACTCAAGAGGCTGAGGAGGGAGAATCACTTGAACCCAGGAGGCAGAGGATGCAGTCAGCAAAGATCAATCATATCATTGCACTCCAGCCTGGGTGACAGAGTGAGACCCTGTCCCTAAATAAATAAATAAATAAAAATTTAAGGAAGGAGAAATAAAATTTTAAAACTAAGCAGGTGTGGTGGCACCTACCTGTGGCTGCAGCTACTCTATTTGAGAGGCTGAGGTGGGAGGATCACTTGAGCTCAGGAGGTTGAGGCTGCAATGAGCCATGATTGGGCCACTATACTCCACCCTGAGTGACAGAGACCCTTGTCTCAGGCCCCCACCCCCAAAATAAGACATTACAGACACCATATAATTGGGGGGGAGGGGTCCGATTCATTTCATTACAAAGACATAAAAAAAAATCATAAAGGTATAGACCCTTAACAACAGAATCTCAAAATACATTTTTTAAAAAACTAAAGGAAATTAGAATACTTTGAGATACATAAAACAAAATATATCAAAATGTATGGGATGTAGCAAAAGCAGCGCTCAAAAGGAAATATGGCTGTAAAAATCAACATATTAGAAAAAACTTAAATAAATGAACTAATTCTACAACTTAAGAAAAAAAATACAAAGAGTAAACTAAGCCCAAAGGCACCAAACTAAAGAAATTAATCAAAATTAGGGCACACACAAATTATATTATTATTAGAAAAATAATACAACCAATGAAACCAAAAGTTTGTTGTTGAAAAAGGTCAACAAAATTAACAAATCTTTAGATAAAATGACTCTTTATAAAAAAATAGAGAAGGGGCCAGAGAATACGGTAAATGACGTATGCTAACAAATTTAGTAACATAGTAAATGGACAAATTCCTAGAAATGCACAATTCATCGAAACTAGCCCAAAAGAAATAACAAATGTGAACAGAACTATAATGAGACACTGAATCAGTTATCAAAAATCTCCAAACAAAGAAAAATCCAGGACCAGATGGCCTTATTGCCCAATTATACCATACATGGTTTAAAAAGAATTAACATCAATCTTCCAAAAAAGAAGTAAAAAACTACTTTCTAATTCATTCTATGAAGCATTTCTATGACACCAAACTATACAAAAACATTACATCAATATCTCTAATAAACATATATGCAAAAATCCTCAACAGAAACATCAGGGAATCGAAACATATAATGTGTAAAAAGAATTCTACATGAGGATCAAGAGGGATTTATCTCAGGTATGCAAGGCTGGTTCAACATTCAAAAATCAATTAATATAATACATCACATCGAGAGCTAAAAAAAAAAAAACCTACATGATCATATCAAAAGACAAAGAAAAAGCACTTGACAAAATCCAACACCCATTCATAATAAATAATCTCAGTAAATGAGAAATCGAGAGGAACAATCTCAACTCAATAAAGAGCATCTCCAAAACACTGCAGCTAATATCACATGTAATGGCAAGAAACTCAAAGCTTTTCCTGTTAAACCAGGAAAACGGCTAGGATTCTATTCTCGACCACTCCTTTTTCACATCACACTGAAAGTCCTGGCTAATGCAATAAGAGAAAGAAAATTTAAAAAGGTACACAGCTTGGGAAAGAAAAAATAAAACTTTATTTCCAGAGGATAAAACTGTCTATACAGAAAATCTGAAAGAACTGACAAAGGCGAAATAAAACATCTCCCGGAATTAACAAGCTATTATACCAAGGTTTCAAAATACAAGGTTAATATATAAAAGTCAATCACTTTCCTGTAGACCAGCAATGAACACAGAGAATTTTAAATGAAAAACATACTATCATCTGCATTCACATCAAAGAATTAAATTCCTAGGTGTAAATCCAACAAAATATGTAGAATCTATATACGAAAACAGTAAGATTCTAATGTAAGAAATCCAGAGGCCAGGTGTGGTGGCTCATGCCTATAATCCCAGCATTTTAGGGGGCCAAAGTGGGTGGATACCTGAGATCAGGAGTTCGAGACCAGATTGGCCAACGTGGTTAAACTCCATCTTTATTAAAAATACAAAAACTAGCCAGGCATGGTGCTGCATGCCTGTAAGTCCCAGCAACTTGGGAGGCTGAGGCAGGAGAACTGCTTGAACCTAGGAGGTGGAGGTTGTAATGAGCCAAGATCGTGCCACTGCACTACAGCCTGGGTGACGGAGCGAGACTCTGTCTCCCAAAAAAAAAAAAAAAAAAAAAAAGATATCCAGAAACAACAAAAACAACCAAAAAAAGACAGTGACTGTATGTTTGTGGATAAAAATATTTGCTTTTTTTTTTTTTTCTCCTGCCTCCGCCTCCTGAGTAGCTGGGATTATAGGCATGCACCACCATGTCTGGCTATTTTTTGTATTTTTAGTAGAGATAGAGTTTCTGCCATTCACAGCTTCATCAAGCTAACCTTTGACAAAGCCACAAAAGCAATATGCTGGAGAAGAGAGTCTTTTCAACAAATGATGCTGGAATAACTGGACAGCTAAATGAAAACTATATAGTTTTACATTATATATATATATATATATATATATATATATATATATATATATATATAAAATCTAACATACATATAAATGTAGACCTCATATGCAATATATATATAGATGCAGACCTCATACCTTTCACTGAAATTAACTCAAAATGGATCAAAGCCCTAATGACAAAGAGAAAACCATAAAACTCTCAAGGGTAACATAGTAGAAACTACGAGGCCAGGCACAGTGGCTCATGCCTGTAATCCCAGCACTTTGGGAGGCCAAGATGGGAGTTCTAGACCAACCAGGTCAACATAGTGAGACCCTATCTCTTTGAAAACAAACACAAACAAACCAAGAAACTTCTGCTTTGCAAAAGACATTATGGCAAATAAGCACATGATATATCATTAGGAAACTGCAAATTAAAATGAGATACCACTGCTCACCTAAAAGTCAAAACACTACAACCATGAAATGCTGGCGAGGATATGGAGCAACAGGAACTCTCATTCATTTCTGGCAAAAATGCAAAATGGTATAGGCACTTTGGAAGCCACTTTTTGTATTCTTACAAAATAAACATACTCTTACTATACAATCTAGTAACTGCTGTCCTCATAGTTTACCCAAACAAGTTGAAAACTTTACCCAAAGGAAATGAAGCCCATAGGAGTAATCCTCCCATCTCAGCCTCCCAAAGTGCTGGGATTACAGGAATGAGCCACTGCACCTGGCCTGAGAGTTTTTACTATGTTACCCTTAAGAGTTTTATGGGCCGGGTGTAGTGCTCATGTCTGTAATTCCAGCATTTTGGGAGGCTGAGGCAGGCAGATCACCTGAGGTCAGGAGTGCAAGACCAGCCTGACCAACATAGAGAAACCCAGTCTCTAGTAAAAAATACAAAAATAGCCAGGCGTGGTGGTGAATGCCTGTGATCCCAGCTACTCAGGAGGCTGAGACAGGAAAATCGCTTGAACTCCAGAGACAGAGGTTGCAGTGAGCCGAGATATTGCCCAGGCTGGAGTACAATGGCACTAAGTAAAACTCTATCTCAAAAAAAGAAAGAGTTTTATGGTTTTCCCTTTGTTTTTCACATGAAAACCTTCACGCAGTTGCTTATAACAGTTTTATTCGTAATTGCTAAAACCTGGAAGCAACCAAAATGTCCTTCAGTGGGTGAACAGATAAACTGAGATATATCCAGACAATAGAATATTCTTTAGCGCTAAAAAGAAATGAGTTGGCCGGGCGCGGTGGCTCAAGTCTGTAATCCCAGCACTTTGGGAGGCTGAGGCGGGTGGATCACGAGGTCGAGAGATCGAGACCAACCTGGTCAACATGGTGAAACCCCGTCTCTACTAAAAATACAAAAAATTAGCTGGGCATGGTGGTGCGTGCCTGTAATCCCAGCTACTCAGGAGGCTGAGGCAGGAGAATTGCCTGAACCCAGGAGGCGGAGGTTGCGGTGAGCCGAGATCGCGCCATTGCACTCCAGCCTGGGTAACAAGAGCGAAACTCCGTCTCAAAAAAAAAAAAAAAAGAAATGAGTTATCAAGCCATAAGAAGATATAAAGGAATCACCGGGCACAGTGACTCAAACCTGTAATCCCAGCACTTTGGGAGGCCGAGGCGGGTGGATCATGAGGTCAACAGATCGAGACCATCCTGGTCAACAAGGTGAAACCCCGTCTCTACTAAAAATACAAAAAATTAGCTGGGCATGGTGGCACGTGCCTGTAATCCCAGCTACTCAGGAGGCTGAGGCAGGAGAACTGCCTGAACCCAGGAGGCGGAGGTTGCGGTGAGCCAAGATCGCACCATAGCACTCCAGCTTGGGTAACAAGAGCGAAACTCCATCTACGCCCACCCCGCACCCCCCGCCCCAAAAAAAAGAAGATATAAAGGAATCTTTAAGTGAGTACTAATAAAAGAAAAATCTGTAAAAGATACATACTGTATGATTCCAACACACTATGGCATTCTGGAAAAGGCAAAAGTATGAAGATCCCACCAGGGCCAGGCAGGATGAACAAGCAGAGTACAGAGGATTTTAAGGGCAGTGAAATTATTGTTAATACTGTAATGGTGGATACATATGCCATGAACAATGAGAGGGAGAAAAAATGATGCAAATAGAACTGCTAGCCTTATCATTACATAGCATATAACACTGTTTCATAAATGCTTATTAATTGAATCAAAAAAAGTGCTTACAGGACAGTGGTATCTGAAGTAGTTTATTTCTAATTACATGTAGCTTTATTTGTGAAGTACAAGGTCTTATTGTTGAATCACAAGAATTCGCTATTCAGGTAAAGATTAGTATTTCATTAATTCAATCCTTCCACATTTCTAAAACTTTACCTGAGCTTAAAGAATCTCTTAGCAGGCCAGGAGCTGTGGCTCATGCCTGTAATCCCAGCACTTTGGGAGGCCAAGGTCAGGAGATTGAGACCAGTCTGGCCAACATGGTGAAATCTCTTCTATACTAAAAATAAAAAAAATTAGCCAGGAGTGGTGGCGCGTGCCTGTAATACCAGTTACTTAGGGAGCTGAGGCAGAAGAATAGCTTCAACCCAAGAGGCAGAGATTGCAACGAGTTGAGATCACAGCATTGCAACTCCAGCCTGGGTACCAAGAAAGAAACTCTTATCTCAAAAAAAAAAAAAAAAAAAAAAAAAAAAAAAGCTATTAGCAGTATATATACACACAGACATGGAATGCAGGTGTTGGTAGCAGGGTACCCCACGATTTGCTAAGCAAATCAAAAATTACAAGGACAATGATGTTATTTGTGAAACCACTTTTCAACTATTTCTGTAAGTGGTACTCTACATAGAAGTCACAGACTCATTTACTTTTTTTTTTTTTTTTTTTTCTTTTCTTTGAGACAGAGTCTCGCTCTGTCGCCAGGCTGGAGTGCAGTGGTGTGATCTCGGCTCACTGCGACCTCCGCCTCCTACATTCAAGCAATTCTCCTACCTCAGCCTCCTGAGTAGCTGGGACTACAGGCATGGACTACCACGCTCAGCTAATTTTTTAGTAGATACAGGGTTTCACCATGTTGTCCAGGATGGTTTCGATCTCTTGACCTCGTAATCTGCCTGCCTTGGCCTCCCAAAGTGCTGCGATTACAGGTATGAGCCACTGCACCCAGCCTCATTTACTATTTTTAATGAAATTTAACTATTTTACTTGTGTTTATGATATCAAATTAAGTACATTAATGGAAAACTTTTTGTCCAATATAACATACATGAATATACACGAAGTCTTCACTTTACATCAACCATGAGTTCTTGAATTGAGACTTAAAGCAAAGTAACACGTAACAAAACCAATTTTAGCACAGACTAATTGATATAAACAATAGTGGTGCTCCTACAGCATACTTGTGGTCAGAAAAACATCAGCAAACTTCTAAACAAATAACAAAATGTTTAAAATATTAAACACCAAAATAAATGTAAGCTTTAAATGTATTTAAGAAAATTAATTTTAAAAAGTAAGATAATTATTTGCCCATTTATTCCAGTTCAGAATTCCAAGTGGCCAGTGGCCAGAGCCTATCCAGCAGCTTAGGGTGCAAGGCAGGAACAAACCCTGGACAGGTCACCATTCCATCACACGGGGCACTCAAACACATACCCATCCTACTCAAACAACAATTTACACATGTCAATTAACATACCATGCACATGTTTTGTATGTCGGAGAAAACCAGAGTACCCTTAGAAAACAAACCCACTCAGACATGGAAAAAATGTGCAAACTCCACACAATAAATTCCACTCCAGCCTGGAATCTATTTATCTTCCCCTCATCAACATTGTAACAAAACGTAATTTGACAAACTACTGTATACTTAAATTCTCTGTAGTATAAAGGTTAAAGTAGCATTAGATCAAGAAAATAAAGTTCCAAACTCTTTTCCCAGTAAAATTTAGCCTATAAATGAGACAGCTTTTGTAGCTCTTTTAAGGAACAAAAAGAACGATAAAATAAAATCAAATTTTCCAAGTTGCACAGCAATTCACACTAAAAGATAAATAAGTAGGCAATATTAAGACTCAAGAAAGAGAAGAGTAATAATCTTTTGAAAATATCAGTCTAGAAACTCTCAAATATTAAGCAGACAGAAGGATATTTTAAGCCAAAGCTGAATGATATGCTCAACAGGATAGTGATAAAGTTCATTGGCAACAGCAGGTTAGATCATTATTCTGCTCTTTCTCTCTGAATGTTGTACTGTAAAAGGCTATTCTTAAAATATCCTGGCAACATAAACCTTAAAATCAGCTAGGCATGGTGGCTCGTACCTGTAATCCCATCACTTTGGGAGGCCGAGGTGGGTGGATTACCTGAGGTCAAGAGTTTGAAACCAGCCTGGCCAACATGGTGAAACCCTCTCTCTACTAAAAATACAAAAATTAGCTAGGCGTGGTGGCGAACACCTGTAATCCCAGCTACTTGGGAGGCTGAGTCAGGAGAATCGCTTGGACCCAGGAGGCAAAGGTTACAGTAAGCCAAGATCCCGCCACTGCACTCCAGCCTGGGCAACAGAGCAAGATTGTCTCAAAAACAAAACAAACAAACAAACAAACACAAAAAACCGTTAAAATCAAAAGGAAATGTAAGAGTAATTTAAGAGTTTGGGTACTGAGGATCCAATACCTGAGCTCTTATACTAGGTATTCTACTTTCTAATTTTGTAACTCACTATGCCTAAGTATTCTCATACGTCACACAGAAATAAAAAAAGAAGCCATATCGAATACAGTTATTGTGGTGAATGACCAGAAGAGTCCCTGGAACTGTAGAATGAGTATTAATTTATAGCTACAGGAGGGAAATAAAAGCATAAACAAATGTTAAGTTTCATGAGGGAAGGTGCTTCTTTGTCCTTTTTGTTCACTTCTATGTATTTGTGAACACATTTTATTTTTAAAGATGGGGGATCTTGCTCTGTCGCCCAGGTTGGAATGAAGTGAAGAAACCACAGCTCCCTGCAGCCTCTAACTCCTGGACCCAAGTGATCCTGGCCTCAGCCTCCAGAGTAGCCGGGACTAAGTAAACACCAATACACCTGGCTAATTTTTTAAAAATTTCTTTGTAGAGACAGAGTCTTGCTTTATTTCCCAGGCTGCATTTCTTTTTTCTTTTTTTAAACAGAGTTTTTCTCTTGTTGCCCAGGCTGGAGTGCAATGGTGCAATCTCAGCTCACGCCAATCTCTGCCTCCCAGGTTCAAGCAGTTCTCCTGTCTCTGCCTCCCGAACAGCTGGGATTATAGGCCCGTGCCACCACGCCTGGCTAATTTTTTGTATTTTTAGCAGAGATGGGGTTTTACTATGCTTGCCGGGCAGCTGATCTCAAACTCCTGACTTGAAGTGACCTACCCGTCTCAGCCTCCCAAAGTGCTGGGATTACAGGCGTGAACCACTGCTCCCAGCCTCACTTCTATATTCTTCATGCTTGAAACCTAGCAACAATTTTTAATTGTTCAATTAAAAATATGTATGTATGTGCTTATGTATTTATTTATTTATTTATTTATTTATTTATTTATTTATTTATTTGGAGACGAAGTTTCGCTCTTGTTACCCAGGCTGGAGTGCAATGGCGCGATCTCGGCTCACCGCAACCTCCTCCTCCTGGGTTCAGGCAATTCTCCTGCCTCAGCCTCCTGAGTAGCTGGGATTACAGGCACGTGCCACGATGCCCAGCTAATTTTTTGTATTTTTTAGTAGAGATGGGATTTCACCTTGTTGACCAGGATGGTCTCGATCTCTCGACCTCGTGATCCACCCGCCTCGGCCTCCCAAAGTGCTGGGATTTTTATTTTTGATTGCAGTATACAAAATTAAAAATGAGGAAAGCTCTTAGAGTCAGCAAAGTAACCAAAGTTAGCAGCTTTTCTTTAAAAAACAAAGAAACATGGCTGGGCGTAGTAGCTCATGCCTAAAATCCCAGCACTTTGGGAGGCCAAGGCAGGCAGATCACCTGAGATCAGGAGTTAAAGATCAGCCTGGCAAACATGGTCTCCAGTAAAAATACAAAAATTAGCTAGGCATGGTGGCAAGTGGCTGCAATGCCAGCTACTTGGGAAGCTGAGATGGGAGAACTGCTTGAACCCAGGAGGCATAGGCTGCAGTGAGCCAAGATCATGCCACTGTAATCAAGCCTGGGTGACAGAGGGAGACTCCGTCTCAAAAAAATAAATAAAATAAATAAATGTTATTAATTGGATTGCTCTAAATTTAAAGAACATTAAAAAATGAGTCTTTAAAACAGCTAACAAGTAAAAATGAACCTCAAGAAAATTAACTAGGCTTATCCTAAATCACTCTGCACTAAATAAATATATGAGAGAACGTGTGTGTGTGTGTGTGCGCGCGCACACACACACACACACACACACCCCCTCTTCTGTCAAAATTACAAGAATTTATGTTCCCATGCGCATTGGAAGAAAAGTGCGTCTGAGCACCATAAATAAGACCTCCAACTCAAAAAAAAAAGCAGGGGGAAAAGGCCTTGTAGTCCCAGCTACTCTATTCTAGAGGCTGAGGTGGGAGGATCACTTGAGCTGAGGAGGTCAAGGATGCAGTGAGCTATGGCTGGGCCACTACATTCCAGCCTGGATGACAGAGTAAGACCCTGTCACCAAAAAGAAAAGAGAAAAGTGCATTATTTATGATTTTTAAAAGCTATAATTTTCCCCAAATTCAAAAAACCACTATCACTCAACCTCTCTCCAGTTAAAATTACATGCTTTTAAATACATTACAAATCAATCTACATACTCACACTGTGTGACAACTGCTTCATTAGGAAAAGCGTATCACTAGTTTAGTGGCTGTACATGGGAAACAATAAAAATATTCCAACAATGTCGTCTGGCTTAAGAATATAAACATCTACTATTTAAGAGATACTAAAAGAATTAACAGTACTTACGAGAAAGTCGTCCTGTAAAAAACACAATAAAACCTTATACGGCCTCATGATTTCCATGTAGAAATCATTTCAAGCATTCATATCAAGCAAACATTTGCACCTTACTACAAGAAAAAACTACAAAATTTAACAAAAACACACATAAAGTTTTTTTTGTTTTTTTTTTATTCTCCCTCCCTCCCCCACATAAAGTTTTTAATACGGTAAAGAAAGCATCACTGAAGATCAATCTATTTTTCAATTTCCTTTAAACTGTAAATGTGTGTAAAGATGTATACATGTATATATTAATCCCACTAAATAAAACTTCCCATAAACACTAAAATTTCCCCCACAATTTATAACTCAGGCTTAAAGGCCTTAGCTAATCAACCCGCTTTCCACATCATTACCACAAAAATCACTCACAAAAACTCGTACGTTTTTGAAGAAAGAATGTGTACATAGTGAGTCTGATGATGCAGTGAAAAATTCTCTGGGACCATGATCCAGAAGAAATGAGTTAATAAATTCTATGGCTAAACAAACTCTTAAAAATGAGATCCAAACCAAGTAAGAGACACAAAATTGTAGTGGTTCATTGTTTTGCTGACTTAGGAAAAGTTATTTTACAACTGAAAATTCTGAATATTGTCTACTGAAAAATAAAGTATCTAAATTTGTGTGGTTACTTTAAATCCAAAGAGAGCTATTTGTGAGTCATTCTTAAAACTACTATTTTACCATTAAATAACATTTTTGTTTTGTTTTTGAGACAGAGTCTTGCTCTGTCACTCAGGTTTGAGTACAGTGGAATGATCTTGGCTCACTGCAACCTCTGACTCCTGGGTTCAAGCAATTCTCCTGCCTCAGCCTCCCAAACAGCTGGGATTAGCTGGGATTACAGGGGCACAACACCACGCTCAGCTAATTTTTTTATTTTTAATAGAGGTGGGCTTTCACCATGTTTGCCAGGCTGGTCCTGAACTCATGACCTCTGGTGATACACCTGACTCAGCCTCCTAAAGTGCTGGGATTACAGGCATGAGTCACCACACCTGGCTCACAAGTTGAAGACCAGCCTGGCAAACATGGTCTCCAGTAAAAAACAAAAATTAGCTAGGCATGGTGACATGTGGCTATAATCCCAGCTACTTGGGAAGCTGAGGTGGGAGAACTGCCTAAACCCAGGAGGCAAAGGTTGCAGTGACCCAAGATCATGCCACTGCACTCAGGCCTGGGTGACAGGCATGAGCCCCCGCACCCAAGTCAGGAGTTGAAGACAAGCCTGGCAAACATGGTCTCCAGTAAAAATACAAAAATTAGCTAGGCATGGTGGCATGGGGCTGTAATCCCAGCTACTTGGGAAGCTGAGGTGGGAGAACTGCTTGAACCAAGGAGGCAAAGGTTGCAGTGGGGCAATATCATGCAACCCATTAAATCACCCATTAAATAACATTTTATCTGAAAATCTGAAAGATCTTTCATATCTTGAACACTGCTATAATTAGAAAAACCTCATGATTTTCATATAAATCTGAAACTGTAATGGATTCTAACGTAATGAATAGAAGAGTTGTCTAAGAGTTCCTACAGATACAAATAATTGAATAAAAAAGTAAACGGGAGAAGAGAAAGATCCTCTTCAAGTAGACAAAATGATAGAAAAAGGAAAATCACATTTGAGGAACATCATAATATTTTTTCAGATGAGAATCAATAATGAATACTAATAGGCAAAAGTACAGTAACTGCAGGAAATCCTTTTTTTTTTTTTTAAAGTATTGAAAGAACTTATGCAGAATATCAAAGTGTCTCTCTACAGGAAACTAATTATAAAGGAAAAAATGGTAATGTTAGAGTGAAAAACCCAGCAGACCCCTCCATAACCAATGATTACAGTTAACACTGCTAATAGTGAGACGTATTAACAGGGGCTTCCTAATAGGATAAACAAAGGACACAACTATATTTCTTTAGCATTCTTGCCAAAAATGCGCACCTGAATTTAGTCACAAGTATAATCAGATAAACCCAAATTGAGGGACATTCTACAAAACAACTGGTCAGTATTCTTCAAAAGTGTCAAGGTAATGAAACAGTAAGGCTAAAGAACTATCCTGACTAGAGGAGAGGCATGAAAACTAAACTGAATGTGTGATCCTACACTGGATTGTGCACCAGAAAAAGGACTTTAGGTAGACAACGGATGACGTTTGAATAAAGTCTACATTTTAGTTAATAATATCGTATCAGTTATTTTTTCAGGTTTTTATAACTACTATGGTTATGTACGATATTGACATTTGGGGAAGCCAGGTGAAGGGTGCAGGAGAAATCTCTGTGTTATTTTCGCAACTTTATTAAAGTATGACACAATTTCAGGAGAGAAAGAATAGAACCCAAACTAACTCTCATCTAAAATAAATACAACTCACTAAAAGATCTAAGGCCATGAAAAAAAAAAAGAGGTAAGGTACTTTATCAAATGACCTTCCAACTTTCTCCCCAAGGTTCAAAATATTTCTTTACTCTTAGTAATTCACTTACAAAAGCTTGGTATTAGTGCTATGTAGGTTTCCCCTCCCTACTCCTAGTCAATATGGTATCTATCTCTTGAAGACCAAAAACTACAACTACACTACTCATTACAATTAAATTGAACTTAAAACTATTTTCATATTCCATATATCCCATAAAGTTCCATGGGATTCTGGAACATGTGTTGTGCAAGAAACAGGATCCCTCCCCCCCTCCCTCCTTCCTTCCTGTGCTATGTAGGCATTAGGGCTATGTAGGTTCCCCCTACCTACTCCTACTCAATATGGTATCTATCTCTTGAAGACCAAAAATTATAGCTACACTACTCATTATAATTAAATTGAACTTAAAACTATTTGCATATTCCATAGAGTTCCATGAAACTCTATGGAACACCTACTGTCCAAGAAACAGGATTGATTTCCTTCTCCCTTTCCCTTTCCCTTCTCTCTCTCCCTCTCTTTCTGACAGACCAGACTGGAGTACAATAGTGCAATCTTGGCTCACTGCAACCTCCGCCTCCTGGGTTCATCCAATTCTCCTGTCTCAGCCTCCCAAGTAGCTGGGATTACACACGTGTCACCATTCCCAGCTAATTTTTGTATTTTTAGTAGAGATGGGGTTTCACCATATTGACCAGGCTGATCTCAAACTCCCAACTTCAAGTGACCCACCTGCATCGGCCTCCCAAAGTGCTGGGATCACAGGCGTGACCCACTGCACTTGGCTCAGAATTTCAAGAGCAATCCTTGCTGGGCAAAAAAAGAAACTGTCTGATAAAACCAGACAATTTTGTATGAGAATAATTTCTTCCTTTATCTTTTATGCTTATGCTTTGCATTTCCAAGGCTCTTCCCTTATATTAGTTTCCTAGGGCTGCTGTAACAAAATACAACTAACTGGATGGCTTTGAACAACAAAAATTGCCGGGCGTGGTGGCTAACGCCTGTAATCCAAGCACTTTGGAGGCCAAGGCGGGCGGATCATCTGAGGTCAGGAGTTCAAGACCAGCCTGACCAACACGGTGAAACCACGTCTTTAAAAAAAAAAAAAAAAAAAAGGGAACTTCATTTTGCCGGGCGCGGTGGCTCAAGCCTGTAATCCCAGCACTTTGGGAGGCCGAGGCGGGTGGATCACAAGGTCAAGAGATCGAGACCATCCTGGTCAACATGGTGAAACCCCGTCTCTACTAAAAATACAAAAAAATTCGCTGGGCATGGTGGCATGTGCCTGTAATCCCAGCTACTCAGGAGGCTGAGGCAGGAGAATTGCCTGAGCCCAGGAGGCGGAGGTTGCGGTGAGCCGAGATCGCGCCATTGCACTCCAGCCTGGGTAACAAGAGCGAAACTCCGTCTCAAAAAAAAAAAAAAAAAAACAACAAAAATTTATTCTCACAGTTCTGGAAGCTATTAAGTCTGCAATCAAGGTGATGGGCAGGGCCATGTTCTCCCTGAAGCCTCCAGGGGAGGATCCTCCCTGGATCCTCCAGATCTTCTGGTAACCCCAGATGTTCCTTGGCTTCTTGGAGCATTAAATCTAATCTCAGCCTCCAACTTCACATGGCCATCTTCCCTCTGTGTGCCTCTGTGTCCATACATTGTATTCTCTTCCCTGTCTATCTATTTTCTATTCTTATAAAAACACCAGTCATATTGGATTAGGGCCCATGATAACTGCCTATGAGTTTGTGTTAACTTGATTACATCTGTAAATATTCTACTTCCAAACAAGGCTGCACTCATAGGTATAAGAATTAAGATTTCAACATACCTATTTAGGAGACACAAATTACAAATACAACTCTCTGTTCTATAAAATCACTGTTTTGAAATTATTTATTGAACATCATTTTAAGACATGTTTATGAAGCAACTCCTATATGCTAAGCACCATTCTAATTAGCTGAAAACAAAGGTAAATAAATTAGATGCAATTCCTGCCTTTATAAGTTGCTATTTCTAGTTCACAGAAACAGGCAATAAACAAAGAGATAAACGACAATTTCACATGAGAAATTCTATAAGGTGATAAATTACTTCAAAAGGATGGTCTTATACTTTCTAAGAAGGTGACACTTCAGCTAAAACTTGAAGGATATGCAAGTGTAATCACCAAGGTAGTAAGGAGGCTGGAGTAGAATGACTACTCTTTTTGTTTGTTTTGAGAAAGAGTCTGGCTCTGTCGTCCAGGCTAGAGTGCAACAGCTCATTCTCGGCTCACTGCAACCTCTGCCTCCCAGGCTCAAGCAATCCTCCCACCTCAGTCTCCCCACCATTACACCAGGCTAATTTTTGTATTTTTGGGGTTTTGCCATGTTACCCAAGCTGGTCTCAAACTCCTGAGCTCAAGCGATCCGCCTGCCTCAGCCTCCCAAAGTGCTAAGATTACAGGCATCAGCTGCCACATCCAGCCTGAATGATACTCTTGACAAAAGAGGAAAGATATTTGTTTACTTAAGTGATATGACCATGTAACAAAGGTATAGGCAGTTTACAATTTATTAGACTTACCAATCTTAAAATTATGTGATTTGTAAAGTATTTAATTTTCAAAGAGTCATCAATTTTGCACATCAAAGTTCAACGTTTAATTATTTTAATATTGTACCATTTCAATTTTGGGTAAATTTGTATGGACCACAATCATGTGACCATTTGCTCATCACAAACCTTGAGTTCTTAAGGACACAGTAAAACAGACCATTAACTTAGTGTAGGCTAATACATGACAATATACTGTTACAATATGAAACTGTGGTAGTTATTATACATTTGCAAATTTACTGTTAAACAAATATTATGCTCTACCACTATAAGAAAAGTAATTTCTAGGTGGCGAAAAACTCTGAGGGTGGTTCAAGAACTACAGTATTGCCCTAACAGAAGGTTTTTCAGAATCCCACAGACTGTAAAATTGGGGGGAGGACAAGTGAAGTGAAGTAGATGTATAAAAGCCTCAGAATAATCATAACCATACATTTTTATCACTGCTCAATGGAGCACCATGCCTGCCAGCTGCCCAAGGCAATCATCTTGATTAAATATACTCCAGGGATGCCTCTGATCAGGTTTCTCCTCTTTATTTCTCTAGTGTTTCTCAGTGACAAGTTCACCCTCATCAACGAGATACAAAAAATCCAGTGAATTAATGAGGATGCAAAAACTGTTGTAGTTAAGTACAAAATTCTGGGATATGATCATTGATGTAGCTTAGTATAGCATAACACAATGATAAGATGTAATGCAGGCTGTTATGTGAAATTTAACAGTTTACTAGACTCTTTTCTTACATCTCAATTCCTACAAATATCCAGTATTTCTGTCATGTACTCTTTTTACTTTTATTTTTTGAGACAGGGTCTCATTCTGTCACCAGGCTGGAGTGGGCTAGCACTATCTCAGCACACTGCAATGTCCCCCTCTCAGGGTCCAGCGATCCTCCTACCTCAGCCTCCCCAGTAGCTGGGAAAATAGATAGGCACGTGCCACCATGCTCAGCTGATTTTTTGTACTTTTTTTTTTTTTTAGACTCAGGGTTTGGGTTCCACCATCAGGTGGAAATCCTGAATTCAATCAATCCTCCTACCTCGACCTCCTGAAGTCCTGGAATTACAAGTGTGAGTCACCACACTCGGCCTGTCATGTACTCTTTTTATTTTATTTTTTATTTATTTATTTATTTATTTATTTTGAGACAGAGTTTCGCTCGTTATCCTGGCTGGAGTGCAATGGCGCGATCTCGGCTCACCGCAACCTCCACCTCCTGGGTTCAGGCAATTCTCCTGCCTCAGCCTCCTTAGAAGCTGGGATTACAGGCACACGCCACCATGCCCAGCTAATTTTTTATATTTTCAGTTGAGACGGGGTTTCACCATGTTGACCAGGATGGTTTTGATCTCTTGACCTCGTGATCCACCCGCCTCGGCCTCCGAAAGTGCTGGGATTACAGGCTTGAGCCACCGCGCCCGGCCTTGTCATGTACTCTTACTAAACATCAGGCACGCCAGAGAAATAGTAACATCTCTACTGACTAAACTCTACAGTGTATGAGTGTTTTGGTATGTAGTTATCTGGGATAACTAATTATTATTTTTTTGGAGACAGAATATCACTCTATTGCCCAGGCTGGACTACACTGATACAATCTGGGCTCACTGCAACCTCCGCTTCCTGGGTTCAAGCGCTTCTCCTACCTCAGCCTCCTAAGTACCTGGGATTACAAGCACATACCACCACACCTGGCTAATTTTTATACTTTTAGTATAGACGGGTTTCACCATGTTGGTCAGCCTGGCCTCAAACTCCTGACCTCGTGATCTGCCGACTTCGGCCTTCCAAAGTTATGAAATTACAGGCATGAGCAACTGCGCTCGGCCAATATTTTGCTTTTAAGTCCCAAACACTTAAGCATATTGAATGGCACACCTAAATTATACTCCCCTGACTTCACTGCTCAGAGCTATACATTCTATCCCTGCATCCCAAAAACAGCTATAAGGGGTATCTTTATGAGAGAACTATGGTTTGAAAGAATTTGGTGAAATGCCTGAATATGTGGGAGGTTTCCTGGTGTTAAACTTGCTACCTTTCTTCTCCAACTACTCTTTCCCCCATGCTCTATTCTAGGTAAAACAGTAAGTTTCCTTGACTTCAGCCCCAAATGCCTTTGCTCATACCACTTTCCATCTCCATTTCACCTAAATCACATCACTCTTCGTCTTCTTCTGTACTTCTAGATCTCAACACTTCAAATGTTACTGAATAAATCTTTTCTTCAAAATTATGCTAGAATCTTTACTGTCTATCATGTTCATAGCAAGTAAACTGCCTTGTTTTAATCTGCACATGAAAATATTAAGCCTTACAGGTAAGCCCAAGGTCTTGGACATCTTCGTACATGGCTGAAAACTGGGAGAAATATTTTCCCACACTCTGAATTCTCTTGGTTACTCACAGTATCTCTCCAAAACCATTCTTTTCTCCTCTATTCGACATATATACCACCCTTTAATCTTTCTCCTAAGTGCTGTCTACTCATTTTCTGACAACCTATAACTGCTCCTCACATTCACTGAAGGTATCTGCATTTTGGTCTTATTTCTGTCCTGCCTTACCATATGTCCCACAACCACAGGCAATGTCCACTGAAACCCTAAGTCTCAAGATTCCTAGACATTTTAAATTCCAAAGACCTACTACTTCAAAAGACCTACTTCATCTGCTACATCCCACAACCACTTTAACCAGTATGACCTAATCTTCAAAGGTTCACAGCTTCCTCATGCTTACATTATCTTAGCATCTGCTCCTCAGTCTAGTTCTTACTCCTTTCACCGTTTACCTGTCTCTTCAACTCATTTCCTTAGTCAATCTACATATGAATGATTATCTAAGTCACTTTTCACAAACACTCCTCCTAGGCTCAAGCAATTATCCTCGAGGCCTTCCAAAGTGCTGGGATTAGAGGCAGGAGCCACCGTGTCTGGCTGAGGTGGAATCTTATTCCCACTAAGCAATGTTTATATTTGTCCATGGTTCCCTTTCTGATTCTCTTCAACAACTATTACAAAGTTTCACTAATAATGAGATCCTACCCTAGGGCCTACCTCAATATTCTCCAAAGTTTATCCAAAAATACATAAGTCATTAGTTATAAATTATCCGTTCAACTTTTTGTCTTTCCTTCAATCACTCTTTATCCTTTAATACTATCTCAAAAAATAAGGTATTCTTGTGGGATAGATTTTTTTCAAGGATATAAAATTACGGCCAGGCAGGAGGAAAAATCTCTAGCGTTCCACAGCACTACAGGATGACAATAGTTAAAAATAATACAGTTTCAGATAGCTAGGAGGAAGACACTGAATGTTTCCAAGACAAAGAAATGATGAATGTTTGAGATTACAGACATGCTAATGACTGATATGATTACACATTACATATACTGCAACATCACTATGCACAAAAATATGAACTGTGTCAATTTTTTAAAGAAAATTTTTAATAAAAAAATTTAAATCAAGTTGAATTTAACCTATTTTCTGAAAAACAAATACCATGCATAAATAATTGTGGCACAGAAAATGAGGTAATGGAGTTCAATACGATTCCAGGGTCTGAGAAGTCATGTAGTGCTCAACATACATCCCATTAGTAAATAGTTGTGGTTATTTAAAAATGAAATAAAAGTTATTTTCCTTCCAAAAAAAAGGAAAAGAAGCTATTCTTCTTGTTCTTCCTCCAAGTCCCCACATCAACATTTCATTTCCCTAGTCGCTCTTTTCCCTAAGTCTACAAACCACTCAACTGTTCCCTATCCCTTAAAACAGATAGCCTGTAACTTCCTATCCTTGATAGACACTACATCCCTTGTTTTTTTTTGAAGACAGTTTATATTCAATGCTTCTACATTCTCATATTTCATTCCCTCTCATTTAACAAAGAAAGAAAAAAACATATTGTAATCCCCATTCTCCATTGAAACTACTCTTTGTAAAAATATCTCTAGAAAATATTTTCTGATATTAAGAAATTATTGTTAATGATAGTGTTTCTTAAAGTTATTACCCTGTACAGATATATACTACAGTATTTACAGATAAAGGTAGATTGGCAGGAATTTGCTTAAAATAAACATAGAAATGAGTGGTTAAAGATGAAATAGTATTAGAGCCACGAGTTGATAAATATTGAAGCTGGACAGTAAGTACCTAGGGGGTTCATAGAATTCCATTTATGTTTGTATATGCTTGGAATGTCCCTTAACAAAAAGATAATAATACCACAGGTCTCCACATCATCCAAGTCTTTTCAACCATGGTTGTTAACCAGAACAGAAATCATTGAGTCACCTGGGTTTGGAAAGTTTTCCCTTCTCCCAACCTCCTCAAACACTGCCCAATCCTTGCCCCTCAAGCACGAGTAAACTGCTTCTATTCATAAAATATGATGCATCCTTTAGTTGTGTTAGGTAGTAAAAAGATTAACACTAATTTTTTTTTAAAATATATTTTATTGCACTTTAGGTTCTGGGGTACATGTGCAGAACATGCAGGGCTGTTGCACAGGTACATACATGGAACACTAATTTTCAAAGCATCTGATGACTCCAAAATGTTTATTTCAGATCCTGATTTTGCTACTGCTTCCTGTATAAATTTTCTTAGATGCAACATCATGGCCTTGGATATGACATCCCAGAAACTGAGCTGCTTTTCTAACAGTCCGCTACCCTCTCTGCCTTCCAAAGAAGGAACCTAATTAAATTTTAATATTATATGTTTTAAATACTAATTAGATCCAAATTATATATATGGATATGTAATTTCCATATATAAATATATACAATAATCCAAATTACTCATTTTATGTAATGAAATCATGCAGTCATCCAGCTAGAAAACAAAAAACCCTAAAATCAGTTTTGACTTCCCCTTCTTCCTCCCCTTCTACCATATCCTGACAATTTTACCAGTAAAATGTCTGCTAAATCCATCCATCCCTTCTTTTCTTATCTTACACTGTCCTAATAAATAAAGGTCCCTGCTGTCCTGTTGAATATTTCAATAGTCTCCTGGTCTTCTTGCTTGCTGCAATTCAATTCTCCACCCTATAGGCAGATTGATTTATTTAAAATACTCATTTAATCACACCAGCTTCCTACTTAAAATCTTTCAAATAACTCTCTACCACTTCTAGGATCAAATTCCAATTCCTAAACATAGCAAGCAAAAATTTTAACTATCTAGGTCCTCTCCAGTCTCACCTCCAACCTCTGGCATTGTAATTTACATCTCTATAATATCAAATTATATATTTCTGGTTCATCCCAAATACCTTTATGGTTCAGACTTCCATGCCTTTGCTCATAGCATTTCCTCCCTAAAACATTCTATTCACCATTTTGTTTGTTAACTGAAAGGGTCAGCCAGGCACGGTGGCTCATGCCTGTAATCCCAGCACTTTGGGAGGATGAGGTGGACGGATTACCTGAGGTCAGTAAGTTCGAGATCAGCCTGTCCAACATGGCGACTAAAAACTCATCTCTACCAAAAATACGAAAATTAGCTGGGCATGGTAGCACACGCCTGTAATCCCAGCTACTCAGGAGGCTAAGGCAGGAAAACTGCTTGAACCCAGGGGGCAGAGGTTCAATGATTGGATATGGCACCACTGTACTCTGGCCTGGGCAAAAGAGTAAGATTCTGTCTAAAGAAAAAAAGGGAAGGTGGTGGGAGGTCCAGTATGACTTAATAAAGATTTCAATAGAGCAGCCAATGAAATAAATACAGAAAAATGAATAACTTTTGTTTGTATATTTAAAAAATGAATATAAATAGGCCAAATATGGTGGCTCATTACTGTAATCCCAGCACTTTGGGAGGATGTGGAAGGAGGCTGACTTCAGTCCAGAAATTTGAGAGCGGCTTGGACAACATAGTAAAGCCTCATCTCTGTAACAAACAAACAAAAAAATTTTTTTAAGTTAGTTAAGCATGGTGGCATGTGCCTGTAACCTCGGCCACCCTGGAGGCTGAGGTGGGAGGATGGCTGAAGCCCATGCAGTCAAGGCTACAGTGAGCTATGGTTGCGCAACTGTACTCCAGACTGAGTGACAAAGTGAGACCCTGTCAAAAAAAAAAAAAAAGAAGAAGCAAAGCAACAAAAAAAAGTAATAGAAATATTCCATTCATAGTAATATGAAAATAAAAATACATCAACTTCCCAAAAATACAGAATATGAAGTCATTTTTAAAGACTTCACTAATAATTATCTCTGAACAGTAAAATCAAAGGTAACTTTTATTCTTTGCTTTTGCATCTCCATACATACTACACTAAGTATTACACAAGCACTACAAAAGGTTTTTAAAATCTGGACAGACCTAAATAACTAGTAACACACTGCTAAGAAGTTACAAATGTCTGTCTCTACATATATACACCTCCCAGAGCCTACCCAAATTGTAAAAGACCTTCGATGTTTGTCCAGGAAATTTAAGATTTCAGTTTGTCTAATGAAGCAATCTATATAAATGTTAATTGGGGCACAGTTTTGGGAAGGACAAAGGGACTAGAGCCTAGCTACAAGGCAAACAAATATAAAGCTCTTATGATAGCACTGTCAGGAGATATTATGAGACTTAACCATGATGCTAGCAGCAGGTAAGCAACAGTGAGTTCAATAAAAAAATAAACTGGTAGCCCCTAGCAGTAGAACTGAATGTAGTGGACTAAAAAAGAGTCATTAAGAGAGATTTATTTCAAATTCTATACACAAGAGAATGTGTGGAGGAGTGAGAATATTTAAAAACAAAAAACAAAAAACAAGAAAGACGAAGACGAAGCATTGGGGAGAAAAGCACCCCCTACGGGGATAAAGTAAAAAGATAATGGGCTCAGTTTTAGAAGAGATGACAATAGATCGTTCTGTCAGAAATATCCAACACAGAGATATAATATAAAATATCATGTGCTGAGCACTGTGGCTCACACCTGCAATCCCAGCAGTTTGGGAGGCCAAGGCAGGAGGATTGCTTGAGGCCAGGAGTTTAAGACCAGCATGAGCAACACAGTGAGATCTCATCTCTACAAAAAATAAACAAAATTATTCGGGTGTGGTGGCCCCTTCCTGTAGTTCCTGATATTTGGGAGGCTGAGGTGGGAGGACTGCTTGAGCCTGGGAAATCAAGGCTGCAGTGAGCTAAGATTATGCCACTGCACTCCAGTTTCAGCGAAAGACCAAGACCCTATCTTACAAAAAAAAAAAAAAAAAAAAATCATGTAAAGTAGATTGGATTCAAGAGAAATGGTCTCTGATCTTGGCTTTAATATTTACTAACTTGTAACCTGGCAATTAAACTCTTATTTCTCATGCTAGATCAGTATATATTTCAAACTTTACTTTCTCTCTCTCATGGCAGAAGAACCTTTTTATAAACAAAAGTCTTAACGCAGACCACCTACACAGAGATGATCATACGCAGACTAACAACAGGAAAGAGCTCAATGTACCTTAAGAAGGGTAGGAAACCTAGAGCTCTGCCCAATTATCAAGCCTACGCCTCAGTGCCCTATCTCCAATGGGCCCCTGAGATACTTCCATAATTCCCTAAGCTCCGTGAAAACCTAGGCAGAGGGGGTGGGGGACGTGCACACAGTGAATAATATTTAAGATCATCTACAATTTTAGCATGTCAGAAGAAGAGGTAACACCTGAAGTCAGGTGAATGATTCAGACAAAGGAAAATGGATTGATAAGAATATCCTTGGTTTAACCAGGAAAATCTCACAGCAGAAGGTAGAAAGATCACAGCAAAATCTCAGAAGAACATTTCAGGAACTAAGTTCTTCTTGCACATAAAAGCAACAAAAGATTTTACAACGGAAAAAATAAGTAAATGTGTTTTAATAAAAATTAAAATATTCCACATCAAAACAAGTTAAAAATATACCACAAATAATACCTACAAAAGATAAATTATAAAATTCTAAGAAGAGAGAAAATATTGGTAAATGACAAATACACTCACAAAGGAAAAATGACTAACGCACTTATAGAAAAATTCTCAATATCACTAGGAAATACAAAACATCACTTCATTGCTGAGTTAAATTGCATTTCTTTGATCAACAGTGAAGTTAAGTATTTTTGCATCAAGAACACATTTTAAGTGATAATACTTAAATAATAATAGGCAGGATAACTAAGACTGACATCCTCCTATATTGTTTGGTGATACTTAATCTTTAGAAACTCGAAACTCATTCCATAAAGTTCAGTACACTACAAAGATGCCTATTATCACTGCGACTGTTTAATAAAATAGTAAAGGTTCTGATCAGTGTTATAAGAGAGGGCGAGACAGATATACAAAAATTAGATGGGAAGCCAGGTACGGTGGCTCACACCTGTAATTCCAGCACTTTGGGAGGCCCAGGTGGGTGGATCACCTGAGACTGGAGTTGGAGACCAGCCTGACCAACATGGAGAAACCCCATCTCTACTAAAAATACAAAAATTAACTCGGCATGGTGGTACATGCCTGTAATCACAGCTATCTGGGAGGCTGAGGCAGGAGAATTGCTTAAGCCTAGGAGGTGGAGGATACAGTGAGCCAATATTGCACAACTGCACTCCAGCATGGGCAACAAAAGCGAAACTCCACCACACACACACACACACACACACACACACACACACACACACAAAGGAAGAGACCAGATCACCTACAAAGAAAAAGAACTAGAATCTACAAATTATTAGAATCTAGCTCTAAGAAGTTTAGTTGAGCACAACTGTCAGATACAAGGGTAAAAGAAAAAAAATTGTTAACATTTCAATCGAATAGCAATAACCAATCAGAAATAAAAATAAAGTTCATTTAAAATAATAACAAAAACAATACATGTAGAACAGGGTTTCTCAACCTTGGCATTACTGATCTTTTTAAGCCAGACAATTATTTGTTGCGGAGACTAGCCTTGAATGTTTAGCAGCATCCCTAGCCTATACCCACCAAATGAAGTAGCATCCTCCTAAACTGTGACAACCAAAAATATCTCCAGACACTGCCAAATGTCCCATGGAGGAGGTAAGGGTGGGAGATACTGCCCCTAGGTAAGAACTAGTGATTGGGAGTAATGAGTACTATGGAAAAAAAGAAAAAGTTGATTGTATTAAAATACACAAAATATTTTGAGCAATAGAGAGCAATTACATTCTCTCGGATGGTGCAACTTGATTTCTCCAAAACTTTATCAATTCCATGAAATTCGAATAAAAATTCCAGCTGGAATTTTAAAAAAATATTTTAACAATAACCCATTTATATAGTACTTACTGTGTGCCAGCCAATATTCTAAACACTATACACATATTTACTAATTAATCCTCACCAAAAGGTGAGGAACTACTCTTAACCCCATTTCACAAATTATCAAAATGTGGCATTGAGTGGTTAGCCCATGGTAGCACAGTTATTAAATGACAGATCAACCCCAAGCTGACTGGATCCAGAGAACATGCTCTTAACAAATTCACTGACAAAACACTGAAAAATACTGACACTGACAAAATACAGAAAAATACAACCCAAGAAAGTTGCCAAACTGAATCTAGCACACATAAAAGGAGTATAAACCATGACCAAGCGGGATTAATTTCTGGAATGCAAGGATGGTTCAACATACAAAAACCAATCAATGTAATATACCACATTAACAGAATGAAGAAAATAAAATAACATGATAATCTCAATGCAGAAAAGGTATGACAGAATTCAGTACCCCTGCATAACAAGAACACTAAGCAAACTAGCAATATAAGAGAATTTTCTCAATATAATAAAGATGATAATACGAAAAACACACAGCAAACATCATACTCAATTGTGAAAGACTAAAAGCTTTTCCTTTAAGATCAGGAACATGGTGAAGAATGCCTGTGTTTACCACTTCTATGTAAAATAGTACTGAAGTCCTAATCAAAGCAATTATGTAAGAAAAAGAAATTAGAATGAAAGTAACCTAACTAAAATGGAAGAAGTAAAATGATTTCTGTCCAGACAACATAATCCTGTATGTAAGGAAACCCTAAAGATACCACACATAAAACCTTTAGAATAAACAAAGCCAAGTAGCAGGATATAAAGTCAACACACACAAAAAAAATGAGTTGCATTTCTATACACTAACAATGAACAATCTAAAAAATATTTACAGAAATGGTTCCATTTATAATAGCATCTAAAGGAATAAAATGTTAATGAATAGTTTAACCAACAAGGTAAAAGACATGTACACTGAAAACATAGGTGAAAGAAACTAAAGACACAACTAAGTAAAAACACATCCCATGTTTATGGATTGGTAGACAATCTTTTTAAATATATCAATACTACCAAAAGCAATCTACAGATTCAATGCAATCCCTTTCAAAATAACAATAAAATTTTTGTAGAAATAAGAAAAACTCATCGTAAAATTCATCCATATGAATCTCAAAGGATCCAAAGGATCCAAATGGCAAAAACGATCTTGAATTTGAAGAACAAGATAATGAATCTTGAAGAACAAAGCTGGAAGACTCACACTTCCTAATTTCAAAATTTACCACAAAACTTGAGTAATTAAAACATGTGGCAATGCCATACAGGTATATTGACCAATGGAACAGAAAACGAAGGCCACAAATTAGCCCTTGCATGCATGGTCACATGATCTACAAAAAAGTTGCGAAGACTATTAATGGGTAAAGGAAAGTCATTTCAACACATGGTAATGGAAAAACTGAATAGCCACATGAAGGAAGTTGGACCCTTATTTAACACTAAATACAAAAGTTAACTCAAATGGATGAAAAACTTAATGTATGACCTAAAACTATAAAATTCTTACAGGAAAAAAACAAAAGACAAAAGCTTCACAGAATTAGGTTTGGTAGTGATTTCTCAGACAGAAAACAAACAGGCACAGACAACAAAAGAAAAACAGACAAACTAGACTTCATACAAATTTTAAAACTTTGTGCATCAATAAACAATACCAACAGGGTAAAAAGCCAACCCACAGAACAGGATAAAACATTTGCCAAGTACACATGTGATAACGAATTAATATCCAGAACAAATCTACAACTCAACAACATAAAAACTAACAACCTAATTCACGAATGGGCAAAGAGCTTAAACAGACATTTCAAAGAAAACATATGAATGGCCAATAAGCACAAGAAAGAAATGCTCCATATCATTAGTCATCAGGTAAATGCAAATCAAAATCACAGTAAGATATCACTGAACATCCATTAGTATGACTACTATTTAAAAAAAAAAAAAAAAAAAAAAAGGCCAGGTGCGGTGGCTCACGCCTGTAATCCTAGCACTTTGGGAGGCCGAGGCAGGTGGATCACAAGGTCAAGAGATCGAGACCATCCTGGTCAACATGGTGAAACCCTGTCTCTACTAAAAATACAAAAAAATTATCTGGACATGGTGGCACGTGCCTGTAATCCCAGCTACTCGGGAGGTTGAGGCAGGAGAATTGCCTGAACCCAGGAGGCAGAGGTTGCGGTGAGCAGAGATCGCGCCATTGCACTCCAGCCTGGGTAACAAGAGCAAAACTCCGCCTCAAAAAAAAAAAAAATTCAGCCGGGCGCGGTGGCTCAAGCCTGTAATCCCAGCACTTTGGGAGGCCGAGGTGGGTGGATCACGAGGTCAAGAGATCGAGACCATCCTGGTCAACATGGTGAAACCCCGTCTCTTCTAAAAATACAAAAATTAGCTGGGCATGGTGGCGTGTGCCTGTAATCCCAGCTACTCAGGAGGCTGAGGCAGGAGAATTGCCTGAACCCAGGAGGCGGAGGTTGCGGTGAGCCGAGATCGCGCCATTGCACTCCAGCCTGGGCAACAAGAGCGAAACTCCGTCTCAAAAAAAAACAAAAAAAAACCAAAAAAAAAAAATTCAGAAAGTAGACTGGGTACAGTGGCTCACGTCTGTAATCCCAGCACTTTGGGGGGCCAAGGTGGGTGATCAGCTGAGGTCACAGTTGGAAACCAGCCTGGCCAACATGGTGACACCCCATTTCTACTAAAAATACACAAATTAGCCAAATGTGGTGGCCCATGTCTATAGTACCAGCTACTCAGGAGAATTGCTTGAACCTGGGAGGTAGAAATTGCAGTGAGCCGAGATCATACCATTTGCACTCCAGCCTGGGTGACAGAGTAAGACTCTATCTCCAAAAAAAAAAAAACATAACAAGATGTAGACAGATTGGAACCCTTATACACTGTTGGTGGGGATGTAAAATGGTACAGCCACATTGTAGAACAGTATGGTAGTTCCTCAGAAAATTAAGAATAGAATTACCATATGATCCAGCAATTTCACTTCTGGGTATGCAGTCAAAAGAACTGAAAACGAGGTCTTGAAGAGATATTTATACACCTGTGTTCACAGGTACATTATTCATAATACTTAAGGAAGCAACTCAAATGTGCACTGACAAATGAATGGATAAACACAATGTGGTATACAAACAATGGAGCATTATTCAGCCTTTAAAAAAGGTAATTCTGCCATATGTTATACATGAATAAAGCTTGCTGTCATTACACTAAGTGAAATTAGCCAGTCACCCCAAAAAAAAAAAAAATCAAATACTGTATGATTCCAATTACATAAGGTACTTAGAGTAATCAAATTCATAGGAACAGAGTACAATGTGAGTTATCTGAAGTTGAGGTTGGGGGTACTGAAGAGTTATTATCTAATGGGTAGAGAGTTTCCAGTTTGCAAAATGAAAAGAGTCCTGGAGATATAGAGTGGTGGTGGCTGCAAAATAGTATGTACATATTTAATACCACTGAACCGTATACTCAAAAATGGTTAAGACAGCAAACTTTAGGTTATGTGTATTTTACCTTTCTTTTCAAACATTAGAGGTGGGGATAGGAGTAGCAGTGGCAGGGGAGTGCCAAAAACAAAGCAATTCACTTTTATGTTTAACTTCAAATATATCCACACAACAACAACATATATTAGAACACAAAGAAATAAATGTGTGTTTTTATTTATGTGTATATATACACACAATACTTATGTATATATATTTATGTATATATACATAATACTTAGAGCAGTGAATTTGATTACTCTAATACAAGTACATAATATACATAAATATATAAATATATATATCAAGTCTATGGAGAAAAGGAGGATAATACACATAAAGAAAATAAATAAATAATACACATAAAGAAAATAAATACATAAATAAAATCAAAGCAAGACTTTGAATAAGTCAATTACTGCATGCAATAAACTGAGGTCAGGATTAATTCAGCCCTCTGCACCTGAGGTCCCACAAATAAACTTAAGCTAATTTACACATCAAAAAAATATAAAACCTCTTCTAGGAAGCAACTAATATCAATATGTATCAACACTTTTAAAAATCAATAATTTTTAGTTAATTCCTCTTCTAAAAATCTTTCCTAAAGCAAAAACAAATGAAAATTTATTTACGTTTAAAGATATTATCCACTCTGAATTACTTAAAATAGTCAAAAAAGAAACAATGTCCTATAAATGGAGAGCAATTACTTGTGAACATTTTATACACTATTAACAACTATGAGATGAATTGCTTATGATACACGCAATGCTTATGTTATAATATAGAAGGAAAGTGGCCAATGTAAACTCAAATATAAAGAATGTCCTCTCCTATACTTTTTTTTTTTTTTGAGATGGAGCTTTGCTCTTGTCATCAAGGCTGGAGCACAATGGCACGATCCTGGCTCACCACAATCTCGCCTCCCCAGGTTCAAGTGATTCTCGTGCCTCAGCCTCCTGAGTAGCTGGGATTACAAGTGCATGCCACCACGCCTGGCTAATTTTTGTATTTTCAGTAGAGACAGGGTTTCACCATGTTGTTCTCCAACTCCTGACCTCAAGCAATCTGCCTGCCTCAGCCTCCCAAAGTGCTGGGATACCTGGCCAATCTACATGTTTCATATATGCTCCTATGCATATAAAAAGACTGAAAATAGGCGAGGCAGGGTGGCACATGCCTGTAATCCCAGCAAAATTTGGGAGTCTGGGCCAGCAGATTGCTTAAGCCCAGGATTACGAGACAAACCTGGGCAATACGGCAAAACCTTGTCTCTACTAAAAACACAAAAATGAGCCGGGCATGGTGGTACATGCCTATAGTCCCAGCTACTACAGAGGCTGAAGTGGGAGGACTGCTTGAGGCAGAGGTTGCAGGAGCTGAGATGGCACCACTGCACTCCAGCCTGGGCAACACAGCAAGTCCCTGTCTCAAAAAAAAAAAAAAAAAAAATTCGAAAAGATAACAATAAACTTACAGATTTTGGTGTTTAGAAGAAGATTTATTGAACGTTAAGGTGTTTTGTACCAACACCCCGCCCCCGCAAAAAAAAATAATAATAATAATGACATCCCACATTTCTATGTAGGTCTATTATGAAAAGTTTTTTCTGTAATAGTCCTAAATGTTGCTTGAATAGGAAATTAAAAATCAAAGGTAATTGAGCATGTTGGTAGATATTGATTTTTATCACCAGTTTTTGCTTGCAAAACCAAATATAACTATACACCAGCATAGTTGTAACATAATTATTTCATCAATTTCAACACTACCACCATAATCAATAATTTTTAAGACCTAAGTAGAAACAGCAGACATATAAAATAAGCTACATGCCTTAGTACTATTTTCTAAGTACATACAGCTAAACTAACCAACTGTAGTTTTTACAAAGTGAAATCACTTCCAAGGTGATGTTAATTAATTAGTAAATTTCATCTGAATTATAAATTCTATTTTACTTATATTTATTATTTAACTGTCAGTTAGTAAAATAGCCCTTGATATAACACCATAGTTACAAAAGTAGTAGTAGGTGGACACTGATGAAAACTCATTTAACAAGACATGTTACTGTGCCATTTTCCATGGCTCTATTAATTTTTTATGGCAGTTAATTATGCTTAATTTTACTTACTTTACTGGCCTCAAAATCCACAGTACACACCACTACCTCCCTTTTCACACCATCCAAATACCCCTAACAGGCAGGTATTCATGGGGCTGTCTTAAGAATCAAGTAAGAGGCAATTCTAATCAAATTCATGAAACCAGAGTAAATTTAGACATTATTCCTGGTTTTATCACTCTTTTTGACCCTGAACAATTAACAACCTTCTCACGCCTCATTGTAATTAACTCCTCTGAGGTAGATACTTCAGAGAATAGAGCCCAGAATGTGAGTGGTAGCTGTGAAAGCATGTCTATGAACAAGAGTAAAATAAGGAAAAGTGACAAGATTAAACATTCTTAAAAGGATTCTGAAAATTACTTTTTCCAAAAATTTGTCCTGTATCACTTTCAATTATTTATAAAACTACCTCCAGCAAAATTGTGTTAACAGTAATATAAGTGTTAAATTTTTGTGTGCTGTTCTGTTAACTTCAAGGGCTTTAACAGGATTCCTTCAAAACCCTCTTTCATTTGCTCAATTCTCTTCCCAAGCATATTAGACTCCATTAACAGCCAATCATGTAAGCTGAGCTGCAAGTGACCCGAGAGTTGCCATAGCAACAGCTGCTTTCTGAAATACGTGTTATGCATTTTAAAAGCTCTCACAGAGAGGATACCACATTTATCAATTAACAGCCAAAGCTCAACATAGCACATTATTCAAATGAAACAGAAAATTCAACTACCTTAACAGGGCAACTACTTCATAATTAAAGGTATGTTTGGTATCCTTGACCCAAAATGCTATCATGGTTTGCAAATTATTAAATGAAGTCTATAATTAATGACAGAATAGTTGAATACCATGTGTAGTAATGCACAAAACTGATATAGTAAAGGAAAGAATAATACCAGGATTAAATTTAACAATGGACAATCAAGGGTAATAAATGAATATACGCTGTAGTAAACTAGAGAAATGAAATCTTACTAATGAGAAGGTTGGCCCAAATGTGGTATAATGAAATTTTTTTTGGCCAGACATGATAGATCACATCTCTAATCCCAGAACTTTGGAAGGCCAACTCGGGAGAATTGCTTAAGGCCAGGAGTTTCAGAACAGGCTGGGAAACAAACCAAAACCCTGTTTCTATAAAATTGTAAAAAATTAAAACTAAATATGTTTCAACATACATATGGCATGTGCGCCCATGTGTCTGTATACATACTTCATAGATACATGAAAAATGTGGAGGCAAACAGTAGATACAAAAGATGTTTTATGCCGGGCGCGGTGGCTCAAGCCTGTTAATCCCAGCACTTTGGGAGGCCGAGGCGGGTGGATCACGAGGTCGAGAGTTCGAGACCATCCTGGTCGACATGGTGAAACCCCGTCTCTACTAAAAATACAGAAAATTAGCTGGGCATGGTGGCTCGTGCCTGTAATCCCAGCTACTCAGGAGGCTGAGGCAGGAGAATTGCCTGAACCCAGGAGGCGGAGGTTGCGATGAGCCGAGATCGCGCCACTGCACTCCAGCCTGGGTAACAAGAGCGAAACTCCGTCTCAAAAAAAAAAAAAAAAGATGTTTTACTATTTTCAGGAAAAATCATTCTTTTGGCAATTCACTGAAGATAGTCGTCTCTTCCTATAAAACTCTTTCTCACATAAAAATGTATACGTAGTCAGGGTTTACCAGCAAAGTGATTTTCACAGTGTGCAATTCTGCAACTAAGAAAATTAAAAAACTTATCTCTGAAAAATAACATCAAAGCTGTTACCTAATGAATAGCACACAATTGAAGAGAAAAAAATAAAATTTAACAATTATTAAAAATGAATTTCTATATTCAACCAATTAATTCAAATGAATAAGCAGAATGTTCAAAAAGTACTACTCAAAGGTGTTTTTCATGAGAAAAAAAGCTGCAAATAGGATAACTGAAAACACTAATGATTATACTACAACACACACAGGAAAGAAAAATATTAACGTAACATTCTCTAAAGAGAGATGTAAAATTAATACGATAGAAAATCCTGTTTCATACACATTCTAACTTTATGTTTCCTACAACTTCTAAAGGATAGTTTTTTTGTTTTGTTTTGTTTTTTGTTTTTTTTTAACCTGGAGACTGGCCAGACATGGTGACTCACACCTGTAATCCCAGCACTTTGGGAGGCTAAGGTGGGAGAATCACTTGAGCCCAGCAGTTTGAGAGCGTTTTGGGCACGTGGTGAGACCCAATCTCTATGGAGGAAAAAAAAAAACTTAGCCAGGTATGGTGGTGCACGCCTGTCTTCCCAGCTACTCAGGAGGCTGAGGTAGGAGGACTGCTTGAGCCTGGGAGGTCAGGGCTACAGTAAGCCATGATTGTGACACTGCACTCCAGCCTGGGCAACAAGCAAGTACAGTAATTAAATAAAGAAAATAAAAATAAAAATAAAACCCAGGGACTACTGTTAACTATTAAAGCAGAAATTCAGAAAATAATGTATAACAAGGATGAAAAAGATGAACTGCTTTAATGGCTAAGTGAAAAGGCTAGCAACAAACCACCATAGTAATGCCTAGGTATGGCCCCAAACAACTGTTACAATAACTCTAGCAGGCCCAATAATTGAAGCACTGTTATATTCATCAAGTATTTATTAATCTCCCAGTTAATTCCTGTGTCCCAAATATTATTCCATCTCTAGATGGTAAAAAATACAGTATGTTTCTCCTATCAATATGAAAAGCTCACCTTTGACTTCAACTCTCTATTCTCTGTAAAGGTTGAACATTCCTAACCCAAAAATCCAGAATTGAAAATGCTCCAAAATCCAAAATTTTTTAAGAGCCAGATGCCGTTAAGTGGAAATTTCTACATGTGACCTTAGGTGGTGGGTTGCAGTCAAAACACAGGTGCCCAACAGTTTATTCAGTGTCAAAGGAAAAATAATACTGCCTTTAGGGTATCTGTATAAAATATGTATATGTACATGTAATATAAATAAATGTTGTGTTTAGACTTGGGTTCCATCCCCAAGATAACTCATTATGTATATGCAAATATCCCAAAACCCAAAAAAAATCCAAAATCCAAAACACTTCTGGTCCCAAGCATTTTACATAAGGGAGACTCAACCTATACTTACTTACACAAACTCTGAACAAAATTAAATACTGAATTCAAAATCCAAGCAAACTTAATTCAAAATCCAAGCACAATATTAATACTACTAAGAGCTATTATCTCTTAAGCACTTATAAGCAACTTACATGCATTAACACTCATGAGATCATCATAATATTCCTGTGAGCCAGGTATTATTACCATTCCCATTTTACACAAGGCACAGCAAAGTTAAGTAACTTGCCCAAAGTCACACAGCAGCAAGTTGTAGAACCAATGATCTAACTCAGTCTGACTCTTTATCTCTCATCCTTAACTATTATCCACAAAGCAAATGTAAATGTAAGTAAATATGGTTTGCAATCTACTATAAGCTGATGTTTTTCTAATTACCTCACACCTTTTCTCTCTTTAGTTCAGCTAACTCAGTATTACCTATGCCAATTTCCCAGTTTACTAATTCCAGTAAAGCAAAACACAATTAGACTCTTTTTTTTGTTTGAGATGAAGTCTTGCTCTGTCGCCCAGGCTCCAGTGCAGTGGCACGATCTCAGCTCACTGAAGGATCTGCCTCCTAGATTCAAGTGATTCTCCTGCCTCAGGCTCCCAAAGAGCTAGGATTATAGGCATGTGCCACCATGCCTGGCTAATTTTTGTATTTTTAGTAGAGACAGGGTTTCACCATGTTGGCCAGGCTGGTTTCGAACTCATGATCTCAAGTGTTCCACCTGCTTCAGCCTCCCAAAGTGCTGGGATTACAGGCATGAGCCACTGTGCCCAGCCTTAGACTCTTTCTTTTTAGATGGGGTCTCACTCTGTTGCCCAGGCTGAGTGTACTAGTGTAATCATAGCTCATTGCAGCCTCAACCTCCCAGGCTCAAGTGAACCTTCCACCTCAGCCTGCTGAATAGCCAGGACTACAGGACTGTACCATCCTGCCCAACTAATTTTTGATTCTTCGTAGAGATGGAGTCTTGTCATGTTACCCAGTCTGGTCTCAAACTCTAGGGCTCAAGCAAGTCCCCGGCCTCAGCCTCCCAAAGTACTAGGATTACTAGGTGTGAGCCACGGCACCCAGTCTTAGATTCTTTTAAAAATAAAACCCGCCTGGCGCAGTGGCTCACATCGGGAATCCCAGCACTTTGGGAGGCCGAGGCAGGCAGATCACCTGAGGTCAGGAGTTCGAGATCAGCTTTGCCAAAATGGTGAAACCCCATCTCCACTAAATACACAAAAATCAGCCGAGCATGGTGGCAGGTGCCTGTAATCCCAGCTACTTGGGAGGCTGAGGCAGGAAAATCACTTCAACCAGGGAGGTGGAGATTGCAGTGCACCAACATCACACCGCTGCACTCCAGCCCAGGCGGCAGAGAGTGGCTCCATCTCCAATCAATCAATATCCACTGGGTTGAAAATAAACAAACCTACAAAGCCTATACAAAAACTGTAAGAGGATAAAAAAAGTTGAGATTTTTTTTTTTTTTTAAGGAAAAAGGATATGTATGGATGGATGAGTATAATTATGATGATGATGTTGACAAATAGCAGTTATCAAATGCTTAATATATGCCGGGAACTGTCTTAAGAACTTTATTTATATGCTCTAACATTTAACTCTCACAATAACTCTATCAAGTAGATATTACTATTCCTACTTTAGAGTAAACAAACAGATACAAAGAAATGAGGCAATTTACCAAAGGGCACATAAATTATAAGTGGCAGAATTTAATAAGTGGCATTCAGAAACCTGACAGTTTGACAAGAAATAGATTCACTCTTAATCATGACCCAATCAATTGGCACCAGAGATGAGGGGAATGAAAGATTTTACAGGTAGGCTTCATACATGAAATCGTGTTTTAATCATTCCTAAAAATAAGCAAGACTCCTCATGCAGATTTAGCAATAATAAACTCTTAGAAAAACTGGAAAACGCCAAAATATAACACTAACTTAGGACTGTTAAGTAAACTATAGGGTTTCCAATTGAACACAGTGGACTGAGCACACAAATGTACTTTTTCTTCCACCCTTCAGCTTCAGGTAATAAGTAACAGAAAGATGTTTTATTTTGTTTTTCAACTCAGAAATCAAATCATAAACATACGGAAGGGAAAAAACTTCACTCTCAGATCAGAAAATGTGGGTGATACCTAAGAAATATAAAACAAGTGAGATCCAATTTAGAAAAAGTAAGCAAAGGAAACTGCAGTAAATATAGTGGTTTAGGTCTTCCCAAAGGAGATGAAGAGAGCTTAAAATGCAAACAGCAGGGGTTACGGGTGGAATATCATCAAAAATATAAATCAGCAAATTAGCAAAATTTGCATTCCAAATGGCTTAGTCAACTAGGTCTCTCCTCCTCTTCTTCCTTAAAAACAAAGAGCTGACAGCAAGGCTGTCAGCTTCAGGATTAAGCAGTTACTGGTCTAAAGCATTCTTCAAACTATGGGAGTTCAAATAATTTTGGTAGGTCACCAGTAATTTTTAATGATCCATAATGCATAGAACAGAAAATACAAAGTGGAACTATGTCCTACTTCATGGAATTTTTCTTTAGATATGTATTTATAAGTTGGTGTGTGTGTGTGTACACTAAGCTGCCATGCAAAACGTACTTTGAACTATGGAACACAGTTTAAAAGTTTGGAAGCTACTGCTCTAACTAAAATGTGCAGGTCTGTGAAGAGCTTTTAAGTTAGATGTTGAGACCTGAAAGTAAAGAAGAGCAGCACTTGAGACACTAAAGCATTCCACTCCTGAAATAAGGCATGATTATTTTAGCAACTGTCAGTACTAGCAGCCTGCCACCTAGTCAATCATATACCTTAGAGCTGTATTGCTCAACCTTTCTTTCCATCATTAACACCTATAGAGCTTTTTTAGCTGTTTTTATTTCCTAATTACCCGCTTCATGAACGTTGAGAGCCACAGATATACCATGTTTGTGTATTGTATGCATATCTGTGCTTTACACATAAAAAGAGCAACTTTTCTGCCCCCGAAACCAATTTTTCGAGAAATGCATGTCTTTGAGAAGGCATTAAAGAAGACTACCACAAGCCACAGCCAAGAGAAAGACCTGTGGATGAAATAAAACTGCAGCAGAGAATCTCATTCCAGTTACTTAAACTGACCAACTTAATCCTCCTTTCATGAATATGGATTAAACAACCAAGAACTACCAAACACTGAGAAAAAAGAAATTTTTTCAAAAAACTAACAAAAGTATATGAAAGCAGGCAGACCTGCAAGCCCAGAGCGTGAAACTTCAAACCACAAAGGATTGTTTCCAGGCCTTGAAATGTAGTGAATTTTCTCTAGCTGGTTTTTGAAACTGCTTGGGACTTGTGACTTCTTTTTTATATCTTCTCCCTTTTTCAGGCAGAATCTCTGTAACTGTCCCAATGCTCTATTTTGGAACAAGTAAAATTGCTTCTTTAGTTTCATAAGTCTACCAATAAAAAGCATCACCAATATTTTCATTTAGATGATCTAAATGTGAGATTAAGGACTTCTGAGCTGATAACACTGAGATGAAATACTGAACTGTGTAATACAATGAGATCTCTGAGGACCTTGGGATGGGGTAAACGTATTTTGTATGTGAGGTGGATATGGATCATGGAAGCCAGAGGAAGGACTATGGCTAAGGCAAGATTTAGATCCTTTAGATTTTTGTCCCCTACTATTACTCTTCTGAATAATTGTACTACGTAGCATAAGGGTTACAAACTTTAAAATACGGCAATTATCCTAGATTATCCAGGTAGGTTCAATATAATCCCATGGGCCTTTAGAACTGAAAGAGGGTAGAAGAATCAGATGCAACAAAAGAAGAAATTTAAAGCTTGAGAGGAACTCTACCCTCCACTGCTGCTTCTGAAACAAAAGGGACCATAAGCTAAGAGACGCAAGTGATCTATAGAAGTTGAGTGTGAGGCCTCCTCTCCTAAGCCAAGAGCCAACAAGGAAATGGGACTTAGTCCTATAAGCACTTAGAAATCAATTCTGCCAATAATCTTCAAGAAAGCTGATTCTCCCCTAGAGCCTCCTGAAAGAAACCAACCCTACCAACACCCCGATTTTGGTGAGACTCTAAGCAGAGACCTTCCCTAGCCCACTGAACTTCAGACCTACGGAAACTACGAGATTAAAAATTGATGTGTTAAGCTTTTAAATCTGTGGTAATTTACTACCGAGGCAATGAAAAACTAACATTAAGAACTGTTAAATGTTAAGCACAGAGACAGTAAGTAACCTGCTAAAGATCACATGATGAATAACTGCTTGATGAGGCCAGGGGCAGTGGCTCATACCTGTAATCCTAGCACTCTGGGAGGCCAAGGCACGTGGATCACCTGAGGTCACCTAAGGTCAGGAGTTCAAGACCAACCTGGCCAACATGATGAAATCCCACCTCTACTAAAAATACAGAAAAATTAGCCAGGCATGATGGCAGGTGCCTGTAATCCTAGCTACTCAGGAGGCCGGGCAGGAGAATCGCTAGAACCGTGGGGTCAGAGGATGCAGTAAGCCAACATAGTGCCACTGCACTACAGCCTGGGCAACAGAGCAAGACTCTGTTTCAAAAAAACAAAAAACAACTGTTTGATGATAGGATTCAACTCCAAGTAGTGTGGCTTGTGGTCATAAATGAAGACAACATAAGCAACAAGGAACAGAGACAGCTGAACATCTAGAAAGAAAACTGAACCTGGCAAAGCTGAGATAAATCGAATTACATTCTGCCTATATAGCTTCAACCAAATCACTTGGTTCTGGACTAAGTTATATTTATGAAATTACAGCAAATAAAATTGCTGACTTTCAATTTTTAAAACAAATTTTTAGTCAACAGGCAGCCTAAATAATACATACAACTAAGTATAAGCATAAGCTTTAAAAAGGTAAAAATAACATCAGCAGTAAACAAAAATTTTAAAAAGGGAAGAGAAAAGGTAAAAAGAATGTTAGCGATATTAATTCCCTTAGCTTTCAGAACACATGAGATAGTAATAGGTATTATCTAAAGTTGACAATTTCGGGCTGGGTGTGGTGACTCTTGCCTATAATCCCAACACTCTGGGTGGCTAAGGCAAGAGGATGACTTGAGCCCAGGAGTCCAAGTTCATAGTGAGACACCCTCTCTCAACTGAGAGAAAGAGAAAGAGAACGAAAAGTAAATGAAATAACGGTCTCAGTGAGACTATGATATAGGTATGATGATGAACATATGAAAATTGTTTTCTTAGAATTTGGAGAAGGAGTGGATTGTTTACTTTTCATTTTGTGCATTTCTGTGTTTTTGTGGTGCCATCTTGGCTCACGGCAACCTCTGCCTCCCCAGCTCCAGTGATTCTCCTGCCTCAGCCTCCCAGTAGCTGGGATTACAGGCACATGCCACCAAGTCTGGGTAATTTTTATATTTTTAGTAGAGATGGGGCTTCACCATGATGGCCAGGCTGGTCTCAAACTCCTGATCTCCAGTGATCCACCCACCTCGACCTACCAAAGTCCTGGGATTACAGGTGTGAGCCACCACACCTGGCCCCATCTCTATTTTTTAAACCATAAGAATGAATGATAACATCTTTAAATACTAACTTTTTAAAAATCACCTGGATGTGCATCAGTTCAGGTTCAGTAGAAAGTAGACCCAGCTGGGCATGGTGGCTCAACCCTGAATCCCAGCATTTGCCTGCTTGTAACACACACCAAAAAAACACTGGAAAAACCAACATGGAAATATTAAGTGTTTACCTACTGGGTGATGAGATTAATGGCGTTCTTGTTTTTTTTTAAAAAAAAAAAAAAAAAAAAACACCACCTTGTATTTTCTTTCTTTCTTTTTTGAGACGAGGTCTTGCTCTGTCACCCAGGTAGAGTGCAGTGGTGCAATCATGGCGCACAGCAGCCTTAAACCCCTGGGCTCAAGCAAACCTCCCACCTCAGCCTCCTTCGTAGCTGGGATTACAGGCACACAACCACCATGCCCGACTAAATTTTTATTTTTATAGAGATAGGGTCTCCCTATGTTGCCCAGTCTGAAACTCCTAGACTCAAGAGATCTGACTGCCTCAGCCTCCCAAAGTGCTGGAATTACAGGCATTAGCCACCATACTGAGACATACTTTCTATATACTTTACAACTGACATTACAAAGCTTTGGTGATAAAAATAAAAAGAAGCAATCTTAAAATTTTATGTTTAAAAAAAGAAAGTTCTGATCTAACAAACTGACTTCTCACAACTTCAGAGCTATATTGTTGCAGAAAATAATGTGGTCTTCTATTAACTAGTAGGAAAAAGCATATTTACAAGCTACAACATTTACTTCAAAGACTACTCATCCAATATATTAATTTATAATCCCATATAACATCTTTAATACTTAAAGAACATTCAACTATTACGTGCTACTAATTAGTAGCACACAAATAACTATAATATATCACCTACTTTTCAGGAAATTTTCAATGACTTAAATATATAAATGCCAGGACCCGGCACAGTGGCTCACACCAGTAATCCCAACACTTCGGGAGGCAAAGACAGGAGGAATGCTTGAGCCCAGGAGTCTTCAGTCAAATTATTCACTAATAATTTTGATTTTATAGAATCACCCAATATTAGCAGCAATGCCTGTAGTAAAAAGCATATAAGTATATGTAAATCCCTTGGGGTTTTCCCAACCATATAGTCAAGATACCTTCCAGTATTCCCATTTCATAAATGTAGAATTTTATGTATGAAGCCAAGGTCAACAAGTAGTAAGCGATAATGCCATGGAAAAACAGTGATTCATAATGAAGTGATTTTAAAACTACACTGGCAGAGCTCCTGCAGAACTCATGTATTTTCAACAAGACCCTAATTTACCAGAGAGAAAATTAATCACTTTATAAAAAAACCAAAAAACTAGTATTTTTCATTTTGGTTTTTTATCCTTTTTTTTGGCGGGGGGTGGAGCAGAGAAGGACAGAATCTCGCTGTCACCCAGGCTGGAGTACAGTGGCACAATCTCAACTCACTGCAACCTCTACATCTTTGGTTCCAGCAATTCTTGTCCCTCAGCCTCCCAGGAGTTGCGATTATGGGTACGACACCCAGCTTATTTTTTGTATTTTTAGTAGAGGCAGGGTTTTGCTCTGTTGACTGGGCTGGTCTCAAATTCCTAACCCCAACTGATTCACTTGCCTCAGTCTGCAAAGTGCTGGGATTATAGGTGTGAGCCACCACACCCGGACTTGTTTCTTCTTTTTAATCAACTTGTATTTTCAAGTACAATCATCTATAGCAATACATGTTGAAATAAATGTTCGCTGACAGTACCTGGGATTTCAATAATGGACATATTTTCCAGATGTTGGTGGGATTTTGTTTTCTTTTTGTTTTGCAGCTATACATGCCAGAAATGACTCAAAAGTGAAGAGGCTCTTAATATTTTAATGAGATTTTTCTCTTTAAAAGGGAAGTACAAGCCAGGTGTGGTGGCTCACGCCTGTAATCCCAGCACTTTAGGAAGCCAAGGAAGGTGATCACTTGAGGTCATGATCAGCCTGGTCAACATGGTGAAATCATATCTCTACTAAAAATACAAAAATTAGCTGGGTGTGGTGACGCAGACTGTAATTTCAACTACTCAGGAGGCGAAGGCAGGAGAATCATTTGAACCCAAGAGGCAGAGGTTACAGTGAGTCAAGACTATGCCACTGCACTCTAGCCTGGGTGAGAGAGCAAAACTCTCTCTCAAATAAATAAATAAATAAATAAATAAATAAATAAATAAATAAAATAAAAGGCATGTAAAAAAAAATATGTATCATATAGTTCGTATTTTCTCTTTTAGATGTATACTTGTGACAGGCAGTATCTCATACTCTATTTGGGTCTCAACACAGCCTATCATCTTCAGAAATGCAAAGAAATAAAAAGAAAAGGCTAAATAGGGATGCAACATCTGTCTAGATAATGCCTTTGATAATACTAATAAAAATGTATAAGTAAACTGAGAAGAAAAGCCTCTAAAAATAGGACTCTTGAAGAAGTAGTTTAATAAAAAACCAATGTACTAGAATGGTAAACAGGGACCTGGTGCATTGGCACACACCTGTAACCCCAGCACTGTGGGAGGCGGGTGGATGACTTGAGCCCAGAAGTTTTAGACTAGCCTAGCCTAGACAACACGGTGAAACCCTATCTCTACAAAAAAAATACAAATATTAGCTGGGCATGGTGGTATGCACCTGTAGTTTGAGTTACTGTGAGGGTTGAGGTGGTCAAATCACTTGAGCCCAGGACACCCAGGCTGCAATGAGCCACGATGGTGTTAATGAACTCCAGCCTGGGTGACAGAATGATACCCTAACTCAAAAAAAAAAGAACAAAAAAGGAAGAAAAAAAAGGTAAACAGACTATAATTCACTAATGTAAGTATAGAACCAAAAAGATAAAGTTATGAACTAGTATTTTCATCATTAGTGACATAGCTGTGGTACAAAGTTTCACTGCTCAAGTATGAACTGACTCACATAACCAATCCACTAATAAAGCATATTTCTGGAGTTTCACTCCAATAAATATTCAGAAACAGCTTTCTTTTCCTTGGTTACCATTTACCAAAGCAAGGATTCCCTTAACTTGTAGCTGGTAGTCTGGGCAGTACACATGTGTCTGACCACAAGAAATGTTGGCTGGGCACGGTGGCTCATGCCTGTAATCCCAGCACTTTGGGAAGCCAGGGTGGGCAGATCACGAGATCAGGAGATTGAGACCATCCTGGCCGGCCAACATGGTGAAATCCTGTCTCTACCCCACCCCACCCCCCCAAAAAAAGAAAGAAGAAGGAAGAAGAAGAAATGTCACCATGAGAATTCAGACTAGCCCACAAGAATGAGGCCTACAAAATGAAAATTACCACTCTTGTTAAACACATCAGTTAAGATGGAAACAGCATTTTCAATGAATTTGTATGTGTACACAGATGTGTGTTTGAACACAAAACCTTAAATTGAAAAAGTGAGGGTTAAATAATAAAAATACATCGTGAGAAGTATAACTTCTACAACCCCTGACCCTAATGGCAAACGAACCCACTGCGACCAAAGCATCGAGGAATATATATGCAATTTAAAAGAGAGAAAAATTATCACAAAACTTGGCTATTTTATATCTCCAGCATTCATATATTTCCATTAAAAGTTTACCACAATAAAAAAGCTGCCACACAAAAAAAAAATAATTAACAAAGTTTGTCATCAAGGTGTAAAAGTCAACAACTAGAGTACTTAGAACAATATAAGCATTTAGCCAATGTTTTAACCACTCCAATTACATACCTCTACATACACACACACACACACACACACACACACACACACACACACAGAGAGAGAGAGAGAGAGAGAGAGAGAGGCAGATCCAAGATACACATTAGTCATATGCACCAGTCAAAAGAAGAAACATAGAGAATTCATACAGCAGGTAAAGTTCATATTTTGAAATATAACAGTACTTTTAGACAAAGACCATGGTGAAAAGGTTAAACAAATAATTTGGACACAAGAAAAATCAATAAATTTTGCAGGACATGTTGATACGGAAGATTCAAGCTCATTAAAGCAGAAGAAAGAAAATGGAAGAAAACGTGACTCCCAAAGCAAGACTAGATGTTACCTACTCTTACAGTGAAAGTGACTTTCCAATGTCATTATACATGGAACTTTATCATAAGACATGGGACATCTCAATGAACAGATCATTCTTTTCCACCAGATTGAAAAAGGGAATATAATTCGTTTTAATATCAAAACAACATGGAGAGTTACTTTAAAGATACAGAGTAAGCCTGTTTAGTTTTAAATTTATAGAAGCAGCAAAGATGAATTTAGGCCACCTTAACCTGTAAACTTTTTTCAAAAACAGGAGAAACATGTACCAAAGGATCAGCACCAGGTGGCTAATAGTAGCTTTAAAATGTACTGAATGAATCTGCTGACAATTCTTAGTTATACTTAGTTTGTACCTTAAAATTTCTACACTCTATGTGTTGCTGAGTATTCTTACAGAGCCTAGGATAAATAGTATTTCATTTCTTATTTTATTTTGGGAGAAAAAATATTAGTTATAATATAACTAGAAAAGATGAATGGCAAGAATAAGTTGAAGGTTTAAAAAGTAAATTTAGTCATGAGAAAGGACTGTTTGATGTGTAGTTTGAAAAACTGTAATAAACTGGGCCCAATGTCTCTATTGTATGTACATGCCACAATTCATCTACCTGTTATCATAACCATTATCTAAAGAAAAACAGGAAAAAATTTTCACTTCAAAGCCTGCCCATGATGATAATGCTTCTGTCTTCAACTTTGCTGTTTCTGTGCAAGACAGACATGGTTATAACATACTTGCTAAATCTGAGACAATCTGAACATCAAATACAGTAACTATAATTGATTACAGAAAACACAAAAATATAGACTGGCTTGGTAGCTCACACCTGTAATTCCAACACTCTGGGAGGCTGAGGCAGGCGGATTGCTTGAGTTCATAAGTTCAAGACCAGTCTGGTTAACACGGCGAAACCCTGTCTCTGCTAAAAATACAAAAATTGGTTGGGTGTGGTGGTGCACGCCAGTAGTTCCAGCTATTCGGGAGGCTAAGGCAGGAGAATCACTTCAACTCAGGAGATGGAAGTTACATTGAGCCAAGATTGCACCACTGCACTCCAGCCTGGGTGACAGAGCATGACTTGGTTTTAAAAAAGGAGGAGGGGAGGAGAGGCCAGGCATAGTGGCTCACACCTGTAATCCCAGCACTTTGGAAAGTCAAGGCAGGCCGATCACCTGAGGCTGGGAGTTTGAGACCAATCTGATCAACATGGAGAAACCCCGTCTGCACTAAAAAAAAAGAAGTAGCTGGGCGTGATGGCAGGTGCCTGTAATCCCAACTACCTGGAAGCTGAGGCGAAGCTTGCAGTGAGCCGAGATTGCGCCACTGCCCTCCAGCCTGGGCAACAAGAGCAAATCTCCATCTCAGGGGGAAAAAATAGAAAATTCAAAAGATCCCAAAATTGGTAACAACCAAAATGTCCAAAAAGTGAATGAATAAAACAGACTGGAATACATCCAAACAATGAATTGTGCTCACTAACGAAAAAAGAATAAACTACTAATAAATGTAAAATCATGCATGACTCTTAAAAGACATTTGGCTTACCTAAAGAAGCCAAACAAAACAGTATATACTGTATAATTCCATCGATATTAAGTTCTATAGAAAAATTCCATCACTTACAGTGACAGAAGCAGCACTGTGGTTGCCTGAGAGCAGATTGGTGGGTCTGACTGAGTGAGAAGGGACACAAGGGAACTTTCTGGAGTGCTAGAAATGTTTTCATCTTGATTGTGGTGGCGGTAGTTACAAAAATCTATACATTTGTCAAAACTGAAAATGTACACTTACAATAGACGCACTGTCGGTATACTAATCCTAAATAAAGTTGTTTTCTAAATTAAGTATCCTGATGGTGGTGACTGATGTTTTCACAATGTATACTTATGTCAAAACTTAATAAGTTGTATGCTTTAAATATGTACCATTTACTGGATGTCAATCCTAACTCAATAAAGCTATTTTTTAAAAAGCTAACTGAAGACTTGCATAATAAGTTCTGTCTTCCTGTTTCCTTAAAAAATGAAATGCTACAGCTAGTCCTGAACCTATAGAGAACTCTGAGAAAAAAATCCAAAAAACAGTAAGCTATGACACCTATTTAAACATAATTGTGACTACGGAAATGTTCAACTAGAAAGTAATCAAGTTGGTTTCATAATTGAAACCAATAGCAGATGTCCTTCTCAAGTGTGAATATTAAGTAACATCAGTTAAAATAAGAATCTAGACAGGAAAGCTCATTGTGGCAGAAACTTTCTGACCAAAATCTAATTCCCTTACTACTATCTTGTACCCAGTCAACTTCCAGAAAATAGTGATCATTTGACATTGTCCAACCATTAAGATGTGAAGACTGCTCTGGAGTTCCTGGCACACTCAATGTTGCTTCCCTGTCCTCTTTCTTCCAATGCTTGAAGCCACGACAGCCATGTGCAAACTTGAGTGACAGGCCTAGAATTAATCATGGAGGCATCTGTCCTGATATCACTGCGCCAGTGAATCGATACTAGCAACACTGCAACTCTCCTTATTATGAAAGAAAAACGAAGCTCTGTTTTATAAAGCCAGGGCAGTCTGCTTTTCTGTTATCTAATGCCAAATACAACCCTAACTGATAGAACCACTGTTACCATTTTTTAAAAGTTGAGATATACAATTCATTTACTATAAAATTCACCCTTTGAAACCATATAATCTATTTGGTTTACTATATTCACCGGTTTGCATAACCTTTACCACAGTCTAATTTGAGAACATTTTCATCATACCAAAGACACATCCCATATCTATTAAATCACTCATTATCCTCCCCACCCCTATTCCATGACAATCACTAACCTACTGTTTATTTGGATTTGCTTATTCTAAACATTTTCATATAAGTAAAATCATATACTATTAATAACATTTGGATACAGTCATATGTTGCTCGACTATATTTCTCTCTCCATCAACTGATGAATAAAAGCTCCACAATGTTTGCACAACGAAGAAATCATCTAATGATGCACTTTCTCAGAAAATCTACAATGTGCAAACATTATAGAATGTACCTACACAAATGTAGATGATGTAGCCTGCTACACACCTAATCTATATGGTACAGTCTATTGCTCCTAAGCTACAAACCTGTACAGCATGATACTGGACTGAATACTGTAGGCAACTATAACACAATAGTAAGCATTTGTGTATCTAAATGTAGATATGGTACAGTAAGAATATGATACAAAAGATTTAAAATGGCACATCTATATAAGGCATTTACCATGAATGGACCTTGCATAACTCTAAGTTGCTCTAGGTGAGTCAATGAGTGAGTGAATGTGAAGGTCTAGGACATTACTGTCCACTACTGTAGATTTTATAGACACTGAACATTTAGGCTACACTAAATTTATAAAATAATTTTATTTTCATTTCAGTAATGTTCTAACCTTAGCTTACTGTAACGTTTTTACTTTATGAACTTTTTACTTTTTAAACTTTCTGACTCTTTGGTAATAACATTCAGCTTAAAACAAACACATTGTCTGGAAATACAAAAAATATTTTCTTTCTTTCTTTTTGAGACAGGATCTTACTCTATCACCCAGCTGTAGTGCAGTGGCTCAATCATAGCTCACTGTAGCCTCAAACTCCTGGACTCAAGTGATCCTCAAACCTCAACCAACTGAACAGCTAAGACTAAAGGAACATGCCACTATACCCAGCTAATTTTTTCATTTTTGAGATAGGGTCTCACTATGTCTCCTATGATCATCTCAAACTTTGAGCCTCAACTGATTTTTAGATCTAAGCCTCTCAAAGGGCTAGGATTACAGGTTTTTTTTTCTTTACATCCTTGTTCTATATTTTTTCTATTTTTTAAGCTTCTTTGTGATTTATTTTTTCTTATTTCTTAAACTTTGCTTTTTTTTCTTATTTCTTAAACTTTTTTTTAAAGTTAGGTTAAAAAAAACTTAAAATTTTTTTTTACTTTGTAAACTGTGCCTTAAAAATTAAGGCACAGGCGCACACATTAGCCTAGACCTACACAGGGTCAGGACTGTCAATATCACTGCCTTTTACCTCCACATGCTGTTCCACTGGAAGTTCTTCAGGGACAATAACACCTATGGAGCTGCCATCTCTTACGATAACAAGTCCTTCCCTCTGGAACATCTTCTTAAAGACCTGCCAGAGACTGTTTTACAGTTAACTTTTTTTTTTAACTTTTTTTTTTTTCATAAGTAGGAATACACTCTAAAATAACAATTAAAACTATAATACAATAAACCTACAAACCAGTGACAGTCATTTATCAAGTATTATATATGACACATAATTGTAAGTTTCATACTTTTATTGTAAGTCTGGCAGCCCAACTGGTTTATACCAGCATCACCACAAATGTATTTTGTAGCCCTATGACTGTAGCCCTATGACATTAGGAAGGTTACCAGATCACAAGGGCTACAGTATCACTAGGCCATAGGAATTTTTCAGCTCCATGATAATCTTATGGAATCACCATCACACACAAGGTCTACTGTTGACTAAAACATCATTATATGGCATATGATTATATATAAAAATCAACAGTTTTTTTCTACCGGAGAAACAAGAATTGCTATGGTCTGAATGTTAGTATCCTGCCAGCATTCAGGTTAGAACCTAATACCTAACGTGAAACTACTAAGAGGTAGGGCCTTCTTGAAGTAATTAAGGCATGAAGACTATACTCATATGAATGGAATCAGTGCCCTTATTAAAAAGGTTCATGAAAGTTGCCTTGACCTTTCTACCATGTGAAAATACAATGTTTGCAGCATAAAGTGAGCCCTCACCAGACACTGAATTTACTGGCACCCTGACCTCAGACTTCCCAACCTCCAGAATCAAAATAATCTGTTGTTTACAAATTACCTAGAGTAAGGTATTTTGTTATAGCAGCCTGAATAGACTGAGACAATAATCTTAGAAAGCGAGATTAAAATATTCTCAACATCAAATCATTTGAGAGAAAGTACTATATGTATATTATATGTATGTATATTCTCAACAGCAAGAGTAACTATTTTTGACTTTTGAAGAAATTTAACAAAAGTTGGAACTAGTATGAAGAAAACATACATTCTTACTGAAAGGCATAAACATCATCATATATTTGAAAAGCACTCATAGAAGTGTCAATTGCCCAGTCCCAGTCTGACCAACATAGAGAAACACCATCTCTAATAAAAATACAAAAATTGCGCTGGGCGCGGTGGCTCAAGCCTGTAATCCCAGCACTTTGGGAGGCCGAGGCGGGTGGATCATGAGGTCAAGAGATCGAGACCATCCTGGTCAACTTGGTGAAACCCCGTCTCTACTAAAATACAAAACATTAGCTGGGCATAGTGGCACGTGCCTGTAATCCCAGCTACTCAGGAGGCTGAGGCAGGAGAATTGCCTGAACCCAGGAGGCAGAGGTTGCAGTGAGCCGAGATCGCGCTATTGCACTCCAGCCTGGGTAACAAGAGTGAAACTCCGTCTCAAAAAAAAAAAAAAAAAAAAAAAAAAAAAAAAAAAAATTAGCCGGGCATGGTGGTGCATGCCTGTAATCCCAGCTACTCAGGAGGCTGAGGCAGGAGAATCACTTGAACCCAGAAGGCAGAGTTTGTGATGAGTCAAGATCGCACTATTGCGCACCGGTCTGGGCAACGAGCAAAACTCTGTCTCAAATTTTAAAAAGTCAATTTCTCCTATACTAATTTATTAATTTTATGTAATTCAAATTAGAATTCAAAGAATTTCTATTTTGTTTTATTAAGGAAAAAAAATCAAGTTTATATATAAGAACAAATGCTAGAGAACAGCTAACGCTAAAAAAGGAGTAAACTGGAAACTGATTCAAATAACAGCACATATTAGATTGCCACAGAAAATAAATAAATATAGGAATACATCAATATATAAACAAAATGGTACCCAATGGTGAAAATAATCCAAAAATATAAATTCTTTTTCTTTTTTGTTTGAGATGAAGTCTTGTTCTGTCACCACGCTGGAGTGCAGTGGTGTGATCTCGGATCACTGCAACCTCTGCCTCCCAGATTCAAGTGGTTCTTCTGTGTCAGTCTCCCGAGTAGCTGGGACTACAGGCATGTGTCACCATGCCCAGTTAATTTTTGTATTTTTAGTAGAGACGGGGTTTCACCATGTTGGCCAAGATGGTCTCGATCTCTTGACCTCATGATCCACCTGCCTCAGTCTCCCAAAGTGCTGGGATTACAGACGCAAGCCACTGCACCTGGCCTAAACATAAAATTTATAAATGATATAGGGCAATCACCCAAGTCAGTGGGAAATAGATGGCTTTTTTTTTTTTTAAGTGCTGAGAATCTTGAAGTAGAAAAACTACATGCCCTAATGTTATCCAGCATCCAAAAATAAACAAGATAAATATGAATCTTAAAAAAAATAAAAATCTTAAAGGAAAACTGGATGAGAAACATTCAGTACTCTAAAGCAGAATTATAAAAAAATTCATATTAAAAATTAAGTTTTTATATCTAGGGAAAAATAAAACTATTTTAACACTGGTAACGAAGAAGAAATGCTGAGCTTTGCAATCCGAAAAAGATTAAAAAACTGAAAATTAGGTGTCATATGTAGTGGCTCACACCTGTAATCCCAGCACTTTGGAAGGCAAAAGTGGGACAATCATTTGAGGACAGGAGTTTGAGACCAGCATGGACAATACAGCAAGACACCCAAAAAAGCAAAGAGAAAACATAACCAGGCATGGTGGCATGTGCATGCTGTAGTCCTAACTACTTGGCAATGGGGAGAGGAGGGCAAATTTTATTTTGACAAAGAATATCAAAAATAATTCAGAAAAAAAGCAAAACCAAATGCCTACAAACATTAAAAAAAAAAAAAAAAAAAAAGATGTTCAAACTTATGCATGCTCAAGAAATTCAAATTAAAAGTAACAATGAGGCTGGGCGCGGTGGCTCATGCCTGTAATCCCAGCACTTTGGGAGGCTGAGGCGGGTGGATCACGAGGTCAAGAGATCCAGACCATCCTGGTCAACATGGTGAAACCCCGTCTCTACTAAAAATACAAAAAATTAGCTGGGCATGGTGGTACATGCCTGTAATCCCAGCTACTCAGGAGGTTGAGGCAGGAGAATTGCCTGAACCCAGGAGGCGGAGGTTGCGGTGAGCTGAGATGGCGCCACTGCACTCCAGCCTGGGTAACAAGAGCGAAACTCCGTCTCAAAAAAAAAAAAAAACAAAAAAGGAACAATGAGATATAATGTTATACCTATTAGGCTGGAAACTTAAAATGCTATAGCCCTACTGCTGGCAAAGAGATAGGAAAAAGAATTCTTCAACATTGCTGGTGGCAAATTTTTGTGGAAAACAATTTGGCAACATCAAGTGAAACAAAAAATACAGGTATCCTTTAACCCAGCAATTTTACTCATGGAAATCTGTCCCACAGAGATAAAAGCAGTATCCACTGGGAACGGTGGCTCAAGCCTGTAATCCCTGCACTTTGGGTGCCAGGAAATAGGTGGACTGCTTGAGGTCAGGAGTTCAAGACCAGCCTCTCCAACATGATGAAACCCCATTTCTACTGAAACAACAACAACAACAACAACAACAACAAAAATTAGCCAGGTGTGGTGGTGCACGCCTGTATTCCCAAGCTACTCAGGTGGCTGAGGCATGAGAATTGCTAGATCCTGGGAGGCAGAGGTTGCAGTGACTCAAGATTGTGCCACTGCACTCTATCCTGAGCGACAGGGGAAGACTATATCTCAAAAATAAATAAAAGCATTGTGAAGTCAGACATATATTCAAAGATAAAACATTATTTAAAATGACAAAGAACTAGAAATGAAATATATTCCCATTAATGTGGGAATAGCTAAATAAATTTTATACAACACAACATAAAGCATTCACTGTAAAGCCATGAAAATAATAAACTACAGCCTGGCCAACATGGCGAAACCCAGCCTCTACTAAAAATACAAAAATTAGCCAGGTGCACACCTGTAATCCCAGCAACTCAGGAGAGGCTGAAGCGTAAGAATCAGGAGGCAGCGGTTGCAGTGAGCCAAGATTGTGCCACTGCACTTCAGCTTGGGCATCACAGCAAGACCCTGTCTCCAAAAAAAAGAAAAAGAAAAAGAAAATAATAAACTAGGGCTATACCTTAGGTGGGAGAACTCCCTCCAAGCTGTTGTCAGTGAAAAAGCAAGTTGCAGAAAAGTATGCAAAATAATCCCTTTTAAAAAAAAAATCACCACAAAAAGGCCTATGTATCTAAGTAAAAATACAAATAACTACAAGATTTTATGAGCAGAGAAAAACATAGAGTAATATGTAATACTATCTATTCACAAGCATTAGGGGGGTGGGCAGAGACAGGGATAAGGCAAAGGATGCAATGGGAAGGAAAGTTGAGAGTCAAGTCAAAAAGAATGACATGAGTGATAAATACTCATTTATTATTTCTTTTTTTTTTTTGAGACGGAGTTTCGCTCTTGTTACCCAGGCTGGAGTGCAATGGCGCGATCTCGGCTCACCGCAACCTCCGCCTCCTGGGTTCAAGCAATTCTCCTGCCTCAGCTTTTGTATTTTTAGTAGAGACGGGGTTTCACCATGATGACCAGGATGGTCTCGATCTCTCGACCTCGTGATCCACCCGCCTCGGCCTCCCAAACTGCTGGGATTACAGGCTTGAGCCATCGCGCCCGGCCCTCATTTATTATTTCATGTAAAATTATAAATAAAATATTTTTAAGTAGATACATCAAGATGTAAATTTCATCCAAGATAAGGATGAAAGATTTAAACTTACATGTAACAAGATAAAGAAACCTAAAGTAACCATTGAATAACACCCAAAAAAATTCTAACTAGTGGTAAATAAATATATATACAAAGGAATATATGTTACATATACCTACATATGTATAAAAGTATACATTTATATATACAGTCGTTTCTCAGTATCCATGGGGAATTGGTTCCAGGACCCATATCCATTCCTGTGAATACCAAAATCCACAGATGCTCAAGTCCCTTATATAAAATGATGTAATATTTGCATATATCCTACAAACAACCTTTCATATATTTTAAAATCTTCTTGCAACATTTTCAAATTTTCTTATGACACCAAGTAATACATAAATGCTGTATTAATAATTGTTGTATTATATTGTTTAGTAAATAATAAGAAAAAGCCTATGCACATGCAGTACAGACAGCACTATTCTTTTCTCCCCAAAATATTTTCTACCCACGGTTTGCTGAATCCACAGATATAGAACCCATGTATGAAGTTATATATATGAGATGAAGGGCTGACTGTACATAATCAAAATTCACTGAGGAAAATATAATCAATCTGTGAATTACATTTCAGAATGCTACAAAAGGCAATTTACTTATACCCTAATTGAAGGATTAAAAATCTTTTATACTAGAATTGAAAATTTTATCAATCACAAATATTTAATTGCATGATTTAAACAAGCAGCTTTTATATGTGCAATCAGGTGTTCCGTGTATGATAGATCGGCCTGTAGCCTTGGGGGAACAATATACTCCCTTAACTCAGGCATAATCCAAACAAGGTAGTATACAAGGTATGAGGTTATAAGTAAGAGTTGAGATACCAATACAGATATCTATCTATCTATCTATCTATCTATCTATCTATTGAGAGAGAGAAAGAGAGAGAGAGAACCAAATATTTCACACACACACACACACACAAAAAACACTTTTTAAAACTAATAAATTCAGTGAAGTTACAGGATACAAAATTACCAAAAAATCTACATTTTTATATACTAAATATAAAGAATTTGAAAATGAAATTAAGAAAGAATTCCATTTACAATACCATGATAACAAATAATATACTTTGGAATAAACTTAACGAAAAAGACAACATCGAAAACTATAAATGTTGCCAAAAGACATTAAAGAAGGCACCAATGATCCAGCAATTCCACTTCTGAATACATACCCAAAAGATTTGTAAGAAAGCAAGAGATATTTGTACACCCATGTTCACAGCAGCATTATTCACAACACCAAAAGGTAGAAGCAACCCAAGTGTCTACTAACAGATAAACGAATAAAAATGCAGTATATACATAACATATTATTGAGTCTTCTAAAAGGAAATTCTGGAGCCAACATTGTACCACTACACTCCAGCATGGGCAACAGAGTGAGACTCTGTCTCCCAGAAAAAAAAAAAAAAAAAAAAGAAATTCTGACACATGCTACACTATGGATGAACCTTAAGGACATTATTTTAAGTGAAATAAGCAAGACACAAATATATGAACACTGTATGATTCTGTTTATATGAGGTACCTAGAGTCATCACATTCACAGAAACAGAAAATAGAATGGTGGATACCAGGGGCTACAAAGAGAGAGAGTTAGTGTTTAACAAATAACAATATTTCACTTCAAGAGTTCTAGAGACAGATCGCACAACAATGGGAATGTATTTGAATATTACCAACTGTATATTTAAAACTACTAAGTTGGTAAATTGCATGTGTACTTCAATACAAGTTTTTTTTGTTTTTTTTTTAAGACGGAGTCTCGTTGTCTCCCAGGCTGGAGCGTAGTGGTGTGATCTCGGCTCACTGCAACCTCTGCCTCCTGGGTTCAAGCGATTGTCCTGCCTCAGCCTCCCAAGTAGCTGGAACCACAGGTGCATAACAACACACCCAGCTAATTTTTGGATTTTTAGTAGAGATGGGTTTTCCCCATGTTGGCCAGACTAGTCTCTAACTCCTGTTCTCAGGTGATCTGTCCACCTCAGCCTCCCAAAATGCTAGAATTACAGGCATGAGTCACCATCCCCAGCCTTCCACATGATTTTTCTTTAAACTACAGATAATGCCGTACTGGTGAGAAACTAGAATCTTTCCTACTAAAATGAGGAACAAGGTAAGGATGCCCTCACCACTCCTTTTCAACAATGTAATGGAAGTCTTAGCTAATGCAGTAAGATATGAAAAGGAAATAAAAAGTATATTAAATGGGAAGAAAAATGTCAAACTGTCTCTATTCCCAGGAGACACAATTGTCTATGCAGAAAATCGACAAGTTCTGACCAAGTAACTCATTGAACTAAAAAGTGACTGCAGCAAAGTTAATAGACAAAAGTCAATTGCTTTCCTATATACCAGGAATGAACAATTTGACGTTTAAAACTCATTTACCATTTACATTAGCACCCCAAAACATAAAATGCTAAGGTATAAACCCAGCAAAAGATGTACAAGATATATATGAGGAAAAGTACAAAACTCTGATGAAATTAAAGAATTAAGTAAAAGGAGAAATATACGTGCTTATGGATAGGAAAACTCAGTGTTATCAAGATGTCACTTCTTCTCAACTTGATTTATAGATTCAACATAATCCTAACCAAAATCCCAGCAAACTATTTTGTGAATACTGACAAAGCGACTCTGTTTATAGGAAGAGGCCAAAGATGTGAAGTAGCCAATATGATACTAAGGTAGTGTAACAGAACAAAGTCAGAAAACTGACCTAGTAACTTCCAGATTTATTAAGTATCTACAGTAATCAAAGCAATGTGGTGTTGGCAAAAGAATACACAAACAGATCAATGGAACAGAAGAGAGTCCAGAAATAGACCCACACAAACACTGTCAACTGATCTTTGACAAACAAGCAAAGGCAATACAATGGTGAAAAGACAGTCTTTTCAAATAACAGTGCTGGAACCAAACAGGTCAGTGGGCACACTGCCTTGTGCCTTTAATTCCAGCATTTTGAGAGGACAAGACAGATGGATCACTTGAGGTCCAGAGTTCAAGACCAGTCTAGACAACATGGTAAAACCCAGTCTCAGGCTGGGCGCGGTGGCTCAAGCCTGTAATCCCAGCACTTTGGGAGGCTGAGGCGGGTGGATCACGAGGTCAAGAGATCCAGACCATCCTGGTCAACATGGTGAAACCCCGTCTCTACTAAAAATACAAAAAATTAGCTGGGCATGGTGGCACGTGCCTGTAATCCCAGCTACTCAGGAGGCTGAGGCAGGAGAATTGCCTGAACCCAGGAGGCGGAGGTTGTGGTGAGCCGAGATGGTGCCATTGCACTCCAGCCTGGGTAACAAGAGCAAAACTCCGTCTCAAAAAAAAAAAAAAAAACCCAGTCTCTACTTAAAAATGCAAAAATCAGCTGGATGTGGTAGCACATGCCTACAGTCCCAGCTACTTAGGAGGCTGAAGTAAAAGAATCATCAGACGATTGAGGTGGGACAATCACCTCAACCAGGGAGGTGGAGGTTGCAGTGAGCTGAGGTCATGCCACTGTCCTCCAGCCTGGGTGACAGGGTAAGACCCTGTTTCAAAAAATTTTTTAAAAGTGATGGAACAATTTGACATCCACAAGCAAAAAACATTAATCTAGGCACAGACCTTAAACTCTTCACAAAAAATAACACTAAAGATTCAAATGTAAAAGGTAGAAGTATTAGACTCTTAGATAATAACCCTGGGTGTATAGATGGCTTTTTAAAGGTACAATCAATGAAAGAAATAACCAAAAAGTTGAACTTGGTTAAAATTAAAGACTCCTGTACTGAAAAAGATACTAGAAGAATGACAAGCCACAGAACTAAAGAATGTATCTGCAGATGTCATAAGTGATAAAGTAATATCATCCAAAATATATAAAGAACTCTTAAAACTCACCAAGAAGCCAGGCACAGAGGTTCATATCTGTAATCCTAGCACTGGGAGGCGGAGGCGGGCAGATCACCCGAGGTCAGGAGTTCAAGACCAGCCTAGCTGACACGGTAAAACTCAATCTCTACTAAAAATACAAAAATTAGCCAGGTGTGGTGGCACAAACCTTCAATCCCAGCTACTCAGGAGGCTGAGGCAGGAGAGTCACTTGAACTCAGGAGGCAGAGATTGCAGTGAGCCAAGATCACACCACTGCATTCCAGCCTGGGCAACAGAGCAAGACTTCCTCTCCCTACCAAAAAAAAAAAAAAAAAAAAAAAAACTCAGTAAGAAAATGAACCCAATAATGATGGGCCAAAGACCTTGAACATCCCGTAGTTTGGCAGTTTCTTACAAAACTACACATATTCTTATCATAAAATCCAACAACTGCACTTCTCAGAACTACACAAATGAGTTGAAACATATGTCCACACACGTTTATAGCAACTTTACACACAACTGCCAAAACTTGGAAGCAACCAAGATGTCCTTCAATAGGTGAATAGATAACCTGTGCTAAAAGACATGAGCTATAACCCTTTAAAAGACATGAAAGAACTTTAAATGCAAATTACTAAGTGGAAGAAGCCAATTTGAAAAGATTATATATTGTATGATTCCAACTATATGTCATTCTGGAAAAGGAAAAACAAAAAAGGCAGTAAAAAGATCCAGGACTGCAAAGGGTTGGGGGGATTAATATGCTGAGTATCAAAATCAAATATAGAGGCAAATCTCTAAGTAAAATATTTCATCTGGAAATATATAAAACTGGATTGCAACCTGGAACAAACACGAGGACTGGGGTGGTCTTTAGTATGTCTGAAGAATAAAGAAAAGACTGGGGTTATATTAGGAAACAGAAATGTTATGTATATTGTTTTAATAGAAAGCTTATTGGTGCTAGTGAGATTTCTCAAGTGTTAGCAAGCTCTGATTTGTAAGTGACAGCAGTAGGTAAAACTAGCTACAGAGTAGGGCAGGTGGTTTTAGCAGCTACTAGGCAAAACTGGCCTCAAGATTACAGCAGGTTGTTTGGTAGCTGGGCTTGGGAGATAATTCCTGGCACAGGCACCCTATGGCCTGTCTTTCCCTTACCTAATGCCTCAACACCAGTTTAGCTGGGTATGACAGTAACTCCAACTCAAATCATCAATTTTCACATTTTTCTCTTTTCTTTTCTTTTCTTTTTTTTTTTTTGAGACGGAGTTTTGCTCTTGTTACCCAGGCTGGAGTGCAATGGCACCATCTCGGCTCACCGCAACCTCCGCCTCCTGGGTTCAGGCAATTCTCCTGCCTCAGCCTCCTGAGTAGCTGGGATTACAGGCACGTGCCACCATGCCCAGCTAATTTTTTTGTATTTTTAGTAGAGATGGGGTTTCACCATGTTGACCAGGATGGTCTGGATCTCTTGACCTCGTGATCCACCCGCCTCAGCCTCCCAAAGTGCTGGGATTACAGGCTTGAGCCAAGGCGTCTGGCCTATATTTTTCCCTTTTCATCAAACTCTTTCTCTGAAAGCATCAACCATCCTGAATTTAGGCTTTAACTGTCTCTCAGTGTGGAAATGGATATATCCTGGTTGTCTCTGGTCCCACATCAGGGAGAAAATAGGAGAGTCAATGTCAGTGAGCCACAAGTAACAAAGACAACAAAAGGAAAAACTTCCTTGTAGCAGGTTTGCCTGGAGTTCAGAATCCTGGCAAGTTGCCAGGAGTTTCAAATTGAATTCCATCTTATTAGTGCCACAGGCATTAGCAATCATCTCCAACCATTAGGCTAACATTATCTTGTTGGGAGAACTAGCTTTACAAAGTTAGGCAACAGGAACAGAGCTTAAAGATCATAAGGTAAAGAATAGTAACATAATAAATCTAGTTTAAAAAACAGCTCTAACCTATCAACTCAATTTTGAAAGTAACCAACTGAACAGATCAGAAAGTCCAGATGTATTTGTTGGTGAACCTGGCACCAGGCGACTTGGTTTCTTAATCTTCTATAATTGTGTTTTTACTTTTCCAGAAGAACTTATCCATGTGTAGTAAGCACAGGTAGCAAATGCATAAATGCCTCCTTGTTCAGCTAGTTAAGTAATTCAGAGTAATCCTAATTCACTTTAGCAAAATAATCTAGTGAAGTCTGTTCAGCTGCAATAGCTTAAGCCAGGCGTCCCCAAACTGCGGCCCGCTGAGGCCATTTATCCGACCCCCCGCCACACTTCAGGAAGGGGCACCTCTTTCATTAGTAGTCAGTGAGAGGAGCACAGTATGTGGCAGCCCTCCAATGGTCTGAGGGACAATGAACTGGCCCCCTGGGTAAAAAGTTTGGGGACGCCTGATCTAGAGTCTGTGTGTATTCACAGTTACTTGTAGGGAGGTATAAGCAGTAACTATTTAAGGTTCTATTGTTAAACTACTATATTTTTGGAAGACATCAAAAATTAAAGGAACAGGGTCATAAATGTTTTTGAAATCTGCTAAATCTTTTTTCTTGAATCCTATTACCATATTTTTCTTTACATAATCTGAATTTCATTTTAGGTGTTTTGTGTAGAACATAGATATTACAGTGAAGCAGAGAATCTGCCTAAGTGGGTCCAAAAACTTGAACTTCTAAACAAAAAATCAGATACACAATTTGAATAGCTGCACTGGGAACAACAGGAAAATTTTGTTACAAGGTAAACTAAAGGTTCATTTGGATCATGGATAGATGAAGGTTTCCCAAGTAGCTGGGACTACTGGCATTCATCGCCACGTCAGCTAATTTTGTATTCTTAGTAGAGACGGGGTTTCAGCATGTTGGCCAGGATGGTCTCGAACTCCTGACCTCAGGTGATTCACCCACCTCAGCCTCCCAAAGTGCAGGAATTACAGGATGCGCCACTGCGCCTGGCTGGAAGAGACTAATTTATACTGGCCTGGTCCAAGCATCTTGGGATGACAGTATACTACAGAAGTCTGTTTTGAATCAAGGTTACCTTTAGTTTTAAGTCACCTGTTGAGGTGCTGTTTCAGTCAGGCGTGAGGGTTTTTTAAAAAATAGAATGTGGATCCAGGAGTCAATGCCTCTGAGCGTGGCAGCGACTGGCAAGAGGGAGCAGTATGAACCCTTTCAATGAGGCTGACAAGAGTTCTTAGGTAAGCGTCTTCTACAGTAGACAAAGTCAACAGGTTGCAGACTGTGGTGTTTTAGATCTTGATCTACCAGAAATGCACTGAGCAAAGATCATTCTCCCAAAGCACAAGAGTATAATTACTTTTATTTTTTTGAGACAGGGTCTCACTCTGTTGCCAAGGCTTCAGTGTAGCGGCACAAAATCGACCCACTGAAACCTATGCCTCAAGCAATCCTCCCACCCCAGCCTCCCAACTATCTGGGATTACAGGCGCACGGCACTGTGCCCAGCTACTTTTTGAATTTTTGGTAGAAACAGGGTTGCATTTTGGCCAAGCTAGCCTCGAACTCCTGACCTCAAGTGATCGCCTTCCTTGGCCACCAAAAGTGCTGAAATTACAAGGAGGCAGCACCACGCCTGACCTATATATATATATATATATATATATATATATATTTTTTTTTTTTTTTTGGAGACGAAGTCTCGCTCTTTTGCCAGGCTGGAGTGCAGTGGCGCAATCTCGGCTCGCCGCAATCTCTGACCCCCCGGGTTCAAGCGATTCTCCTGTCTCAGCCTTCGGAGTCACTGGGACTATAGGTCTATGCCACCATGCCCAGCTAATTTTTGTATTTTTTAGTAGATTGTTGTATTTTTTAGTAACAGGGTTTCACCATGTTAGCCAGAGATGGTCTCAATCTCTTGATCTCATAATCTGCCTGCCTCAGCCTCCCAAAGTTGGGATTACAGGCGTGAGCCACTGTGCCCAGCCAAGAATAAAATTTTATACAATGTCTTAACAATGTCCTTATGATATTGGAGTATATCTCCTTTTATCAACTTTAAAGAGCAGAAGAGGATCCTAAAATGTACAAAACAGCCTGTGATTGTTTTTAAACATGAAAGTTTGTGGGACCCAAAGGATGGCTTTCAAATTTATTAACATCAAAGGAAGAACCTGAGGCCAAGAAAGGTGTTAGGTTTCCATAAATTTTGCCAACTTTGTTTTTACAGCTGCATTTGTTTGTTGTGCCAGGAATAAGATTGGCGATGATAAGCACAATGAAAATACTATAAAATTTGCCAAACTAAATGTACCCATTTTATTACATGGCCAGTGAAGTAGATTCTTTATGCTGTTCTTTATAAAACTTTATACGACTTTACATTTCAAGGGGAGTTACCCCAAATGGGAATAATTTTCTTTAGAATTTTGGCCATGGATGAAGCAATGGCTTGTCTAAAAAGAAAACCTTTTACCTGATAAGAAAACATACAGATCATAACCAATACATAATGCATACCCATGGGAAGAAGGTAATTGGATAAAATTCGTCTGCGAAACCCAGAATAGCTTATTAGGTTAATTACAATGTCCAGGAAGAATGTGTACATACAGCTTTTCCTGGATTAAACTCAGGATAGATGGCATAAGCCAAATAAGCAATTTTGGCAGTTATTTTTTTTTATGTTGCTTCCCAATATAGTTTTATTTTTTAAAAATAATCAATTTGTCAGTTAACAAAGGAGTCAAATCAGGTACTATAGTTAACAGTGGACATTTTATTGAATTTGGGAGAAAGGTTTATTACCAGGTCCATATCACAATTTTCTTGTCATCAAACCAATAGCCAAGATTTTTCTAATTTTATTTTTCAGCTTCTGGAGCCAAATTTTGCACAACTTTGCTAATTTCTCTTATCTTCTGAAACCTCTTTTCAGTGGGATGAAGTCAGGTATCTGTCTGACTGAAGCTTTAATAGCAGCATTTCTTATAGCATTATCAACAAGGTGGTTTCCTGTAGCCTCAAGAGTTTATCCATGGCCAGGCAAGATGGCTCATGCCGATAACACCAGCACTTTGGGAGGCCTTGGTGGGTGGATTATTTGAGGTCAGAAGTTCCAAGACCAGCCTAGCCAAAATGGCAAAACACTATCTCTACTAAAAACACAAAATTAGCCAGGCCTAGTGGCGCACACCCATAATCTCAGCTACTCAGAAAGCAGAGGCAGGAAAATCACTTGAACCTGGGAGGTAGAGGCTGTAGTGAGCCGAGATCACACGACTGTACTCTAGCCTGAGCAACATAGTGAGAGAGACTCTTGTCTCCCAAAAAGAAAAAAGAAAAAAAAGTCTAAGAGTCTAACTCTGAATGTCCAGGAATTTTGTTAATAGCCAGTGCAGCTGATGGCTGGAAGACATCCAATGAGTCTGGTACAGAGGATCAACTCCTACAGTGGAAATAAGGAGACCTATTTATTGGTTTTGTTTGTTTTTGAGAGGGAGTCTCACTCTGTTGCCCAGACTGGAGTGCAGTGGCATGATCTAAGCAACCTGCAACCTTCATCCCCCGGGCTCAAGTGATCCTCCCACCTCAGCATCCCAAGTAGCTAGGACCATGGGTGGCCACCATACTCAGCTAATTTTTTTTTTTTTAAGAGATGGGATCTCATTTTGTTGCCCAAGCTGGCATCAATTCCCAGGCTGAAGCAATTGATCCTCCCACCTTAGGCTCTCAAAGTGCTGAGATTACGCCATTAGCCACTGTGCCTGCCCTTAGTTGATATTTTTTGGAGTGAGACAATTAATTTACCAAATTAACAAGGTCAAGGGTTTGTATAGTTTCCCATTCTATGTTAGGTCTTAACTAAGAAAGTTCTTTGTAGAGACCACTGACAAAATTAAGACCAATTCTAAGAGTCAACATCCATAGGAAACTCAGAATTTTCTCTGAATACCACCTAGAGTCTGTTATAATGGTTATGAACTTGTTTATTTGGCTCTAGGATACAAGCTCAAATTTTATTCCAGTCAGTGGCTTTAGGAAATGCTTTGAGGGTAACAATTTCCAAAGAATTGTAAATTCTTTGCAAGCTGAGACTTTTCCCAATATTGTAGGCCAGGATCTAAGGAAGTTAAGACAGGTCTCACATGTCTCACAGGGGATGGGTGCAACTGGCCATCGAGTGTTAGGCTGGTCTTATCCTACAAGCACATGAAGACTGGAGAATGGCTGGGTGCAGTAACACATGCTTGTAATCCCAACATTTTGGAAGGCTGAGGCACAAGGATCACTTGAGGCCAAGAGTTTGAGCCTAGCCTAGGCAACATAGCAAGATCCCGTCTACATGCACGCACGCGCGGGCACACTCTCTCACACACACACACACACACACACACAGAGAGAGAGAGAGAGAGAGAGAGAGAGAGAAAGAGAGAGAGACCCCTAGCCTGGGCAACACAGTGAGACCCTGTCTACACACACACACACACACACACACACACACACACAGAGAGAGAGAGAGAAAGAGAGAGAGAGAGAGAGAGAGAGAGAGACCCCTAGCCTGGGCAACATAGTGAGGCCCTGTCTACACACACACACACACACACACACACACACACACACAATTAGCTGGGTGCGGTGGCACACGTCTGTGGTCCCAGCTGCTCAGGAAGCTGAGGTGGGAGGATCAGTTCAGCCCAGGAGGTTGAGGCTACAGTGTGATATGATCATGCCATTGCACTCCTGCCTGGACTGCAGAGTAAGATGCTCCCATCTCTTACCAAAAAAGATTGGAGAAACCAGTCTGGTAAAATTGAAATGTAATGTTAAATTCATTTCAGCAAAATGACAAGAAACCTCAATAACCCACAAAATTCCTTGGTTACAGCATAGAGTTCAGCTTTAGCCCAAGGGACACAGGAAATCTGGGGAACAAACTCAACAATTGTTAAAGGACCTAATATTAAAGGAACAAGTTTTTGTAGGTAGAGGCTGGAAAGCAGAGGGAGGAGGAAGAATAGGGGAAGAAATACCATGGAAGAAAAGTTTAGAAAAGTAAGGAAATATCACAAATAAAGGGAAGTTTGAAGTGGTGGCAACTGAGAAACAAAAAAAGGTTGAGCTAAGTCATTTTTCTATTTGTCTCAGATCACTCAGAGACAGTATTTTGGAGCAAGGCAAATTCTGACTCTTAAATGCATTTGGATGCCTGAAAATACCAAGGTATATTTCCAGTTTGAAGATACCAAGTAAGATGTATGTTCAATTTCGACTGTTTTCTGGCCTTGGCCTTCGCATTTATCTCTGGGGAAAACAAACTTAGGAAAGTCAAAAGAACCCAATGAAGGCCACTGTAATCTCAAATTGTCTTTAGGATAATCAGTCCATCAAGATAAGAAGAAATATGCTAAGAGACCATAATGTTTCAGCCTGGTCAACACAGTAAAACTGTCTCTACTAAAAATACAAAATAACTAGCCTGTAGTCCCTGCTACTCAAGAGGATGAGGCAGGAGAATCACTTGAATCTGGGAGGAGGAGGCTGCAGTGAGCTAAGGCTGCACCACTGCACTCCAGCCTGGGCGACAGAGTAAGACTCCGTCTCAAAAAAAAAAAAAAAGAGAGAGAGAGAGAAGAGAGAGAGAGAGAGAGAGAGAGAATGTAATGTTTACATGCCCAAATAATCCCCCAATGAGGACACCAGCTGGAGTCCTCATTGGGGGGTTATTTGGGCATGCCTTTGAACCCTAAAAGCCCATTTTGTAAATAAATCTAGGTGACTTGGTTTAACAACAAACATATAGAAGTCGATATAAAAACCAAGTACACAAAGAGAAAAGCACTCACTAGAAAAAAAAAAAAGACAAAATCGTATTTAACAGGAGGGGAATATCCCTCATAAACAAGAGGAACAAGATCCCTCAAAAATTAAATCTAAAATAAACCTGGAAAGTTCGAACCACAAGAAATGGGAGTTCAATCCAAGAGAGACCTACCAAGTAGGGGGTAAAAAGGCAACACACAGAAGCAGGGGGATTAAAGAGTAGATAGTTCTGGGACCACTAAACCTCTCAAAGTGAGCTCACTTTGGATCTCACTTCTGATATCAGGTATGTCAAAAGCTAGTAAAGCAAAGAAACACAACTCTAAGCAAGACATTTTATTTGGGAAAATACAAAAACAGAATTGCAATTCAGGACATACACACAAAACAGGAAAAGTCTTTGGCATGTCCAAAGAGCAAACAAAACATTGGGGTTTTATTTGCAAAGAGAAATGTGTTGCATTAACTGCTTCGATAAAAAGCTTGCTGACATTAGCAAAGTTTCGAAGATGCTAAGCTCTAACTAGTGAGTGACAGCAGTAGGTTAAAACAGCCTTAGAGTCAAGGCAAGTGGTTTTAGCAGCTCCTAGGTAAAACTGGGCTTAAGTTTATACAAGGTCATTTTGGTAGCTGGGCTTGTGAGATAATCCCTGGAGCAGGTGCTTTGTACCATGAATGCTTTTTCCTCCTTGGCCCCTTGACTCCAGTTTAGCTGGGTATGACAATTAACTTCAACTTGTATAATCAATTTTCGTCTAAGAGAATGAAGGGTTTTTAGGGCAGTGAAACAATGGTGTATGATTCTATAATGAAGGACGCAGGATATATTTGTCAAAACCCATAGAATGTACACCATCAAGAGTAAATCCTAATGTCAACTATGAATTTTGAGTGATAACAATGTGTCAGTGTAGGTTCATGAACTATAACAAATGTACCACTCTGTTGATAGTGGGGGAGGTTGTGCATGTTGGGGGAGAAAAGAGGGAGTTTTTGTGAACTGTATACTTACTGCTCAATTTTGCTGTAAATCCTAAACTTTTTTTAAAAAAAGTATTAATAGCGCCGGGCGCGGTGGCTCAAGCCTGTAATCCCAGCACTTTGGGAGGCCGAGGCGGGTGGATCACGAGGTCGAGAGATCGAGACCATCCTGGTCAACACGGTGAAACCCCGTCTCTACTAAAAATCTAAAAAATTAGCTGGGCATGGTGGCGCATGCCTGTAATCCCAGCTACTTGGGAGGCTGAGGCAGGAGAATTGCCTGAACCCAGGAGGCGGAGGTTGCGGTGAGCCAAGATCGCACCATTGCACTCCAGCCTGGGTAACAAGAGCGAAACTCTGTCTCAAAAAAAAAAAGTATTAATAAATAAACAACATGTAAGAATCTCATGCATTATGTTTAACAAAAGAAGTCAGACTAAAAAGGTTAAATATCAAATAATTCAGTTTATATGACATTCTGGGCAAAGCAGAACCACGAGTAAGAAAACAGATCACTGTTGCTAAGACCTGAGGTTAATGAAAGGAATGATCAAAAAAGGGCATGGGAGAATTGTTAAAACTTCTATATTTTGATTATTGATGGTTGTACAAAGGAAGTACTTGTCAAAACTCATGAAACTGAACACTAAAAAAAAGTTTTGAATTTTACTGTATGTAAATTATACTCAGAGTGAAGGGATTGTTGCCTTTAACGTTTCTGATGATTTTTTTTTAAATATATATTTTAATGCGTTTTAGGTTTCGGGGTACATGTAAAGAACATGCAAGATTGTTGCATAGGTACATACATAGCAATGTGGTTTGCTGCATTTCTCCCCATGTTATCCCTCCCCAACTCCCCAACCCCTGCTGTCCCTTCCCTAGTTCCCCACAAAGAGACCCCAGTGTGTGATGCTCCCCTCCCTGTGTCCATGTGTTCTCATTGTTCCACACCCACCTATGAGTGAGAACATGTGGTGGTTGATTTTCTGTTCTTGTGTCAGTTTGCTGGGAATGATGGTTTCCAGGTTCCTCCATGTCCCTACAAAGGACAGGAACTCATCGTTTTTTATGACTGCATAGTATTCTATGGTGTATATGTGCCACCTTTTCTGACGATATTCTTTTTGGTAAGTTAGTATTTATGATGCTTGTGATTGTTCATTGTCAATGAAATTTTAAAGTTTATTTTTGACTTATAATAAAGCCTTTCCACTTTATAAATTAAAATTCCCCACTCAACACTTTTTACCTTGAAATCTATTATACTTCATATGTTGCTTATGAACTTAGTTTTCTCACTTAATATTGCATATCTTCCAAATTAAGCAGGTGGTTTCCCAAAAGTACAGTCCTCAAAGTGTGAGACTAACAGCATCTGCATCAACTGGGAAGTTGTTATAAATGCAAAATCTCAGGCCCCACCCCTGACCAACGGAATCACATTTAGTTTGAGATCTTCCAGGTGATTCTAAAACAGTTTAAGAATCACTATCTTTATCCTCTAACCAATTAAATCGGGTTCTCTGGGGATGAGATCCATCCACTAACATTATTTTAACTCCCTGGGGATGAGATCCAGCCACCAGCATTATTTTAACTCCCGAGATGATTGTAATGTGCAGTCACAGATGATTTTGATTCAGTAAATCTTGGGTGGGCATCAGACATCAGGTTTTTAAACAACTCCAATTGTTTCTCATGTCAACAGCCTAAAGCAAAAATTAAACAACATATTCCGTCACAAATACTATCATCTTCTACTATAATGCAATGTACTTTTTCTCACTGGTAAACTCCATTTACTTCAACTCCCTGGAATTAGACACAATTCAGGCATTCTGAAATCTGGAATTATTCAACTAAAAAGAAACGGAATATAAAGACACTAAAACATCCTCAGTCTGATTACATTCCCAGGAAGTGTATCTTGTTTTAATAGAGAAATTAGAAGATATATTTATGGAAATTGTACTGCACTACAAATATTTCAATAAATAAACATCAGGTACATTTAGCAGAAGTCAGATATTCAGTCATATTTTACTGTTTTCTTATGAAATACACATTATAACTACGCAAAACACCATGATTAGCAAATGTTTAGCACCTATAACACAGGTCTTTTAACATTTGTTGAAGGAAAAAAAAATGATAGTTATGCTAGCTGTCAATATTTTCTATAAAAAACTCATCCCTCTTGAATTAATTGCTTTAAAGAAAAAAATAAAAAATAAAAAAACCTCATCCCGGCATTAATACTCTTTGTAAAACTTTAAAATTAACATTGAATTTTATTTGAAATTTCAAAATTTGACAGATGCCACTTTTAAAAACCAGAATTTTCAAGGCTCCACTTTTAAACAGCTCTTTTCCCTGTTTCCCCTTTATTCTCAATTTACAACATTAAAAACAAAGTATGTACAATAAAATATATTAATATTTATATCTTCTGACAGTTTTACAAATCACTTTTGACAGGGTGTGGTGGCTCACATCTGTAATCCCAATACTGTGGGAGGTGAAGCAAGGCAGACCACTTGAGGCCATGAGTTCAAGACCAGCCTGCTCAACACGGTGAAACTCCGTCTCTATTAAAAATACAAAAATTAGCCGGGCGCGGTGGCTCAAGCCTGTAATCCCAGCACTTTGGGAGGCCGAGGCGGGTGGATCACGAGGTCAAGAGTTTGAGACGTTCCTGGTCGACATGGTGAAACCCCGTCTCTACTAAAAATACAAAAAAATCAGCTGGGCATGGTGGCGTGTGCCTGTAATCCCAGCTACTCAGGAGGCTGAGGCAGGAGAATTGCCTGAACCCAGGAGGCGGAGGTTGTGGTGAGCCGAGATCACGCCATTGCACTCCAGCCTGGGTAACAAGAGCGAAACTCCGTCTCAAAAAAAAAAAAAAAAAAAAAAAAAAAAATTAGCTGGGTGTAGTGGCACATACCTGTAGTCCCAGCTACCAGGAGGCTGAGGCAGGAGAATCACTTGAACCTGGGAGGCAGAGGTTGCAGTGAGTCGAGATCATGCCACTGCATTCTAGGCTTGAGAAAAAAGCAAAGACTCCATCTCAACAACAACAACAACAAACATACTTTCAATTCTTTCAGCCCCATTAATAGGTGTCATCATTAATGTACAGAAAAGGATGATGTGACTAAAGGAATTACACAATTTGCCCCAAAACTGACTAAAAAATGACAAAGCCAAGACTTAAACCTCTAATTCTCCTGCCTCTTGATGCTAACCTTTTTTTTTTGAGACGGAGTCTCACTCTTGTCACCCAGGTTGGAGTGCAGTGGTGCAATTTCGGCCCGCTGCACCCTCTGCCTCACAGGTTCAAGCAATTCTCCTGCCTCAGTCTACTGAGTAGCTGGGACTACAAGCATGCGCCAACACACCCAGCTAATTTTTGTGCTTTTAGTAGAGATGGGGTTTAGCCATATTGCCCAGACTGCTCTCCAACTACTGTCCTCATGTAATCCACCTGCCTCAACCTCCCAAAGTGCTAGGATTACTGGTGTGAGCCACTGGCCCAGCCCAGAAGCTAACTTTTGAGATCAAAACCTAAAGACTAGTGACTGACTTCCCATCTTAAGACCTATGGGTTCCTGGAACAATAGGTGTTAAACAATTCTTAGTGAAATCCTTACTGCCCTTTCCAAAGGTACAGTTTTCTTAGTTTCTGTTTCCTATCATAAAATAAATGAGTTTGTAAAAAACAAACCTTCATGTTTTCCTGTTATTTTAACCTATATAAAGTATGGGAAATCACTGCTTCAAAACTATAGAGTTTTCTATAAAGCTGGGGTTCCTCTTTTTCAAAATCTGTTTTGCAGGATCATTTGAGAAGCTGTGAGAATAACAAATACTAGCAGACACAGAGAATCTTGGGCAAAAAATTTTCTTGCTGAGCTTCTATATCTAACAATACAACTACACTTGCTTTATAATGAAGAATCAAGAAATTATTCCCTATTCTGCTCACATTAAACATATGAACAGGACTGAATTAAAGAGTCTTCACAGCCTTAAATTTGTTAACCAGTGGTCTTAATGGAGAGGTCAATGCATCTTCTGGTCCTATTAAGAATGGCCAAGTGCAGTAGCTCACATCTGTAATCCCAGCACCTTGCAGGCCAAGGTGGGTGGATCACTTGGGGCCAGGATTCAAGACCAGCCTGGCCAACATGGTGAAAACCCGTCTCTACTTTAAAAATACCAAAAATTAGCCAGCCATAGTGGCACATGCCTATAGTACCATCTATTCAAGATGCTCGAGACAAGAATCACTTGAACCTAGGAAGTAGAGGTTGCAGTGAGCCAAGATCACAACACTACACTCCAGCCTTGGTGACAAAGTGAGACACTGTCTCAAAAAAAAAAAAAAAAAAAAAGTATGGTATTGGTATGAAAACATGCACACAGACCAATGGAACAAAACAGAGAGCCCAGAAATAAAGTCAAATATTTACAGCCAATCGATCTTCAACACAGCTTACAAAAACATAAATTAGGGAAAGGACACCTTACTCTATAAATGATGCTGGGAAAACTGGCAAGCCACAGGTAGAAGAATGAAACTGGATCCCCATCTCTTGTCCTATTCAAAAATTACCTAAAGATGCATCGAAGATTTAGAAATCTAACATCTAAAACCATCAAAATTCTAGAATATCAGGAAAACTCTTCCAGACATTGGCTTAGGCAAAGAACACACGGCTAAAGCCTCAAAAGCAAATGCAACAAAAACAAAAACAAAAGATGGGACCTAATTAAACTAAAAAGCTTCTGCACAGCAAAAGAAATAATCAGCAGACAGATAGCCCACAGAATGGGAGAAAATATTCAATTCACAAACTCTGCATCTGACAAAGGACTAGTATATAGAATCTACAAGGAACTTAAATCGGCAAGAAAAAATTCCATCAACAAGTGTGCAAAAGACATGAATAGACATTTCTCAAAAGAACATACACAGCTAACAAGCATGAAAAGATGCTAAGCATCATTAATCATCATGGAAATGCAAAGTAAAACTACAATGAGATACCACCTTACTCCTGCAAGAATAGTTAATAATTAAAAAGTCAAACAACAACAACAACAACAAGAACAAGAACAGAGGGGCATGGATGTGGTAAAAAGGAATACCTTTACACTGCTAGTGGCAATGTAAACCAGTACAACCACTATGGAAAATGGTATTGAGATTACTTAAAGAACTAAAAGTGCAACTACCATTTGATCCAGCAATCCCACTACTGGGTATCTAAGCAAAGGCAAAGTCATTATATGAAAAAGACACATGCAATAGCAGCACAATTTACAACTGCAAAGATATGCAACCAACCTAAGTGCCCATCAACCCGTGAGTGGATAATGAAATTAAAATGTAGTATACATACACCACAAAATATCATTCAGCCACAAAAAGGAATGAAATAATGTCTTTCACAGCAACTTGGATGGAGGTGGAGGCCATTATTCTAAGTGAAGTAACTCAGGAATGGAAAACCAAATATTGTTATGTTCTCACTTACAAGTGGGAGCTAAGCTATGAAGGCACAAAGGCATAACAATGATATAATGAACTTTGGGGGCTTGGGCAGTGGGGGTAGGTTTGGAGGGGTGGGAGGGATAAAAGACTACATAATGGGTACAGTGCACACTGCTTGGGTGACAGGTACACTAAAATCTCAGAAATCACCATAATCCATGTAACCAAAAATCACCTGTGCCCTCAAAACTATTAAAGTTAAAAAAAAAAAAAAAGAATGATTTCCTTTAATATCTCAATAGCCTACTTAATTTTACAGGAAGAAAATGTCTTTGCTGAAACTGTTGCTTTATTCAATTACTTAAGAAGTTCTGGTCTGTTTATCCACACCATCAAATATTATTCCTATTGCTAGAATCTTTCTTTCTTTCCTTCTTTTTTTTAAGAAAGGGCCTTGTTCTATTACCCACCCTGGAATGCAATGGCACAATCATGGCTCACTGCAACCTCTGCCTCCTAAGCTCAGGTGACCCTCCCACCTCAGACCTGCACGTAGGTGATACTATAGGTAAGGACCACCACATCTGGCTAATTTTTCCCATATATATATTATAAATATATGAACTAAACTTACAGGCAAGAGGAAGAACAGAGTGCTGTGAATGGTAGTAGGCATAGCATTTTAAGCATATGCACATGAGATATGGCTACTTGGTAGGGTCCTTTGTTTAGTTTAAAATATCCAAAATTGCCCTATTGTTGAAGAGAAAACATTTATTCTTCCCTTTCTTGGGAGGGTCCTTAGTTTAGTTTAAAATATCCAAAATTGCCTATTGTTGAAGAGAAATCACTTATTCCTCCCTTTCTCCGCTGCGCTGTTCTACGTGCCTACAACGTGACAGTCCTTCCAGTTCCTGATTTTCATATACCTTCAAAATTGTTCCTTCTTCTCATCTAGGATGCTTTGCCTAGAATTTGGTGTTTATAAAAAATTATTTCTGGATGCTCATGCTATCCTCTATTTCTAATTTTGAGCAATAAAGAACTAAGAAAGACTTGAAGATAAAGGACCACTAAACTGAGTTTCGAATCTCGGTCTGCTGAATAATGAGAAGTATTTAACCTTTCAAACTCATTCAATTTTCTCATCTGTTGAATATATACTATTTATTTCCAAGATGGGGTTTCACTCTTGTTGCCCAGGCTGGAGTACAATGGTGTGATCTCTGCTCACTGCAACCTCCACCTCCCAGGTTCAAGCAATTGTCCTGCCTCAGTCTACCAAGTAGCTGGGATTACAGGTGCCTGCCACCACGGTCAGCTAATTTTTTGTATTTTTAGTAGAGATGGGGTTTCACCATGTTGGCCAGGCTGGTCTTGAACTCCTGACCTAGTGTGATCCACCTATCTTGACCTCCCAAAGTGCTAGGACTACACTGAGCTCGGCCTCAGAACTAAATTATTTCAAAAGTCCTTTCGAGTTACAGAAAATATGAATCAGTGATCCTGTTCATTTATAATGGGATTACTAGCAGAAATTACCACATTGTCTCTCAAGAACAACTTAAAAAAAAAAACATAAACGTGTGTTCTCCAATTTTTTTTTTTTTGAAACAGAGTCTCAGTCTGTCACCCATGCCCGAGTGCAGGGGAAAGATCTTAGCTCACTGTAACCTCCACCTCCTTGGTTCAAGCGATTCTCCTGCCTCAGCCTTCTGAGTAGCTGGGGCTACAGGCACATGCCACCACACTTGGCTAATGTTTGTATTTTTAGTAGAAACAGGATTTTCATCATGTTGGCCAGGCTGGTCTCAAACGCCTAACCTCAGGTGATCCACCCGCCTTGGCTTCTCAAAGTGCTGATATTACAGGCATGAGCCACTGCACCAGGCCTGCTCTCAAATATTTTAAGTCGGCATGATAATCTCTACCTTGAGTTAGTACATCTTCAGAAAACTTTAAATATTGTCCTTATTTTTTAATATCCAATTTATCAGGAAAAAACATTATATTAAAATATTCTATTTCAATAAAAACTAAATTTTATATTTGAACTTTTTGCTTCCTGATTAAAACTTAACCTCTAACTGACACAAAATCACCACCATTCCCATCCTCGTGAGAGTGTGAGAGTGTGTGGGGGTGTGTGTGGGGGGGGGGGGGAGGTGTATAAAATCATAGCAGGAAAATTGTTTCTACAGAATAAAGTACTGTTACCTTACCTTTTCAGATAAATCCTAGAAGTCACTGTATCCTATAATAAAAAAGCAGCTCAGTAACATAAAAAGAGAGAAAGATCTAAACTTGCTTCCTACCTCTGTCACTTAACAGCCGGTATGTCCCCTGGATGTAAATATATTGAATCTTTCTAAGCATCTATTTTCTGAACTGAAAAAATAAAGACAAGACCTATCTTACAGGATTTCTCTGAGGATTAAAATATATCCTCTAATGAATCTTTCAGTAACCCTGGAATACAGCAATCACTCAATAAAAGGCAGTTAATGCTTTTGAGACAATCATTTTACAAACTGCTTCATTATAGTCACTGAAACTTCAAATGAAAACCATTAATTGTCATAAAATTATCAGGAGCTTGAACAGAATACAGACTAGAAAAAAAATTATCTAGAGCTACTTCTACTTCTTTGCCGCCAGTTTTACTGTACAAGATAAATTACATTTATCTTGTAACTACTAAGTCAAACTTAATCTTAGTTATTCTTTTACTCTTTTTATTTTTTATTTTTTTGAGATAAGCTCACAGCAGTCCTCAACTTCCAGGCTCAAAAGATCCTCCAGCCACAGCCTCCAAGAAGCCAGGACTGCAGGTAAGCACCAGCATGCCAAAAGAGAGACAGAGAGAGAATGAATGAATATGAGAATAAATAAATGAGAGAGAGAAAGAGAGAGAGAGAGAGAGAGAGAGAGAGAGAGAGAGAGAGAGAGTGTGTGTGTGTGTGTGTGTGTGTGTGGTGTGTGGTGTGTCTGTGTAAAGACATTGTCTCACTATGTTGCCCAGACTGGTGTTGAACTCCTCTTGCCTCACCCCCTCAAAGTGCTTTTACTTTCTCTCTCTCTCTCTCTCTCTCTCTCTCTGTGTGTGTGTGTGTGTGTGTGTGTGTGTTGGGAGTCTGACTCTGTCACCCAGGCTGGAGTGATCTCAGCTCACTGCAACCTCCACCTCCTGGGTTCAAGCAATTCTACTGCCTCAGCCTCCGGAGTAGCTGAGATTACAGGCCCCCGCAACCACACCTGGCTAAGTTTTGGTATTTTTAGTAGAGACGGGGTTTCACCATGTTAGCCAAAATGGTATCAAACTCCTAACCTCGTGATCCACCTGCCTCAGACTCCCAAAGTGCAGGAATTACAGGCATGAGCCACTGCACCCAGCCTCCATCTATTTTTTTAAGTAGAAATCACTAGTTATAAAATTATTTCCAATAAATATTGGTCACTATTAACAAATTACTAAGTTAAATCCACAAATAAAACTTAAAAGTTCAGTTATAAATTCATTCGCAAAGTTGTTTTCTTTTTTTTGAGGTGGAGTCTCGCTCTGTCACCCAGGCTAGAGTACAATGGCGCAATCTTGGCTCACTGCAACCTCCACCTCCTGGATTCAAGCGATTCTCCTGCCTCAGCCTCCAGAGTACCTGGGATTATAGATGTCTGCCACCACATCCAGCTCGGCCTCCCAACATGCTGGGATCATAGGAGTGAGCCACAGTACCCTGCCTCACTTAGAAATGAACTTAAAAATTAACTTCAATTATCCAGGTTCATTCAGATTTTAAACTAAGAAACTGAATACAATGTCAATATATAAAAGTAAAGGCTGAGGTGACATCATGGAAGATGGCCAAGTAAGAAGCTACAAGAAAAAGTCCTTCCAATGAAACAATTGTAAAGCTGGCAAGAACTATTAGAAATCAACTATTCCAGAACTCTAGAGTCTAGTCAAACACTTATAGTGTCCATGAGTGGGCTGGATGAAGAAAGTCACTGGTTAACACTGATGAATTTCTGTATTTCACATAGTAGCTACCATCCCCCATTCACCAGCTAGGAGGAAAGCACTTGTGAGGACAGCAGCCCATCTTTGTGATTCAGCTTGCTGGTGTCAGGGTGGACAATAAGTACCTTGTCCAAAAATTGGGGTTGTGCGTTTTTATCTGCCTAGTGGATCACTAAGGGACGTGCCTGTAGGCTAACCACTGTTTCAACCCCATTGAGCTAAAGTGATTTCTTGAGTAGCACTACTCAATAAATACAAAATACAGAAAAAAAATATTTTTTTTCTTTACTGGATTCTGACCCTCATGGAGCTGACAGGTCACTACCTGACCACTAAGATATCAGAACACAGGCTTCAGTGACCACACACAAATAGCAAAGTGGCAACAGTTCTTCCTTATCTGCAATCACTTTAAATGTAAACAGCTTAAAATCAACAATTAAAAACCATAGACTGGGACTAGGATCAGTGGCTCATGCCTGTAATCCCAGTACTTTGGGAATCCAAAGCAGATGGATCATCTGACGGCAGGAGTTTAAGATCAGCATGGCCAATATGGTCAAACCCCTTCTCTACTAAAATTACAAAATAATTAGCTGGGCATGGATGTGTACATCTATAGTCCCAGCTACTCAGGAAGCTAAGGCAGGAGAATCACTTGAACCCAGGAGGTGGAGGTTGCAGTGAGCCAAGATTGTGTCACTGCACTCCAAGTTAGGTGACAGAACAAGATTCGGTCTCAAAAACAAACAAACAAACAAAAAACACAGATTGGCATAAATGACTTTTTTTTTTTTTTTTGAGATCGAGTCTCATTCTGTGGCCCAGGATGGAGTGCACTGGCATGATCTCAGCTCACTGCAACCTCTGCCTCCTGTGTTGAAGCAATTCTTCTGCCTTAGCCTCCAAATCTCTGGGATTACAGGGGTGCACCACCATACCTGGCTTATTCTTGTATTTTTAGCAGAGACAGGGTCTCATCATGTTGGCCAGCCTGGTCTCGAATTACTGACCTCAGGTGATACAGCTGACTCGGTCTCCCAAAGTACTGGGATTGCAGGCGTGAGACACCACGCCCAGCCATAATTTTTTTAAAGATGCAACTACAGGTCAGGAATGGTGGCTCACGTCTGTAATCTCAGCACTTTGGGAGGCCAAGGCCGGCAAATCACAAGATCAGGAGTTCAAGAACAGGCTGACCAACATGGAGAAACCCCGTCTCTACTAAAAGTACAAAAAAAATAGCCAGACATAGTGACATACTCCTGTAATCCCAGCTACTCAGGAGGCTGAGGCACGAAAATAGCTTGAGCCCAAGAGGCAGAGGTTGCAGTGAGCCAAGATCATGCCATTGCACTGCAGCCGGGGCAAGAGAGCGAGATTCCTTCTCAAAAAACAAAAAAAGAAAGGAAAAAAAGATGCAACCATATATGCTAGTTAAAAGAGATTCACTTTAGCCTCAAAGACACAAATAACTTAAAAGTAAAAGGATGGAAAAATTTATATCATGTAAATAGTAACTAAAAGAGAGGAAGAGTAGCAAAACTGATGGTAACAAAAAAGAGATTTTAAGTCAAAAGTTGTTATACAAAACCAAGAATGGTTGGGAATAGTGGTTCATGCCTGTAATCCCAGCACTTTGGGAGGTTCAGGCAGGCAGACCACTTGAGCTCAGGGGTTCCAGACCAACCTCTGCAACGTGGCAAAACCCCATCTCTACCAAAAATACAGAAAATTAGCATAGTGTGGTGGTATGCACCTGTAGTCCCAGCTACTCAGAATGCTGAGGTGGGAGAATCGCTTGAGCCTGGGAGATTGCAGTGAGCTGAGATCGTGCCACTGCTCTCTAGCCTGGTGAAGAGTGAGACCCTGTCAAAAAAAAGAAGGTAAGAATGCCTATCGATTAAAGGGTTAATTCATCAAGAAGATATATAACAATTACACACAAAACAACAGAGCCCCGAAATTGTGTGCAAACACTGAGAGAACTAAAAGGAGAAACAGTTCAACAATAATACCTGGAGACCTCAAAACTTCACTTTCAATAATGGCTAAAACATCTAGACAGATGATCATTAAGAAAATAAAAAATCTGAGCAACACTATAAACCACCTAGATGTAACATATCCACAACACTCCATACAACAGCAGCAGGGCATACAATCCTCAAGTACACATGATACACTCTCCAAAACAGACCATTATGTTAGGCAATAAAACAATTCCTGACAAATTTAAACGAACTAGAATTCGCAACATATACTCTCCAACCACAAACAAGTTAAACTGGAAGTCAATCACAGAAGGAAACCTGGAAAATTCACAATTCAATCCGCCCTTAAACAAGCAATGGGTCAAAGAATAAATCACAAGAGACATAGAAAATAATGTGAAACTAATGAAAATGAAAATACAATCTTCCAAACCCATGGGGATTCAGCAAAAGCAGTGTTCAAAGGTAAATACATAGATGTAAACACCTAAATTAAAAAAGAAGAGAGATCTCAAATCAAAAACCTAACTTTACACTTAAGATATTAGAGAAAAAATGAAAAAAAAAAAAGATATTAGGGAAAAAAAACACAGCAAATTAAACCTAAAGCCATTTTTTAAAAGAGCAAATATAGAGCAGAGATAAAATGGAATAATTAAACCAAAATTTGGTTCTTTAAAACATCAACAAAATTAACAAACCTTCAGATAAACTAAGAAAAAAAATGGAGAAGATGCAAATAACTAAGATCAGAAATGAAAGTGGGGCAAGGCATGGTTGCTCATACCTGTAATCCAGCTCTTTGGGAGGCCAAGATGAGAGAATCGCTTTGAGGCCAGGAGTAAGAGACCAGCGTGGGTAACACAATGAGACACCATCTCTACCAAAGAAAAATTAGCCCAAGAGTTCAAGGTCGCAGTGGGCTATGACTGCATGACTGCATTGCAGCCTGTGCAACAGAATGAGGCCCTATGAACTGGGTTAGAGTTCTCTAAAACATAAAAAAGAAACAAAAGTGGGAACATTACTACCAATCTTACAGAAAATTAAAGGATTATAAGAGAATACTATGAACTCATATACCATCAAATTAGATCATCTCAAGAAAATCATATGCTGTCCAGGTGTAGTGGCTCACACCTATAATCTCATCACTCTGGGAGGCCGAGACAGGCAAATCACCTGGAGTCAAGAGCTCAAGACCAGCCTGGCCAACATGGGGAGACCCTTATCTCTACTAAAAATACAAAATTAGCCAGGCGGGGTGGCACAGACCTCTAATCTCAGCTACTCGGCAGGATAAGGCAGGAGAACTGCTTGAACCTGGGAGGCAGAGGCTGCAGTGAGCTGAGACCACACCACTGCACTCCAGCCTGGGCAACAGAGCAAGACTCCATCTCAAAAAAACAAAAAAGGGGAAAATCGTGCATCATCAAATTAGATCATCTAAAGGAAAATTTCCTAGAAACAGAAATCACAAAAAATTAACTTAAGAGAATCTCAACAGACCTAAATGAAAAGAACAAACTGGTAATGAAAAACCTCTTAACAAAGGAAAGTCCACAATCAGATGGCTTCACTGGTAAATTCTATCAAACATTTAAAAATAATTAATACCAATCCTACTAAAATTCTTCCAAAATTAAGAAGTAGTACCTTCTAACACTTTCTACAACGGCAGCATTAAGCTGATATAAAAGTCAGACAAAGAAACCACAAGAAACCTATACATCAATATCCCTTATGAATACAAAAGCAAAAACCCTCAATAAAATATACTAAACCAAGGCCAGGCACAGTGGCTCACACTTGGAATCACAGTACTTTGGGAGGTCAAGGCGGGTGGATCGCTTATGCTCAGGAGTTTGAAAGCAGCTGGGGCAACATGACAAAACCTTATCTCTACTCTCCCCACCCCCACCCCCACCCCCCCAAAAAAAACCAGAAAAATTAGCTGGGCACGGTGGTGCATACCTGTGGTCCTAGATACTTGGGAAGAGGCGGAGGTGGGAGGATGGTTTGAGCCTGGGAGGTGGACGTCACAGTGAGCTGAGGCTGTGCCACTGGACTCAAGCAAGGGTGACAAAGTGAGACCCTATCTGAAATATATATATATATACACACACACATACATATATATATATATACACACATATATAAGCAAACCAAATACACCAACAAATTAAAAAGATTATACACCACGAACAAGTGAGATTTAGCCCAAGAATAAAGGATGGTTTATCATAAGAAAATCAATGTAATACGTCATACTAACAGAACAAAGAAAAAACACCACATGATCATCACACACACACACACACACACACACACACACACAAAACAAAGTTCAACATATGATATGGTTTGGCTGTGTCCCCACCTAGATTTCATCTTGAATTGTAGCTCCCATAATTCCCACGTATTGTGGGAAGGAGAAGTGGGAGGCAACTGAATCATAGGGGCAGGTCTTTCCCGTGCTGTTCTCCTGATAATGAATATAAGTCTCATGAGATCTGATGGTTTTATAATGAAGAGCTCCCTTGCACACGTTCTCTTTGCCTGCTGCCATGTGCCATGTAAGATGTGACTTTACTCCTCCTTCACCTTCTGTCATGATTGTGAAGCCTCCCCAGCCATATGGAATTGTGAGTTAATTAAATTTCTTTCCTTTATAAATTACCCAGTCTCAGGTATATCTTTATTAGCAGTGTGAGAATGAACTAATAGAATATACTATCATGCTAAAAAACAAATTGCCAGGCACAATGGCTCATGCCTGTAATCTCAGCACATGGCGAAGGCCAAGGTGGGAGGATCACTTAAGCCCAGGAGTTCAAGAAAGTCCTGGGCAAGGTAGGAAGACCATGTCTCTACCAAAAAAAAAAAAAAAAAAAAAAAAAAAAATTTTTTTTGATTAGCCAGGGATGGTTGTGCATGCTTGTGGTCCCAGTAACTCCAGAGGCGGAGGAGGGAGGATCACTTGGGCACAAAAGGTCAAGGCTACACTGAGCCATGCTAATGCACTCCAGCCTGGACAACAGAGTGAGACCCATTCTCAGAAATAAACAAACAGAAAAACTTAGAAAATTAGAAGTGGAAGACAGCTTCTTTAACATTATAAGATGCATTTATTAAAAGACTACAGTTAACATTATACGCAATGGTGAATAACTAAAAGACATCCCTCTAACATCAGAAATAAGACAAGGATGCCCACTTTCAACACTCTAGCCAGGCAAGAAAAGAATTTAAAGGCATCTGTATACACCTATCTCTAGTTGCACAAGACATGATCCTATATACAAAATATTAAAAAGAATCAACAACAACAAAAAAAAAAGTAAACTGATAAACAAATTGAGCAAAGTTGCACAGTATAAGATCAGTATACAAAAATCAGTTGTGTTCCTACATATCACGAACAATCCAAAAAGGAAAGAAAACAAATTTACAGTAGCATCCAAAAATTAAAGTATCTAAAAATAAATTTAACCAAGAAGGTGAAAGATTTGTAAAGTGAGAACCATAAAACACTGCTAAAAGAAATTACAAATTAATTAAATGGAAAGACATCTAACATTCCCAGATTAGAAGATCATTTAATATTGCTAAAATGGCAATACTCTACAAAATGATGTACAGATTCAGTGCAATCCTTATCAAAATTCCAATGGCCTTTTTTGCAAAAATGGACAAGCCAACCCTCAAAATCATACAGAATTCCAAGGGGTCCCAAACAATCAAAATAATATTGAAAAAGCACAACACAATTTGAGACTAAAACTTTCCAATTTCAAACTTACTACAAAGCTAAGGTAGTCAAAACAGTGTGGTACTGGCATAAGGACAGAAAGACAGACCAATGGAACAGAATTAGAATCCAGAAACACACTCAGGCATCTGTGGTCAACTGATTTTTTACAACAGTACAAGACAATTCAATGGAGAAGAAATAGTCTCTTTAACAAATGATACTGGGATAATTTAATATCCACATGCAAAAGAATGAAGTTGGACCCTTACCTCACATCACACTAAAAATTAACTCAAAATGGATCAATGGCATAAATATAAAGGCTGAAAGTTTAAGCTCTTAAAAGAAAACATAGAAGTAACCTATTACACTGGATTTGGAAATGGTTTCTCACATGTAACACCAAAAACCCACGTACCTAAGGAAAAATTATATAAACTGGACCTCGTCAAATTTAAGAGCTTTGTGCATCAAAGGACATTATCAAGAAAGTTAAAAGACAACTCACAAAACAAGAGAAAATACTTAAGGTACCAGTATCCAGACTACATAAAGAACTCTTACAGGCCGGGCGCGGTGGCTCAAGCCTGTAATCCCAGCACTTTGGGAGGCCGAGGCAGGTGGATCACGAGGTCAAGAGATCCAGACCATCCTGGTCAACATGGTGAAACCCCGTCTCTACTAAAAATACAAAACATTAGCTGGGCATGGTGGCGCATGCCTGTAATCCCAGCTACTCAGGAGGCTGAGGCAGGAAAATTGCCTGAACCCAGGAGGCGGAGGTTGCGGTGAGCCGAGATCACGCCATTGCACTCCAGCCTGGGTAACGAGCGAAACTCCAACTCAAAAATAAAAATAAAAAAAGAAAAAAGTTAAAAAAGAACTCTTACAACTCTACAACAAAAGACAAACAAGCCAATTTATAACAGGCAATGGACTTAAAATATATTTTTCCAAAGAAGATATACACATGGCCAACAAGCACATGAAAAAATGTTCAACTTCAGCAGTCATTAAAAGAATGCAAGTCAAAACCACAAAGAGATACTACTTTACAATCTTTAGAATGGTGTATTCCTCCATTTTGTGTTGCTTGTAACAGAATACCTAACTGGTAATTTATAATAAAAAGAGGTTTATTTAGTTCATGGTTCTGCAGGCTGAGAAGTTCAAGGGAATGACCCTAGCTTCTGGTGACAGCTTTTGTGCTATTTTACAACATGGCAGAGAAGGTCAAAGGGGAAGTGGACATATGCAAAGGGAGGAAACCCTGAGGGATGTCCTGGCTTTACAACAACATGCTCTTGCAGGAACTAATCCATTCCCTCAAGAATTAATACAGTCTCTGGAAAGCAAGAATTCACTCACTACACTGAGAACAACTGGGGATTAAATTTCAACGTGAGTTTTGGTGGGCACAAACAAATCATATTCAAACAATAGCAGGCAGCTTTTTTTTTTTTTTTTTTTTTTTTTAAGGAAAACAGCAAGTGTTGACGAGGATGTGAAGCAATAGGAACTCTCATACATTGCTAGTAGAAATGTAAAATGATGCCAGCCACAAATGCCAGAGCAATGTGGCAATTTCTCAAAAAGGTAAACAGAATTGACCAGAGGCAGTGGCTACCACCTGTAATCCCGGCTCTTTGGGAGGCCAAGGTGGGTGGATCATGAGGTCAGAAGTTCAAGACCAGCCGGTCCAACATGGTAAAACCCTGTCTCTACTAAAAATACAAAATTACAAAAAAAAAAAAACTCATTAGCCAGGTGTGATAGTATGGTAGTGGGAGCCTGCAATCCCAGCTACTTGGAAGGCTGAAGCAGGAGAATCACTTAAACCTGGCAGGTGGGGGTTGCAGTAAACTGAGATCAAGCCACTGCACTCTAGCCTGAGTGACAGAGCAAGACTCTATGTCTTGGGGAGGGGAGGGGGGAGAAGAGGTAAACAATTACCACAGATGATCCAGTAATTCCACTGCTAGGTATATAACCAAGAAAAATTAAAATATATATCATCACAACAACTTGAACATAAATGTTAATAGCAGCATTATTCAAAATAGCCAAAAGGTATGTCAACAGATGAACTAAGAAACAAATGTGGTATATACATACAACTGAATGTTATTCGGCCATAAAAATTAAGTACTAACATGCTAGAACTTCGATAAACACTGAAAACATTACGCTAAGTAAAAGAGGCCACATATAATTTTAGTTATAAGAAAGATCATAAATAAGCAAATCCATAGAGACAGAAAGCATATGAGTGACTGCAAAGAGATTTGGGGGAGGGTGTCAAGGAAATGGGAAGTAATTACTTAATGGATATGAGATGCTCTCTTGGTATAATGAAAACATTTTGAAACTAGAGTAATGATTGTAAAACGAAACAAGCACACTAAACGCCACTAAATTGTATACTTCAAAATGGTTAAATGTATGTTATGTGAATTTCACCTCAATAAAAAAAAAAATAAAGGCTTAATACTGGGAAGCCAATATAAAGTATAAAACACTAATATGACGTAAACAGTTTTATGGCTTGCTATATTGGTATTATTATACACCTACTTAAAATTTTTTAGGTGCTTAGTTTCACCCCTACCATCCCAACAGTTATTTGTAGTTAAAAGTCACAGAAGTGGCCAGGCATGGTGACTCACACCTATACCCCAGCACTTTGGGAGGCCGAGGCGGGTCAAACACAAGGTCAGGAGATCGAGACCAGCCTTCCCAACATGGTGAAACCCTGTCCCTACTAAAAACACAAAGATTAGCGGGCATGGTGACATGTGCCTGTAATCCCAGCTACTCGGGAAGCTGAGGCAGGAGAATCACTTCAACCCAGGAGACAGAGGTTGCAATGAGCCAAGATCACACCACTGCACTCCAGCCTGGGTAACGTAGTGAGACTCTGTCTCAAAAAAAAAAAAAAAAAAGAAAAAAAAAGGTCATAGAAGCTTTGTAACATGTAGTAAATCCTGACAATTATTTAAGTTGGTGTACAGTGGCATAATCATGGCACACTGTAGCCTCAACCTTTGAGACTGAATCAATCCTCCCACCTCAGCCTCCCAAATAGTTGGACCACAGGCATGTACCACTGCACCTGGCTTTTTTCTTTTTTTTTAAGACAGGGTCTTGGCCAAGCATGGTGGTTCACACCTGTAATCCCACCACTTTGGGAGGCTAAGATGGGAGGATCACATGAGGTCAGGGGTTCAAGACCAGCCTGATCAACATGGGGAAACCCTGTCTCTACTAAAAACACAAAAATTATCTGAGTGTGGTGGCACTTGCCTGTAGTCCCAGCTACTTGGGAGGCTAAGGGAGGAGATTCACTTGAACCTAAGAGGTAGAGGCTGCAGTGAGCTGAGACTACACCACTACACTCCAGCCTGGGTTACAGAGCAAGATGCTGTCTCCAAAAAGAAAAGGGTCTCACTAAGTTGCCCAGGCTAATTTATAACTAACTTAAATAAAGGCAAATTTATTATACAGGAAAGTCAAGTTATCATATCATTTACATAGAAGAACTCTGAGTTTCAGTAAATTTTTCTCTAATCATGAAGGAGCCCGGCTCACTCCTATAATCCCACCACTTTGGGAGGTCAAGGCAGGAGGACTGCTTGAGGTCAGGAGTTCAAGACCAGCCTGGGCAACATCGTGAGAACCATCTCTAAAAAATTAAAATAAAATTAGCTAGGCATGATGGTATGCATCAGCAGTCCCAGCTACTAGGGAGGCTGAGATAGGAAGATCGCTTGATCCCAGGAGTTCACGGCTGCAATAAGTTACAATCATGCCACCTCATTCCAGCCTGGGCAACAGAGCAGACCCTCTCTCTTAAGAAAAAAGGTGGGGAGTGCCAGGCACGGTGGCTCACCTCTGTAATCCCAGCACTTCGGGAGGCCAAGGAACATGGATCACCTGAGGTTGGAGACTAACCTGGCCAATATGGTGAAACCCCATCGATACTAAAAACACAAAAATCAGTCAGGCATGGTGGCACACACTTGTAATCCCAGCTACTGGGGAGGCTGAGGCACAAGAATCACTTGAACCCAGGAGGCAGAGGTTTCAGTGAACCAAAACTGCAACACTGTACTCCACCCTGGGCAAAAGAGTGAGACCCCATCTCAAAAAATAAAATAAATTTTAAAAAGATGGGGAGGAGGCACTGGGAACTCCCGATAAGTATCAGACTTTATTCATAAAACAATACAATAGCATTTCTTTGTCCTCCATATATCCCTGGAAAACATGCTGAGGTTTTGTACTTTTCCCTTCCTTTCTGGATAATCTGTCCTTAAGACCGAGAAAAGTTCACCCAAACACAAGTACAACATTACGTTTTTATAAAAACACTTATCAACTTTCACACTGTAATACAGTCTGATTTTGTAATGGTTTTCCAGGAACTAAGATGTTAAAATTTTGTTTTATCCTTCTCTTCTCCAGGCTATTTCATTTTCCCTGTATTCTGATCCTTTTCTTCCTCTCTATTCCAGTGCTACAATTCCAGAGCTCCAGTTCTAGAATTCAGAAATAAGCATTTTTCTGTCTCACACACACTATGCAGTATTAAGCCTATCAGGTACTTTGCTTCTTTTCCACAGTATCAGAATTTCCAGGTTTTATACTTCACTTCCACTGAAACAAGACTGCAATGTGCATACTGTATTTCACTTCATCGTTGGTTTGTATTATAGCCTCTCTCCCCCATCCCAACCATGGAGCAAAAGAAACTACTTAACCTAAAGTAAAGTTTGCCAAGAAGAAAAACTAAAACTCAAAAATAGTAAATAAACCATTTTATTTAACCAACTGCTTTCATGAATAGATTAAAATCATCAATGAAACTAAATGTCAAAGTCCTCCCACAGGAAAAAAAAACTGAGATAAACTGAAATGGTCGTGTTATGTTTTTAATTCAATATACAACACTTTACCCACTCTTGTTTGAAAACAGAAAGGAAAATGATATCATCACAAACAATTATTTGTGTACCATCCTGGGGTTCCTCTGGCTTTATAAAAACTGGAGATGCTTTAGACAATGACTTAAAGTTATCACAGAATGTAATTTTTCACAAAAAAACTTCACTATAAAACTCCTGGTTGGCAGGGAGTGGTGGCTCACGCCTGTAATCTCAGCACTTTGGGAGACCAAGGCAGGTTGGTCACCTGTGGTTAGGAGTTCATGACCAGCTTGGCCAACATGGTGAAACCCTGTCTTTAAAATACAAACAAACAAAAAAAAACTCTTGGTTAAAGTATACTAATTTCTGAAATCCCACTTACAAAAAGAAAAAATAAATAAATATATACTTACTATGGCATTAAAAAAAATCAAATTATCTAAGAATAAATCTAACAAAAGATATGCAAGACTTCTAACTAGAAAGCTATAAAGGATGTTAATTTCACCCATCCCAAAACTGATCTAAAGCAACAGTACAATCCGAACCAAAATCCCAAAAGATTCTGTGGTTTGGTTGGAGGTTAAATTGGTTTTTCTGTCTACTTAAGGGGAGAAATTAATACAGTGATTCTAAAATGTACATGGAAATGCAAAAGAACAGACTAGCAAATCTTTAAAAAGAACAAGGTGGGCAGCCCGAGTAATACAGGGAGATCCCACCTCCACAAATAATTTAAAAAATTAGCCAGGCATGGTGTCACACACCTATGGTCCCAGTGACACTAGAGGCTGACATGGGAGAACTGTATGAGCCCAGGAGGTCAAGGCTATAGTACACTGTTATCAAGCTACTGCACTCTACCCTGGACAACAGAGTAAGACCATGTTTCAAGATTTTTTTTTAAAAAAAAAGGAGACTTATTCTACAGGATATTTAGATTTATCATTTAGCTGACTAAATAAGGCAATGATATTGGTACAAGGCTAGACAGACTAATGTAACAAGAAAAAGGCCCAGACACATAGCATGCTTCTATGGATATCAATCATAAAAACACGACACCACAAAGTGATGGCAAAAGTTTTTGTTTGTTTATTCATAAATGGTGCTGGAACAATTGGATATCCATTGGAAAAAATAAAACTTGACCTAACAACTACACACACACACACACACACACAAATCTACTCCAGGTGAAGTATATATTACATATCTAAATGAGAAAAGTAAATAAATGTTGATTGGTGATGATGTGAGTAACTCCATGATCTCCAAGAAAGAAAGAATTGTTTTAAACAGAACACAAAAAAGCACCAAAACCCTGACATAGGTAACTATACAGAAAACTTTTTTTCTTTTTCTTTTTCCTTTTTTATGAGACAGAGTGTTGCTCTGTCACCAGGCTAGAATGCACTGGTGCGATCTCGGCTCACTGCAACCTCCGCCTCCCGGGTTCAAGTGATTCCCCTGCCTCAGCCTCCTGAGTAGTTGGGACTACAGGCGAGCGCCACCATGCCCAGCTAATTTTCTGTATTTTAGTAGAGACGGTGTTTCACTATCTTGGCCAAGATGGTCTCGATCTCCTGACATTGTGATCCGCCCACCTTAGCCTCCCAAACTGTTGGGATTATAGGCATGAGCCACTATGCCCAGCCTACAGAGAACTTTTTTGTACCAAAAGATACCATTTAAAAAGGCACCACAAGCCGGGCGCGGTGGCTCAGGCCTGTAATCCCAGCACTTTGGGAGGTCGAGGTGGGTGGATCACGAGGTCAAGAGATCGAGACCATCCTGGTCAACATGGTGAAACCCCGTCTCTACTAAAAATACAAAAAATCAGCTGGGCATGGTGGCACGTGCCTGTAATCCCAGCTACTCAGGAGGCTGAGGCAGGAGAATTGCCTGAACCCAGGAGGCGGAGGTTGCGGTGAGCCGAGATAGCGCCATTGCACTCCAGCCTGGGTAACAAGAGCGAAGCTCCGTCTCATAAAAAAAAATAAATAAATAAAAAATAAAAAATAAATTAAAAGGCACCACAAACTACACAATGGGAAAAAATATAAGCAACTTAAACTGACATATGCCTTATATTCAAAATATATAAAAAGCTTCTATGAATCAAAATATAGATAATTCAAAATAAAAATAGGTAAGTGATGAGAACAATCACTTTACGGAATAGGACATCAAAATGGTCAGCAAAGAGGTGCTCAAACTCATTAGTAGCCAGAGAAAGTGCAAATTAAAGCCATCAAAAATGGCTGCGATTTTAAAAGATTGGCAATGATGTGCACTCAGGAGAATACAAAAGGGAATTCTCATATAATGCTAGTGGAAGAAAAGTTTAGTAAAACCACTTTGGAAAACAACTTGGCATTTTCTACTTAAAACATACCTTACAACCAAGAGATTTCACTCTTATATATATCTCTCCAATAAAAGTGGTTTCACGTGTGCACTAAAAAACACATTATGATGCCAGGCACGGTGGCTCATGCCTGTAATCCCAACACTTTGGGAGGCTGAGGAAGGAGGATCTCTTCTGGCTAGGAGGTTGAAGCTGCAGTAAGCCATGATCGCACCACTACAGTCCAGCCTGGACAACTAAAGTGAGACCCTGTCTCTTTAAGAAAACAAACAAAAAACCTTATATTCTAATTGGCTAACCAACCCAAGTATCAAAGTAACCTCTAACATTTCAGTGCCCTAAAAAAGGAGAACAAAAACAACTGCATTCTCTCCCTGATAAGACAACTGGTCACAGTAGAAGCATACCACAGGTGGTAGAAAGAAGCATAAACTTTCCAATTAAAGCTGCACTAACTAGTAGTTAGACTTTCTGCAAACTGCTATATTTTTCCAAGCCTTAGTTTCCTCATATATCAAGTAAGAGTAACAACATATATCTTCTGTATTACTTCACAGTTGCAAGGAGTGGTTTGGAATGATAACATATACCACCAGCATTTTATCATAGGGATCAAATGTGAATTTATATAAATGGCTTATAATAGCATTGTGTACATAATAACACTTAATCACTTTTTGTCTGTTCTATTTCTCTTTTGTCTTCTTTGTAAATGCATATGCCATAAAACCATAAAGTACCGTTAATCCAGCCTCAACACCTACTCCCATCACCAAAACAAATCTACATGCACTTAACTTTCTCATCTTTATCTTTTAGATAATCATAAATGAATAAGTAACAGATACTATAATATCCCTATTTTACATGTGGACCGAGGCTGAAAAAAGCAGAGGTGCCTATATAAATCAGTCATAAAACAAAATTAAAGTCCAGATTTACTATAAATAGTTAGATTTTGGTGTTACAAGCATTTTGGTACTAATGAGAAAACAATTCTAAACAATATGGAGGTCAGGCATAGTGGCTCATGCTTGTAATCCCACCACTTTGGGAGGCCAAGGCAGGTGGATTACTTGAGACCAGGAGTTTGAGACAAGCATGGCCAACATGGCAAAACCTCATCTCTACTAAAAATACAAAAATTAGCCAGGTGTGGTACTGGGCATGTGCAGTCTCAGCTACATGGGAGGCTGAGGCAGAAGAGTCACTTGAACTCAGTGGGTGGAGGCTGCAGTGAACAGAGATCGTGCCATTGCACTCCAGCCCAGGTGACAAGAGCAAAACTCTGCCTCAATAAATTAATCAATTAATTACTACGAAAAAAATTACAGTTTTCAGAAAACAGACGATGGATCTCCAAACATCCAGTGAGATCCATAATCCAAACCAGGAATCATGTATAGAAAGTAAAATTTAAGACTTTAGTTTTAAAGCAATTGGATGTCTAATGCAAATGACAGAAATAATTCCTCTAAAGCAGTAATATAGGCAAAAAAAAAAAAAAAAAATCAAATTGGACCTCACCCCATGTTCTAAAGCTACTTATTCTCATGTAAATTGACCAAATAAAAACATCCTCTCAGCCTCCACAGCCTCAAAACTTTGATATAATTTTTTTCCGACAGAGGGGAAGAAAGAACAGGAACATACACTCACCCCCAGCAAAAAAAAAAATAACTCACATAGACTCATGTATTTACTGTAAAAAACCACTCCAATCCCTAGTGTTGAAAATCTATTTTTAAACATTTTCATTTTTAAATGAAGGTAAAAAGAAATTGAAATTTTTATTTCTGTATCTCATTCATCAAAAGCTTTAGATGTGATAATAGCAATATACGTATCTTTACAATATGGGGGAGAAGAGTCTGGATATGAGTACAGTTGAAACAAAATTGAAATGAGTGAATTCTGAAGCTGGGTGAAAAATATGTGAGGAAGCACTATTTTGTCTTCATCTGTATTGCATGAAATTTTCCATAATTAAAAGGTTTTTTAAATAAGGTATTAATAATACATTTTTAAACTGTTCTATGAAGTGGCTTTAAGTGAAACTTCCAAGCAATCAATTCACCTGGTAGAAATCTAGTTTTAATCATTAAACATTACATTTTTGCAAGTGACATACTTGGAATCTTATTATTTTTCACTAGCTGGAGTAGTAGAATACTATGATGCTATGATTCTTCTTTCACGGCAAATGGTTAATGTCATGTGATACTGAATTCTAATCAAATAGTCATCTTAACTATTCAGATTAAAAACAGGCAGTCAGGCATGGTCTCATGCCTGTAATCCCAGCACTTTGGGAGGCCAAGGTGGGTGAATCACATAAGGTCAGAAGATAGAGACTAGCCAGGCCAACATGGCAAAACCCTGTCTCTACTAAAAACACAAAAAAATTAGCCAGGTGTGGTGGTGGGCACCTGTAATGCCAGTTACTTGGGAGGCTGATGCTAGAGAATGGCTTGAACCCGGGGAGAGAGGGGAATGGATGGAGGATGCATCCAACTGAGGTGACACCACTGCACTCCATCCTGGGCAACAAAGCAAAACTCTGTCTTAAAAATAAAGGAAGAAAAGAGGCAAAACAGTACAACCATTTTGGAAAACAATTTAGCGGTTTCTTAAAATATTAAACATAAATTTACTACATGACCGAGTAATTCCAATCCTACATATCTACCAAAGAGAAATGAAAACATGTATCTACAAGATTTGTATATGAATATTCAGAGCATTATTCACAACAGCCAAATTTTGGAAACTCAAATGTCCATCAAGTGAACAAATAATTTGAAATACTCTTCAAAATAAAGTATTGAAAGATGCCTTAATATAGGTAATCCTCAAAAACATTGTTAAATAAAAGCCAAACATGAAAAAGCACATAAATTATTCCAATTTTATGAAATGTCCCAAAAAAGGATGTTTACAGAAAACAGATTAGTAGTACCCTAAGATTAGAAAATGAGATATGACTACAAATCGGCACTGATTTTCTTTTTGGGGGGTGATAAAAGTATTTTGAAATTATAGGCCGGGCGTGGTGCCTCACGCCTATAATCCCAGCACTTTGGGAGGCTGAGGTAGGTGGATCACAAGGTCAGAAGTTCAAGATCAGCCTGACCAACATGGAAAAATCCTGTCTCTACTAAAAATACAAAATTAGGCAGGCATGGTGGCACACATCCCAGCTACTCGGGAGGTTGAGGCAGAATTGCTTGAACCCAGGAGGCAGAGGTTGTAGTGAGCCAAGATCACACCACTGCACTCCAGCCTGGGAGACAGGGCAAGACTCGAACTCAAAAAAACAAAAAAACATAAAAACAAAAAAACAAAAAAAAAGAAAGAAAGAAAAAGAAAAAAGGCTGGGCAAGGTGGCTCACACCTGTAATCCCAGCACGTTGAGGGGCTGAGGCAGGCAAATCACCTGAGGTCAGGAGTTCGAGACCAGCCTGGCCAACATGGTGAAACCCTGTCTCTAACAAAAATACAAAAAGCCAGGCATGCTGACTAGCACCTGTAATTCCACTACTCGAGAAGGTCACACAGGAGAATCACTTGAATCTGGGAGGCGAAGGCTGCGGTGAACTCTGATTGAGTCATTACACTCCAGCCTGGGCAACAAAGAATGAAACTCTTGTCTTTTTTTTTAAAAAAAAAAAAAAACGGAAAAGAAAAGAAAAAAGAAATTAGATTGTGATGGCTACACGGTTTTCCAAATTAACTAAAAATCACTGAACTGTACATTTAAAATGGGAGAATTCTATGTTATATAAATTATATCTCAACATACCAAGGAAAAACAGAAAGGCAAGGAGCAGCAGCAGCACTACAATACCTCTGAAATGTTGGATAAATGGATGAATGGATGGATCTCAAAGAACTAACTTGCTCCAAAGTTTCAGCAAAATACATGACAGAGCAATCTAGGCTTGACTGCAAAATCCATACTCTTCCCAGATGCAAAAGCAAGAATGCACTAGAAGCAATATATATCCTACTTAACTTTGTAAGGATAAATCCAATCCACAAGTGGAATATATGGAACACGAGGAAAGGTTCTTTTAAAATTGAAGTGAGGCTGGGCACAATGGTTCATGCCTGCAGTCTCAGGACTTTAGGAGGCTGAGGCGGGCAGATCACCTGAGATCGGGAGTTCAAGACCAGCCTGACCAACAAGGAGAAATCCTGCCTCTATTAAAAATACAAAATTAGCTGGGTGTGGTGGCACATGCCTGTAATCCCAGCTACTGAGGAGACTGAGGTAGGAGAATCGCTTGAACCTGGGAGGTGGAGGTTGCAGTGAGCTGAGATCTCGCCAGCGTACTCCAGCCTGGACAAAAGAGTAAGACTTCATCTCAAAAAAAAAAAAAAAAAAAAATTGAAGTGAACACTAAACATAAATTAAGAAGAATGAAACAAGATAAACGTCTGTGTGAAATGAACAAAGTAAATATATAAAATCCAAAGTAAGTGGCATGGGAAGCAGAACCCAGATCTTCTAAATGACTATATGAAGCTGAAACCAAATTAACTGAATGGTGAGCAGTATTCAAACAAATTAAATTTGGCAGTTTGTCTCCAACACAGTCCCTGGACAATGTGTCCTGACCTAGATCTGCTATAGTGAACACAGATTATCAAGCTATCAGAGCTCAATAGTAACAACTAAAATGACCCAACTTAAGCCAGACACGGTGGCTCACACCTGTAATCCCAGCACTTTGGGAGACCGAGGCAGGCAGACCACCTGAGGTCAGGAGTTCAAGTCCAGCATGGCCAACATGGTAAAATTGTGTCTCTATTAAAAACACAAAAATCAGCTTTACTTGGTATATTCTCCGGAGAAAATAGAAAAAAAAAAATTAGCTGAGTGTTGTAGTGAGCACCTGTAATCCCAGCTCCTCAAAAGGCTGAGGCAGAATTGCTTGAAGTCAGGAGGCGGAGGCTGCAGTGAGCTGAGATGGGGAAAAAAAAAAAAAAAAATACACAAATCAAATAAAATAAAATGACCCAACTTCTTATGAGTTCATTTCAGGTTTACCAGTCAATCTTCAGATTATAATCTGTGTCTGATACTTGTACTCCTACAAAAAACAATGCACTGATTGGTTACTCACAGGCAGACCGTTTCATTTGTAAGTTAATTTCTCAAAGTATACCAATAGTCTGACACCCTGGTTTATACCTCTGACTTGAAGCCACCTGAAACCTCAATAATTTCTGGATGTAAATATAAATTTAATTTCTAAGCATATTAATTATGAGAACCAGAGTGTGCTATACGGATCACTGGCTCCTGCCACACTCATCGGTCAGTCAGCATTCCCCAGAGACAATCTTCTGCCCTGCCAAATGCCTCTCCAAACTGCAACTTGTATTTTACTTGTTTTACAAACTGGATGAATGCTGCTTAAAAATCTGTTGATGAGGCCAGGCGTGGTGGCTTACACATGTAATCCCAGCACTTCGAGAGGCCAAGGCAGATGGATCATGAGGTCAGGAGATCAAGACCATCCTGGCCAACATGCTGAAACCCCATACTAAGAATGCAAAAACTAGCTAGGCATGGTGGCACGTGCCTGTAGTCCCAGCTACTCGGGAGGCTGAAGCAGGAGAATTGCTGGAACCAGAGAGGTGGAGGTTGCAGTAAGCCAAGATCACACCACTGCATTCCAGCCTAGCGACAGAGCAAGACTTCATCTTAAAAACGGGGCGGGGAGGGCGGGGGAAGCGCCAGGCGCAGTGCCTCACGCCTGTAAACCCAAAACTTTGGGAGGCTGAGGCAGGCGGATCACGAGATCAGAAGTTTGAGACCAACCTGACCAACATGATGAACCCCCTTCTCTACTAAAAATACAAAAAATTAGCCGGGCGTGGTGGCAGACACCTGTAATCCCAGCTACTCAGGAGGCTAAGGCAGAAGAATGTCTTGAACCTGGGAGGCGGAGGTTGCAGTGAGCCAAAATCACAACATTGCACTCCAGCCTAGGTGTCAGTTGGAGACTCTGTCTCAAAAAACAAAAAAGGCATGTCCCAAAAGAACTACCACTTATACTTATTTCATAGTTTACAGAGGACTGTTATATTAGCTCATTTGCTAGCCAACATGCTCTGAGATGACAAGGGCATACGTATTTATTAACAATACAAGTGCCACAGTGAGGTTAAAGTAATTCACAGAGGAACATGATGCTAATAAATTGACTAATCTGGATTAGAATCCAAGTCATTGGTTTCCAAATTCAGTAGTTCCTTCCTTAGACATTGGAAGTGTCAAAAAGGTCAACCAAATAAAACCAAGAAAGCCTGAGCTGCCTGGAAAATCAATGATTATTTTCCACACTCTTATAAGCAATCAGAGAAAGTCCTCAAAAAAGATAATAACCTTACAGACAACAGACCAAGATAGGCCACAACAAAGAGAAACGCTCAGAATTTGGATAAAGGAGGGAAATAGAAGATTTACAAATAATACTGAAGGCAGTATAACAATCAAATAGTTCAATTTGGAACTAAGTAGTTTTAACTTTATGCAAACAAAAATAATGAAGTATCTTCTCTTAGAATCTTGTTGAATATCTAATACTCTTTTTACATTTTTTTTAATATAGGGGCCATGTTAATCTCTATATGGCTCTCGTTTTAGTATATGTACTGCCAAAGTGAGCACTCTTTTTCATTCTTTATCAAAAGGAATGAAATTGCTTACAGATAAGAAGAAGTGAAGTTAAATAATTTGGTTCCATTATAAAAGTGATATTAAGAACTGCACTACAGGGCTGGGTGCAGTGGCTCTCCTCTATAAACCCAGCACTTTAGGAGGCCAAGGAGGGCAGACCGCTTGAGCTTAGAGGTTTGAGACCACCCAAAGCAACATGGTGAGACCCCATCTCTACTAAAAATACGAAAAAAAATAGCAAGGTATGGTGGTGCACACCTGTGTTAACAGCTATTTGGAAGGCGGAGGTGAGAGGATCACCTGAGCCCAGGGTTGAAGTTGCAATAAGCCGTAACTGCATTGCAGCCTGGGCAACAGAGCAAGAACCTGTCTCCAAAAAAAAAAAAAAAAAAAGTAATGATGTACTAAAATTAGCTCACACTAGAATCACTAAAATTACCACAAAGATGTATCTTTCCATTTTTGTCCTAAAATTTATACTTTAGTTTCCTGTATGCCTCCAAGCAACAGGTATCGCAAATGTTAAGGTGATCTCTATGTGGTCTTATTTCAAACTTCTCCCAGAAATAAAATAATAATTAAATTCAAGTTTCACAGTGAATAGATGAGGTCATCTACTGAAAAAGAGAAGGGAAGTGGTAAAGTGAGGGGGCTATGAGAGATTACAAGTTTTTAAGTAACTGCATGAGGAATGAAAAAAATTAGGAACAAAGGAGGATTACTGGGTAATGCTGAAGATCCAATTAAGATTGGAGAGCATGAATACTTAGTGGCTCCAGTCTGCAAGGTTGTTATTTTCTCCAACTGTGCTCAGTAACTCAAAGCCAGGTACACAGAAGTCAGAAGATGAAGTGATGTGGTTGGGTTTTAGTTAAACAAATGCAATGAAAAGCAGATGAATATATTTCAAGAGGTAAATAAGGTTCTCAGCTAGCTAAGAAAATAAAAGCAGGAGGGGATGATACACTGGGACAAAAGACTAATACTAGAGAGCTCTGTAAGGTTGAAAAGAGACTGTCGATGTTTAAAAAAAAATAAAACATACGTAAAAAAATAATGAATAGAACTTCTATAGCAAAGTACCATTTCTTATTTTAGGAAATGAAATGCTCCTGTCTGACAATTCAAATTGTCTTTTTAAAGTGAACTAGAAAGGTTCCAAATGGAAACAGTCAAAAGCTTAAAGTATTATAATTGTAAATCTAGATATTCCTGAACATTTCTGTGTAAAACCAATGATTTTTTCTAGTATTTTAAATCAACTAAGGAAGCGTGCAAATTTCTTAATGAACCTTCACCAAAAATCTTAACCTAAGCAAATGAGTCACCCTATATATCAATATTACCACCCTTCAGTAGGCAAGAACTAAAAAACAAAATTATATGTGTGTATATGTTTAAAATAAAGTTTTATGGCCGGGCGCGGTGGCTCAAGCCTGTAATCCCAGCACTTTGGGAGGCTGAGGCGGGTGGATCACGAGGTCAAGTGATCGAGACCATCCTGGTCAACATGGTGAAACCCCGTCTCTACTAAATATACAAAAAATTAGCTGGGCATGGTGGCACGTGCCTGTAATCCCAGCTACTTGGGAGGCTGAGGCAGGAGAATTGCCTGAACCCGGGAGGCGGAGGTTGCGGTGAGCCGAGATCGTGCCATTGCACTCCAGCCTGGGTAACAAGAGTGAAACTCCGTCTCAAAAAAAATAAAAATAAAAATAAAGTTTTATGACAAAAGAATTATTTCCTATTTCTAAAATCTCACTAGCTTGACCAATTATCATCAGTTGAGCTACTTACATTGCTGATTCCATGCATGTTGAGTTAAACTGCTTTCAAAATACTGTTCTACAATTTGGCACTGAAAAGTTACTATGTATGCAAACAGGTACCAAAAAATCGATTTTAGCAAGTTAAATATTCATTATTACTAGTAATAACCTCAATTCTATGTTTTCTTGCAAAGCAACAGTAAAAGTGATGACTTATGGGATATGAGAACAGCCACAAGCAGATGAAGCCATATTATATTTTGTTACTAAGATACATGCAAAAGGACAGCCTATCATGGGCCAAGCAATACAAATGAACGTAGAAAAAACTGCCAAATCCCTGAGGATAGGTAAGATTTCAAAGCAATGAGTGGCTGGTGTGACCAAGTACAGACAGCATGAGGTTACTGTTTCCTTCTTATTATCCCCTAAAATAGTGGTGTGTCTTCTATTAATAGCCACTCAGATTCAATGAAATAAAATTTTAAAAATCTGAACCCTTCATTCCCAGTCTTCTCCACTTTAGGATGGTGTCACAATTCACTCAATTATTAGTTAGAAACCTGGAGATCATCCTTGACTTAGCCCTTTCCTCACTTATCTGCTCTGTCTCCAACACACATACAGAATAAGAACAATTCTCAGTATTATCTCTATTACAACCATCATCCAAGGCACTATATCTGTCACCTTTACACTGTAACAAGCTAATCCTCCCTCTTGCATTCCCCACACACCACCCACCACTCCAATATTCATACAATAGTAAAAGCAGTGTCTCAGCTTTGCCACTATTGACATTTTTGGGCCAACAGTTGTTTGCTGTTCTGAGTATTATAAGAGTGCTTAGCAACATCCCTGATCTCTATTCACTGAAGCCAGTAGCATACACCATCATCCCCAGGTCTCTATCCACTGATGACAGTAGCATACACCATAATCGCTAGGTTTCTATCCACTGATGCCAGCAGCATAAACCATTATTCCCAGTTGTGACAATAAAAAATGTCTATAGACATTGCCAAATGTCCTCTGGGAAGCAAAATCGTCCTCAGTTGAGAACCACTAACCTAGAAGAATGTACTTCGATTTGTTTTGTTTTGAGACAATGTCTTGCTCTGTTGCCCAGGAAGGAGTGCAGTGGCGCAATCTCAGCTCACTGCAACCTCTGCCTCCCAAGTTCAAGCAATTCTCCTGCCTCAGCCTCCCAAGTAGCTGGGATTACAGGCACGTACCACCTCACCTGGCTAATTTTTGTATCTTTAGTAGAGACAGGGTTTTGCCACGTTGGCCAGGCTCATTTCAAACTCCTGGCCTCAAGAAATCAGTCTGTCTCTCAGCTTCCAAAAGTGAGCCTTTTTTAATGTAAGTCCCTCATTATTATCCATCATAATATCTCATTTATTCCCTTCATAGATAGCATTTATCATAATATATGATTATTTTGTTTACATGATTATTGATTGCCTCTCAGAGAATAAATACCTTAACTGCTTTCTTTTCCACTATATAAATGAAATGACTAAATGTGTAACTTGGACAGCCTTAAATAATAGGTAAGTTGGTAGCACTGATAATCTCAGCACCACCCCAATCTCATTCCCCATCTATATTTATGATTATTTCCCCTTGAAGTGAAGGGGAGGGGAAAGGAGGAAAGAAGAGGGAATAAAAAGAGCCTAACAAAGCCCTCATCTGTAAAAACATCTTTGCCATGTTCTCTGAAGGGTTATGTGTGAAGTAAATGGCATGTAATGAATCTAAAGCACTTGAAGAGCTTAATAAAAAGCTTGTATTCAATAAATGATGGCTATGTATTTAAAGCACCAAGAATAATGCCTATAACAGATACTTGAGAAATGAGAGTTCTCCTGCCCCTTTAATCTCATTCTAGCACCAACTGGCCTGAAAATAGTTAAGAATGGAACTCTGTATCTGAGAAATACTTTCCCCTTTTGGGTCTCTAGGAACAAAACATGCTAGGTGTAAACAAGGTTAGTTATTCAAATATATTCTCTAGGGAAAGTCAAATATCCATTAACCAAAACCAACTCATTACAAAATGACCTCAGAATTACATTTCAACTTGTTTCAGTAAGGAAAATAATCATATTATTATTCAATTTAGAACCTAACTTTAAATTAACCTTTGGGGAAAAAAATCTAGATTATTAACAATATCGGTGTTGGTTATCAAAAATACCCAGAATGGCTGGGTGTGGTGGCCCACGCCTGTAATCCCAGTACTTTGGGAGGCTGAGGCAATGGATCATCTGAAGTCAACAGTTCAAGACCAGCTTGGCCAACATGGTGAAACTTCATTTCTACTAAAAATACAAAAAATTAGCTGGGGGGTGGTGGTAGACACCTGTAATTCCAGCTACTTGGGAGGCTGAGACAGGAGAGTCATTTGAACCCAGTAGGCAGAGGTTGCAGTAAGCCAAGACTGCATCACTGCACTCCAGTCTGGGCAACAAGAGCGAAACTCTGTATCAAAAAAAAAAAAAAAAAAAAAAAAAAAAAAAAAAAAACCCACCACGCTGAATACTAGTTTCCTTACACTAAATAAAAGAGTAAATTGAGTTCATCCTTAGCATCAAATAACAGAGGGAAAATAAACTATAAAGTATTACAACATTTTTAGTTTATAATTAGAACAAAATTATTTATCTTAAATTCCTTTTAATATCTTGTTTCTGAAAGCAGCATGTAAATGCATTTTTGGCTATGGCGTATACTATACAGGGAGCATAAAGGAAGCCAGACTTCCTGAGTCTGAATCCCAGATCTGCTAATTACTACCTATACAAGCTTTGGAAAGTCAATTAACTTCTCTGTGCCTCAGATTTTTTCATCTGTAAAGAGACTTAACCCTACCCACTACACAGGGTTATTGTTTTATATATACATATATAATACAATGACATGAGTGAATATATATAATATGCTAAGAACAGTAGCTGGCATCTAAGACATACACTATTATACAATGTTGTTATCTTACTATTAGCTATTACTGTATTACTTTCTTCGCATCATTGTGGTTGAGCTACCATACAGGATAGCACAAATACAAAAATTTCCATCATCACAGAAAGTTACATTGGACAGCGCTATATCAAACTATAGGATAGTTAAAATGCCTGATGAGATAATGCATATAACTCTTTCCTAATTTATTAGGAAGTGCTGAGTAAAAAGCACTCCTAAACCCTAAGTGTTTTTTAATCCAGTATTTTGACATTTAACAAAGAACTTACGTTTCACTTCTATTTAATGAAACAAGGGAGGGATAGGGAAGGCAAGAGAAACTGACTTTTTTTTTTTTTTTTTTTTTTTTTTTTGAGGCGGGATTTCACTCCTGTCGCCCAGGTTGAAATGAAAGGCGCAATCTTGAGTCACGCAGCCTCCACCTGCCTGACTCAAGGGATTCTCCTGCCTCAGCTTCCAGAGTGGCTAGGACTATAGTTGCATGCCATCTCACCTGGCTAATTTTTATTTTTTATTATTTTTTTTAGAGACAGGGTTTCGCCATGTTGTCCAGGCTGGTCTTGAACTCCTGAACTCAAGTGATCTGCCAGCCTCAGCCTCCCAAAGTGCTGAGATTACAGGAGTGAGCCACACTGCGCTTGGCCCAAACAAATGGAAAACTTCCTGTCTACCCTACATCAAGCTATCCACTAAATTCTCCCCTTCAGTGAACTGCACCTTACTTACAAGAGAATTAATTATATTGAAATACAATTATCAATATATTTTTAAAAGCGATTTAAAATATTGTAATATGCTTTTTTAACACAGTAAATAAGATCTAGAGGTTAGTCTAACAATTAGCCTAATTTTTAAGTACTGAAATTGTACTTTAAAATAGCTAAAACATCTGTCGTGTTTTTTTTTTTGGAGACAGAGTTGCACTGTCACCCAGGCTGGAGTGCAATGGCATGATCTCAACTCACTGCAACCTGTGCCTCCCAGGTTCAAGTGACTTTCCTGCCTCAGCCTCCCAAGCAGCTGCGATTACAGGCATGTGCCTCCACGCCTAGCTAATTTTTTATTAAAATTTTTAGTAGAGACAGGATTTTGCTATGCTGGCCAGGCTAGTCTCAAACTCCTGGCCTCAAGTGATTCACTGACCTCGCCCTCCCAAAGTGCTGAGATTACAGGCATGAGCCACCAGGCTGGGCATCTTTCTTTTTTTTTTAAGAGACAGACTCACCGGGCACAGCGGCACATGCTTGTAGTCCCAGCTACTCAGGAGGATGAGGTGGGAGGATTGCTCGAGCCCAGGCATTATGGGCTGTAGCGTGCTATGCCGAAAGGGTGTCTGCACTAAGTTCGGCATCAATATGGTGACCTCCCAGGAGCGGGGCCCAGCAGGTTGCCTAAGGAGGGGTGAGCCGGCCCAGATCAGAAACAAAGCAGGTCAAAACTCCCGTGCTGATTAGCAGTGGGATCGCACCTCTACATAGCCACTGTACTCCAGCCTGAGCAACACAGCGAGACCGTGTCTCTTAAAAGAGAGAGAGAGAGAGAGAGAGAGAGAGAGACAGACAGACAGAGAGAGACAGAGTCGCCCTCTGTCACCCAGGCTAGAATGCAATGGCATAATCATAACTTACTGCAACCTCAAGTTCCTGGGCTCAGGCAATCCTCCCAACACAGCCACTCAAATAGCTGTACACCACAACACCCAACTAACCATCTGTAATTTAACACGAAAATAATTTCTAATTTCTGTTGGTGACAAAATAAGTATTGCCAATACAACTGCAATTTGTTGCCAACATTCGAAATTGAAGGCACTGCTAAATTTCAGTTACACGTTAGTAAAAATAAAGATGTGATTATTTTGTCATCCAACTTCATGAACCTAAGGTTTCTGGTTTTATTTGCTTAAGACATTAGACTTTAGAGTCACAAAACACTGGACTCAACATCTTTCTAGCTATGTAACATTGAGAAAACTGGACTCAACATCTTTCTAGCTATGTAACATTGTTATAATCACAACCAAGTCCTATCTATATGTAGTTTACAATTCTCCTTGTGCATCAGAAACTCAGATTTGGGTAGAGCTGGTCTGAGACAAATCCAAGACACTGCTATAGTTTTAAAGCTCTCAGGTAATTATAAGGTATAGCCACTGGCCTAAGGACAAAATTCAAACACTATCGTTTGGCACACTGGGCACTCTGCTCATTGTTTACAGCTCTGTATTTTAATCACTCCTTCCCTAGGCACCCCATGCTCCAAACACAATCAAGTAACACTGCCTGAAGAGGTGGACTATTGCAGTGATTCTCAAACTTCAGCCTACATCAGAATCACCTGAAGGACCTGTAAAAACCCAGATTGCTCATCTCAAGAATTTGAGTTGGCAGGCCTATGGTGGGGGCCAAGAATCTGCACATCTAACAAGTTTCTAAGTAATGCTGACACCACTGGTGCTAAGACCACGCTTTAAGAACCACTGGGCTATACGTCACAGCTCTGTCCCTTTGCATATATATGCTGTTCCTTCAACTGGAATGTCATTCCCATCTGCAACATCTACTCTTGTCTGGCTTTCATTTCTCTTTCAAAACTCACGTAAGAATTCATTTCCTTCAGGAGGCATTTGCTCACTTCAACAAACCACCTCAAGGAATTCATTATCCACTATTAAACTTGACTACAAAAAGAAAAATACAGAAAGTTAATGGTACTAAAGCAAAGGGTGGATATCTGCTGGAATTCACAGGTTCTTTTTTAAGAATTAGAAAAAGCACTCTCCTCTGAACAGGTAAACTAGAAAAAGGTGGAAAAAGCAAATAGAATTCCTCAAGCAGAATAAAATCTTATTTCAGCCTTCTCCTACTACTTTGGCCAGGTATCTTTAGGCAAGGTACTAATCCCACAACCATTCATGGCAGCCCTGGCACTATATGCCACTAAAATACAAAGTCAGATAGAACACTTACACCAACCCTGGACGGGAGAAACAAAAGAGCAATAAGCCTAACAGGTAAAGATTTCTGAAGAAGGTACTACCTAAGTTCCAAGTCTTCACGTGACCCCCTTCTGTACTTCGGGATAACAAGAACTGTGCTTCAACGTCTTTGTAACCACGGTGTATGGCTCACTGTAAATGTTCAATAAATGTTTGATGAATGACTCAGAGTAAAATTGCATGAAAACACTTGATAACCTATCTCTTTTTCATGAAGTAAGTAGCAAACACACATCCACCCCTGGCACCAGAAACTGTAAGTGCTAACTAAATATCAACATATTATCTGGCCTAAATTCTTATCAGCTAGTAGAAAACATGAATTATTCCAATAAACAAAGCAAAAAATACCACACCTAGCTCTTCAAAACTAATGACTTTCAAATCAAAAACTGCATTACCTGATGAAGACTTAACTTCATGATTATTTGAACAGGAACTAAAAAAATTACAGGAAATCTTGGAAACCAGCTACCTGGTCAAAGACACTAATTTTAAAGATGAAGAAACTGAGGCCCAGAGAAGTAATCAATCAAAGACACATAGCTAGTTAGTGGGAGAGTTGTAATTAAAACATAGATCTCTATGCTGGGCACAGTGGTCACGCCTATAATCCCAGCACTCTGGGAGGCGGAGGCAGGCAGAACACCTGAGGTTGGGAGTTCAAGACCAGCCTGAACAACAGGGAGAAACCCCATCTCTACTAAAAATACAAAATTAGCCAGGCTTGGTGGCACATGCCTCTAGTCCCAGCTATTCGGGAGGCTGAGGCAGGAGAATCACTTGAACCTGTGAGGCAGAGGTTGCAGTGAGCCAAGATCATTCCATTGCACTCCAGTGTGGGTATCAGAGTGAGACCCCATCTCAAAAAAAATAAAAATAAAAACCACGGAGATCTCTGACCCTACAGCAGTTTTGTTCTTCTTTGCTATGCTGCCATTATAAAATAAAATCTGAAGTATCCACAACTTTAAAAAAAAAAAAAGAAAAAGAAAAAAAACTTCTTAGTCAAGATTTTGCTATCTGCATCCCAATGGGAGAAAAAAAGTCTCTCATTTTATTTTGTCTAGAGATAACTTTCCAGCTTTGCTCTTGGTAAAGATTCGTGCCCACCCTTCTGTGTGCAGAATTATAAAGGAAAAGCTAAGATTCATAAATAATCCTGATAAAGCTATCAAAATTCATCAACTACCAAAGAAGCATTACAACGTCTTTCCAAGATGCAGCACTTTTCTAAAGAAAAAGAGCCTAATTTTCAAAATATGTTTACTAATAAGCAGAAAACACTAGTGATAACCTTCACCTCTAAATTAACCAGAGTACCTTATCATCTGACCATTCTCATTAATAAAATTTTAATCTACTGCTAGCCCTATATACTGTTGAGAACCAATTAACTAAAATTCTTTGCTTACAAAAAGTAACACCACCATTTTCCTAGATTATTTTATTCATCTTTTAAGATTAATGATTTTTGAATCTATGCACAACACAAGGCAGTCTACTGGTTAAAAGCTAACTTTTTTTTTTTTTTTTTTTTTTTTGTGACAGTCTCGTTCCGTCACCAGTCTGGAGTGCAGTGGCATGATCTATGCTCACTGCAACCTCTGCCTCCTGGACTCAAGCAATCCTCCCACCTCAGCTGGGACTACAGGTGCAAGCCACCATGCCCAGCTAATTTTTGTTTGTTTTTATTTTGTTTTGTTTTGTTTTTTGTAGAGATGGGGTTTCCCTATGTTGCCCAGGCTGGTCTCAACCTTCTGAGCTCAAATGATCCACCCACCTCAGCCTCCCAAAGTGCTGGGACAGGCATGAGCTAACATCCCTGGCCAAAGGCTAACTTTTCAACACCTATAGCAGCCCACATCAGTGGAATGTTTTTATTATTATTCCCATTTTACAGATGAGAAAACTAAGGCTTAGAAAGGTTAAACAAGTTGCCCACGTTTACATACAGACACATGCAGTTAGAATTTGACAGTTTAATTCTGATACCAGGAACTCTCTCAGACAACGGACAACAGCTTTCTTAGCCATTTGTCATGTGACAGTAATTCCTTCATCTGTCAACACGAGATTTTATACTGTAAATAGCAGCACACGGCATAAATTAAGGCATTGTTTCCCAAAAGTTACTTTTAGGATGTAAGAATAATAGAACACAGCCTAAAATGTGCTTCAACTTTTATTACCTTGCATTGTAAGAATTTCTGCACACTTACTAGTTGTACCATGTTGGAAATAAAAGCTTGGAGTTGCGAAGAAAATGACCACTCAAGCAAAGCATTTTTCAGCAAAGCAAATTTACTTCTGTAGAAGGGTGCTGCTCGCAGGGCTGGTCGCATGAGAGCACACTGAATAAAGGAGGGAAGGGGTTTTTATTCCTAATGCAGTTTGTCCCTGGCTACTGTGTCCTGCCCCCATTGGCTGGAATTGGACTGCGCAATCTAAGCTGAACCCAGCTGGCTAACCTGAAGAGTGCAGGGTTGTGAGTTACACTGGCAGAAAGGGCAGTTTTGGCAGGAAGAGCTGTTACAGCAGGAGGGGTAATTTACAGAGTTAGTAGTAGACGTGGGCTCTGTAGAATAGGACCTGCAGTAAAGTTATTTACTTAAACCAGGGAAGGGAGGCACAAAGCACAAGGAAGTCTGGCTTGAAAGCAAAGAACAAAGAACAAGGGAACCAAACAAACCAAACCCTTTAACGAGGTACTTCTTGTATTTGACAATTCCCCTCTTTCAAGTATTATAATGCTTCCTCTTCAAATCTTTTTAATATGTCTTGACTTTGTTGCTCTGCTTGGTTTTCTAAAAGAAAAAGCTCATTTGAAAAAGGCAAGAGGGTCTGAGAAAGTTTTTGGTGAGGGCTGTTTTCATCAATTTTTGTATTAATGCTTGGGCACAGCATAGGATGCAACATCCTATGAGAATAAGTACACCTATGAAAACTGTAAGAGAAAGTTAATATTGAAGGCATGAGCCCTTTTCATTTACCAAATCACCTTTCCATAAAATGTGAGAAGGGGTCATTTATTCCAGAATTTTTGGCTAGTTCATTAGATAATGAGGTGAGACCTTGTAAAACTTTAATTATCATCCCATTGGGGGCTGTGTTGTTGGGGATAAATGTACAACATTAAATTCCATTCATAACACAGACTCCATCCTTTTCTGCTAGTATCATATCTAACGCTATTCTATTTTCCCAAGAAATTTGATTGGTGGGTCCTAATGATTCAGCTATTCCCTTAATAGTATCCTCAGTATAATTAACAAATTACTGTTGGTTGTAATAGACGTAATTCATCCAATCTACATTTTTATTTGTTAACCAGAACAATCCAGACTCAAACTCTCCAGGTATTTGATTTTGAGCTTTAAATTTATCTGGTTCCCCTAGTGGGACTCAAACAGCATCTATATAAATGTGAGGGTAAAACGATCTGGGTGGGGCACTTCTTTTTACTCAATTCTGATTTTGTTGCTGTTGTTGGTAGAATGCCAGGGTGAAAGGGATGGCCAACTGGACTAGAGCACAAGTGCTGCTCCAATTACTTGGCAGAGAACTCAATAGGAGCCTTCTGCAATACCACCATACATCTGCTCAAAAGTGAACAAGGGCAGTTTGGGAAGTTCTTAAAGGCTTAGTTTCACTGCACCCTTTAGATCTCCAAGAAGTAGAGGGAATGAAGGGCAGTTTCGGCAGGAAGAGCTGTTACAGCAGGAGGGGTAATTTACAGAGTGAGTAGCACTGTTGTGAGAGACACAAGGTAAAAATAACATCTGAGGCCAGAGGCTGGATGGCTCTAGGGGGCTGACCTACAGAGCCTCTGACTTCAGAAAATAGCAATAAGAGAGTCTTGCACACCTTACTGCCCACCATGCAGTGCATGCCCAATCGGTCAGAAGACCATCCAAGTGGAAAATGGACTATATGAGCCTTTGGCCTGCCTGCAGCACAAGCATTAAGAGTTGCTTTTATTTAATATGTGAACAGAATTATTTAATCCATTCCAACCAGGCATTTACATCTTGGTATCCCATCTCGACTGCTAAAGTTTGTCCTAAATCTCTAATTTCTACACTGCTGACTATGGCTTTGTCATTGAAAAGAATAACAGTCTGGTCTAAAGCAGTTTCAAGAGAAGGAGAAAGGGAAGGGGGTGGAGGATCAATGAAGCGCATTTCAAAAGATCCCATTGGGTCTGTCCCAGAATGAATTTGAGCTAAGCCACAGAAGCAACTTAGAGTGGGGTTAGTGTTAGTGGAGGTGGAGACAGTGATGGAGATATGCACAGGGTTACACTGTTAACGTTGGCTTTTGGTTTACTTTCTGCAGTCTTTAGGGGGTAAAGGAGAACAGGCCCCTGACACCAACACAGGGCATAATCTATTCCCTCCTGAAGACAGGACTCTTTGTCATTAACATGTTTTATTAAAAGCTGACAAATCCTACCCTAATTCGACCCCAAACTTTGGCCAGAAAACTGAGGGTTTGAGGATTGGTTCTTGGGTCCAAATGAAACAATAATATTTTACCGTTTGTTTTTTGAATTTTTTTTCTTTGTATTTAGTTCTCTTGTTACCCTTCCAATATTTTAACATGAGACCTAGTGGACTAAAAAGGGGAATATGACTGCTATTAGCCTTATCCTTCTCATTTCTTGCCTTACTTGGGACATTTTCAATCCTGAGTGCTGGTCAGGCTCAACCCCTCATATTAGAGATTTCTCGCCTTCCCCTTTCCTAAGGGCTCAACCCCCCTTACTGGACATGTCTTGCCTTTCCTATCTTGGAGGTTTGGTGTGAGACTGAACTCCTCATATTAAAGATTTCTTGCCCTCAATTGTGCATCTCAAACACACACACAGTCAACTTCCAAGATATTCTAACTACCGAGGAAATACTTTGTCGCCCCTGCAATGTTTCTTACCTTGGTCTGTGTGCAGTTACATGGTCACCGCAGTATCTAAGGACCCTTTCCACCCCCACTGCTTTGGGTACCTGATCTCCTGTTTGTGAGGCCACCACGAGGTGGTGGGACATGTCTTCTCCCAAGAGGTGATTGCCAGCTCCTCCCGAAGGAGAATGGGAATGCTGGACAAGCCCCCAAATTGTTGGAAATAAAAAGTTTGGAGGGCAAAGAAAACGAGCACTCAAGCAAAGGATTTCTCAGCAGGGCAAATATACTTCTGCAGAAGGGTGCTGCTTGCAGGGCTGCAAAAGCACACTGAACAAAGGACAGAAGGAGTTTTTATTCCTAAAACAGTTTGTCCCTGCTACTGTGTCCTGCCTCTATTGGCTGGAGTTAGGTCACACAATCTAAGCTGAACGCAAACAGCTAACTTGAAGAGTGCAGGGGTGTGAGTTACATCAGTGAGAAGGGCAGTTTCAGCAGAAAGAGCCATTGGAGCAGGAGGAATAATTTACCGAGTGAGTAGAATATGTGGACTCTGTAGGTTAGGACCAGCAGAAAAGTTGTTTACTGAAACCAGGGCAGGGAGGCACAAAGAACAAGGAAGTCTGGCCTTGAAAGCAGGGAACAATGAACAAACGAACCAAATAAACCAAACCCTTTGAAGAGGAACTACTTCTTGTATTTGACATACTGTCTCTGCTAAAGAATAGAAGCTGACTACCTCTCAGTGCCCTAAATAAGACAGGAAAAATTGTAACCTGATAAAATCATGGCCAACCAAGCTTCATGATAAAATAGGGAGGCAGGTACCTCAAAGGAGAGAACCACATCATCCTCATGCTTGACCACATATAAAACATTTCTTTTCCACCTCTCTAAGACTGAGGAGGTAGACAGGGGTGTCTCAAACTACCACCTGGACCTTTAAACCAATTTAACAATTATGAAGAGAAATCTTGCTAGACAGCCAAAAGTCAGTACGAGTAATATTTAACTATTCATGTTCTCTTGATTAGAAAATAAAGGGACTCTCCTAAAAAATTCTTCTGACCTATGTTTGTCATTTCCTGACACATAAAAAGGATCTATTGTTATGTGGGGCAGGAGGGAGCACACTGACAATGAGAAGGGCATCTCCTACTTTTCTATTTTTTATGCTTCCCACCTCCCCCATTCACATTTCATTATCCCTGTTGTGTTTTTTTTTTTTTTTTTTTTTTTTTTTTGCTTTGGGTGCTTTGTATGTTTTGTTTTTAATATCTCTCAATAAAACAGAAGCTTTTCAAGAAAAGAACCTATGTATTTATCAATTTTGTATACCCACTACCACACATGGAGTAAGTACTCATAAAACATTTGCTGAATCTTTTTTTTGATACAGAGTTTCACTCTTGTTTCCCAGGCTGGAGTGCAACGGTGCGATCTCCGCTCACTGCAACCTCCGCCTCCTGGGTTCAGGCAATTCTCCTGCCTCAACCTCCTGAGTAGCTGGGATTACAGGCATGCACCACCATGCCCAGCTAATGTTTTGTATTTTTAGTAGAGATGGGGTTTCACCATGTTGACCAGGATGGTCTCGATCTCTTGACCTTGTGATCCACCCGCCTCAGTCTCCCAAAGTGCTGGGATTACAGGCTTGAGCCACCACACCCGGCCACATTTGCTGAATCTTAACTGAAGGATATTCTGCCATTCATGACAACATGGAAAAATCTGGACATTGTGTTAAGTGAAATAAGCCAGGCAAATACCTTATGATCTAATTTACATGTGGAATCTAAAAATGCTGAACTTGTCCTCTCTACCAGGCCTCGACAGTTTCTGGTCAGAACTCCTGACATTTAACGTAGTAAATAAATTCCCCTCAATTACCATTATACTCTCTGATTTCAGCTTCCATGCTAATCAGCTAACTTCCATTCTCCCTTTATTCCCTCCTTCCTTCCTATCCTATCTCTCTCTCTCCCTCCCCCTCCTTCGTTTTTTTTCTTTTGAGATGGAGTTTTGCTCTCATTGCCCAGGATGGAGTACAACACTACAACATCTCAGCTCACTGCAACCTCCACCTCCCAGGTTCAAGTGATTCTCCTGCCTCAGCCTCCCAAGTAGTTGGGATTATAGGCGTATGCCACCACTCCTAGAAAATTTTTTTGTATTTTTAGCAGAGACAGGGTCTCACCATTTTGGCCAGACTGATCCCGAACTCCTGACCTCAGGTGATCTGCCCATCTCAGCTTCCCAAAGTGCTGTACTCATAGGTGTGAGCCACTGTGCCAGGCCCCTTCTTTGTTTTTTTAAATGTAAATGACAGTCATACTTTCAGTGGCTCCTCACTGTTTTCCAGGCAAAAATCCCAATTCCTGGATGTCACTGTTCATCCTGAACCCTATATTCCTCACCTTCGACCTTGCTCTCTGATTTCCACCCCCAAGTATTTTGCCTCTGCCATGTTTTTTGTTTTTTGTTTGTTCTGACAGGTCCAGGTCCAGCTCTGTTGCCCTGGCTGGAGCGCAGTAGAGCAATTTCAGCTCACTACAACCTTGCAACATTGATCTGCGCTCAAGCCATCTTCCCACCTCAGCCTCCCTAGTAGCTGGGACTACAGGTGGCCAGCACCATGCCTGGCTAATTTTTGCATTTTCTGTAGGGACAGGGTCTTGCTATGATAGCCAGGGTCGTCTCAAACTCATTAAGCTAAGCAATCCTCCTGCACTGGCCTTCCAAAGTGCTGGGATTACAGGCATGAGCCACACTGTGCCCAGCATTGCCTCTGCATTTTTTTTTTTTCCTTTTTTGAGACAGGGTCTGACTTTGTCACCCAGGCTAGAGTGCAGTGGTGTGATCTCAGCTCACTGCAACCTCTGTCTCCTGGCTTCAAGCAATTATTGTGCCTCAGTCACCCAAGTAGCTGGGATTACAAGCATACACCACCACACCCAGCTAATTTTTGCATTTTTTTTAATTTTTTTTTTTTTTTTTTGAGATGGAGTTTTTGCTCGTTACCCAGGCTGGAGTGCAATGGTGCGATCTCGGCTCACTGCAACCTCCGCCTCCTGGGTTCAGTCAATTCTCCTGCCTCAGCCTCCTGAGTAGCTGGGATTACAGGCACGCACCACCATGCCCAGCTAATGTTTTGTATTTTTAGTAGAGACGGGGTTTCACCATGTTGACCAGGGTAGTCTCGATCTCTTGACCTCATGATCTACCCGCCTCGGCCTCCCAAAGTGCTGGGATTACAGGCTTGAGCCACCGCGCCTGGCCCTTTTTTTTTTTTTTTTTTTTGAAACAGAGTTTCACTCTTATTGTCCAGGCTGAGTACAATGGCACAGTATCAGCTCACTGCAACCTCCGTCTCCCAGGTATCTGGAATTACAGACGCCTGCCACCATGCCCAGCTAATTTTTTGTATTTTTAGCAGTGATGGGATTTCGCTATGTTGGCCAGGCTGGTCTCCAACATCTAACCTTGTAATCTGCCCGCCTCGGCCTCCCAAAGTGCTGGGATTACAGACATGAGCTGCTGCACCCAGCCAATTTTTCTTTTTTAGTAGAGACTGGGTTTCACCATGTTGGCCAGGCTGGTCTCAAACTCCTGAGCTAATGTCATCCTGCGGCCCCGGGAGTGCCTCCCAAAGTTCTGAGATTATAGGCAGGAGCCATTGTACTGGGCCTTGCCTCTGCATTTTATGTTCACTTTTTCAGCTTCTACCTAGCCTCCCTTTTCACCGTGCTACCTTTTGCTTCCTGGCTTTCAGTTAATGATACCACTTACTATATTCAACAAATATTTGTTAGCCCCTACTGTGTCCGCATCTATTATAGATAGCAATATAAATGAGACAGATACAGCCTCTTATCACACAGCTAACATTCCATTCCAGAGAGAAAAAACAGACAACAAACCCGCAGTTCAAAAAATAAAATTAAATAATACAATACACTGAATTCATAGAAGCACAGAGAAAAATGAATGGCAGTTACCAGCAGAGTAGGCATGGGGATTAAGAAGACACTCACTGATCAAAAGGATACAAATTTTCATCAGGCCCAGTGGATCAGTACTGTAATCCCAGCACTTCGGGACGCCAAGGTGAGCAGATTACCTGACATCAGGAGTTCGAGACCAGCCTTGCCAACATGGTGAAACCCCATCTCTACTAAAATTACAAAAATTAGCTGGGCATGGTGGTGCATGCTTACAATCCCAGCTACTCAGGAGGCTGAGGCAGAAGAATCGCTTGAAACCCGGGAGGTGGAGCCTACAGTGAGCCAAGATCGTGCCACTGCAATCCAGCCTGAGCAATAGAGAGACTCCGTCTCAAAAAAAAAAAAAAAAAAAGAAAAGAAAAGAAAACTCACTATGCTGTTTTGGAAGACAGTTCGGGAGGCGGGGAGGGTCTCTTGATTTTCTGCCTGTCTTAAGAAGAGAAGCACTGAAAGTCTTTTAAGTAATCCATGGGTAAAAGAAAATATCACAAATTAAAAACAATGTCAAAATAAATTATAAACATAAAGCAGGTCGAAGTCTGAGGGATGCAGCAGTGCCAGAGAAAAATGTATGGCTTTAAATGCTTATATTAGAAAACAAAAAGTGCCTAAAATGTATAACCTAACGTTTCACTTCAAAAATCTACAAAGAGAACAAAGCAGAAGAAAATTTTAAAGAGCATAAACCAATGAAATAGTAAAGACAAATACAATTATCTAAGTTGATTATTTGAAAAAATAACTGATAAATCACTAGACTAATTTAAATAAAAAGAACATGTTGGCCAAATGCAGTGGTCACGCCTATACTCCTAGCACTTTGGGAGGTCAAGACAAGTGGGACTCCTTGAGGCCAGAAGTTCAAAATCAGTCTGGCCAACATGGTGGAACCCAATGTCTACTAAAAATATAAAAAAATAGCCAGGCATGGTGGTGGGCACCTGTGATCCCAGCTACTCAGGAGACTGAGGCAGGAGAATCACTTGAACCCAGGAGGCGGAGGCTGCAGTGAGCCAAGACTGTGCCACTGCACTCTAGCCTGGGCAAAAAGAATGAAACTTAAAAAAAAAAAAAAAAAAAAAAAAGAAGAAGAAGAACATATTAACAATACCAGAAATTAAAGAAGAGACAGCACTACAGATCCTATAGACATTAGAAGGATAGCAAGGAAATATAAACTCCTGCCAGTCAAGTAAAATGAACCAATTTCCCTAAACTGACACAAGATGAAATAGAAAACCTGAATAGCCCTAAGTCTAGTATAGAAACTAAATTTGAATGTTATCAAAACCACCCCAAAAAGAAAATTCCAAGTCCAGATGTTATCACTGGTACATTCTAAAATTCAAGAAAGAATAACAGTATTACACAAACTACTTCAGTAAATAGAGGGAACATTTCCCAACCTTTTTTATGAAGCCATCATAACCCTAATACCAAAACCTGACAAAGACATTACAATAAAATTATAAAGCAATATACCTAATAAAGAAATAGGCCAAGGCCGGGTGCGGTGGCTCAAGCCTGTAATCCCAGCACTTTGGGAGGCCGAGGCGGGTGGATCACGAGGTCGAGATCGAGACCATCCTGGTCAACATGGTGAAACCCTGTCTCTACTAAAAAATACAAAAAAAAAATTAGCTGGGCATGGTGGCACGTGCCTGTAATCCCAGCTACTCAGGAGGCTGAGGCAGGAGAATTGCCTGAACCCAGGAGGCAGAGATTGCGGTGAGCCGAGATCGCGCCATTGCACTCCAGCCTGGGTGACAAGAGAAAAACTCTGTCTCAAAAAAAAAAAAAAAGAAATAGGCCAAAATTCCTACCAAAATAATAGTCAATACAAAAAGGATACATAATACACTGAGCGATCAAGTTGGGTTACCCCAGTAACCAAGATTATTTTAACTTTTGAAAACCATCATTAATTGATCCATTATACCACTGAGAGACATTCCAGTTTATTTCTGAATCTTGGCTCTGCAAATAAGGCTACTATGAACATTCTGCTCCAACATCCTGGTACAAAAATACAAGGATTTTGGCCAGGTGCAGTGGCTCACGCCTGTAATTCCAACACTTTGGGAGGCTGACACCAGCAGATCACCTGAGATTAGCAGTTCAAGATCATCCCTGACCAACATACTTTGGGAGGCTGAGGCCAGCAGATCACCTGAGATCAGCAGTTCAAGACCAGCCCTGACCAACATAGAGAAACCCTGTCTCTACTAAAAATACAAAATTAGCCAGGCTGGTGAGGCATGCCTGTAATCCCAGCTTCTCGGGAAGCTGAGGCAGGAGAATCACTCGAATCTGGGAGGTGGAGGTGCAGTGAGCCAAGATAGTGCCATTGCACTCCAGCCTGGACAACAAGAGTGAAACTCCATCACACACACACAGACACACACACACACACACCCTTAAGGATTTCATTCATCAGGAATATAAAGACAGGAGTTAAACTCCTGGGGTTAAAATACATGAATCCTGAATTTAAAATACTAACATCTTTCCAAAAATGACTGTATCAATTTACACTGCTGCCAAAAGTGAGAATGTTATTTCTCTACATTCTAACCAATACTCGATATTATCAAACTTTTTAATGTTTGTCAATCTGATGGAAGTAAAATGGTTTCTTCTCATGGCTCTACTTTGCACTTTCCTTTTTACCAATGAGATTACAATTCAGTATTTTTCCAAGTGTCAGCTGCTGTGAATCATATTGCTTAGGTGAATTGCAACCTTTTTTTTTTTTTTTTTTTTTTTGAGATGAAGTCTTACTCTATTGCCCAGACTAGAGTGCAATCGCAGCTCACTGCAACCTCTACCTCTGAAGTTCAAGTGATTCTTGTGCCTCAGCCTCCCAAGTAACTGAGACTACAGACACATGCCACCACGCCTGGCTAATTTTTGTATTTTTAGTAGAGACAGGGTTTCACCAGGTTGGCCATGCTGTTCTCCAACTCCAGACCTCAAGTGATCCACCCCTTCAGCCTCCCAAAGTGCTGGGATTACAGACATGAGCCACTGCACCCAGCCACAATCAGCATTCTTAATTTAAAAAGATCAGAAAATATCAGAGTTCACTTAATAAAGATTAAGTACTAATTTCATGAAACTTTATTTTCATTGTGTGTGTGTGTGTGTGTGTGTGTGTGTGTGTGTGTGTACTGGTCTACAGCATAAAATGTTTTTGTTAACTGCTAGCAGACACTAGAAAACAAGTTAAAAGCCATTGCTATTGTGTTTAACTATAGCAAAACTCCACTGAAATTCCTGGACAACTGAATGGTACACCACTTTGGCCCAAAGCACAAAGGAATGTATTTCATAAAGAAGGTAGGAAATTCTCACATAACCCATAAATATATACACCTACTACGGACCCGCAAAATTAAAAATAAAATAAGGTGAGGGGAGAAAGAAGGCAAGATTCACGACATCCTTCGCTGCTGACTGGCAAAAAAACAACAGATATCCTCAACTTTTGTGGTACCAAGGAGAAGCTTCATTTTCAACGGATGGGGTGGGGAATCAGATGGTTTCAGAATAAAACTGTTCCACCTCAGATCATCAGGCATCAGATAGATCGCGCAACCTAGATCCCTTGCATGTGCAGTTCACAACAGAGTTTGCACTAATATGAAATATGATAATCTAATGCTGCCACTGATCTGACAGGAAGTGGAGCTCAGGTGGTAAACCTCACTCACCTGCCTCTCACCTCCTGCTATACAGTCCAGTTTCTAATCAGCCACAGACCAGTACAGGTCCATGGCCCCGAGGTTGGAGACCCTTGATTTAGAACAGCAGTGTCCAATCTTTCGGCTTCCCTGGGCCACAATGGAAGGCCACACATAAAATACACCAGTAACAGCTAATAAGCAAAAGAAAAAAACAAACAAAAAAAACCACCTCAAAATGTTTCTAAGAAGTTTACGAAATTTGTGTTAAGCCTAATTCAAAGCCATTCTGGGCTGCATGATTTACAAGAGGAGAAAACTCTGACAGAAGCAATAAGGGGTATGTTACATAAAGAAAAAGATTCTATAAAACCAACTGGACTAATTCTAAGACAAGGCTTCTTTCGGCACTAAAAGGCAGGAACCTGAGATCCTGTCTTCATAACCACCAAAATAACAGAAAACTTCCTATAGACACAATTCTCTTAATTCCTTCCTCAAGAATCTCATTCTGTGGCTTATGCAAGAACATCCTCTTAGCTTCCTGCTTCCTAGTTTTTCCCTACCACCCTAGCAAGAATCATCAAAATTCTAAAGATTTATATTTTTATTCAGTCAACAAAGATTTACCAAGCCTCTATTATATTGTTTCTGTGTTAAAATATATCTCCCTCACAATTTTAATTCCCAGTTATAGCCTTTAAAGCGAGAGTGTCCAATTTTTTGGAATCCTTGGGCCACAATGAAGAATTCTCTCGGGTTACCCATAAAATAAACTAACAATAACTGATGAGCTTAAAAAAAAAAAATCATAAATCTCATAATGTTTTAAGAAAGTTTGTAAATCTGTGTTGGAAGGCCGGGCGCAGTGACTCAAGCCTGTAATCCCAGCACTTTGGGAGTCCGAGGCGGGTGGATCATGAGGTCAAGAGATCGAGACCATCCTGGTCAACATGGTGAAACCCCGTCTCTACTAAAAGTACAAAAAATTAGCTGGGCATGGTGGCGCGTGCCTGTAATCCCAGCTACTCAGGAGGATGAGGCAGGAGAAATGCTTGAACCCAGGAGGCAGAGGTTGCAGTGAGCCGAGATCGCGCCATTGCACTCCAGCCTGGATAACAAAAGCGAAACTCCGTCTCAAAAAATAAATAAATAAAAATAAATTTAAAAAAATAAATCTGTGTTGGGCACAGGTTGGACAAGCTTGCTTTAAAGCTTGATATCCTTGGCTAGCCTGTCTTAAATGCTTCTTAGTGAAAATATTTTGCTTCTTGGACTGCTAAACCACATACCATGACTAAACTTCTATATCCTTACTCTTACACTTTCAAATTAACTATTCTCTTCTTAAGAATTCTCTCCTCGGCTGGGAATGGTGGCTCACGCCTGTAATCCCAGCACCCTGAGAAGCCGAGGCAGGCGGATCACAGGGTCAGGAGATCGAGACCATCCTGGTGAAACCCCGTTTCTATTAAAAATACAAAAATTAGCCAAGCATGGTGGTGCATGCCTGTAATCTCAGCTACTCAGAAGGCTGAAGCAGGAGAATCACTCGAACCTGGGAGGTGGAGGTTGCAGTAAGCCGAGATCACACCATTGCACTCCAGCCTGGGTGACAGAACAAGACTCCATTTCAAAAAAAAAGATCTCCTTTGCTAGACCGATCACACCACAGCAACTGTCAGATGGCAATGATTGTGTCAATCTGTCTGCCACTTAGTGTGATGCAAGGCATTTAAATTCCTTAACTTCCACCAGGCACAGTGACTCACACCTGAAACCCTGGCACCTTGGGAGGCCAAGGAGAGCTGATTACTTGAGGCCAGGAGTTTGAGACCAGCCTGTGCAACACAGCAAAACCTCATCTCTACAAAAAACACAAAAATTAGCCAGGCATGGTGACACGAGCCTATAGTCACAGCTACTGTGGTCCCCACCTGAGCCTGAGGAAGTCAAGGCTTCAGTCAAACATGACTGCACAACTACACAACTGCACAACTCCAGCATGAGAGACAGAGAGACCCTGCCTCAAAAAATAAAAAATAGATAAATTCTTTAACTTCTCTGAGATTCAATGTCATCTCAAAAACAGGTCAAACAAAAGACATCAAGGAATGACAAGAATTACATAATTTTATAAAAAATAAAAATAACTGGCCAGGCATGGTGGCTCATACCTGTAATCCCAGCACTTTGGGAGGCCAAGGTAGACAGATCATTTCAGGTCAGGAGTTCAAGACCAGCCTGACCAACATGGTGAAACCTTGTTTCTACCGAAAATACAAAAAAATTAGCCAGGCGTGCTGGCGCATGCCTCTAGTCCCAGCTACTTGGGAGGCTGGGGCACATGAATCACTTGAACCCAGGCAGTGGAGGCTGCAGTGAGCCTAGATCACGCCACTGCACTCTAGTTGGGATGGACTCAAAAACTAATAATAATTTTTAAAAATTGGCTGGGCGCTGTGGCTCACACCTGTAATCCCAACTCTCAGGGAGGCAGAGTCGGGAGGATAGCCTGAGCCCAGGAATTCAAGAGCTACCTGTGCAGTATCGCGAGACCATGTTCTCCACAAAAAGGAGGAAAAAAACAAAAAGACCCCAAAAAAAATTTTTTTTAATTAAAAAGTGTTCTTAACGGCATAAATGAAAAAAAAAGTAATTATATATAAACTCCCTTCTCCCATTGCCTCCCTTAATAACTTTTTTTTTTTTTAATTTCCTCTCAATGCAATAGAATGTTTTTACAGAGGAAGGCACTTAAACTAAGGTACCAGGAAATATGGGGGGGAAAAAGGTGAGGAAAAGGCAATACAAGTAAGAGTAAACTGATCAGGCCGGGCGCAGTGGCTCAAGCCTGTAATCCCAGCACTTTGGGAGGCTGAGGCGGGTGGATCACAAGGTCAAGAGATCGAGACCACCCTGGTCAACATGGTGAAACCCCGTCTCTACTAAAAATACAAAAAATCAGCTGGGCATGGTGGCGCATGCCTGTAATCCCAGCTACTCAGGAGGCTGAGGCAGGAGAATTGCCTGAACCCAGGAGGCGGAGGTTGCGGTGAGCCGAGATCACACCATTGCACTCCAACCTGGGTAACAAGAGCGAAACTCCGTCTCAAAAAGAAAAAAAAAAAAGAGTAAACTGATCAAGTGGGATTACTGCTCTGCCTATATCCTCTCCTTGCATGTCCAAAATCTGAAGAGGCAAATATGAAGATACTTCTTTTTCCATGGCAGGCAAAATTCTTAAGAACCTTAAATAACCCTCCCCTTAAGTCTGGGAAAGACCTGTAGAAATAATGGAATATCATTACTGCAGTTATGCTATATGACAAAATAAAAGTCTGCAGATGTAGTTAAGGTCCTTAATCAGTTGAGTTCACCAAAAAGGAGACTATCTGGGTGGGCCTGACCTAATCTGGTGACCTTTTTAAGAGACCTTAAAGGGGAATCAGAGATCAGACACAGAGGAAATTGAGGAGACTGATTACTGCTAGCCTAGATAAATGTTAACAGTCATGTTGTGCACTGTCTATGTGGCCACATGGCAAGGAACTGAGAGCAGTCCTTGGCCAACAGCTAACAAGAAGGTGGGGACTTCAGTCATAACTACTGCAAGGAAATTAACTGTGCCAACAAGTAGTGACCTTGAAAGATAACTCTGACCAGGCACAGAGGCTCACACCTGTAATCCCAGCACTTTGGAGGCCAAGGGGGACGGATCACGAGGTCAAGAGACTGAGACTATCCTGGCCAAGATCGTAAAACCCTGTCTCTACCAAAAATGCAAAAATTAGCTGGGTGTGGTGGTGTACACCTGTAGTCCCAGCTACTCCGTAGGCTGAGGCAGGAGAACTGCTTGAACCCGTGAGGTGGAGGTTGCAGTGAACTGCCCCTCCACCCCGAAAAAAAGACAGCCTCTAAGGCTCAGATATGAACTGCAGACACAGCTGACAGCCTGATTTAAGCCTGTGACTTCCTAAACTTCTGACCTATGGAAGCTGAAATAATTACGTGTTAAGCTGCTAAGTGTGCAATTTGTTACCCATTAAAAAAAAAAAAAGCCTAATACACCCCCCCTCATTAAGGATATAAAGATACAGGCAAAGCAACAAGTAAAAGGGGAAACAAGAATGATGTATCTTTCCCCAGAATATATTATTTCTTCTTACAGCACTGAGATTATGAAGACACACAGAGCACCAGAATTGAGGGAAAAAAAGGTTAAAACTATATAAAATTCTATAAATTTTAAGTTATAGCAATTAAAAGGGCTTTTCACACACATCTTGTTACAAAACCACCGTAAGATATTACCCCATTTTATCTTCTTTTTTAAAGAGATGGAGTCTTGTATGTTGCCCAGGCAGGTCTCAAACTCCTGGGTTTAAGAGTTCCTCCTGCCTCCGCCTACAGAGTAGCTGGAACTACAGAAGTGCACCAATGGGCCCAGCTCCCCATTTTAGAGATGAGGAAAGTAAGGCTCATAGGGGTAACATCCTGAACACCACAAACCCAGGGGATGTTCAAAGTAACTTCAGTCCAGGGCGCACTCCCTCTCCCCTGAACCATAGTGCCCTTAAGGCTTTAAAAGAGCCAATCAAATCTACAGTCATTCTATTACTCTCTTCAAAGGAAGCAATCCTAATAACACAACAAATTTCCGTATTTTCCATCTATTTAAATATCCCAACATCGAAACTGAAGTGGATACAGAAAAATTTCCACTCAAAAGTAGTTCGTGAAAATGACCATTATCAGGCCACTTGAATTTAGTTTACTCAAAATACATTTTAAACAGGTAAAGGAAAAAAACGTGGCAAAACACCTGTAGATCTTCTACAACTTTAGGTAACAACATGTCTCATAAGTATTCTTAATCATCAAAAGCAAGGAAATAACATTTCTGCTTCTTTCTATTCCCTATTCCCTGCTTAGTTAAAACTTTTGAGTCTGAATTCTTCATACATTATGAATATAAGAACGTACATTATATTACCATACAATAAACAAGTTGTTTTTATTTTAACTGTTCTGTGTATTTCCCTAAGTGCTTCACCATGAGAATGTGCAATTTTCTTAAAACACGAGGAACACTAAAATGTAGAGTTACATTCAAATTCCACATAAGTTACGAATCACACAACTTTGTGCCAATTCAGATATTTTCTCGTGTAAACACTATTTTTGCTAAGATGCAAAATACAGTCCTTCTAGTCAGAACCATGAGAAAGAACAAACCATCTTAACAGCAACTTTAACAGCAAATAATTCTTTATCACAAATTGCAGTTTTTTGTCTTGTCCAAAACCATCCCCAGACTTATACGCCCGGGGCACGATTCCCTGCAATGTGAAGAGAATCGATAACATTTCAAATGTGGGTAGATGGGGGTGACTGACAGTCCTAAAACCTAAAAATTTCTTAGGACCCATACAAGAAGCACCCAGTCCGGACCCTGCAAACGAGGCTCAGGTCCAACTCCAAGCATTCCAGCTTCCCACCCCGCCCCCACCTCGAGAAAGGAGGGAAAACAACTTTTATTGGCCTCGTTTCTCAGGGGACTGGCAAACTAGCGGGGCAGTGCTTGGGCCTGGACACGTTTCATAAGGAGGCCCCAGTCGCGGACTCAGAGAGCAGATAGCTGGTAAGCCCGGCATTGACGCCCCATCTCCCCCAGCCGCCACCCCCAGCCCCACCCCGCCAACAAGAAGCGTGGGCCAGCCACCCCGCCGCGCGACCCCCCAGGCCCCTGCGCTGAAGCGAGCTCGTTGTCATGTGACGCCGCCGCCGCTAAAACACCGCAGAAACGCAGGTCGGCGGGCGGCGGAAGGCATTCGCGCCAGCCCGCCTCGGCCCGGCCCCGCTGGGCGCGGGCGACTCCCGAGAGCCCGGGCGGGGGGGGCGGAAGGCGGGCTTGGCGGCGGGCCCGAGCGCGCCACAAAGGCTTCCGCGCCTGTCGCCGTAGTGCCCGGGCGGGCGGGGGCAAAATTTTCGGGGCCCGCGAAAGGGGTGGCGAGCGATGAAGGCGCCAGGGTGTCCGCCGCGCCCACAGCTGCTTCTCCCGGCACTCGGACGGCCCACGACCGCCGCGCCCCGCACAGGCCCGCGCGGCCTCCCTCCCCCGCGCGGGGCCCGCGCCCGGCCCGCCCGCTTCCCGCTCGCGCTCTCTCGCTCTCGCCCGGCCTCCATCTTGGATCGGCGCTTCCAGCCCCCGCGCCGCTGCCGCCGCATTCCCCCTCTTTCCCGCCCCCCGCCGCCGTCGCCGCCGCCTGCACTCACCTCAGCTGCCCATCCGGGCGCCACCGGCCGTCGACCTAGTTTCCCCCCAAAAGTCTCCGGTGTGTTATTCCCGATGTGGGGGGGTTGTTACGGGGTGGTCGCCGGGGGTTCAGGAGCGGGGGCCGCGCCTTCAACGGAGCTGCAATCCTAACCCGCCATCTGGTGGCATTTTCCACACGCCAATGGCGCCGCTGCAGACTTGGGTCCGGACCGCCCTCTGCTGGCCGCGGTGCTCACTGCCTTGCTGACGGGACGGGCCTGCCCGGAAAGGGGAGGGAGCTGAGGCGCGAGCTAGGGGCCGCGGTAGGGGCGCGCGCAAACGCTTTCCTGTGGGGATTGCGCGCACGCGCACCTGCGGGGCGGGAAACGTGGCCTCTGCGTGGCGGCCCCGCCCCCACGCGGAGCGCTCGCGCAGCTCAGCCAATCGCGAGCGGCGTAGATTTCTAGGTGAGGGCGCTATGGAAGGTTCTTGGGCCGCCCAAGGATGGCCACGGTGGCGCCTGCGCGTCCGGCTCGCCGAGTTGCCGCCCGCCATTTTTGGAGCTTCTTGGAAACCTAGGAAGGAGCCCAACCCGGGTTCCTTCACCGAGGCTCCTCCCTAGGCCTCAGGGCCGGCGCTCTCCTCTGTCCCCGCCCGGTTGCTGCTGCCCCCATCCGCTGCTCTCGAGACGCGCTGCGGAAGTGCGGGGGCGAGGCCAGGCAGATCCCTGCTCCCACTTGACTTGCATTTAGCGGGGGCCTCAGAGCTTAGCATTGTATTAGCGATTTACAGTTGACAAGCGCTTTCACTAGGCGAGAGTGAAAAGGTTTCAAAGGAAATGTTGGGGACTTCCCTCGCCGTGAATCTAGACGAAACCCTGCCCGCCCCAGGCCGATTGGCGTCACCCTGCCTCTAAAGCACATCCTTTCCGTGGTGCCGGCTTTGCATAAGGCGGCAGCATTGGCTAGTTTGTGAGAAGAGAATATAACTAGACTGAGAAAATAGACTCGGCTGTGAAGTTGGATTTTTCTTCCACAACCTAGGACTACTTTCAGTAGCTCCGAAATAGACATGAGAATCTTAGCCTTCTAGATACCAAAAGAGAAATAATGACTAAGGTGAAATCATGAACAAACTATTTTATGTTGAATGTCACCTCTTCCCTGATCGCCACCTGCCCGTCCATGGCTATGGCTCCTACCTTTCACCTGCTTGCAAGTTTTCACTACAAAAGTGAATCCTTACTCTCTTGGATCATTACCCCATGTATGACTAACTTCTCTATCGCTATGGCCAGCTCTATTTCAGTATATAATCGCTCAACTGTAGTCTTCAGGGCCATTCTGCAGTAGGTTACTCCTATTTGTAGTTTCTCTTCCAGGGGTTACAAGATGTGTGGCTTTTCGCTGGAGGCAGTCATAACCAGATCGGGTATGAATTTGTGACCAGACTCCTACTTACAATTTTACTGAGTTTTTTCCTAATCTCTGGCTGATTTCCTATCCTATTCTCCACAAAGATTTTTTCCAGCTTTCCATGTTATTAAAGATGCCAGTCCCAGTCCATACTAATAGATAAATTCATCCAGTTTCCTGGGGTCTATGGAACTCCAACTCCGGTTTGACGTTCTCTCCATCGTAAAGTATCTGTGACCACCTCCTGCTCATGATTTCAAAACTTCTAACCAAACTAACCCAGAATTCTTTTCCTTCTCTACAAAGCCAATCCCTCTGCCTGAAACTATGTATGTCATCCCTTTCCATCTCCTCCTCCCACCACTGCTTTCCTAAGTATCTTATGTGGTAAATACCTTCTTATCCACTGGCTTCTTCCATTCAACTTCTCAGAAGTTTCTGTTGCCTTGGCTGGGTGCGGGGGCTCACGACTATAATCCCAGAACTTTTGGAGGCCAAGGCCGAGGGATCACGAGGTCAACAGATCGAGACCATCCTGGCCAAAATGGTGAAACCCCGTCTCTACTAAAAATACAAAAATTAGCCAGGCCTGGTGGTGTGCGCCTGTAATCCCAGCTTCAAGAGGCTGAGGCAGGAGAATCGCTTGACCCCAGGAGGTGGCGGTGGCAGTGAGCTGAGATCACTTGACTGCACTCCACCCTGGGCGACAACAGTGAGACTCTGTCTAAAAAAATAAAAAGTTTCTGTTGTCTTTTTTTATTCAGTACTCTTACTCCTTTCAGTTGCTATACTATCAACCTTCCTTTCATTGCCACATTTCTCAAAAGAAACAGTTACAGTTTTCACCAGTCCCTATCCCTTCCCTGAAACCCTTTTTGCCTTTCTAAGACGCTTCCCTGAATCTACACCTACCTAGTTTGCTGGTCTTCCAATTTCTTTGCTAGCACCTCCTCTTTCTTCAATCTGTTCTCTACTACATGCCTTCTCTTAGGTCTCCCAAAATTAATCTGTTCCTGATTTTTCCTTAACTGAGGTTCCTCGTGTTCAACTACTTGCCAGAAAGCTGCAGTTCAAAACTCAACACTTAAAATAATTCATCTCTCTTACTTGAATTTCCTAATATATCTTAACATTGTAATTTTGGCATAGTGTAGTGATTAAGAACATGAACTGTGAAACCAGACGACTCTGGAAAGCTATGTAACCTTAGGCAAATCTCTTTGTGTTTCAGTTTCCTCAACTGCAAAATGGAAATAACAGTACCAATCTCATAGGGTTGTTATGAGTATTAAACTATTTAATATTTATATATTATAGAAATGCCATCAGCATTATTACATTTGTTGTTTCTGATCTTCCCAAGAGGGTTTTTTTTTTTTTTTTTTTTTTTTTCCTAATTTAAGACTGGCCCCATTGAGGATTTGAACCAGCAACCTTGCAGTTGCAGGCTCTATACCTTAACTACTGTGCTAACAGGCCACTTGTTTCTGATCTTACTAAAAACTTTTTAGCATTTTTTTAAGTCTGAGGACATGGGTAATCAACTTTCTAAGTTTATAGGAATCTAAAATTCTATTTTGCCCTCACACTTAATAATTGAGCTAGTGTTTATAAATAATTACATAGTGCCCTAGGCTCTAAATTATAGGGCCAGACTTTATTCTTTTCTTTCAAAAAAGCCTATATTCCATCTTACCTCATTCAAATGACTTGCTTTTTCTTCTGCTGCTGCCATTCTTATTCAAACCCCTCTTCCCATTCATCCTCCCACTGCCTTACACCAAAACTATTATAATAGCCTTCTAAACACTTCTCCCTTCATTCACCTCCCTTTTGTTTGTTTTTGTTTGTTTGTTTGTTTGTTTTTGAGACAGGGTCTTGCTATGTTGCCCAGGCTGGAGTGCAGTGGTACAATCATAGCTCACTGCAGCCTCTAACTCTTAGGCTGAAGCCATCCTCCCACCTCAGCCTCCCAAGTAGCTAGGTCTAGAGGTAGGTGCCATTGTCCCACCTCCCTCTACTCCATACTCCTGCTTCACCTCAGTTTTAAAAATGCAGCATTGTATACCTACACAAAAGCATCCTGTGATTCCTGTGGTTTAGCAGATATCATCTAGCTGGGTGCAGTGGCTCGCGCCTATAATCTCAGCACTTTGGGAGGCTTTATGCTTTATCAAAAAATAAATAAGGTTTAAAAAAATTAAACTTCAACTATATATATAACTTTCAGAATTACTACGAATTACTGATTAAAATAATCCTCATCCTAGCCCAGCACAGGGGCTTACGTTTATAATCCCAGCACTTTGAGAGGCTGAGGCCAGTGGATCACCTGAGGTCCAAAGTTCGAGATCTCGCCATTCCACTTCAGACTGGGCAACAACAGCAAAACTCTGTCTCAAAAGAAAAAAAAAAGATATCATCTAGAATAGTAAAATGACATTCAATGTATGCCTTGATCTTTTTTCATTTTTTTCTCTATTTTGCTATAAATTATTCACACTAGCTGACCTGTCTGATTAATCATAAATGTAAGTGAAGGGCAGATTCATTCATCCTTTACCTATCTGGTAAGATAAAGTAATAAAGGTCCCATAATATGTTGACTTTGTTACAGAATTACACATAAAGGCAGAGGCTGCTTTTACAAAATTCCTTTTTTTTTTTTGAATGTCAACTTCCTGAGCTTTTACAGAATTCTTGATCAAGATTTCAATTCTCTTGGCAAGGATTTTCAAACACACAATTTTTATTAACAGCTTCAAATAATACATATGATCAAAATATTATTGAGGCACAGAAAAATGATTCCCCAAAATTTAGCATGCCGAGTGCTTTGAAAATTGAAAGGTCTGAGAACCAAGGTCTCTTCCTGACCTTTCTCTGTCTCCCCGATCCTCTTTCTGGAAGCACCAAGGACACACTCTTTGGAATTTCCTTATTTGACCAAGAAAGCTTTTTTCCAAAAGAAATGCAATGTTTGGCCGGGCGTGGTGGCTCAAGCCTGTAATCCCAGCACTTTGGGAGGCCGAGGCGGGTGGATCACGAGGTTGAGAGATCGAGACCATCCTGGTCAACATGGTGAAACCCCGTCTCTACTAAAAATACAAAAAATTAGCTGGGCATGGTGGCGCGTGCCTGTAATCCCAGCTACTCAGGAGGCTGAGGCAGGAGAACTGCCTGAACTGAGGAGGCGGAGGTTGCGGTGAGCCGAGATCAGGCCATTGCACTCCAGCCTGGCTAACAAGAGCGAAACTCCATCTCAAAAAAAAAAAGAAATGCAATGTTTGGCCGGGTGCAGTGGCTCACGCCTGTAATCCCAGCACCTTGTGAGGCCTGGGTGGGTGAATCAGAAGGTCAAGAGTTTAAAACTAGCCTGGCCAAGATGGTAAAACAACGTCTCTACTGAAAATACCAAAAAAAACACAACAACAACAACAAAAAAAAATTCAGCTAGGCACGATGGCAGGCACGTGTAACGCCAGCTACCGGGAGGCTGAGGCAGGAGAATCGCTTGAACCGAGGAGGCAGAGGTTGCAGTGAGCTGAGATCACGCCACTGCACTGTAGCCGGGGTAACAGAGCAAGACTCCATCTCAAAAAAAAGAAAAAAAGAAAGAAATGCAGTGTTGGCTGGGCGCAGTGGCTCACGCCTGTAATCCCAGCACTTTACAAGGCCGAAGCCTGGCCAACATGGTGAAGCCCTGTCTCTACTAAAAATATGAAAATTAGCCAGGCATGGTGGCATGTGCCTGTAGTTCCAGCTACTCAGGAGGCTGAGGCAGGAGAATCACTTGAACCCTGGAGGCAGAGGTTGCAGTGATTATAGGCGTGAGCCACTGCACCAGCAAGTGCCCCCCAATTAAAAAAAAAAAATCTTTATAGAAATGAGGTCTCACTACGTTGTCCAGGCTTGTCTGAAACTACTGAACTCGCAATTCTCCCTACTTTGCTTCCCAAGGTGCTGAGATTACAGGTATCAGTCACTGCACCTGGCCTAATGTGACTGTTGCCAGTTGATTTTTCAGCAAACTTTCAGCAGAGGGAAAACTTTTCCCTTTGTTATTACATATAAAAGTTTTCCCTTCACCCTTACAATATAAAAAAGGATATACTTCATCAGACACTTGCCCATCAGAACTTGATTTCAACTCAATCTCTTAGCCAACCTGGTCCAAAAGTAGATATTTAATGTTATAAATGAAAAAAAAAATGCATTCTGTAGCCTTTGAAATGGGAAGACATTGAACAAGGGTTCCAATAGTTTATTTTAAAAGACTTTTTATATAGTGTTGTTTTACTGGGAGCTTTAGATTGCTTTTCTTGTTTTCCTTGCAAACATACCAAATCGTGTTTCTGAAAATGCATTAGCTATAATTGACATTTATTAACCAATAGCATGAAAAACTTTGCCTTATAACATAAAGAGTTAGTTTCTGATTGTGTAGATGGCACAGTTCCTTTAAAATTTGGGCCAGACTTCTGTGTTTTTTTCTCTCTCTGGACAATTTTAGCACAAAAAATATTTTAATTATGCTATTGGCCTTATAGTTCTGCTTAAAGTAAGACATATTAACTCAACTACTTTTGCATGAGGATAATGGTGATACTTCTTGCATAGGACTTTTAAAGTAAAATTTGGGCCAGACACAGTGGCTCATACCTGTAATCCCAGCACTCTGAGAGGCCAAGGCTGGTGGATCACCTGAGATCAGGAGTTTGAGACCAGCCTGGCCAACATGGTGAAACCCTATCTCTACTAAAAGACAAAAATTAGCCGGGTGTGGTAGTACACACCTGTAATCCCAGCTACTTGAGAGGCTGATGCAGGTGGTAGGAGAATAACTTAAAACTCATGAGGCAGAGGTTGCAGTGAGCCAAGATGATGCCACTGCACTCCATCCTGGGTGACAAAACAAGACTCCATCTCAAAAAAAAAAAGTAAAATTTGATTCATTATTCTTCCCTTTTCTTCCCCTTTTGCAGAGTTCCAGGTGCAACTACTCAATATCTAGAGCAAAGAGAGGTCTTCTGATCAAGCTTCCTCACCTTTTTCCACAAACCCTGTGTTTCAGGGATCATGACCACTGTCTCATCTTAATCTCCCCCAAATCAAGTATTCTTCCTTTCCATTTTTCACTTAGTCACAAGGCATTTGTTTTTTCTTACATTGGTAGATCTTTGCAAATATCAGAAATAATTTTCCCTTCTTTTCTACTCTTAAGGTGTGCAACTAAGGCAGTAATAGGCCACAGTGTCCTCTCTACTGGATTTAAACCATGATTTTTCCTTTATTTTTTATGCTTATTTTTATTTTTTATTTTTGGAAAAAGAGGCTCACTCTGTCACCCAGGCTGGAGTGCAATGGCGTGATCTTGGCTAACTGCAACCTCCGCCTCCCAGGTTCAAGCAATTCTCCTGCCTCAGCCTCCAGAGTAGCTGGGATTACAGGCACCCATCACCACACCCGGCTAAGTTTTGTATTTTTAGTAGAGATGGGTTTTTGCTGTGTTGATCAGCCTGGTCTCAAACTCCTGACCTCAGATGATCCACCCGCCTCGGCCTCCCGAAGTGCGGGGATTACAAGCATGAGCCACTGCACTCGGCCTAAAAACACTGTTTTTTCTAAAACTGAGCAATCAGCCAGGCACAGTGACTCACACCTGTAATTGCATCACTTTAGGAGGCTGAGGCAGGCATATCTCTTGAGGCCAGAAGTTCAAGACTAATCTGGGCAACATAGGGAGACCCCTTCTCTACACAAAATAAAAAATTAGCTGGGCAGGATGGCATACACCTGTAGTCCCAGCTGCTTGTGAAGCTGAGGTGGGAGAATCGCTTAAGTGAGCCATGATCATGCCACTGCACTCCAGCCTAGGTGACATAGCAAGACCCTATCTCAAATAGGCAGGCAGAGAGACAGACCAACAGACGGATGGATAACTAGATCAATAAATTCTGCCCCATTTTTGGTAATAAGATGGTAAAAGGAATCCAGAATACCTTCCCTTTCAGAATCAGTACACTTAACCTAGTTACAGGCAAAAACTCCATTCTCAAAACGCAGAGGATCAGAACTGCTCAATTTTTTTTTTTTTTTTTTTTTTTTTTTTTTTTTTTTTTGAGACAAGAGTTTCGCTGGTTACCCAGGCTGGAGTGCAATGGGACAATCTCGGCTCACCGCAACCTCCGCCTCCTGGGTTCAGGCAATTCTCTTGCTTCAGCCTCCTGAGTAGCTGGGATTACAGGCACGCGCCACCATGCCCAGCTAATTTTTTGTTTTTTTAGTAGAGACGGGGTTTCACCATGTTGACCAGGATGGTCTCGATCTCTTGACCTCGTGATCCACCCGCCTCGGCCTCCCAAAGTGCTGGGATTACAGGCTTGAGCCACCGTGCCCAGCCTCAAATGTTTTTTAAAAGGAATTCTCACAGGCAGATGGCTGGAACTAGTGTGGGTAAAAGCTAAGAGTTCTAATTATTTAGAGTCAAGTACCAGTAAAACAACCGTTTTCTTAGTCCAGGTTTCTTGGTGTCCTTCAGATTTCACTTCATTGCTTATTTCAAAAGACCTGAATGAGGCCTGGACTACTTTGGGAAATCATTCTTTTTTGGGGGTGAGGGATAGAGTCTTGCTGTGTTGCCCAGGCTGGAGTGCAGTGGTGCGTTCTTTGCTTACTGTGGCCTCCACCTCCTGGATTCAAGCGATTCTTCTGTCTCAGCCTCTTGAGTAGCTGGGATTACAGGTGCACACCATCACACCCAGCTAATTTTTGTATTTTGGGTAGAGACAGAGTTTCACCATGTTGGCCAGTATGGTCTCTAACTCCTGACCTCAGGTGATCCACCTACCTCAGCCTCCCAAAGTGCTGGGATTGCAGGGATCAGCCACGGAGCCAGCATTCTTGATAGAATAGATATCTAAAACATTGTTTCCATATAGGCAGAAAAACCGCCTCTAACTTTATTTTCAGTGAAAGAGATGCACAATGGCAACAAATAAAAGGACACAAAATAAATTGTAACAAATCAAACAGGACAAAAGAACTTAAAGTGAAAAGCAACCAAGCTTCATCTTAACTCTACCTCCAGGGCCACTCCCCAGGGACAGCATCTTTTACATGTTTTTGTTGTTTGTTTGTTCGTTTGGAATTACTTCAGTATTTCTAAATATGCTCATATTAACTTTAGACAGTATCTAATGACTCCCTGCTCTAACTGATAAAGATTATGTTAATACTCACTGGTCCAGTATTTAACATTTACATTGTTTGTGTCTTTCCTTGGTTTTCTTTTCTTTGTAACTTATTTTTTTGAGACAGAGTCTCCCTCTGTTGCCCATGCTGAAGTGCAATGATGTGATCTTGGCTCACTACAACTTCTGCCTCCCAGGTTCAAGCAATTCTCCTGCCTCAGCCTCCGGAGTAGCTGGGACTACAGGTGTGAACCACTATGCCCCACTAACTTTTGTATTTTTAGTAGAGATGGGGTTTCACCATGTTGGTGAGGCTAGTATCAAAGTATCAAACTCCTGACCTCATGTGGTCTGCCCACCTCAGCTTCCCAAAATGCTGGAATTACAGGCGTGGGCTACCACACTTCTTTGTAACTTGAATAATACAAGATAAAACACTAGATAACATTTCAACTTTAGATAGTATTACAACTCTCCACTATTAACACCACCATTCTTCCTTCACACCTTCTAATCCCCTCCCTTAAACACAGGAAGTCTTTTGTGTTTTGTCCATAGGTTGACACAGTTAAGAGCTAACTTCCAGACTAAGGAGGGTGCTAGGATTACGTTTTCTTTTACAAAACCACTGAACCACTGAAAACCGTTAGAAAACCACTCAAATGAAAATGCAGAGAGCATCAGGATCAAATGGATTATATTCCCTTATTAACAATTGCCCAAATATCTGTGCTTCATATTTAGATCTCAAACAGGCTGGGCACAGTGGCTCATACCTGTAATCCTAGCAGTTTGAGAGGCCAAGGTAGCAGATCACTTGAGCCCAGCAGTTCAAGACCAGCCTGAAAAACCTGGTGAAATCCTGGCTCTACAAAAAATTAGTTGGGTGTGGTGGCACACACCTGTAGTCCCAGCTGCTCAGGAGGCTGAGGTGGAAGGATCATTTGATCCTGGGAGTTCGAGGCTACAATAAGCCATGATGGCACCACTGTACTCCAGCCTGTGTGACAGAGAGAGACTCCATCTCAAAAACAAAACAACAACAAAAAGCAAATTTCCCCATCTCTACTCAAAATAAAAAAATTAGCTGGGTGTGGTGGCAGGTGCCTGTAATCCCAGCTACTTGAGAGTCTGAGCCAGAAGAATCACTTGAACCCAAGAGGCAGAGGTTGCAGTGAGCCAAGATTGCACCTTTGCACTCCAGCCCAAGTGACAAGAGTGAGACCACATCTTAAAAAAAAAAAAAAAAAAAAAAAAAGCAAACTTGTATAGCTTTGTTTTTCCTGAAGTTTCAAATTGCCTTTTGCCTCCTGTATATTTTACCTAATTTATCATATCAAGTTTTCCCATTTACAGAGATAATCTCTCTTTTGCCCCCTGCCCCCTGATATATGCCCCTAAAGAACGTTGGGCCTTCTGCCTCCATTTAATCTAATTGTTCCTTAATTCTGCTGTACCACTAAAAACTTCCCTTTACTGCACTCCAAAGTTAGAGCCATTCTTTTCTAGTGTCTATGTCTTCTATACGGTTTGGCTGTGTCCCCACCCAAATCTCATATTGAATTGTAGCTCCCGCAATTTCCATGTGTTGTTGGAGGGACCTGGTGGGAGTAATTGAATCATGAGGGGTGAGTCTTTCTCATGCTATTTTCGAAATAGTGAATAAGTCTCATGAGATCTGATGGTTTTGTAAAGGGGAGTTTCCCTGCAACAAGCTCTCTTGTCTGCCGCCATGTAAGATGTGCCCTTCCCTTCTACCAGGATTGTGAGGCCTCCTCAGACACATGGAACTGTGAGCCCATTAAACCTTTTTCTTTTGTAAATTACCAGTCTCTGGTATGTCTTTTATCAGAAGCATGAAAATGTACTAATACAGTAAATTGGCACCAGAAGGGTGGGGCACTGCTGAAAAGATACCCTAAAATGTGGAAGCAACTTTGGAACTTGGTAACAGGCAGAGGTTTGAACAGTTTGGAGGGCACAGAAGAAGGCAGGAAAATGTGGGAAAGTTTGGAACTCCCTAGAGGCTTGTTGAGTAGCTTTGGCCAAAATGCTGATGATGATATGGACAATGAAATTCAGGCCGAGGTGGTCTCAGATGGAGCTGGAGATAAAGAACTTGTGGAAACTGGAGCAAAGGTGGCTTTTGTTATTTTTTAGCAAAGAGACTGGCAGCATTTTGCCACAGCCCTAGAGATTTGTTGAACTTTGAACTTGAGGGAGATGATTTAGGGTATCTGACAGAAGAAATTTCTTTTTTTTTTTTTTTTGAGACGGAGTTTCACTCTTGTTACCCAGGCTGGAATGCAATGGTGCGATCTCGGCTCACCGCAACCTCCGCCTCCTGGGTTCAAGCAATTCTCCTGCCTCAGCCTCCCGAGCTGGGTTTACAGGCAGGTGCCACCACGCCCAGCTAATTTTTGTATTTTTAGTAGAGACGGGGTTTCACCATGTTGACCAGGATGGTCTCAATCTCTTGACCTCATGATCCCTCCGCCTCAGCCTCCCAAAGTGCTGGGATTACAGGCATGAACCACCGCACCCAACCCTGCCAGAAGAAATTTCTAAGCAGCAAAGCATTCAAGAGGTGACTTGGGTGCTGTTAAAGGCATTCAGTTTTCAAAGGGAAACAGAACATAAAACTTCAGAAAATTTTCTGTCTGACAGTGAAACAGAAAAAATCCCATTTTCTCAGGAGAAATTCAAGCAGGCTGCAGAAATTTGTATAAGTAACAAGGAGCTGAATTAATCACCAAGGCAATGGGGGAAATGTCTCCAAAGGCTGGAAGCGGTGGCTCACACCTGTAATCCCAACACTTTGGGAGGCTTAGGCAAGTGGATCACTTGAGGTCAGGAGTTCAAGACCAGACTGGCCAACATGGTAAAACCCCGTCTCTACTAAAAATACCAAAAAAAATAATGACATGGTGGCACACACCTGTAGTTCCAGCTACTTGGGAGGCTGAGGCAGGAAAATCGTTTGAACCCAGGAGGTCAAGGTTACAGTGAGCTGAGATTGCACCATTGCACTCCAGGGCAAGAGAGAGAGGCTCCATCTCATACCAAGTATAAAATAGGCAACTGCTTCTCAAAGTCAGCTGATTAGCCCCACAATGGCTAGTATTACTAAATCTTTTTTCTTTTTTCCTTTTTTTTTCTTCCCATGAGGGCTGTTATAAATCCAGATTTTTATGTAAAGTTTTCTGATGTTTTTATTTTATTTTCGAGACGAGGTTTCACTCTGTCACCCAGGATGGAGCGCAGTGGCACAATCTGAGCTCTCTGCAGCCTCAATCTTCCAGACTCAAGAGATCCACCTGTCTCAGCCTCCAAGTAGCTGGGACTGTAGTCACGTGTACCACACCTGGCTTCTTCTTTTTTTTTTTTTTTTTTTTTTTGGTAGAGACGGGTTTCTCCGTGTTGGCCAGGCTGGTCTTGAACACCTGAGCTCAAGTGATTTGCCTGCCTCGGCCTCCCAAAGTGCTGGCATTGCAGGTGTGAAACACTGTGCGCTGTCTCAAGCTTTTCTTTTAATTAAGGATTTCTTCTGGCTACTGAGTTTACTGTTGGCTAAGTCTTTAGTACTTTCAGAATTGCTACATTTGCAGAGAGCCACCTTGCTCAAAGTTAGGTTCCTTCACAGACCCATATACAATTGTTGATAAAAGTGAAAGTCTAAGAGGCCAGGCATGGTGGCTCCTGCCTATAACTAGCACTTTGGGAGCCAAGGGGGTGTGGATGGCTTGAGCTCAGGAGTTTGAGACTAGCCTGGGCAATATGGCAAAACCCCATCTCTAAGACAATAGAAAAATTACCCAGGTGTGGTGGGATGTGCCTATAGTCCCAGCTACATGGGAGGCTAAGGTGGGAGGATGGCTTGAGCCCAGGAGGCAGAGGTTACAGTGTGCCAAGATCACCCCACTGCACTCCAGCAGCCTGGGCAACACAGCCAGATGCTGTCACCAAAAACAAACAAACCCACTGAAAAAAAAAAACAACCTGAGAGTGAAGGTGTAAGATAAGAGCTTGACCATCTTAGCTCCATCTTAGCCCAACTTGGGACAACTCTAAAAGTCAATTCTAACATCCCAGACTCCCTATATGATCTGCATAATCTCACTCTGCCCAATCCTGCTTCCTTCCCCCGCTGTTCCACAAGTGTTAATTCCAAAGGCACTCCTTAATAAATAACCTGCCTGTTAACTTTTGTTTCATAATTTGCTTCCCAGGAATCCAACCTATGACAGTTGCTGGCAGGAGTGAGGTCTGAGAAAGCAGGCACTAAAATGGGGTGTTGGAGCATGATCACTAGCTGCCCACCTGACAGTGAGAACCCCTATCACAAAATTACAGTCCAAATTGTTAAAACTTTCATGCATGGTCAGTTGAATTGGTACACCAGTAAAAGAGTATATATTTACAGATATGATTTATTAGGCATTTGAGAAATATAAGGGAAATAGCAACTATAAGGATGATGGAATTGGGTGGTACTATGGACTGAAATATGTCCCCCAAAATATGTATGTTGAAACCCTAGTCCCCTATGTAATTATATTTGGAGATAGGGCTTTTAAGAGATAATTAAGGTTAAATTAGGTCATATGGTTGGGGCTCTACAGGCAGTGCTCGACTTACTACCACGGTCGGGACCGCGGAACGGTCATAACACGATTTGGTCGTAAGTTGAGTAGGCTATATGTACAGTTGAAATGGTGCATGCGGAGTTGGCAGTGCTGCCAGAAGCTGGTCCGCACTGTCGTACGCCCAGCTGGGCAACGTTTGCGCTGCCATACGCGGAGCAGTCGTGACTAGCGATTGTGGTCGTAAAGTCGAATGGTTGTAAGTTACATGGGTCATTAAGTTGATAGGACTAGTGGTCTTGTAAGAGGAGAAAGAGATCTCTCTCTCTCTCTGTGTTTCTGCATGCATGCCAAGGAAAGACCATGTGAGGACAAAGCAAGAAAGTAGCTATCTTCAACACAGGAAGAGAGCCCTCACCAGGAACCAAGTCAGCTGGCACTTTGAAGTTGGACTTTCTAGCCCCTCAAACCGTGAAAAACAAATTTCTGTTGTTTAAATCTCCCAGTGTATGGTATTTTGTTATAACAGCCCAAACTGACTAAAGCAGACCAAGACTATTGTTTAACCAGACTGATGCACTGGAAAAAAGATAATGAAAAGTTGAACCTATTGGTTCATTGAGAATGATTAATCACCAAGTGAAAACTTGAGGGTCTACCTAGTAGCTCACAAAGTGGCTCTCATCTCCAGCAGTGGGGATACAGAATAAGCTAAAATTTAAACTTAGAGTAGCTAAGCTCCAGAGAAGATTAACTTTCCAATCAAGACAGGTGTATCAAGATAAGGTCAGGGCCCTAGTTTGGAAAGAATGGTGCTGGACACATTAGATGAGGACATTCCCAGAAGTGGCCCACCCTCTCTGCACCATTGCTCAGAGATGGTGCAGAAACCTCTCCCCATCAAGACAACAAGTATTGTCTGGATACAGTGGCTCACACCTGTAATCTCAGCACTTTAGGAGGCTGAAGTGGGAGGATCACCTGAAACCATAAGTTTGAGACCACCCTGTGAAACAGGGAGACCTTGTCTCTACAAAAAATTTTAAAATTAGCCAGGCATGGTGGCACATATATGTGTTCCCAGCTACACAGGAAGCTGAGGCAGGAGGATTGCTTAAGTCCAGGAAGTCAAGGATGCAATGAGCCATGCTTGCACCACTGCACTCCAGCCTGGGCAACAAAGTGAGACCCTGTCTCCAAAAACAAATAAATAGATAGATAGATAGGCCAGGTGTGGTGGCTTACGCCTGTAATCCCAGCACTTTGGGAGTCTGAGGAGGACAGATCACCCGAGGTCAACAGTTCAAGACCAGCCTGACCAACATGGTAAAACCCTTTCTCTACTAAAAAAAAAAAAAAATACAAACATTAGCTGGGCATGGTGGTGGCCACCTGTAGTCCCAGCTACTTGGGAGGCTGAAGCAGGAGAATCACTTGAACCTGGGAGGCGGAGGATGCAGTGAGCTGAGATCGCAGCACTGCACTCCCGCCTGGGTGACAAAGCAAGACTCCATCTCAAAAAAAACAAAAATAAAACAAAACAAAACAGTACTGTTGAAGGAATGGTGGAAATAGTGCCACTCTGCTATGGTTTGAATGTGTTCCCCAAGAAGTATTTGTTGAAAACTTAATCCCCCAATGCAATAACGTTGGGAAGTGAAGCCTAATGAGAAGTGATTAGGCCATGAGGGAAGAGTGAGTGAATTAATGCTGTTATCTTGGTAGTGGTTTTGTTATAAAACAAGGAGTTTGGATCCTTTTTACTCTGTCTCGTACACTTCCACCTTCCCCATAAAATGAGGCAGCAAGAAAGCCTTGCCATATACCAGCCTTTTGATCTTGGACTTTCCAGCTTCTAGAACTATAAGAAATACATTTCCATTCATTATAAAATCACCCATTCTGGCTAGGCTAAGTGATTCACACCTGTAATCGTAATCCCATCTCTTTGGGAGGCTAAGATAGGAGAGTTGTCTGCAAGGTTGGAGGTACAGGTCCCCAAAAGGAGTGCAGTTTTACCAGTGAATACAGCAAGACTCCCACTGAGCTACAAGGTATGGCTCTATCAGCCTGGGCCCTTTGCGTTCTTTGTGTCCAGGGATAGCAGGCGAAAAGAAGAGTCACCATTCTGGCATCAGGGAAAGATTATGTAGCAGAACCATGGAATGCCTGGCATTTAGGTAATCTAACTGTGTACCTTCTGGTGTACAATTTTTTTCAATTTTTGACTATAAACAGACAAGTATAGCAACCTCAGCATGAGAAAGGAATAGGGACTAGGAGTTCATAGCCTTCAAAGATGAGGGTCTGGGTCATGCCACAAGGTAAGCCACTGAGGTGATAGCTCAAGGTAAGGGGAATCTAAACTGGATACAGGACAAGAGAGACAATGAGTATCAGTTGTAGCCCTGAGACTTGTAGCAATAAGAGCTATAGTTTGTTCCATTAATCTTACTTTTCTAAATGTCCTACAGAAAAAAGAGGTCTATCCTAATGCTGGTATTGCTGCTTCTAGAAAACATATGAAGGCGTAGATCTGAACAGAACAAGACTATAGTGGACACTGTGATTGCTGCTTAGATCCACCTTCGATGAAGGATTATCCCAACTTCTGGGAATGCTATTAGCTCCTTCAGGGATTGCCTCAGATGCAGAGAGACAGGCCCCTTCCCAAGATGACTCATATCCGATGATTGTTGTTAGAATAAAAAGGCCTGATTGACAGGGTGCAGATGGGGTGCAGGGGCTCATGCCTGTAATCCCAGCACTTTTGGAAGTCAAAGGCAGGCAGATTACATGAGGCCAGGAGTTTGAGACAAGCCTGGCCAACATGTCAAAATCCCATCTCTACTAAAAATACAAAAAGTAGTTGGGCGTGGTGGCGCACATCTGTAATCCCAGCCACTCAGGAGGCTGAGGCACAAGAATTGCTTGAGCCTGGGAGGCAGAGGTTGCATTGAGCCAAGATCATACCACTGCTCCCTGGCCTGTATAACAGAGCAAGACTGTCTCTAAAATAAAATTTAAATTTAAATTTGAAAATTCTCCCAATTTGGGAGAATTTAGAGGGACCATTTCTGTTCCAGAACTTTCTGTGAGGTCAGCTGAGGCTAACGTTGGACTTACAATCCAACATAACTTCTCTGTCTGTTCAATTCTGCTTCCTTCCCCTCTTCTCCACAGATGTTGATACTAAGAGCACTTCCTCTCAGAATCTGCTTTCCCCAGCACCCAATTTGAGATATCCATTTTATATCCTTATAATAGATTATGATGTATTAAAAGATAACAATACTTGCATATTACCTATTGGCTTAGAAAGAAACCCAAAGTACATTAAGTTCAAAAAAAATCAGGTTAATATAAACTAGGAAAAAGTTTGGATACATACTTTAGTGTTAACAGTGAATACATGCTGCGTAAGGTGGCTCATTCCTGTAATCCCAGCACTTTGGGAGGCCAAGGCGGAGAGATTGCTTGAGCCCAGGAGTTTCAGACCAGCCTGGGTAACATGGCAAAACCCCATCTCTACAAAAAATTAGCTAGGCATGCTAGCATGTGCCTGTAGCCTGTGGTTCCATCTATCTGGAAGGCTGAGCTGGGAGGATTATCTGAGCCCAGGAAGACTAGGTTTCTGTGAGCAATGATCGTGTTACTGCACTCCATCCTGAGTGACAAAGTGAGACCCTGTTTCAAAAAACAAAATAAAAGAAAAAAACAACAATGAATATAATACTTTTTATTTTCCTTTTTTTTTCTTTTAATTTTTTAGAAAGTCTCACTCTGTCACTCTGACTGGAGTGCAGTGGCTTGATCTCAGCTCACTGCAACCTCCACCTCCTAGTTTCAGTCGATTCTCCTGCCTCAGCCTCCCAAATAACTGGGACTACGGGCACCCACCACCATACCTGTCTAATTTTTATATTTTGCACCACCACACTGAGTTAATTTTGTATTTTGGGTGGAGATGGGGTTTTGCCATGCTGCCCAAGCTGATCTCCAACTCCTGGACTCAAGTAATCCACCCACCTTAGCCTCCCAAAGTGCTGGGATTACAGGCATGAGTCACCTCGCTGGACCTAAATTTCCTTTGTTTTCTGAACTTATATATTTAACATGTGTTATGTTTATATTCAAAAAGTACAGCAAAGAGATTTTCATTTTGGAAAATCGAGCTTATAGCGAATAGATGAATAGATAGTCTCTTAAACAACTGGGATAGTAAATTGGTATAAACATTCTAGAAAATAATTCTACCATATATGAAGATCCTTAATTCCCAGTAATCTTACTTTAAGGAAATTATCCTGAGAAAATACTAAAATAGAATTAAATATTTATTTATTTATTTATTTATTATTTATTTATTTTGAAGATGGAGTCTTGCTCTGTCACCCCGACTGTAGTGCAGTGGTGCAATCTCTGCTCACTACAACCTCCACCGCCTGGGTTTAAGCAATCCTCCTACCTCAGCCTCCCGAGTAGCTGGGACTACAGACATGCCACTGTGTCCAGCTAATTTTTGTATTTTTAGTAGAGACAAGTTTCACTCTGTTGGCCAGGCTGGTCTTGAACTCCTGACCTCAGGTGATCCACCTGCCTTGGCCTCCTGAAGTGCTAGGATTACAGTTGTGAGCCACTGCACCTGGCTTGGGAATTAAATAAATTAATAGAATTAAAATCATACAAAAATATATATTACAATTTTATTTCTTATTTTTAATATTAGATGGAGTCTCACACTGCCACCCAGGCTGATGTACAGTGGCACAATCTCAGCTCACTGCATCCTTCATCTACCGGGTTGAAGTGATTCTCCTGCCTCAGTCTCCTGAGTAGTTAGGATTACAGGTGCGCACCACCATGCCCAGCTAATTTTTTGTATTTTTAGTAGAGACAGGGTTTCACTATGTTGGCCAGGCTAGTCTCAAACTCCTGATCTCAGGTGATCTGCCCATCTCAGCCTCCCAAAGTGCTGGGATTACAGACGTGAGCCACGGTGCCCAGCCTACAACTTTATTATTTCTAGTAGCCAAAAAGGAAAAAAAAAAAGTACAGAAACAACATAAATGATGCACATACATGCACATATATATGTGTAAATATTTATAGCTATTCAAAATATGGTTTTAGGCTGGGTGTAATGGCTCACACCTGTAATCTCAGCACTTTGGGAGACAGAGGCTGGCAGATCAACTTAGGTCAGGAGTTAGAGACTGGCTTGACCAATATGATGAAACCCCATATCTACTAAAAATACAAAAATTAACCAGGCATGGTGGCATATGCCTGTAGTCCCATCTACTCAGGAGGCTGAGACAGGAGAATTAGCTGAACCCTGAGGTGGAGGTTGCAGTGAGCTGAGATCATGCCACTGCACTCCAGCCTGGGCGACAGAGTGAAACTTTGTCTCAAAAAAACCCCCAAAACCGTGTATGTGTGTATGTGCATAGTTTTAGAAGAATGTTTATTGGCGTGAAAAAATGCCAAAGAAAAAGACTGGTAGAGCATATATGAAAGTGTTAACAGTATATTTCTGAATATTAGAATTGTAAGTCATTAAAAATATTAATTTTTTCTAATTAAAAAAAGCAATATACATGCACACGGTTAAAAAAGGAAAACTACATTTCAAAAGGATATATGAAGGGGAAGCTAAGCCCTCCTCACATTCCAGACCACTATATACTTCGCCAGAGGCACCAGTTCTACAGATTTCAGAAATATTTTGTGCCCATATTAGGACAAAAGTATATAATTTCTCTTTTATAACCCTCTCCCCTCTTTTTTATACACAGATGAGAACATACTATGACATTGTATCACACCTTTCTTTTTTTCTAATGACTGAGCTTGGAAATTATTTATCTATATGGTATCTCCATTGTTTTTATGGCTGAATAGTATTTCATTGTATGAATGTACCAAATAGACATTTATTTTGCTTTTAGTCTTTTACTATTAAAACATTCTTTTTTTTTTTTTTTTTTTTTTTTGAGACGGAGTTTCGCTCTTGTTACCCAGGCTGGAGTGCAATGGCGCGTTCTCGGCTCACTGCAACCTCCACCTCCTGGGCTTAGGCAATTCTCCTGCCTCAGCCTCCTAAGTAGCTGGGATTACAGGCATGCACCACCACGCCCAGCTAGTTTTTTGTATTTTTAGTAGAGACGGGGTTTCACCATGTTGACCAGGATGGTCTCGATCTTTCGACCTCGTGATCCACCCGCCTCGGCCTCCCAAAGTGCTGGGATTACAGGCTTGAGCCACCGCGCCCGGCCTATTAAAACATTCTTATACATCCACCTTTTCATGCACATGGGTGTACACATGGAGGAAAAATGGAATCTCTGGGTCAAAGGGTTTTTTAATTTGTGTCAATTTAAAATTTGTATTAATATTTTGAATTGCCCTTTAAAGAGATAGTACCAATTTATACCCCCAAGCTACAAAAAACCAAAGCAGGATACAAAACTATAAATGTATATGATTTTATTTTTCCTAAAAAATTAAATTATATGAACTGAGCACGGTGGCTCACACCTGTAATGTCAGCATTTTGGGAGCCTGAAGAGGTGGATCACCTGAGGTCAGGAGTTCCAGACCAGCCTATTCATCATGGTGAAACCCCATCTCTGCTAAAAACACACACACACACACACACACATACATACACACAAAGTAGCTGGGCATGGTGTGTACCCATAATCCCAACTACTCAGGAGGCGAAGGAATGAGAATTGCTTGAACTCAGGAGAAGGAGGTTGCAGTGAGCTGAGATCATACCACTGCACTCCAGCCTAGGCAACACAGTGAGACTGTCTTTAAAAAAAAAGTTAAATTATACGTTATGAATACCAAAAACACCAGAAGAAACTATGCAAAAATAGTAGCACTAGATTTCTCAAGGTATTAGAATTATAGGTGATATTTATTCTCTTCTTTATATTTTTGTGCATTTCCAACTTTTCTATCATAAACGTATATTATGATAATCAGGATAAAAGAGCTGGGTACTATGACTTCATGCCTGTAATCCTAGCCCTGTGGGACGCTGAGACAGCCGGATGGCTTGAGCCCAGAAGTTCAAGACCAGACTAGGCAATGTGACAAGGCTCTACTCTACAGTTTTTGGGTTTTTTTTTTTGAGACGGAGTCTCACTCTGTTGCTCAGGCTGGAGTGAAATATCAAGATCTCAGCTTACTGCAACTTCTACCTCCCGGGTTCAAGTGATTATCCTGCCTCAGCCTCCTGAGCAGCTGAGACTACCTGCGTATGCCACCACGCTTAGCTCATTTTTTACGTTTTTAGTAGAGATGGGGTTTCACCATGTTAGTCAGGATGATCTCGATCTCCTGACCTCATGATCCACCCACCTCAACTTCTCAAAGTGCTGGGATTACAGGCGTGAGCTACCGTGCCTGACCAGTTTTTGTTTTTGTTCTTGTTTTTGTTTTTTAATTAGCCAGATGGCTAAGCCTTCCTGAAGCATGTCCCTCAGGAGTAAGAGGGTGCAGTGAGCTGTGGTCACACCACTGCACTCCAATCTGTGTAACAAAGCAAAACCTTTTCTCTTAATAATAATAGGCCAGACATGGTGGCTCATGCCTCTAATCCCAACACTTTGGAAGGCAAAGGTGGGTGGATCACCCGAGGTCAGGAGTTTGAGATGGAAGCAGGAAGAGTAAGAAACAAACCTCTCAAACACCGAACTGAGGAGGGAAGTGGCTTTTTATTTGGCTAGGAGCTGCACAGGGGACTACAGCCTCATTCACCGAGCTCCCCAGGAAGCAGCTTCTTTCCCCTTTTATAGGCTTAATGCTAAATGAGAAATTGAGGTGAAACTATGTCATTGTCCATTGACTGGACGTCCGACCTTACAATCTTTTGGCTTCATTGATTTGCTAGTTCATTTGCAGTTTGAGTGGGAACCGGCGGAGGAGGGGGCTTACAGACATAAGACAAAGGCAGTAAATTATTAGTTGGCAGAAGTGTTTCCAGGAGGGAGCCTGGGCCGTGGCACATAGGTCGGGGTGTGACCCAATGCTGGGCTCCAGCAGGTTAGGAGTAACATTGATTTGCAACTCTTTCAAGGCTTACAGATAGCAGAGATGCTGGGAACCAAAAAGGGAGTCATTTTCCCAGCTCTCTGGTATTTTGTTTCTTTTTTTCACCCTCCTTCCCATCCGGAGAGGAGGAGGAGGTGGAGGCTGGGAAGTGGGAGGAGGGGCGGGGGTCTCACCTCTCAAGACCAGTAGAAACCCTGTCTCTACTAAAAATACAAAAAATTAGCTGGGTGTGGTGGCTGGCACCTCTAATCCCAGCTACTCAGGAGGCTGAGGCAGGAGAATTGCTTGGACTGGGGAGGCAGAGGTTGCAGTGAGCTGAGATTATGCCATTGCACTCCAGCTTAGGCCACAGAGCCAGACTCCCTCTCAAAAATAAATAAATAAATAAATAAATAGTGAAAATAATAATCAGAGGAAAAATATCTTTTTAAAACTATAGTATGTTATATATTTTCACATATTTATTTCTAGAAACTGAATATAATTGCAAACATTTTATATTTTACTTCTGAGGCTATAAAATAATTGCATTTAATTTATTACAATGTACCATAAATAGATGACATAAAATACTAATATTGATATTATTTTTAATGGCAAAAATATCTATTAAAATTAATTTTTTAAAGTTTGAACTTTATTGGAGAGTCCCTTTAATTCACACTTTCATCCTAGATGAATGAGTAAGTACCACATATGGAATATAAAGCAGTGATGTTTAAAAACCACATAGGGCCGGGCGCGGTGGCTCAAGCTTGTAATCCCAGCACTTTGGGAGGCCGAGGCGGGTGGATCACGAGGTCGAGAGATCGAGACCATCCTGGTCAACATGGTGAAACCCCGTCTCTACTAAAAATACAAAAAATTAGCTGGGCATGGTGGCACGTGCCTGTAATCCCAGCTACTCAGGAGGCTGAGGCAGGAGAACTGCCTGATCCCAGGAGGCGGAGGTTGCGGTGAGCCGAGATCGCGCCATTGCTCTCCAGCCTGGGTAACAAGAGTGAAACTCGGTCTCAAAAAAAATAAAAATAAAAAATAAAAAATAAAAAAATAAAAACCACATAGTAGGCCGGGTGCGGTGGCTCAAGCCTGTAATCCCAAGACTTTGGGAGGCCGAGGCGGGTGAATCACGAGGTCGAGAGATCGAGACCATCCTGATCAACATGGTGAAACCCTGTCTCTACTAAAAATACAAAAAATTAGCTGGGCATGGTGGCACATGCCTGTAATCCCAGCTACTCAGGAGCCTGAGGCAGGAGAATTGCCTGAACCCAGGAGGCGGAGGTTGCGGTGAGCCGAGATCGCACCATTGCACTCCAGCCTGGGTAACAAGAGCGAAACTTCGTCTCAAAAAAAAAAAAAAAAAAAAAAACCCACATAGTAACATAGTGAAAGAAATGCAATTCTTCAGGGTCTTGGAGAATTCAAAGTGGCATCTTAGGTGCTCCAAGAAACCAATGACAGTCTCATGGTTTTCCTTTTGGTTCAAGATTAGAAGAGTCAGGTTATCACTACCTGTTTTTTGAGGCAAAATGTATTCTTTCTACCAGTCCACAGTTTACTGGTCAGATGGCCCTAGCAGTCTCTTATCTCAGCCCATCTGCCTTTAGGAGGGTGAAAGTCTCTATGTCCCAGGCAGCAAGGCATCCTGCTGATCTCTGCTTCACATCCATGAACTGGATATCCATGATGAGAAGGAAGTTCTTAGGCAGTGGGCCGGGGGCTAGAGACAGAACAGTAAACACCTGATGCTCTGCATCCACACTGGTCACCACAATGAAGCCAGCTACACTTGTCTTGAACAGGTCCTCCTCTTCCCCTCGGCGGTGCTGACACTCAGTAGATGGTGCACCATATCTCGGCCAGGAGTGACAGGTACTAGCTTGAGCTGATTGTCCTCCTGAGACATGCCCAAAGGTAAATAGGAATTTGGGATGGTCAGTGCCCCAACTTTGTAGATTTTCACATCTGAAAATCTGACATTGAAGGCACGATAGAAACAGCCTTAGAATCCATAAAACTACTCACAGATAAGAAGCTCATCCCTACATTCCCGCCAGAAGTCCTTGGAGCACTCCATCACACCCCCAGATTTAGGGAGCAGCACAGTGTGTACAAAGTGGGGGAAGTCCCGTTTCAGTTCATTGTACAGTGGTTCTTGATCCAGAACCACAACAACATTCACCTCAAATGCTGAGGCTGCATGCACCAGAGCCTGGAAACCAGAGACCTTGACCCCGCCACTGGTGTTAATGACACAGCCACTCACAGATGCCCTTCGATTCACCCCACACCTTTGTTTGAACACATCTGCTAAACAAGATGTAATCTGATTATAAAGCTTGCTGTTGGTGACAGGAGTGGTGGAACCAAAATGATACACCAGAGGGGCCTGGATAGAGAAACCTTCTTCTACATCTTTAGGCTGCTCAGTGTAGAGGGCCCCCGTGGTACCAGAGATGGACACAGAACCCTGGCCCACATCCAGCTCCACATAAGTGGGACGGTGGCCTAAACACACTGCATAGTTGAACAGAAGGCGACACACTGTAGACTTACCCACATGAGTCGGGCCCACTACCATCACTCGGGTGCCTCGCTCTTCTTCCTTTTCTGCTTGCCTCTGCATCTGTTCCAAAGTTGTGGGAATGTTGAGGTAAAGCAACATGGGAGTGTCCTTGGAGACTTAAGCCACCTCAGTGCGGCTGCTCAGTTGCACGGAACAGCCACGCCAAGTGAAAACAGCCACCTTCACACCAGCATCAAAGGTGAATTTCTTGTTTCAGGTCAGCTCTGTACCAGAGATCCCTGCCATGCCAGTCAACAACTCCAACTGAACTGACTGGGATGCCTCCACCTCAAAGCAAAGTTCTGTTTCTCCCGCTAGTTAGAATCTAGTGGTCGGCTTCTTGTCATCATTAGCCTCTCCTCCAGTCTCTCCTGTGTAGCTGCTGTGCCTGCACAGCCAGGATCCCAGAAGGTCCTCCCCATATTGATATTTAAATAATGAAAGAGCTATAAAAATAATTGCATCTAGGCTGGGCACAATGGCTCATGCCTGTAATCTCAGTGCCTTGAGAGTCTGAGGTGAGCAGGTCACTTGAGCTTAGGAGTTTGAGATCAGCCGGGGCAGCATGGCAAGACTCCATCTCCACCAAAAAAGAATTAAAAAAATTAGCTGGGCGTGGTGGTGTACAGCTGTAGTCCCAGCTACCTGGGAGGTTGAGGTGAGAGAATCACCTGAGCCCAGGAAGTCAAGGCTGCAGTGAGCTGTGATTGAGACACTGTACTATAGCCTGGACAACAAAATGAGACCCTATCTAAATAATAGTAATAATAGTAATTGAGGCTGGGTGTGGTGGCTTACCCCTGTAATCCCAGCACTTTGGGAGGCCAAGGTGGGCAGATCACTTGAGGCCAAGAGTTTGAGACCAGCCTAACATGGTGAAATCCTGCCTCTACTAAAAACACAAAAATTAGCCAGGTGTGGTGGCCCATGCCTGTAATCCCAGCTACTTAGGAGGCTGAGGCTGGAGAATCGTTTGAACCAGAGAGGTTGCAGTGAGCAGAGATCAGGCCACTGCACTCCAGCCTGGGCGACAGAGCCAGACTCTGTCTCAAATAAATAAATAAAATAATACTTGCATCTAATTTTCACATCTGAGAAGATTATAACTTAGGGCTAAAACAATCAATGATCCTTTTAAATGAATGGTCACTAAGTATATATGCCGTAATCAGACATGTAGAACTGGAAATGGACCATCAGACCAAAGTCCATGAGGACTCCCGCTACTATCAGTCTCCAAGAATCTGTACGTGCCTTCCCAGAGACTGAGACCAATATACACTGTGAGTACTAAAAGGAATTTCCCTTCTCGTAGAAGTCAGGGAGAACCTGAGGATGGAGGAGTTCCCATAAGTCATTTATTTAACAAAAATATTTAAGTGTTTATTATATGTAAAGCACCACGTTAGGTGTTAGGAAGACAAAGATGCACAAGACACAGTCCTTGGCCCCCTTAGAGATGTCTATTCTAACAGAGGATAAACACACTAAACAGTTAATTATGTAATAACTTCTTATAGATGAATGACTAATTATAGAAATACTAGGTATATAGTAAGCATTCTGTTATATTAATTGTTATAAGTGCTATGAAAAGTACAGGATTCTATGAAGCTACATAATTGGGGCACCTGACTAATGTGAGGATTATCAGAAAGGCAACTTCAAAGACAAAATGCTTTAACTGACATCGGAAGAAGATAGGTTGCTGAAGTGGGGGACCACTTGTACAAAGGCCCTTATCAGTAAGGAACCTGGAGCATTAAAGGAAGGCCAGTATGGAGAGAAGGCAGAAAGCCATGGGAGAATGCACAAAGCTCTGTGTCCACTCTGGTCCTTCTCCAGCCACTCACTTGTCATTGGGTGAGGAATTCAGTGTCATGGGGACATGCCCTTCTGAAACCTGCATCACCCTTCTTGCTAGAACACATTCTGGGTTCCCTGAAATTCCCAGCCCAAATGTGTCTGAGCCTGCTTCCAGGGCCTGTGCAGCGCTCTTTCCTGGTCTGTTCTTTTGAGTGTGGACCTGGTTACTGATATGCATACTCCTGGGCCCAAAAGTTGTCTAAAGGGCAGCTATTTATCAGGGATGTGGAACATGCAGAGTTGTGTGAGCATACATGTGTAAGTGAGGTCCCTGTGATGCTGAATGGAACTTGGTGTGATGAGAGACGTAAGAGCCAGAGCTTGGGGCTCATCTCTCCCAAACCAGAAACTTTGTGTCTGAGAGTTCTAAATGCAAACCTGGCCTTATAGGGAGTTATGAAGATATGTTTGTCAAAATAGGATATTATATATCTTAAAATTTCTTCATCAGCTTGCTTTAAAACTTTTAAATATTTAAAAATTTAGTATATCAGCCTGTATTTGTGTTCTTGTTTCAGCCTGGTAGATGTCAGGAATGAGCCTGACTATGTTTGTAAGTCTTATTTTGATCTTTATTCTAAGAACAATCTGAGACAATTAAAGGGCTGTAAACAGAAGAATGATTTGATCAGATTTACAAAGATTGCTAGTTGCTGTGTGGATAGTGGATCAGAGATAGATCAGAGAAGATGTACGAAGATCTTAGGAGTAGTTTAGGCTAGAATGGAAAAGACAAGTATAGTAGTGGCAGAGACATCAAAAAGTCTCTTTAAGTGATAATTTGGCAGTGACAAAATCCAAGAGACAAAATAATTAATAATCACCTCCAAGAGACAAGATAATTGATTGAATATGAATTACTCTGAAATTTCTGACTGGTGCAACTTGATGGAGAGTCATACCATTTATTGAGATGAACAAGAAGAGGATCAGGCCGTTCTTTCCTTTTCTTTTCTTTTTTGGTTGGGGGTGGATAGAGTCATGTTCTAGCTAGAACCATGGCAAGCACTTCTTTCAGTAATATTTGATCATGTGTTTTATAATTACAAGTAATTATTTTCTCGAATCAGATGGAGCTCTTCTTTTTTCTCTCAATCAAATAACTAATAGAGGAGAAGGAGACTTATTTGAGGAGGCACCAGAGCAAGTGCCCACAAGAATGGTTCACAGGTGCACTGAGGCCAGCACAAATGACTGTAGCTATGGGTCATGAGCAATGGCAGGACAACTTAGCAGTCAAGAACCCAGCTCCAATGAACAGTAAATCGATGCTGGGGTGGGAATGGGGTAGGTGGACTCCTCTGCTTTGCCCCTTGACAGAAACTGCACAGGAGAGACAGTTGCCAGATTCACTGATATGTGTTGAAAGTTAGTTTTCCTTGGGAAGCCTCCTATACTGTGGAGAATAACATGGACAAAGCCAGAGGAGGAAGAACAGTCCTCAGCCCAGAAGACTGATGGTTGCTTCTCTGGCCTAGGTGTTAAGATCCTTAGAGAGGAGACACAGCTCCTTCTTCATTGGATTTCCAGTCTGCACCAGATGCCAAACCAACATGAAGTAGAAACTGGGAAATTTTGTCCCAATTATCTGCCACAAGGATTTCTCTTCTTACGACTTTGTCTTTTTACACTTTATGGTAATGCATTAAATATTTGAGTTTTACAGTGGAAAAAAAGGTTGCTAAGCAGTATTTACACAATAAATTTAAAGGTAGAAACTAGCCAGGCACGGTGGCTCAAGCCTGTAATCCCAGCACTTTGGGAGGCCGAGGTGGGTGGATCATGAGGTCAAGAGATCAAGACCATCCTGGTCAACATGGTGAAACCCCATCTCTACTAAAAATACAAAAAATTAGCTGGGCATGGTGGTGCGTGCCTGTAATCCCAGCTACTCAGGAGGCTGAGGCAGGAGAATTGCCTGAACCCAGGAGGCGGAAGTTGCAGTGAGCCTAGATCGCGCCATTGCACTCCAGCCTGGGTAACAAGAGTGAAACTCTGTCTCAAAAAAAAAAAAAAAAAAAAAAGGTAGAAACTAGAAAATACTTCCATTCACATTTCTAAAAGCAATTAATTAGAGAGATATAAGGAAGACAGAGTGAATAGAATGTTTGCTGTTACTCAACTGTTAACAGGCAACTAGAATAAAACTGGCGTGTGAAAAATGTGACCCCATCATCAGATGGAGGACATGGCTGCAAGGACCAGCAGCCAATGAAATTGATGAAACAGTTGTTGCAAGTTCAACTTTACAATGTTACTTTAACGTAACACACATTATCTTTTTAAACAAAATCTATAGTTTTTCCGTAAGAAATGAATTGTCTGGCTGGGCGCAGTGGCTGACTCCTGTAATCCCAGCACTTTGGGAGGCTGAGGCAGGCGGATCACTTGAGGTCAAGAGTTGGAGACCAGCTTGACTAACATGGTGAAACCCTGTCTCTACTAAAAATACAAAAATTTGCCAGGCGTGGTGGTAGGCGCCTGTAATCACAACTACTTGGGCAGCTGAGGTAGGAGAATTGCTTGAACCTGGGAGGTGGAGGTTACAGTGAGCCAAGATCTTGGCACTGTACTCCAGGCTGGGCAACAGACTGAGATTCCGTCTCAAAAAAAAAGAGAAAAGAAATGAATTGCCTATGACACTGCTTATCAATCAGTGCTTAGAGTAGGCTAGTTTGTGTCAGCTAATTATACACCTCTTCTGGCAGTGAGAGACTCTTGCCCCTCTCCACCTACAAGCAGGAACATGGGAAGAAAGGGGGCTGGACCAAGTGATGGCATGTCAACCCAAACATCTTTTGGGGGAATGTACATTATCTAGCATGGTGTTTTTGCAACTGTGGAATGTGAAATGATCTCAGGTATTACAAAAACAAGTCATGAAGTTACACTGAATCAGAGAGAAAAAAAATTCCTCTTTAAAATAACTTTCAATTCTCCTAATTATGGAGAGAAAGTTAGTTTGCTGGTAGGTTATTTTGATACTTGTTTATGTTTTTAACCAAAACTAAGTTTTGAGGCCGGGCGCAGTGGCTCAAGCCTGTAATCCCAGCACTTTAGGAGGCTGAGGTGGGTGGATCACGAGGTCAAGAGATCGAGACCATCCTGGTCAACTTGGTGAAACCCCGTTTCTACTAAAAATACAAAAAATTAGCTGGGCATGGTGGCGCGCGCCTGTAATCCCAGCTACTCAGGAGGCTGATGTAGGAGAATTGCCTGAACCCAGGAGGTGGAGGTTGCAGTGAGCCGAGGTCGCGCCATCGCACTTCAGCCTGGGTAACAAGAGCAAAACTCTGTCTCAAAACAAAAACAAAAACAGAAACAAAAACTAAATTTTGACTGAAAGGTTCAAGGGACCTTATTTTGCTAGAATTTTTTTTTTTTTTTTTTTTTTTTTTTTTTTTTTTTTAAGGCAGAGTCGCTGGGCGCGGTGGCTCAAGCCTGTAATCCCAGCACTTTGGGAGGCCGAGGCGGGTGGATCACGATGTCAAGAGATCGAGACCATCCTGGTCAAACATGGTGAAACCCCGTCTCTACTAAAAATACAAAAAATTAGCTGGGCATGGTGGCACGTGCCTGTAATCCCAGCTACTCGGGAGGCTGAGGCAGGAGAATTGCCTGAACCCAGGAGGCGGAGGTTGCGGTGAGCCGAGATCGCGCCATTGCACTCCAGCCTGGGTAACAAGAGCGAAACTCCGTCTCAAAAAAAAAAAGAAATTAGTTAAGGCAGAGTCTCCCTCTGTGTTGCCAGGCTGGCGTGCAGTGGTACTATCTCAGCTCATTGCAGCCTCTGCCTCCCAGGCTCAAGCGAGTCTCCTGTCTCAGCCTCCTGAGTAGCTGGGATTCAAGGCATGTGCTACCACACCTGGCTAATTTTGTATTTTTTGCAGAGATGGGGTTTCACCATGTTGGCCATGTTGGAATTGAACTCCTGACCTCAGGTGATCCACTGCCTTTGCCTCCCAAAGTGTTGGGATTACAGGGGTGAGCCTCCGTGCCCAGTCAAGACTGTGACTTTGAGAGAGGTTAATCTCTTTAAATGAGAAAATCCCTGAAGGGGCTGATGATTGAAGACTACCTCTGCCAATACCACTCCCAGCAGTTGGGGCAATAATCCTTCATTGAAGGGGATTTGAGTGGCATATCGCCATGTCTATGACATTCACAAAGGGGAAACTCACCTGAGCCGGACAGCCTAGCTGTCTAGCTGCAAGGAGATAGCCTTTGGCATCATATTTATGAAAAATAAAAATTCAGTTGGAAATCCTAACTTCAAAATTTTAAAGTTCTATTCTAATTTCTAATGCATCACTGAATGATCTCACAAAAATATCACCAGTATTTGGAGGATATTTCTCAGAAATAACAGTTTCAAACTTTGGGGTATGGAGAAGGGAAAGAAGGGTCACTCAAAAGTAGCCAGCTGACCGAGAGCTTGAAATTTTAGAGATTCTTCAAATTTGCACTTTGTAATTAAAAAAAAAAAAAATTGGTGGTTTCTGGCCAGGACACGATGGCTCATGCCTGTAATTGTAGTGCTTTGTGCAACTCTGTAGTCTCAAATACTCTGGAGGCTGAGGTAGAAGGATTTCTTGAGCCCCAGAATTTGAGGCTGCAGTGAGGAATGATGACACCACTATACTCCAGCATGGGACACACAGCAAGACCCTGTCTCGAAAATAAATAAATAAATAAATGATTATTTCCCTTCTACCCTTGAGTCTGGCACTATGCTTGTCCTCTTCTTGAAAATCACTGATGGCTGGGCACGGTGGCTCACACCTGTAATCCCACTACTGTAGGAGACCAAGGCAGGTGGATTGCTTGAGCTTAGGCATTTAAGACCAGCCTGTGCAACATGGCGAAACCCCATCTCAACTAAAAATACTAAAAGTTAGCTGGGCATTTTGGTGCATTCCTGTAGTCCTAGCTACTCTGGAGACTGAGGCATGAAAATCGGTTGAACTCAGGAGACAGAGGTTGCAAAGAGCTGAGTTTGCACCATTGCACTCCAGCAAGACTCTGTTTCAAAAAAAAAGGAAAGAAGAAATTCATTGATAGTTAATTCTTTGGTCGTCTTGACAGCAGCAACAGAGCAGTGAAGCATATGTTTCATATTTCTGGATGGGATCTTCTCTGGCCCCTAGCCTGCTGGCTCCTTGAAATAAGAAATACAGTGCCAGCAAGGGCCTTAAGTGAATGCAGCCCAACCTGCACTCACCACGTGCAGCTGCAGCCTCTGGGAAGGGCTGCTCTCAGTTTACATGTGGCTAAGAGGCAGAGCTGAGAGGTCAGCACAGAAGTTGGCCTTCATCCTGTCCTAATTCTGTTTTGCATGGAACATGTGATCATTCTGACATCCCAAGGAGAAGTAGCAGATGCACAGGACTTAGTGCCTCCAAAGCTGATGGGAGTCTTGAAGGACATCCCAGATGTGAAAATGCTCCATAAACTGGGATGTATTGGACAATCACCAGGCAAGATTTCTGTTTGTGTTTCTTTTACAGTGTGGCTGACCTTATAAAATAAATAGTTTCCCTGGCAAAGAATTTAAGTTCCCTCCAAGAGCTAGGGCAGCCTGGTGCTCTGGAACATGCCATCGGCTTGACTCACAAGTCAGTATGAGATTTGGATTCTAATCCTTGATCTTCTGTCACCTCAATCTCACTTAATTTCTCCTCCAAAGCAAGAGAACTGATTTCATGACTACTGAGTACAGGCCCACCTAGGTTAAACTCATGGGTTCTGAAGGGAATTAGACACATTGAGGTGCAGGACAAACTGGTATGCAGAGAAAAGAAGACAAATTAGAGTCACTGTCACCCCAACCATGTCTCTCTATATTACTCTTTTTTTCTTCTCAGTTGGCTGTTACTAAAACGAGTTCAAGCAACTGCAGGCAGGCGTCCTACTAATTTCATGGTTAGCAAAAGGAAAGATTATTTTCCCCCATGGTTCCAGAAAAAGTTGCAGAATTAAATCTCATTGTTTAAGATTAGCTTGGTTGGGACACATGCAGTAATGGATGTTTTGACTCCGCACTCAGATCCCCTTTATCAGCTGGCACACCCCTTCCATTCCTTACCTCCTTCCCCATTTCCTGCAGTTATTTTGAGGCTGTGGCCAGCAGTTTAAACCTGTGACCTTGGTTTATGAGATGTGTTTTTGGCTGTCCAAAGCCTCCCACCTAGGGATGCCTGGGAGGTTACGCTGTCTCAATATATAGGCTAATGACTGAGAGATATGAAATTACTTAAAAGGTTAACCTCCTTGCATCAAGGCAGAAACAATTCTGTAGTGTAATTTGTGTTCCAGAGGCAAGCTTCTCTCTCCACATACAAAAACCAAGCCAAGTCCAGATTTTACCTGATACTAAGTCGTTACTTGGCTTCTTCCCCTTCTTTTTTTTTTTTTTTTTTTTTGAGTTGGAGTTTTGCTCTTGTTACCCAGGCTGGAGTGCAATGGCGCAACCTCGGCTCACCGCAACCTCCGCCTCCTGGGTTCAGGCAATTCTCCTGCCTCAGCCTCCTGAGTAGCTGGGATTACAGGCACACGCCACCATGCCCAGCTAATTTTTTGTATTTTTAGTAGAGACGGGGTTTCACCATGTTGACCAGGATGGTCTCGATTTCTTGACCTCGTGATCCACCCGCCTCAGCCTCCCAAAGTACTGGGATTACAGGCTTGAGCCACCGCACCCGGCCCCCTTCTTTATCTTGCTCCCTTATAGGTTTCTCTGAGAGCATTATTTGAATCCTTACCTCAGGCTCTGCTTCTAGGAAACCCCATCCAAGATACATTTCTGAACCAGTCACTGAATGAGTGGCTAAGTGTTCTTGAGAGACAAGCCAGGTCATATGCCCAATTACACTTCATAAACCTGAATTCCTGAATGTTTCATGGAGAACTGTGATTTGTCTACTACCAAAACCCCAATATTCAAAATAAAACAGAGTAGCTATTTGCTTGTATTACTAAAATAAATCAAGGAAAGAATGGACTGAGTGTGTGTGTGTCTGAATCCTTGAAATGGAAGGAATACAGTGTCAACAAAAGCCCTGAGTGAGTGCAGCCCAGCCTGAATTTACCGTTTGCAGCCAAAATGGCTGCTTCACCTTGCATGTGGCCAGGAGACAGAGCTGATAGGTCAGCACAGAAGCTGGCCCTCATCCTGTCTGAATTTTGTTTTATTGGCTTTTTTTTTTTTTTTGAGTTGGAATATCACTCTGTCACCCAGGCTGAACTGCAGTGGCATGATCTTGGCTCACTGCAACCCCCACCTCCTGGGTTCAAGTGATTCTCCTGTCTTAGCCTCCCTATTTAGCAGCTGGGATTACAAGCACCCGCCACCAAGATGAGCTAATTTTTGTGTTTTTAGTGGAGATGGGTTTGACCATGTTGGCCACGTTGGTCTTGAACTCCTGACCTCAAGTAATCTACCTGCCTGGGCTGGAATTACAGGCATAATCAATTTTTTAAAATTTTTGAGACGGAGTTTCTCCCTGTTGCCCAGGCTGGCATGCAGTGGTGTTATCTTGGCTCACTGCAATCTCCACCTCCTGGGTTCAAGCAATTCTCCTGCCTCCGTCTCCTGAATAGCTGGGACTACAGATATGTGCCACCACACCTGGCTGATTTTTGTGGGTTTTTTTAGTAGAAATGGGGTTTCAACATGTTGACCAAGCTAGTGTCAAATGCTTGACCTCAAGTGATCCACCTGCCTCAGCCTCCTAACGGGCTGGGAATTATAGGAGTGAGCCACTGCACCCGACCCAATTTTGTTTTGAACGGAACATGTGATCACTCTGATGATACTCAAAGGAGAAGTAGCAGAGAGCACAGGACTTGGTGCCATCCAAAGCTAATGGGAGTCTTGAAGGATACTACAAATGTGGAAAAAATATATATTTTTCCCAAGATAATTTGTGTGTGTGTGTGTGTGTGTGTGTGTGTGTGTGTGTGTGTATGACTGTTAAGAAAAGGGATTGAATGTAGGAATGTGAAATGCTAACTATGCACTGCGATGATAAACAAACAAGTAGAACTGAACTTAAAAACCAAAGCTTTCACTCTGCCAAAGACCAAGTTCTTGTCAAAGACCACATATATGTAGCATTTGTGATTCTAAGCAATGCTTTCACTTTAGAATTTTAAAAATATTCTAGGAAATGTGTTTGTTGCTTGTTTGTTATCTGGTGAATAACGGAATTACTTCAAGTAGGTAACGAAAAACTGCTTTTTCTTTAGTATAAGAATTGCAGAGAGCAGTTACTAAAATCCTGTAAACAATTCCTTGCTGAGTCATTCACCCTTGCTCAAGACAAGCTTTCAGTTTGCATTTAATTTTAATGTGATGTTTCCTCATTTTCCCCCACCTTTTCTACCATAGTCAGCTAGTCAGTAATTTCTCTTTGCCTCCAGTGATATTGCCCTCCCAGAATGGTCAGGTGGACTGCTGAGGCGTTTCTAGGGATCTCCACACTTTTTCACTTCCGAGGATCCATTCATGATCTTTCTCCCATGGGTCCATGGGTGTAAAACCCCGTTACAACACAAACTATGCATCTAAGAATTCATTTGTGCTTGCAAAATTTATTACTTGTAGCAAGCGTGCTCGTATAATACCAGCACAAACTAAAGCAGTTTTTTAGTTACTTTTAAAAGAACTGTCATGAGTTAAAGTGGGATTTCTATCAAGCTTTCTGAAATAATGAAAATGTTGGAAGTCATTGAATAATCTTATTCCAGAGAGATACCTGTTTGCTAAGATAATTCTGGTTTGGGTAGGAGGAAAACCAAGTCAGGGAGATCTGCCAGAAGACTGTTTTGGTAGTCCAAAGAGGGAGAGATTTGTTAGTAAAGAGAAGCATCAGAAATGCTCTTTGGAGTAAAATTGACTACCTCAGAGTGTCTGGCTTCATTGTGGTAAATAACGCAGGACCTGCTGTGTAGAGACCAAAACTAGCAAGTCTTTCAGAACCACTGTACTCAGCATCTCCCCTGAATAGTCTGTGTAGCTGTCACCAGGTGGCAGGTGGTAGGAATCTGGGTCAGGCTGTGTAACCTCCCTGGTCAGGCCATGAAGAAGTGAGAGAAGTGCAGTCCATATGATTTGGTCCATAAATACAAAACTTATCCTTGATATGAATTAACCAGCTACTAACAGGGCCAAATTATAACATTCGTGAGCTTTGGGATGTTTTGAATCTGTGGGCCCTTTCCTCCATAATAAATCTTAAAAATTATATTTTACAACTGCCTTGGTATAAAGATAAATATAATCCAGGCAGGATTCTTTTTTTTTTTAATTGTAGTAAAATATACACAACATTTCCCATTTTAACCATTTTTAACTGTACAGTTCGGTGGCTTTAGGTACACTGGATTCTTTTTATATGTTTATTATTATTTATTTTTATTCTGATTTTAAAATAAATTAAAATTAAAACATTTCTGCAGGCCCTTAAAAGTATCTTGGACCCTAGCTAGATACTGTGCTAGCTATACCTAATGGATAAGTTGGCTGTGACTATTAGATGGCAAAAAAAGGGCAAGAAAGAGCAAATTTGAAACGTACTCAAACTCATTTTACAGTTCACACACACAAAATGACATTCAAACTTGCTTTTCCTTTCTGCAAGGAGACATTAATCCTAGGAAGCAGAGTGTTTACTAGATGGAACACAGGACTAGGGCACACTGAGATCAAGCCTTATTTTTATCCCATACTAGCTATGTATCATACGCAGAACAATGTGGAGCTCAGACAGGCCCATCTGAGGAGCCCAAGGGGGTCAATGCCAGCAGACTCAGAAACAGCACCAGCTCCAGGCTAAGAGGTTGGGGCAGAGACTCCAGATAAAGCCCACGACAGGTCCCATGTGTCCAATAGGAATAATCCAAAGTTCAGACGGGACCTATGTACCAGTCATGGCCACAAACTAGAGAATGGAAACAAATAAGCAAAGAAGGAAACTGAGGCAAGAAGACCAAATACCAGTCTGGCCCACTTGAGCCTCTTTTATTTTATTTTATTTTAAATTTTTTGTTTAAAAAAGGAGACGGAGTCTTGCTATATTACCCAGGCTGGTCTTGAAATCCTGGCCTCAAGTAATCCTCCCACCTTGGTCTCCCAAAGTGTTGGGATTACAGGCATGAGCCACCATGCCTTGTCTGAGTCTCCTTGTTCTTACTGCAAGTGCTACTGCTGCTGGAAATGTGTGCCCTTGGGCATTTCTTCTCTCGAAGCCTCAGTTTCCCCATCTATGCAATTAAGAATTGGACTAATGACCCCTCAGATCCAATAAACCTCTTTGTCTGTTTCCAGCCTCTTAGTAGCCACACTTTTTCCCGTTCTAACATGAGATGATTGAAATTCAGAGATTAATGCCCAAGTTTTAGAGTAGAGGTTGCAAACTGATAGCTGCCAGGCCAAATCCAGCCACAGGAGAACTTTGTTGGGCTTGCTCAACATCTTAAACTTTGAATTAATTGCCAACAACCCCAAATCAGATGACTCATAAAAATTTGAATCTCTATGTTCTCTTGAAAAGTCAGGCCTCCCTTCCTTGACTTTGTGTTCCCACATGACCTCTGCTGGAAATGAGTAGAATCTATCTTTTCTAAATGAGGCACAAATGCCCCAGGGTGACACAATCTCCCCTAGCCCACTTTACTCTTGCTTTGTCCCTGTAGGCAGTTGGATGTGCTTCCCCCTACCGTCAAAGGTCAAAGTTTTTCTTACCTTACTCACCTCTCCAGGGCCCAGGTACTGTCCATTATGAGGCTGCTTGAAACCGAACTTCAGGCCTCCCAAACCATCCCCTTGTGCCTAAGTCTGAACAAAGCCTCTGAGCATTAAGTCATCCACACCACGTCTCCATAGGGCGACCACAATCCAATGAGTAGTATTCCCTGTTACTCATCTGCCTCCTGATAGATGTACTACACCTGGAGACGTGGAATGTCTCTGCCAAGATGTGCTTCTGCCCTTTTGGGACATTGACTAGATAGCCCGGAGATGCCTGCTTGAACCGGGACCTGGGAGGCAGAGGTTACAGTGAGCTGAGATCACACTATTGCACTCCAGCCTGGGCTACAGACTGAGACTCTCTTTAAAAAAAAAAAAAAAAAAAAAAAAAAAAAAAAAAAATCCACCTCCTATGTTTCCTGTTTATTTATTTATTTATTATTTGAGATGGAGTTTCATCCTTATTGCCCTAGCTGGAGTACAATGGCATGATCTTGGCTCACTGCAACTTCTGCCTCCTGGTTCAAGCGAGTCTCCTACCTCAGTCTCCCGAGTAGCTGGAATTACAGGTGCCAGTCACCATGCCCAGCTAATTTTTTGTATTTTTAGTAGAGAGCGTTTCACTCTGCTGGCCAAGCTGGTCTTGAACTCCTGACCTCCAGCAATCCACTTGCCTTGACCTCCCAAAGTTCTGGGATTACAGGCATTAGCCACCATGCCTGGCCCAGAATTTGCTTTTAAAACAGTTCGACATGGTTTTGCTCACAGCAGGTTGAAACAATTCCACCAAAATGATATCAAAATGGAATGAAGAATTAAAGAACACTACCATTTCTGGAATATTTTCCTGAGTCAGTTCCAGTATTACCCACTCTGCAATATCCTTTCTCTTTCCCCTCCCCTATCACTAAACAACTGGTCATTCCTACCAATGAAATAGCCCTGGGACCTCTACACTTCACTCCCAGGGCCTCTACTTCGGTTCAAGTAGGTTGACTCTCCCACAGCTCCCCACTGCCTCTGACCATTTCCTTGCAGCTGTCAGGGTGAAGTTTCTTTTCTTTTCTTTTCTTTTTTTTTTTTTTTTTTTTTTTTTTTTTTGAGATGGAATTTTGTTCTGTCACCTGGCTGGAATGCAGTGGCTCACTGCAACCTCTGCCTCCTGGGTTCAAGCGATTCTTCCGCCTCAGCCTCCCGAGTAGCTGGGACCACAGGCACATGCCACTACTCCCGGGTAATTTCTTTTTATATTTTTAGTAGAGATGGGGTTTCACTCTGTTGGCCAGGATGGTCTCGATCTCTTGACCTCGTGATCCACCTGCCTCGGCCTCCCAAAGTGCTGGGATTACAGGCATGAGCAACCACGCTTGGCCCAGGGTGAAGTTTCTAAACCCAAATCAGAGCATCTTACTTTCCAGCTTAACATCTCTCAGGGGTTTTCACTGCTTCCAAAGTAAAAGCTAGGTTTCCTCATTTGACACCAGACTCCTGCTGACACCTGGCCCTGTTCCCTCTCCAGCCTCACCTTGTGCTCATACTCCCCAGTCACATGCAATTACCCATAGAGCCTCAAAAGGTCCCTTATGTTTTCTGCCTCTCAGCTTAGGCTCTTGCTATTTCTCTGTACCTGGAATCCACTTTTCCCCCTTGTGAAACTCCCACCGGCAAACTTTTACTCATCCTTCAAGATCCTATCCAAGTGATTCCAGATCAATGAAGCCTCCTCTATCTACCCTGCAGTGGAATAACATGGGGCAGAATATCTAGATTCCAGTTCCTTGTAGGCTGAGTACCAAAAAGAGATGGGGCTCTGGCCATGGGTAGGTGTCAAAGGAATAGTTCAGAAATTGCAAACTCAGAACTTCCCCAGTCCTCAGTCTATCTCCAGAAGTGATTCCTTTGTCAGACATGGGTTTTAATTTTTAAATTTTGAGCAGCTGTTCTTCAGGTCTCAATTTACATTACACTGTTGGTCCTGGAAGGCCTCTGGGTAAATGGGTGAAGGGGTTGTGGGAGGGGAACTGTTAAGAAGAGCTATGTAAGTACTTGCCATTCTTGGTTTTTGGATGGTACCATCCCTCCAATACACAAGGAAGAGTGTGGTGCTCTACTACTTAGTATGTGTATCGCCCCAACCATAGGATTTCTTATAAGCTCAGTTAGAGGCACCCATGAGAGTGGCCGTGCTCAAAGCTCAAAGTACAAACAGCCTCCTCAACAATATCTGCCCCTCACTGCCTGGGTAGGTAGCTGGAAGGGCTAGGGCTGAGTGCTCACAAACTGGCAATCAGTGGCACAAGGCTGGCCACCATCAAGCCTTGTTCTACCTCTCTGTCATCTGTGTGTCACAATCTGAAATTGGTGTGTCATGTTTACTTAAACTGAGAAAGAGAGAAGGCAATTTGATTTTCATCGTAATGGTACAGTCCTGTATCTTTTTCTGTATCCACATAAGTCAGAACAAAGGCAGAAGCTTGCAAAAGCTTCCCAGGGAGCTCAAATACTTTCATGCTGTTTTCCCCTCCCCTCATTGCTTGGCCCCTTCTGTTCTTTGTATGTGCTTCTGTCACGCGGCACACTAGTATACCAAATGTTTTCAATTCCAGAGCGTTATAGATTGTAAGACATCTTTTAATCTGTTAATTTAGTTATAGATACCTGGGTCAGGGGAGCCCATAACATTAAATGAACTCATCTATTAATGCATCTGATTTGGAAGCTTTAAAATGTTTTTAAACTTAAAAACATCTTAAATTGAGGAACTAAGTCAATGATTTTTTTGCACCATTTCTCTTCGACAGACTGTGAACCTGGTGAAGTCAGGGACAGTACATTTTTGTCCCTCTCCTCCCTGACTCCCCACCCCCAGGCCATGCCTGTTGGTGTCCTGAATGAATATTTCATCTGGAAATTTTTCTAGAAGCTCCTTTGATTACTATGGTAACCCAAAATTGGTTTCAAAGCCCTGTGTACCAAGGGAAGCCCTGCTCAGGATGGCTGCCTGCTGACCTGGACTCTGAACCAGGCTGTATATACTGACCTCCCTTCCTGGGCAAACAGAAAAATGATGGAAATAAAACACTTCTGATAAAAACTGCAGAGATGATGCCCTGGCTAATATAAAAAAATTGTTTAAAATAATTCAATTGTCAATTGTCAAACTTTTTTATCAATGCGAGAAAACAAACTAACAAAAACTGACTTCTCAAAATCTTTTCTCAGTGAACCCTAGACAATTTAAATAAAGGACCTTTAGTAGAGTTGGAAAATCTATTCTCATGGTTCAGTAATTTGTTGAACTTCTGTTGAATCCATTTATTCTCTGAAAATATGAAGATTCCAGCTAAGAAAGAATGCTTATAAATTTAATAATATTTATATTATTATTAATTATGATATAATAACTAAGCCCTTTTCCATGTTCTTTACACATATTAATTCATTTGATTCTTATAACAAGTCTATGAAGCAGCTTATATTGTTATTCACATTTTAGAGATCAGTAAATGAGGCATAGAGAGGTTAAGTGACTTACTCAAGGTCACATAGCTAGTAAGCTCTAGAGACAAAATTCAAACCCAGGGTGCATGGCTCCAGCATCTGTGTTCCTCACCGAGTTGCCGCACTGCCTCTTTCAATCTTTTCAATAATCCAGTAAAGTAGTGACATCTATTTTATTGACTCGTACCAATTGAACAGATTGGATACTGAAGCTCAGTCAGGTAACATGTCTCCATAGCTTCTCTGCTTGTGACCACATTCTCCCCTGGGAAAATTCTGGAAACACTCCTAAGGGTTATTAGAATCAACCTTCATCTCCTACTTCCCCAAACACATATACATACATTCACAGGAAATGTACAGGTCTCTCTCAAAGTTATTTTTAGGAGTCTAGGAGCCTCAAATGCAAATAGACAAATTATTTTGAAGTGATGCCTTAGGGCATGCCCTGGCAGGAATTGAATATGCAAACATAATGAGTTCAATTAATTAGAAGAGAGTGTCTCTTCTAAGACCACAAAATAACTGCTGTTTGAAGTGCAAGCTCGTAATCAGGAATACTGTAACTTAAATGCTTAAAGCATTTGAACTGTATTAGCCTAAGAGAGTGCTCTTGGGGCCGGGCGCGGTGGCTCAAGCCTGTAATCCCAGCACTTTGGGAGGCCGAGGCGGGTGGATCACAAGGTCAAGAGAGCGAGACCATCCTGGTCAACTTGGTGAAACCCCGTCTCTACTAAAAATACAAAAAAATTAGCTGGACATGGTGGCGCGTGCCTGTAATCCCAGCTACTCAGGAGGCTGAGGCAGGAGAATTGCCTGAACCCAGGAGGCGGAGGTTGTGGTGAGCAGAGATCGCGCCATTGCACTCCAGCCTGGGTAACAAGAGCGAAACTCTGTCTCAAAAAAAAAAAAAAAAAAAAAAAAGAGAGAGTGCTCTTGGGACATGGAAGAGTATTGTCTTCCACAGACCTGTCAGTTGGGAGAAGATATAAGTTAATACCCTAAATCTGGTCCCACTCCTCCAGGTGAAATTTTGAGTTGCTTGAACATACGATAATAGGGTGACCAACAATCCTGATTGGCCTGGGACTATCCTGGTTTTAGCACAGAAAGTCCCTCATACCATTGAAACTCCTTAGTCCTGGAAAAACTGGGATGGTTAGTCACCCTCAATTAAGAACCAGTTATGGCCAGGCACAGTGGCTCATGCCTGCAATTCCAGCACTTTGGGAGGCAGAAGCAGGAGTTTGATCACCTGAAGTCAGGAGTTTGAGACCAGGCTGGCCAACCTGGTGAGACCTTCATCTCTACTAAATATACAAAAAATTAGCTGGGTGTGGTACTGCACGCCTGTAATCCCAGCTACGCAGGAAGCTGAGACAGGAAAATCGCTTGAACCTGGGAGGCAGAGGTTGCAGATAGTCGAGATTGTGCCACTGCACTCCAGCATGGGCAACAGAGTGAGACTTGGTCTCAAAAGCAAACAAACAAAAATAACCAGTTATGAGTGACAATTTCTGGGAGAAATTACCTTTTGGCTGGAGAAGAGGAACTGAAGGTAGTGAGAGGTAAAGCGCATGCTAGACAGAGAGAGCAGCTTGAGCAAAGGCCCAGAGGTGTGAAATGTTAGAGGGGTTCAGGAAGTTGCAAGCCTCCCTCATGTCTCTAGTTTAGAGTTGAGGAGGGATGCAGAGTAGAAAGTGAGGGGAAAGGGAAGTGACTGGCCAGATATTAAACTAATGGAATTTAAAATTCATGGATAGAGCTTTATGAGCCTCCTTTAAGGAGCTGTTATCAGAACCAAGAACCCTTTTCCGGTGATGATGGTCTTTTTGAGTCTTGGTCAAAGTAAAAAGAAAACAATACAAAACAAAAATGGGCTTGGGGCAGGGGACAGCGGCTCATGCTTAAAATCCCAGCACTGTGGGAAGCCAAGGCAGGAGGATCACTTGAGCTCAAGAGTTCGATTCCAGCCTGAGCAACATGGGAAACCCTGTCTCTACAAAACATACAAAAATTACTCAGGTGTGGCGGTGCATTCCTGTAGTCCCACTACTCAGGAGGCTGAGGCAGAAGAATCATTTGAACCTAGGAGGCGGAGGTTGCAGTGAGCTAAGATCACACTGCTGCACCCCAGCCGGGATGACAGAGTGAGATCCTGTCTCAAAAAAAGAAAACAAGGCCGGGCGTGGTGGCTCACGCCTGTAATCCCAGCACTTTGGGAGGCCAAGGCGGGTGGATCACTTGAGGTCAGGAGTTTGAAACCAGCCTGTCCAACATGGCGAAACCCTGTCTCTACTAAAAATACAAATTTAGCCAGGCATGGTGGTGCATGCCTGTAATCCCAGCTACTCAGGAGGCTGAGGCAGGAGAATCGCTTAAACCTGGGAGGCAGAGGTTGTAGTGAGTCAAGATCGTGCCATTGGACTCCAGCCTGGGCAACAAGAGCAAAACTCCATCTCAAAACAACAACAAAAAAAGTAGAACAACAAAAAAAATGGCTTGGCTTATTGAATCTAAACTCATGGTCATCAAACATTTTTACTTACATATTCCCTAAAATAATTTGAAAATTATGTATCTCCTTGTATATTTTTAAGTTGACATTTAACATTTTTATCATAAGTTTAATCATTGTAAAGAAAATAGTTTCTGGCATTTAAAAATATAGACATTTAAAAATAAGTCATTATATAACTTTTAAATAAATCCAGTGGAATCCGAATACCAAAGCAATTCAATATTCGGTATCCTCCCCATCAACATTCTCTCTTTTTTTTTTTTTTTTTTTTGAGACAGAGTCTCACTCTGTCACCCAGGCTGAAGTGAAATGGTGCAATCATGGCTCACTGCAACCTCCACCTCCCAGGTTCAAGTAATTCTCCTGCCTCAGCTTCCCAAGTAGCTGAGATTTCAGGAACCCGCCACCACACCTGGCTAATTTTTGTATTTTTAGTAGAGATGGGGGTTTCACCATGTTGGCCAAGCTGGTCTTGAACTCCTGACCTCAGGTGATCCACCATCCTCAGCCTCTTAAAGTGCTGGGATTACAGGCATGAGTTACCGTGCCCGGCCCACAGAATATTTTTATACTTGAAAGTTTTTTGTTGATCACACCATCATACTTCTTTGCAACAAAAATAATGTATGTAAATTAAAAAGGAATTAATTAGAAATAAGTTTGTTAATAAGATGGAAAGCTATTTTAAAAAATTTTTTCGGGGCCGGGCACGGTGGCTCACGCCTGTAATCCCAGCACTTTGGGAGGCCGAGGCGGGTGGATCACGAGGTCAAGAGATCGAGACCATCCTGGTCAACATGGTGAAACCCTGTCTCTACTAAAAATACAAAAAGTTAGCTGGGCATGGTGGTGCGTGCCTGTAATCCCAGCTACTCAGGAGGTTGAGGCAGGAGAATTGCCTGAACCCAGGAGGCGGAGGTTGTGGTGAGCCGAGATCGCGCCATTGTACTCCAGCCTGGGTAACAACAGTGAAACTCCAAAACAAACAAACAAACAAAAAAACAGTATGGTTTAGGATGAGTTCCATTTTTCTGATATGGGCAACTAGATCAATTGTGCTACTGATATGGTTTGAATCTGTGTCTCCATCCAAATCTCATGTCGAATTGTAATCCCACGTTGAAGGTGGGAGGCAATTGGATCATGAGGGCGGTTTCTCATGGTTTAACATTATCCCCTCTGGTGTTGTCATGGCAATAGTGACTCGTCGTGAGATCTGTTTGTTTAAAAGTGTGACACCACCCCCCCCACCGCGCCTTGCTCCTGCTCCAGCCAGATAAGAGAAGCCTATATCTCCTTTGCCTTCTGCCATGATTCTAAGTTTCCTGAGGCCTTCCCAGAAGCCAAGCAGATGACCAGCATCATGTCTCCTGTATAGCCTGCAGAACTGAGCCAATTATACCTCTTTTCTTTATAAATTACCCAGTCTTAGGTATTTCTTTATAGCAGTGTGAGAATGGACTAATACAAGTACCATTCACCCATCAGGCACAAAGAAAAAATGAATTTGAGGAGAAAATTGCAAGTTCAATTTTTGCATGATTAATTTGAGGGAGCTGCTGAATAGACAGGAATACTTATAAAGTAGGTGGTTCAACACATGGGTCTGGAGCCCAGGAAAGGGCTCTGAGTTAAAGATATAAATTTAGGAATCAGTAGTGTGTAGGTGTAAATTCAAGCCATGGGAGAGGATTAAATTACCCAGAGAGAGGGTACAGAAAGAGATGAGAAGAGTGCTAAGTGCAGAATCTACAGAAAAACAAACACAAGTCTGGGTACGGAAGAGATACCAATCAAAGAGGTATTGAAAACAGAGGAGGGAGGAGAGCTTCCAGAAACACATACATGGTCCTAGAGTCATATGTCGCAAAATATGAGTGGATCGTTCCTAGACACATGCAAATGAATTTAAAACTTTGTTGAATCCTATTGCCCCATTAATGACTCACTCATTTATTTATTTCTTCTACATACTAAACTTCTTGAAAGAGTTGTTTTCCATTTCTGTCTCCAACTCCTCATCTCCAGCTCTTCTCTTAGAAAGTAGCCATGTAGTTTCTGCCTTTTCTAGTTTACTGACCTTGACCTCTCAAGAATCTTCAGAATATCTTATCAATGGCTTTTTCTCATCCCATACTTTTGGAGATGATGCAAAGAAACACCAGTAGGGGGGTAGGGAAATGAGAAAGAAAAGATAACTGGAGCTTAATTCTGCTGGGAACTTTCAGAGTCAGTGTACAGCATAGGCTCAGAGTTATTCTAAGGGGTGAGGAATCTGGCATGTATATATATATATATATTATATATATATATAATATATATATATATATATATATATATATATATATAATATATATATATATATATTATATATATATATATATATATATATCATTAACTCCCCTGCACTTCTGGCTTGACAGTGGCAAGAATAGAATCCAGTGACTAAAGGTCCTAAGACATTAGGAGTCAGGAGTCCTGCCCTATGCAATAAGAACTGAGAAGATATGGACAGGACACTAAATGGGTCTGCCACAACCCTTCTTGGTCTCCCCAACATATTTTACTCTGCCACCCACCCTTTCTTTGATTCCTGTCCTGGTACCCTAACCTGGTTCCTATTTCCACCTTTGCCCTCTCTTCACCTTTAATAGTTACTTTTTTCTTTTATCTACCTCTTAAATAGGAGCAAACTGGAAGGTGGAACTCCATGTGTCAGTCCTCTGTTCTTTATTTCTTTACAGACTCACTTGATTTTTTTTTCTTTCTTTCTTTTTTTTTTTTTTTTTTTTGAGACGGAGTTTCGCTCTTGTTACCCAGGCTGGAGTGCAATGGCGCGATCTCGGCTCACCGCAACCTCCGCCCCCTGGGTTCAGGCAATTCTCCTGCCTCAGCCTCCGGAGTAGCTGGGATTACAGGCACGCGCCACCATGCCCAGCTAATTTTTTGCACCTTTAGTAGAGACGGGGTTTCACCATGTTGACCAGGATGGTCTCGGTTTCTTGACCTCGTGATCCACCCGCCTCAGCCTCCCAAAGTGCTGGGATTACAGGCTTGAGCCACCGCGCCCGGCTTCACTTGATTTTTTTTCTAACTTCACTACCTCAACTCTTGCTTTTATGCAGATTACTCCCAGTATGTTGTATATAATTATGTTCAATGACTTAGCTGTTGAGATCGAGATTTATTTGAAGGTCTTCAAGAAAAAAAAAAACTACTTTGGCTATCTTTTATAACTCAACAGACTGAAAAATCTATAAATGTCTGCTGGGAGTCATTCAAGAATTACACTTCCAGCTGACAGTGTGAGAAGCAGGCTCAATATATGACTCAGCTTGCAATCAATGGAGCATTATGCTTCAAGGAAATGGGAAAGTCTCATACCAATTTAGAATTTGTCACTAAATTTAGTCTGACTCTGTGTCCAGAAAGAAGTGTGGCTCCCTACTGTCAAAAGCTGAGCTCTTGGGATTTTTTTGCCTATTTCCTGGGCAGAGCCATAATTAACACTGTTTGCTCTCAAGAAAAGCAGCACAATGCGTGTTCTCAAATCAAGCCTGTGTGTGTGCGTGTGTGTGTGTGACAGAGAGAGAGAGAGAGAGAGAGAGAGAGAGAGAGAGAAAGGAGGAGATGATCATGTGGTGAATAGGGAAAGGTAGAATGGAAGCATTGGAGCCTAAGGGAAGAATAAAGGGGTGGCATCTGGCTCCATCCATCCTACTGGCTTCTAGGGAGTAGTGGGGAAGTGAGAGAATTTTAGATTTTTAGATTGTGTTCAATCTTTTTCAATTATTGTTTACAAATTTCTTTGGGCCTTTGTCTGATACCTAAGAGGGGAACACTGAAAATTTTACTGGAAACTCTGGGCACGCAGGAGGAACTTGGTAAGAAACCCAAGAATTCTGATTCCTGATTTTTTTTTTTTTTTTTTTTTTTTTTTTGAGACAGAGTTTCACTCTTGTTACCCAGGCTGGAGTGCAATGGCGCGATCTCGGCTCACCGCAACCTCCGCCTCCTGGGTTCAGGCAATTCTCCTGCCTCAGCCTCCTGAGTAGCTGGGATTACAGGCACGAGCCACCATGCCCAGCTGATTTTTTGTATTTTTAGTAGAGACGGGGTTTCACCATGTTGACCAGGATGGTCTCGATCTCTCCACCTCGTGATCCACCCGCCTCGGCCTCCCAAAGTGCTGGGATTACAGGCTTGAGCCACCGCGCCCGGCTGATTCCTGATTTTTTTAATGTGGCCAATTTAAAACATTTTTGGGATTTTGTTTGTTTTCTTTGTAGATATTGAAGATTTTCAGGATTCTGAAACTTCATGAAGCTATGCCCTGGTGTGGACCAACTTTAAAGTGCCATGTTGGCACTCCATAGGCCCTTTTAATCCACAAACTCTAGGATATTGTCCTGAATTGTTTTGAGGATTATTTCCTTCCATTTTCTCTGTTCTTTTTTTCTAGACTCTGTATTTGGATGTTGGATTTCCTGACAGGTTTTCTAATTTTCTTACCTTTTCTGTCCTTTATTCCATCATTTTATCCTTCTGTCCCATGTTATGGGAGACCCTCTTTCAATCCATTTACTGTTTTTTTTTGTTTTTTTTTTTTTTGCTTTTACTATGTTACTTTAAATTTTCAAGGCTTCCTTCATGTTCTCCGAGTATGCCCTTTTATAAACACACCATTTTCCTTTTTCATTGATGTAATATCCATCTCTCTGAAGACTTTTGGTTATTTCATTTTTTTCTTTCTGTTTATTTTTTTTTTTTAGAGGCAAGGTCTTGCTCTGTCATCCAGGCTAGAGTACTGTGGCATGATCATAGCTCACTGTAACTTTGAACTACTGGCTCAAACAATCTCCTTAGCCTCCGAAGTACCTGGGATTATAGGCATGCACTACCACACCTGGCTAATTAAAAAAAAGAACAAAGCCGGGCGCGGTGGCTCACGCCTGTAATCCCAGCATTTTGGGAGGCCGAGGTGGGTGGATCACGAGGTCAAGAGATCGAGACCATCCTGGTCAACATAGTGAAACCCCGTCTCTACTAAAAATACAAAAAATTAGCTGGGCATGGTGGCGTGTGCCTGTAATCCCAGCGACTCAGGAGGCTGAGGCAGGAGAATCGCCTGAACCCAGGAGGCGGAGGTTGCGGTGAGCCAAGATCACACCATTGCACGCCAGCCTGGGTAACAAGAGCAAAACTCCGTCTCAAAAAAAAAAAATAAATAAATAAATAAAAATAAAAAAAGAACAAACAATTTATAGAGACAGAGTCATGCTACGTTGCCTATGCTGGTCTCAAACTTTTGGCCTCATTCAACACACCTGCTTTGGCCTTCCAAAGTGGTGGGTTCACGTACATCAGCCACTGTGCTCGGATTATTTCATGCTTTCTATTTGTTATCTTAATTTAGATGTCCTGAGACAAAACCTTGGATGGTCCGCCCTAGTAGGGCCTGCTTCTAGGAAACACAGGTGGTAAAGGAAAGGTCTGAGTCCTTGGAGGTGCCTCTGAAGAAGGGAATTCTGTGAACCTAGAAAATTTAATCAGTTCCCCAGACCAAAGAGCGTGGGGATTCTTGCAGTTCAGTCCACATTGCCTCCTGGGACTGTGTATCTGCTGAGGTTTACTGGAGATTCTGTAGGGGAAGGTCAGGACTGACAAAGATCAGTTGGTTGGTCAAACTTTAGCCAAGCTCCTAATGCTTCTCTTAGGCCCATTTGTACACTCTTTTGTAAAACCAGTTTTAGCAAGGAACACTGCTAAGTCGGTTTAGTAAGACTCTCCCACACTTGGTATATGATCACCCTCAAGATCTGACCAAGTTCCACATCCTCCACCATCTCCTAGGTGATGTCTGATCACCCTGGCCTATCTTCAGCAAGAATCCTGTTAGGTTGGTTTAGTCAGAATCCTCATCCTCCTTGCCCCTGATGTTTACTTTTTTTTTTTTTTTTGAGATGGAGTCTTGCTGTGTCACGCAGGCTGGAGTACGGTGGCTAGAACTTGGCTCACTGCAACCTCCACCTCCCGAGTTCAGGTGATTCTCCTGCCTAAGCCTCCCAAGCAGCTGGGATTACAGGAGGTCGCCACCACGCCTGGTGAATTTTTATATTTTTAGTAGTGATGGGGTTTTGCCACATTGGCCAGGCTGGTCTCGAACTCCTGACCTCAGGTGATCCACCTGTTGTAAGTAAAATCTGATGCCACAAAAGAAATAGCACTTGAAGATAAATCCTCCCAACAAGGCAGTTTACTTCTATAGAAGAGTTCAGTGCATGGATGGAGCAATGATGGCTGTGGCACACTTGGACAAAGTGGGAAAGGGTACCTACACCTGATGGGGGTTGTCCCTACTGCTGTGTCATCCCCTATTGGCTAGGGTTAGACCGCACAAGCTAGACTAATCCCAATTTGCTATTTTAGAAAGAGCAGGGGTCTGAGCTGGAGTAGCAGGCTGGGTGTTTTAGCAGGAAGGACGGTTAGTGGTGGGTCAGAGCAGGCAGCCAGGGGAGACCTAGGTGACCAGGGTGAGTTAGGATGGAGCAGGGCAGGCAGGGGTGGGGGGACAGATGTGAACTACTGATTAGAACTAATGGAAAAGGTTGTTTACTAGAATTACAAGGAAGTTAAACTTTCAAATAGAAAATTAAAGAATAAGAGAGCTGAACATACTGACATAACTGATTTTTTTGAAGAGAAACTTGGGATTCACTATAGCACACCTGCCTCGGCCTCTCAAAGTGCTGGGATTAACAGGCATGAGAGACTGCACCCAGCTGATGTTTGCTCTTAGTAATTTTTCATTCACTGCCCCAACCCTGCTCCTTGGCTATACATTCCCATTTGCTCATCCATATGTAGTCAGAGTTGAGCCCAATTTTTCTCCTCTACTGCGAGACCTCATTGCAGTGGTCCCTACACCTATCTTGATGATCCTGAATTAAGTCTTACCGTGCTTTAACAAGTATCATGTGGTGGGCATGGTGGCTTATGCCTGTAATTCTAGCACTTTGGGAGACCGAGGCAGGCAAATCACCTGAGGTCAGGAGTTCGAGACCAGTCTGGCTAACATGGTGAAACCCTATTTCTACTAAAAATTTAAAAATTAGCCAGGTGTGGTGACATGCACCTGTAATCCCAGCTACTTGGGAGGCGGAGGCAGGAGAATCACTTGAACTCACGAGACAGAGGTTGTAGTGAGCTGAGATCGTGCCACTGCACTCCAGGCTGGGTGACAAAGCAAGACTCCATCTCAGAACAACAAAACAAGATGAAAACAAAAGCAAAAGCAAAAATAAAAAACAAGTATCATGGAATACTTTTTTCTTTAAGAGGACCCACCTCAGGATTTTGTCCTGCGTGCTCCTGATCACTCTGCAGCTCTCTGCCTATGCTATACCTCTTCCTTAACCCCATTCAACCTGAATGAGTGTCTCCTGGTGATCTTTCTTGCTCTAAAAGATAAAAACTCTTTACTGATAACTTCTCATTCATGAATTTTTTTTCTTTTTTTTTGAAACGGAGTTTTGCTCTTGTTGCCGAGGCTGGAGTGCAATGGCGAAATTTCGCTCACTGCAACCTCCACCTCCCAGCGATTCTCCTGCCTCAGCCTCCCGAGTAGTTGAGATTACAGGCATGTGCCTCTACACCTGGCTAATTTTGTATATTTAGTAGAGATGGGGTTTCTCCATGTTGGCCAGGCTGGTCTTGAACTCCTGACCTCAGGTGATCTACCCACCACGGCCTTCCAAAGTGCTGGAATTACAGGCATGAGCCATTGTGCCCAGCCTCATTCATGAACTTTTAAAAACAAAATCAGTTTCTTAGAATATCTTAGAAGGTTGGAGATGAAAAAAGCTTAGAAAACATCAGTTTTAACTCTGCCATTTTAGAGCTGAGGAACTGGTAGGTCCAGAGGGGTTAATTGGTTTGCTCAGGGTCACACAGCTGCTGAGCAGCAGAGCTAACAATAGTCTTCCATCCCTCCTCAGGAGCCTGTGCCTAACATCGCCTGCTGTGTGGGCAGGCTGCCAGTCTGCAGGTCCACATCTCCTTAAAGATCATTAAGGTGGTTCATAAACCACCTTACAGCTGAAGCAGATTTCACTCTAATTTTATCACATTTGTTATTATTACTTGTAATATTAAATACCCACAATAAGCAGTCATATCTTGAGTTTCAAAATGAAAGAGTCCTTCCAGATTAATGGAGAGATATGTTATTCGGCATTTAGGACATTTGGTGGCAGGCTGACTGTTCTTTGCCATTAGGCCCCCAATACTTCCATTGGGCCTACATCTGGTGACTCCTCACAGCAGATTACCTCCCCACCCCATTGCCTTTTGTTTGTATTTTCATAGTTAAATCTGAACAGAGGACTCCTAGGTAGTGGATTCTACTGTATCAAGTGCAACTACTGGATATTATTTAAACGTTTTTTTTTTCTAGAGCACAGATCAGGAGTCAGAAAGGATCTTCATGGGGAAGTACTGACCACAGGAGAGAGTTGCCAAGATTAAGATGCTTCTGTTTTGCATTAATTGTTGTTGTTGTTGTTGTTGTTGTTGTTGTTGTTTTTAGTATTCTGTTCAATAAATGCTTGTTGAGCAGTAAGTCAAATCGGATTTAGTAGATATCAGAGGCGGTAGATGTTTTGGGCCACTCAGCACAAATTTCCCCTTTTCTTGGAACTGCCATCTAATATTTATTCTCAGGGTCCAAGTACCTCAGGGAAATGCTATCTCTCTTCTGCTTTAGAAATTGGATACTGATATGGGATATGATGCTATCTTAAGTTAATAAACACCAGCCTATAACCACAATGATTGGATAGGGAAGAGAAAGTCCAGCCAGACTCAACTCTGGACTTTGGTTCAATCACTGGGAGTGGAGAAGTGTTCTTCCGTTCATGTGAACAGGAAAGCCTAGGGGTCCAGGAGTCTTTGATAGCCATCTTGGAATGATGAGGAGAGAAGCCTGACGGAATGAAACCAACAATGAAGAAGTAGAATTGAGAAACAGAGAGAAACTGGGTTTTGATCTTGTCATTTTAGGAGCTAAATAAAGCCTGGCCTGGAGCTCTGGGCTGTTCAATTACATGAACACTTATATTCCCTTATTGCTTGAATCAGCCTGCTTTACTTAATTTAAAAGAATATATCAAGGCTAGTCTCATGCCTATAATCCCTTTGGGAGGCCGAGGTGGGTGGATCACTTGAGGCCAGGAGTTCAAGACAACCCTGACCAACATGGTGAAACCCCATCTCTACAAAACATTAGCCGAGTGTGTGTGGTGGCAGGTGCCTGTAATCCCAGCTACTCAATAGGCTGAGACAGGAGAATCACTTGAACCCAGGAGGCAGAGGTTGCAGTGAGCTGAGATTGCACCAGTGCACTCCAGCCTGGGCAACAGAGAATGATTGTCTCAAAAAAAAAAAAAAAAAAAAAAATCAACATGTTCTTCTCTTTTCCATTTCTACATATATGACTTCTCTATAGTGAGCCACAAGTATCTACCAACCACTGGAGGTGGGGATGGAGATTAGTACTACTAAAAAAAAAAAAAGAATTAATTTAGGAAAAAGAAGAGTCAAAGTTCAGCTTTTTACTTGCGTGCAGAAAGGGGAGACAGTGAAGTAAGTAGGCAGACCCTGCGATCATGATTTTAACCTTCAGGCAGAAATTCCAATAAGGCTATTAAATTGTGAAAAAAGCTGAAAGTAGAAGGTCTTGGATTCCACTTTCTCTTTGGAAATATGACAGGAGAAAGCCTCATAGGGTAGCTCTGCACCAACATAGAATGGCTAAAGCAGAGTAAAAGAGCAACATGGCAGAGACAAACAGAGTGAGGCCTGAGTTGACAGTCCTGACCCTATTCAGGTTTTAGCACGGTATGGAAGGGACCCAGAAGTTACTGCATGCACTGTTAAGTACTTAGAAAGTAGCTGATGGTGCTAGCTAGTCTCGCAGAAGGTTGTCATGGTGGCAACAAAGTGACCCTGTAGCCAAACCTGCAGGCAAATTACCTGGGCTGGGAATTCTCTGGAAGTCACAGCCAGACATCAGGGGGATCAACAGTGCCAGTGTGAACCAGAGATAAGCTGTCTTCTTGCATTGGCTTGACTTTCCCTATCAATGATTCCTCATGTGATTTAAAGTGTTTTAATTGTACTCATATTCTTCTCTGAGAGTACCATGTAGTGTGGGTGGTGAAATACTTGACAGTGTTTATGCATTTGCATTTTTTAGCCAACTTTTGGTTGTTTTTTTTTTTTTTTTAGAGACAGGGTCTTGGTTTATGGCCTAGTCTGGAATGTACTAGCATGATCCTAGCTCACTGCATCCTTGAACTCCTATGCTCAAGTGATCCTCCCACCTCAATCTCCTGAGTAGCTAGGATTACAGGTGTGTGCCATGACACCTGACTAACTGTTTTAACTTTTGTAGTGATGACGCTTTGCTATGTTACCCAGGCTGCTCTTGAATTTCTGGTCTCAAGCGATCCTCCTGCCTCAGCCTCCCAAAGTGCTGGGATTACAGGTGTGAGCACCTGGCCCAAGTTAACATATTTTTTGTGGTAAAATATGCATAATATAAAATTTACCATTTTCATCATTTAAAAATTTTTAAACTTCATTTTATGATTTAATTTGTAAGACTAATAAAAATACCAGAAAAGGCAATTAAAATCATAAAGATAGTATTAATTTTTTTTTTTTTGAGATGGAGTCTTGCTTCGTTGCCCAGGCTGGAGTACAGTGGTATAGTCTCAGCTCACTGCAACTTCTGCCTCCCGGGTTCAAGTGATTCTCCTGCCTCAGCCTTACGAGTAGCTGGGATTACAGGCGTCCAGCATGACGGCTGGCTAATTTTTGTATTTTTAGTAGAGAAGGGGTTTCACCATGTTGGCCAGGCTGGTCTTGAACTCCTGACCTCAGGTGATTCACCCACCTCGGCCTCCCAAAGTGCTGGGATTAAGGGTGTGAGCCACTGCACCTAGTGACCAGGTCCTTCTTAGATTTCTGACTGAAGCTGCAGTGTAGACCCTTTTCGAATTTCTCATATTGAGTGACAGAGAATTGATGCCTCTGGTCTCCAGAAATATCCTTTCTCATGAGAGGAGCCAAAATGGGCCATCTTATCATTTTCCATAGTGGTATAATTTGCACTAGGATAATGCTTTATCACATCAAAAGAGCTATACTAGATAATTTTTTCCGTAGTTTCTTCTGACACGTCTGTCTCTATTTAACAGCTTCTGAATTCACACCTTGAATTCTCTTTCATGTCTTTATAAAATAGGCAAAAGATACAAAACCATTTCCTTTTCTCCTGTCAACCCTTAACATAGTCATACCAGAAACCAAAACACACCTTTGCAGCTATGAATTTATCTAGGAACTCTTCCCAGGTTCCAGACTCTGGGTGCATTTTTGCCAACTGGTAGAAATAATAATAAAGGCCAGGTGCGGTGGCTCAAGCCTCTCATCTCAGCAGTTTGGGAGGCCAAGGTGGGCAGATCACCTTAGGTCGGGAGTTCAAGACCAACCTGACCAAAATGGAGAAATCCCATCTCTCTTTTTTTTTTTTTTTTTTTTTTTTTTTTGAGACAGAGTTTTGCTCTTTACCCAGGCTGGAGTGCAATGGCGCAATCTCGGCTCACCGCAACCTCCGCCTCCTGGGTTCAGGCAATTCTCCTGCCTCAGCCTCCCGAGTAGCTGGGATTACAGGCACGCACAACCATACCCAGCTAATTTTTTGTATTTTTAGTAGAGACGGGGTTTCACCTTGTTGACCAGGATGGTCTCGATCTCTTGACCTCGTGATCCACCCGCCTCGGCCTCCCAAAGTGCTGGGATTACAGGCTTGAGCCACCGCGCCCGGTTAGAAATCCCATCTCTACTAAAAATACAAAATTAGCCATGCGTGGTGGCTCATGCCTGTAATCCCAGCTACTCTGGAGGCTAAGGCAGGAGAATTGCTTGAACCTGGGAGGCAGCGATTGCAGTGAGCCGTGATTGTGTCATTGCACTCCAGCCTGGGAAACAAGAGTGAAACTTCGTCTTAAAAAAAAAAAAAAAAAAAAAAAAAAAAAAAAAAAAAAACCTGGGCATGGTGGCTCACACCTCCAACTCCAACACTTTGGGAGGCCAAGGCAGGTGGATCATGAGGTCAGGAGACTGAGACAAGCCTGGCCAACATGGTAAAACCCCGTCTCTACTAAAATACAAGAAATCAGCCAGGCATGGTGGTGCATGCCTGTAGTCACAGCTACTCAGGAGGCTGAGGCAGGGGAATTGCTTGAACCTGGGAGGTAGAGGCTGCAGTGAGCTGAGATCGTGCCATTGCACTCCAGCCTGGAGTCAGAGCAAGACTCCATCTCAAAAAAAAAAAGAAATAATAGTAAGACATAGCCGAATCTTTGACATTTCATGCCATGTAGATTACCTTGCAGTCATTCTTCTGAAATAAAGAAGGGAAAAGTTGAATTTGTAGGTATGTTTTCACTAATCAAGGAGATTACATGTTTTTCAACTGCTCAACACCACTTGTGAGTCTGGGAATTATAAATTCCATGAAAGGCACTTGGTTGTGTATTGTAACCCATTTACATTTCTCTGCATCCCCATTGCTATAGATCAAATTCAGTGTTTCACTGATCTAGTTTTGGGACAGGTGGAGGCCAGACGGTCATTTGGTTGTACCTCAAGCAACTCCATCTGGGACCTCTCCTCAGCAATGCTCCAGACAAGGAGAATACGCCGAACATCCACTAATTCCCTCATGAAGCTATTCTGCTTGCCAATTTGAGAAGATTTTTCTGAAGTGTATTTTTTTTCTTTTGAGATGGAGTCTTGCTCTGTTGCCCATGCTGGAGTGCAGTGGCATGATCTCGGCTCACTGCAACCTCTGTCTCCCGGGTTCAAGCGATTCTCCTGCCTCAGCCTCCTGAGTAGCTGGGACTACAGGTGCGTGCCACCACGCCTGGCTAATTTTTTGTATTTTTAGTAGAGACAGGGTTTCACTGTGTTAGCCAAGATGTTCTGGATCTCCTGACCTGGTGATCTGCCCGCCTTGGCCTCCCAAAGTGCTGGGATTACAGGCATGAGCCACCTCGCCAGGCCCAAAGTGCAGTTTTTTATCTTCCTTTGTTTTCAAGCTTTTTCAGCTCTACCCCTGCCTTATCTCATTCAAATATCTTTATTAATTTATGTATTTATTTATTTATTGAGATGGAGTTTCGCTCTGTCACCCAGGCTGGAGTGCAATGGCATGATCTCGACTCACTGCAACCTTTGCCTCTCAGACTCAAGTGATTATCCTGTGCCTGGCCTCATTCAAATATTTTTTATTTAAAAAGATTATAGGGTGGGTGCAGTAGCTCATGCCTATAATCCCAGGACTTTGGAAGGCAAAGGCAGGTGGATCACTTGAGGCCAGGAGTTCGAGACCAGCCTGGCCAACATGGTGAAACCCCCATCTCTACTAAAAATACAAAAAATTAGCTCATGGTGGCACAGGCCAGTATTCCCAGATACTAGAAGAACGGCTTAAACCTGAGAGGCAGAGGTTGCAGTAAGCTGAGATCAGCCACTGCACTGTAGCCTGGGTGACAGTGACTTTGTCTCAAAGAAAAAGAAAAAAAAAAAGAAAGAAAAAAAAAAGAAAGAAAAAAAGGACCTGGTACAGTGGCTCACTCTTGTAATCCCAGAACTTTGGGAGGCCCAGGAGGCTGGATCACTTGAGGTCAGGAGCTTAAGACAAGCCTGACCAACATGGCGAAACCCCTTCTCTACTAAAAATACAAAAAAAGTAGCCAGGCATGGTGGCAGGTGCCTGTAATCTCAGGTACTAGGGAGGCTAGGGCAGGAGAATGGCTTGAACCTGGGAGGCAGAGGTTGCAGTGAGCCAAGATCACGCTATTGCACTCCAGCCTGGGTGACAAGAGTGAGGGTCCTTCTCAAAAAAAAAGAAAAAGAAAAAGAAAAAAAGATTATGGTTATGGTTCAAACTATTTGGCAAAAGACAGACAAAATTATAGGCTATGCATGGTGGCTCACGCTTGTAATGCTAGCACTTTGGAGGCCGAGGCGGGCAAATCACCAGAGGTCAGGAGTTTGAGATCAGCCTGGCCAATATGGTGAAACCCCATCTCTACTAAAAATACAAAAATTAGCCAGGCGTGGTGGCGGGCGCCTGTAATCCCAACTACTTGGGAGGCTGAGGCACGAGAATCACTTGCTTCCAGGAGGCATACTTGATGTGCCTAACTTTTTCTTATTTATTTATTTTTTAAATATTTCTAGGCTACGTTTGGAAGTTTTTTCAAATGGTCATAAGTCTCCACAAACTTTTCCAATATATTTATTGAAAAAAAAAAAAAGCCCACATACAAGTGAATCTGTCTAATTCAAACTGATGTTGTTCAAGAGTCAACTGTATTGAGCTTTGTATCTGATTGTGAGAGTGAAGCTGATGATGTTAATAAGAGGACATAAGTATCTCCACAATGGTAATGAGGAGTTCTGGTAACTTATTCAGGGCTTTGAGGATTCTAGTTCTTTGCTGGGATCAGAAAAGGGGCCTTTTTACCTAAATAAAAGCTATGAGTATATGAGAACTCAGACCAAAATACGTTTTTAAAATATTTTCTGATATCTCTTTGTATAGGAACAGCAATATATTTCACTTTATTTGTTTGTTTATTTATTTTTTGAGACAGAGTCTTCCTGCAATGCCCAGACTAGAATGCAATGGTGCGATCTCAACTCACTGCAACCTCTGCTTCCTGGGTTCAAGCAATTCTTCTGCCTCTGCCTCCCGAGTAGCTGAGATTACAGGTGCATACCACCATGCTCAGCTAATTTTTGTATTTTTGGTAGTTATGGGGTTTCACCATATTGGCCAGGATTGTCTCGAACTCCTTGGCCTCCCAAAGTGCTGGGATTACAGGTGTGAGCCACTGCGTCAGCAAACATTTCACTTTATTTTTTAAGTTAAAGGAACATTTTAGTTACTTTGCTGTCATTTTCAAAAGAAACACTAGTTTGTTAACCCAAAAAATACTGGAAAGTAATATATATCTTAACTGAAGTTGTCTTGAGAGGTACCTGTAGTGGATATTTTATTTTTTCACCTGTTCATTACTATATGGTGTCTTCTGGTAAAAGAATCTTCATTTTCTTTTGGAGGATGACCTCTCCCCCTTTTTTTTTGAGATGGAGTTTTGCTCTTGTTGCCCAGGCTGGTGTGCAATGGCATGATCTCAGCTCACTGCAACCTCCACCTCCTGGGTTCAAGGGATTCTCCTGCCTCGACCTCCTGAGTAGCTGGGATTACAAGCATGTGCCACCACACCCAGCTAATTTTGTACTTTTAGTAGAGGTAGGGTTTCTCCATGTTGGTCAGGCTAGTCTCAAACTTCTGACCTCAGGTGATATGTCTGCCTTGGCCTCCCAAAGTGCTGAGATTACAGGTGTGAGCCACCATGCCCGGCCCTGTCTCTAGATTAAGGTATATGAATTTGCCAATGAGACATAAGCTCAAGATTTTATTGAAACTACTGGGAAATAAGTGCTCTGTTTCTTTTGGAATGTTTAGCTATAAGGATGATATAAGTTGAACATTGGGGAAAGGTGGCAAGAAATCACTATGTGAGAACAAACTCTTTGAAGTCAACAAAGAGAAAATGAGAGACTATGTCCTGATGTCATTGTTTGCATTCCTGGATATAGGCATATCTGAAGTTACCTATCTATGGATTTTTCAGTTATTAAGCCAAATACATTCCTTTTCTTAAATCGGCCTGAGTTTAAATTTTTGACACTTGTAAGGAAAAGCCCTATGTATCATAGCACAAAATAATTCCATTTATTACACATCACAAAATGTCTAAAAATCCTCTTTCATATCTTTCTATACCTTAGTCTCACTCAGAATGTCAGCTGTGCTAAATCCCTAGTCTCTCTCAAAACTTGAAGAAACCGTCTCTCCTAAAGTCAACTCATTCTAGGTCTTTTTTTCTTACTCTCTTACTCAAAACTTTGCTGGCTGTCTTCCTCATGCCCACTCCATCCATCCCACCTTCTCCAAAACAAAAAATCTAACTGAGCCTTGCAGATCAGCCTAGTCTTCAGAGGCTCCTTTTGCTTCTTTACCTCTATTCCTTATTGAGATCAGCACAATTAATGCCTGTCTGAACAACAAATGATCCTTTCTCTTGGGAAGGGTGAAAGTATGGAAATATTTACATGTTAAATGTTCTGTTCTGGTCTCATTTGTATTCAGTACAAATAGTGTTTGCTTGGACATTAATTCTATTTGCAAATAGCTACAGCTGGAGGTCCCTTTGGGTAAGTCTTGCTAAGATACCGCACTGGTAGGTTTTTTGTTTATTTGTTCATTTTGTTTTTGTTTAGTTTTTTTAAGGGGATGGGGAAGGAATCAAAGTAGTCAAATCAGTTTTGGTTGTTTTTACAAGCCTGAGAAATGGTCAAATTCTGGATTCAGACCAAGCACACCATAGTGTGCTAGAGGCAATTTAATGACTTCCCACTCTCTTGCCTTTTCCCCCACTCTTTGGGAACATTCTTGGGTTTTCTACAGAAACAGCAGAGTCTCTCAATTGACAATTGCTTCACTCAGCAGTTTCTTGTTAAGCACATTTATCAGACACTGTGCCCAGGACACTCTCAAGTGTCCTAAGAATATTGACTCATTCAAAAGCAGCCCAGCTGTAGTTGGGAGAGCACCAGCACTTGCTCTATAAAGATCTAAATTGTCTCTCTACCTCAAGAGGAATCCGAAATCCTATTATGCCGGACACTGAAATGATCCCCAGCCATTTTGTGATCACACTGTTTGTGAGCATCCTGAATTCCATTTTTGGGTCTACTTAAACTGGCACCCTCGGGCTATGGGGCCCAGTGGGGAGACCACCTAGCATGCTGGCTGCCTGGAGCCCAGGGAACTGTCAAGATGGCTCTGGAAGACTTCTCACCTTTTAAAAGCCCCGTATTTCTTTTACATATCTTTTTGTCCTCATGAATTTTACCAACCGAAATGGACTAAAATCTATTATAGTGTCCTGGAAAGGTGGGGAAAAGATGGGATAGTTGAAGAGAGTTTAATAAAGGGACTATTTAAAAAGGTGTGGATCGGCGCTGGGTGGGTGGCTCACGACTGTAATCCCAGCACTTTGGGAGCCCCAAGCGGGCAGATCACAAGGTCAGGAGATCAAGACCATTCTGGCTAACACGGTGAAAATCTGTCTCTACTAAAAGAAAAAAAAAAAAAAAAAATAGCTGGATGTGGTGGAGCGGGCCTGTAGTCCCAGCTAGTCGGAAGACTGAGGCAGGCTGCAGTGAGCCGAGATCACTCCACTGCACTCCAGCCTGGACGACAGAGCAAGACTCAAAAAAAAAAAAAAAGGTGTGGATGGGGTTAAAGGAAACCTCCGGGTGCCATTACCCACCCCAGGCCTGAAGGGGCAAGTGTAGTTAGTGGTAACCAGGACCTGGAGAAAACTGCAGGAGAGGGCCACAGGATGGGAATAACAGCTTTCAGTTGAAGAACATAGTCACTGCAAACAGGGTGGCCCCCTGGGGATGCATGGGAGGTCCCGAATCACATCCTGCCTTCTGATCTGCAGGTGCCTCCCACTTGCCAAAGCCAATTGAAAGCCAGATTTTAGTTGATGTGGCCCATAATGTTCAGTCCTGAATCACAGCAGAGTGGAGAGTGGGTCTGAAGGGACAGAGGAAAAACCAGCAGGCACCTCCTGTTTTTTATTTATTTATTTATTTTTCCCACAGCCAGCACCTCACTCTTTCTTGTCTGTCCCAGGGTTTTAGCTTTCCTGCCCATCCCTGGACCCATAGAATCCACTGCTTTGATGACTAGTGTATTTCCAAGAGGCTATATTCGCTACACTTGGGACTGGGGCATATGGAAGTGGGTAGGAGAACCAGCTGTGCAGTATCCAGACCCTTCCCTCAAAGATCTAATCAGTAAAATGGCGGATGGACTCGGGGATGCCCGAAGACTTTTCCGGACCACGATTTTCCGATGCTGTACGCATATTTAAACACCAAGTAAAATCGACCTGAGACTTTTAAGAGCAAACTTGGGTGGAAATGGACAGAAACTGCCTCCCTGCCCACTCGCAGAGGATTACATCGCCCTATCAGACAGGCGATGGCTTCAAACAGGCGCCCTCCAAGGGCGTAAACAGAGGGGCCCCCGCAGGCGGCTTCCCGGACTTAGACCCTCCTACCGCGCGGGTAAGGGAAGTCCTTCAGTTCAGGCACAAACCCCGGGCGCCCCCCACAGCCTTCGACTCCGGCGCCACTCAGGTTGAGGGGTGGGGGCGGCGGAGAGCGCAGGCGCAGAGTCCGCGCCGGCGGCGCCCCTCTCGCGCCACACCCCTCCGGGCAGCGCCTGCCTGGCTTTTCCCCGGCGAGCGCACGCCCGCCTTAGTCGCTTCCCGGGCTCCGTGCGCACCTTCCTCGCCTCGACACGCAGGTAACCGGGACCCGGGAGCCGGTCAGCGGCGGCGGACTGGGACCTTGGTCCTGCCCGCCCGGCCGCCCCCACAGGGGAGTGAAAGCGGACCTCGAACCCCGCACAGCCGCGTTTAGTAGCTGTACCTAAGGGGCAGAGCAGTCTTTTCGGGTATGGGCCGGGCTGGGGGCGACGCTCCCCGCCCCTTTGCAGACCTCGGGGTGCTCAGCACAACGCTGGAAAGGCCGCGGGGCCCGCAGTTCTCTTCGCTGCGCTCTGGAGAACCAGGACGCGGGGACGGCTGGGCTACAGCTCTGTTGCCCTTTTCTTGCCGCCGTCGCGCGTCTGGGCCCTCCCGCAGCGTCCATGTTGAAGGCAGGAGGCTGTTGCTTTCCTCTCGCCCAGTAGCCCACCCAAGCAAGCGTGAGTCCCTGTGGCGTCATGGGATCAATTTCAAATAGAAGTTTTAAAAAAGGCTGGATGGTTTTAGAAATATGGCCAAATTGTATTTTCCATTACTCTCTTGTCTCATGTCCATGACTCTTGAAAGCCAGTCTATGTGCGCTGAGATTTTCGTGGTACATCGACGGTTTGTAGACATCTTTTCCCAAGGGAAGACGACGGCCAGGGATTAGTGGAGGAAGGGCCAGGACACTGCCGAGAGTGGCGCCGGAGGCTCGGGACAAGTCCACTCAGCCTCCAGCAGCCACAGGGAGGAAAACACGAATCTTTCCTGACAGTCCTCTGGGCTCTATAGAATTTCTACGCCACGTGCATCCATTTGGCCTTATTTGAGAGGAGGAGAGGGAAGAAGGGTCGCGCTGGAAGGAGACTCGTTTGGGGGCTGGTGAGGGCTCAACGCGCACGTTCATCTCGGGCTAGGTTTTCTCCCGGCTCCGCGAGGAGCGAGGCGGAAACCTCGCGTCCGAGTGACGACCGAGGGCCCGGAGATAGTAACTAACGCCCCGGGTCCAGAGGGCTGGGGGAAGATCCTGGCGGGGGCGATCTCCCGCAGCTGTTCCGCGGGACTTGGACAAGGCTTGCCCGTGTCCGTGGTGCTGAAGTGTCTCGCGCGCCCTAGTCAACTGACTTCCTGGGCCGCAGCCTTCGTTGCCTTTCTACTCTGCACCTTTGCCAAAAATAGCTCGTCTCCACTGCAGGTGGCCAGAGTGGAGCAGGCCCGACACCGAAACCCTTTGCAGACGGGTTGAGGCTGGTTTCCTGAACATAACATGAAAGCAAATGTGGCTTGCCTTGGAGGTACAGATGAGCATATGCATAACAGATTTGATTACCTATGAGAAAGTACACACCATGAGCATAAACAAGAATTCTCACATATACTTATGAAAGATACAGGTATGTGTATTTACACACAAACATAACACACATGCAAATACACTTATCCCTTTTCAAAACCATCATATACTAGAAGCCACACGTTTTTCAGAGCTTTTGTAATCCATCTTTATTTTTTGACACCACTAGTAAATGTGAACTCTGCAGAACCATTTATTTTCATAATCATCTGTTCCAAAGGCACAGAGCCTTTGGATTCAAGTGTTTGGTATTTGGCTGAGCAATTAAGTATTTACACTCATTTAAATTCCAGAACAAAGTCTAGGAAGATGTAAAATTGATATTGATACCCAAAAAAATCCTTAAAGGAAGCTTAAGGAAAATGAATTAATGTAAATTTTAATAAAAACAACTTGTAAATAATCTTATAGAAATTTATAATCTGAATAACATATGACTAAAATGTATCATAATGCAGACAACTTTAAATATGTTAGTGGTATATGGTTTGTGAAATTCTTAAAGATTACATTTGTATTTTTCAAAAACATTGGTATTTTTTCTTCAAAAAATATATGCTCATTGTAAAAAATGTAGGTAATGGAGAAATGCTTAAACATAGAAAACCATTGTAAGTAGATTTTCATTTAAATGAACACACATACATTTTAAATGGACCAATCCTCTATTGGTTGCATTTTTGCTATATAATTTATAATTAATGTCTTTCAAACTAATACGTATAAAATTAGGTCATCATTATTAAGGGTTGCATAATATTGATCTGTATGGACAGAATAAGTTATTTAAACAATCCCATAATAACATTTATTTCCAATTTTCTGGTCTTTAAAAAAATTATTGTGGAAAGAATATATAACATGAAATCTGTCTTCTGAACAGTTTTTTTTTTTTTTTTTTTGAGATAGTGTCTGGCTTGTTGGCCAGGCTAGAGTGCAGTGGCATGATCTCGGCTCACTGCAACCTCTGCCTTCAGGTTCAAGTGATTCTCCCCCCTTAGCCTCCCAAGTAGCTGGATTACAGGCGCCTGCCACCACACCCTGCTAATTTTTGTATTTTTAGTAGAAACGGGGTTTCACCACGTTGACCAAGCTGGTCTTGAACTCCTGACCTCTGGTAATCCGCCTGTCTCGGCCTCCCAAAGTGCTGGGATTACAGGTGTGAACCACTGCGCCCAGCCTACTCTCTATCTCCATGAGTTCAGTTGTTTTGATTTTTAGATCCCACAGATAAGTGAAAACATTAGAAGTTTGTCTTTCTGTGCCTGGCTTATTTCACTTAACATGATGACCTTCAGTTCCATCCATGTTGTTGCACATGACAGGATCTCATTCTTTTGTATAGCTAAATAGTACTCCATTATGTATAAGTATATGTAAAGAAACTCTGGTTTCTGTATCCGTTCATCTGTTGATGGACACTTAGGTTGCTTACAAATCTTGGCTATTGTGAATAGTGCTGCAACAAACATGGGAATGCAGATACCTCTTCACTATACTGATTTCCTTTCTTTTGGTTATATACCCAGCAGTGGGATTGCTGCATTGTATGGTAGCTCTATTTTTAGTTTCTTGAGGCACCTCCAAACTGCTCTTCATAGTAGTTGTACTAACTAATATTCTCACCAACAATGTATAAGGGTTCCCTTTCTCCACATCCTTGCCAGCATTTGTTATTGCCTGGCTTTTGGATAAAAGCCATTTTAACTGGAGTGGGATGATATATCTTATTGTAGTTTTGATTTGCATTTCTCTGATAATCAATGATGTTGAGTACTTTTTCTTTTCTTTTTTTCCTGAATGGAGTCTCACTCTGTCACCTAGGCTGGAGTGCAGTAGTACGATCTTGGCTCACGGCAGCCTCTGCCTCCTGGATTCAAGCTGTTCTCCTGCCTCAGCCTCCCGAGTAGCTGGGACTACAGGTGCCCGCCACCATGCCTGGCTAATTTCTGTATTTTCAGTAGAGATGGTGTTTCACCATATTGGCCAGGCTACTCGAACTCCTGACCTTGTGATCCTCCCATCTTGGCCTCCCAATGTGCTAGGATTATAGGCGTAAGCCACCATGCTCAACAGTTGAGCATCTTTTCATTTATCTGTTGGCTATTTATATGTCTTCTTTTGAGAAATGTTTATTCAGATCTTTTGCCCATTTAAAATTTAGATTATTATTTTTCTTACAGAGTTGTTTGCCATTCCGTATGTATTCTGGTTATTAATCCCTTGTCAGATGGGTAGTTTGCAAATATTTTCTCCCTTTCTGTGGGTTGTCTTTTCACTTTGTTGACTGTTTCCTTTGCTGTACAGAAGCTTTTAAACTTGATGTGATCCCATTTATTTTTGCTTTGTTTGCCTGTGCTGGTGGGTTTTTTTTTTTTTTTTTTTTTGAGACAGAGTTTCGCTCTTGTTACCCAGGCTGGAGTGCAATGGTGCGATCTCGGCTCACCGCAACCTCCGCCTCTTGGGTTCAGGCAATTCTCCTGCCTCAGCCTCCTCAGTAGCTGGGATTACAGGCACGCGCCACCACGCCCAGCTAATTTTTTGTGTTTTTAGTAGAGACGGGGTTTCACCATGTTGACCAAGATGGTCTCGATCTCTTGACCTTGTGATCCACCCGCCTCGGCCTCCCAAAGTGCTGGGATTACAGGCTTGAGCCACCGCGCCCGGCCGCTGGTGGGTTTTACTCAAATTTTTGCCCAGACAAATGTCCTGGAGAGTTTCCCCAAGTTTTCTTGTAGTAGTTTTATAGTTTGAGGGCTTTTATTTAAGTCTTTATTCCATTTAATTTGATTTTCTATATGCTGAGTGATAGGGGTCTAGTTTCATTATTCTGCTAATGGATATTGTTTTCCCAGTATCATTTATTGAAGAGACTGTCCTTTCTCCAATGTATGTTTTTGGCACCTTTGTGGAAAATGAGTTTACTGTAGCTATATGGATTTGTTTCTGGGTTCTCTATTCTGTTCTATGGGTCTGTTTTTATGTTAGTACCATACTGTTTTGGTTGTAATAGCTCTGTAGTATAATTTGAATTCAGGTAATGTAATTCCTCCAGTTGTTGTTGTTGTTGTTTGTTTGTTTTTTGTTTGTTTAGGATAGCTTTGGCTATTCTAGGTCTTTTGTGGTTCCATATAGATTTCAGGAATTTTTTTTTAATTTCTGTGAAAAATGTCATTGCTATTTTAGCAGGAATTGCATTGAATCTGTAGATTGCTTTGGGTAGTATAGACATTTTAACAATACTGATTCTTCCAATCCATGAACATGAAATATTTTTCCAGTTTTTGGTGTGTCCTCTTAAATTTCTTTCACAAATGTTTTATAGTTTTCTTTGTAATGATCTTTCACTTCTTTGGTTAATTTTTTTTTTTTTTTTTTTTTTTTGGGACGGAGTTTCACTCTTGATACCCAGGCGGGAGTGCAATGGCGCGATCTTGGCTCACTGCAACCTCCGCCTCCTGGGTTCAGGCAATTCTTCTGCCTCAGCCTCCTGAGTAGCTGGGATTACAGGCACGCGCCACCATGCCCAGCTAATTTTTCTTTCTTTTTTTTTTTTTTTTTTTTTGTGATGGGGTTTCACCATGTTGACCAGGATGGTCTCGATCTCTTGACCTCGTGATACACCCGCCTCAGCCTCCCAAAGTGCTGGGATTACAGGCGTGAGCCAACGCGCCCAGCTTCTTTGGTTAATTCTTAGATATTTAATTTGATTTGTGGCAATTGTAAATGTGTTTGCTTTTTTGATTTCCTTTTCAGATTGTTCACTGTTGGCATACAGAAATGCTACTGATTTTTGTATGTTGATTTTATATCCTGCAACTTTACTGAATTTGTTGATCAGTAAACAATAGTTTAATAATAAATTCTAAAGTTTTAACAGTTTTTTTGGTGGAGTCTTTAGGTTTTTCCAAACATAAGATCATACCATTTGCAAACAAGGATAATTAGGCGTCTTCTTTTCCAGTTTAGATGTCCTTTATTTATTTATTTCATCTGATTGCTGTAGCTAGGACTTCCAGTACTGTCTTGAATAATGGTAGTGAAAGTGGCCATCCTTTTTCCAGATCTTACAGGAAAGGCTTTCAGTTTTTCCACAGCCATTCAATATGATACTAGCTTTACTAGCTGTGGGTCTATCGTATATGACCCTTTTTTTTTTTTTTTTTTTTTTGTGAGACAGAGTCTTGCTCTATTGCCCCAGCTGGAGTGCAGTGTGCAATCTTGGCTCACTGCAACCTCTGCCTCCCAGATTCAAGTGATTCTGATGCTTCAGATTCCCAAACAGCTGGGACTACAGGCACACACCACCTTGCCAGGCTAATTTTTTGTGTTTTTAGTAAAGGCAAGATTTTGCCATGTTGGCTAGGCTGATCTCAAACTCCTGGCCTCAAGTGATCTGCCCATCTCAGCCTCCCAAAGTGCTGGGATTACAAGTGTGAACCACCATGCACGGCCATGTATGGCTTTTATTATATTGGGATATGTTCCTTCTGTGCCCAGTTTGTTGAGGATTCTTATCATGAAGGGATGTTGAATTTTATCAAATGCTTTTTCATCATTAATTGAAATGATTATATGGTGTTTCTCCTTCATTCTGTTGATATAATTTATCACACTGATTCATTCACAACATGTTGAACCATGCTTGCATCCCTGTTTTGTTTTTGCTTTTGTTTTGAGATGGAGTCTTGCTCTGTTGCCCAGACTGGAGTGCAGTGGCATGATCTCAGCTCACTGCAACCTCCGCCTCCAAAGTTCAAGTGATTTTCCTGCCTCAGCCTCCCAAGTAGCTGGGACTACAGGTGCCCGCCACCATGCCCGACTGATTTTTGTATTTTTGGTAGAGACAGGGTTTCACCATATTGGCCAGGCTGGTCTCAAACTCCTTACCTCAGGTGATCCACCTGCCTCAGCCTCCAAAAGTGTTGGGATTACAGGCATGAGCCACCGTGTCTGGCTGAATGACTGCTTTAACGATTGTTGAATTTGATTTGCTAGTGGTTTGTTGAGGATTTTTGCATCAATATTCATTAGAGATATTGGCCTGTAGTTTTCCTTCTTTAATGTGTCTTTTTTTTTTTTTTTTTTTGAGACGGAGTTTCGCTCTTGTTACCCAGGCTGGAGCGCAATGGCGCGATCTCGGCTCACCACAACCTCCGCCTCCTGGGTTCAGGCAATTCTCCTGCCTCAGCCTCCTGAGTAGCTGGGATTACAGGCATGAGCCACCATGTCCAGCTAATTTTTTGTATTTTAATAGAGACGGGGTTTCACCATGTTCACCAGGATAGTCTCGATCTCTTGACCTCGTGATCCACCCGCCTCGGCCTCCCTTTAATGTGTCTTTTTATAGTGTTTGTACCAGAGTAATACTGGCCTCACAGAGTGAGTTTTGAAGTATTCCCTGCTCCTCTATTTTTAGGAACAGTTTGAGTAGAATTAGTATTAATTCTTCCTTAAATGTTTGGTAGAATTCAGCAGCAAAGCCATCAGGTCCTGGGCTTCTTTTTATGGGGAGGAAAAGAACTTTAGAATTCAGTAAACTTGCAGGATACAAAAATCAGTAACACTTTATTATGACTTTGATTTTGATGCTTGTTATTGGTCTATCTAGGTTTCAAATTTCTTCATGGTTCAATCTTGGCAGTTTATATGTGTCTAGGATTTTATCCATGTCCTCTAGATTTTCCAATTTATTGGCATATAATTGCTCATAGTAGCCATTAATGATCCTTTGAATTTCTGTGGTATCAGTTGTAATGTCTCTTCTTTCGTCTCTAATTTTATTTTAGTTTTTTGAGATATGGGCTCTCTGTCACCCAGGCTGGAGTGCAGTAGTGCAATCTTGGCTCACTGTAACCTCTGCCTCCCCTGGCTCAAGCAATCCTCCCACTCTCCTTCCCAAGTAGGTGGGATCATAGGCATGCACCACTACACCTGGTTAATTTTTTATGTTTTCAGTAGAGATGAAATTTCACCATGTTGTCTAGGCTGTTCTCAAACTCCTGCACTCAAGTGCCTGCCTCACCCTCCCAAAGTGCTGGGATTATAGGCATGAGCCACCTTATCCAGCTGCCTCTTGATTTTATGTATTTGGGTCTTCTCTCTTTTTCTTTGTCTAGTTAAAGATTTGTCAACTTTGTGTATGTTTTCAAAAAACCAGCTTTTTGTTTCAGTGATCTTTTGTATTGTTTTCTTCATTTCAGTATTATTTATTTCGCCTCTAATGTTTATTATTTATTTTCTTCTGCTAATTTTTTTTTTCTTTTAAATGAGTTTTGCTCTGTCATGCAGGCCGGAATGGAGGGGCATGATCATAGCTCATTACAGCCTCAACCTCCTGGTGCCCAAGTGATCCTCCTGCCTCATACTCTTGAGTAGCTGGGACTACAGGTGTGTACCACCATGCCTGGCCTCACAGAGTGAGTTTGGAAGTATTCCCTGCTCCTCTATTTTTAGGAACGGTTTGAATAGAATTAGTATTAATTCTTCCTTAAATGTTTGGTAGAATTAGCTGGGCATGGTGGCGCCGTGCCTGTAATCCCAGCTACTCAGGAGGCTGAGGCAGGAGAATTGCCCGAACCCAGGAGGCGGAGGTTGCGGTGAGCCGAGATCGCGCCATTGCACTCCAGCCTGGGTAACGAGCCGAAACTCCGCCTCAAAAAAAAAAAAAAGTTTGATAGAATTCAGCAGCGAAGCCATCAGGTCTTGGGCTTCTTTTTTTCTTTTCTTTTCTTTTCTTTTTTTTTTTTTTTTGAGACAGATTTTCCCTCTTGTTACACAGGCTGGAGTGCAATGGCGCAATCTCGGCTCACCGCAACCTCCGCCTCCTGGGTTCGGGCAATTCTCCTGCCTCAGCCTCCTGAGTAGCTGGGATTACAGGCACGGCGCCACCATGCCCAGCTACTTTTTTTGTATTTTTAGTAGAGACGGGGTTTCACCACGTTGACCAGGATGGTCTCGATTTGTTGACCTCGTGATCCACCCGCCTCCGCCTCCCAAAGTGCTGGGATTACAGGCATGAGTCACTGTGCCTGGCCCCGGGTCTTGCTTTTTAATTCATTCAGCCACTCTATGCCTTTTGATTGGAGAATTTAGTCTATTAATGAAGGACTTCTGCCATTTTATTATTTGTTTTCTGGTTGTTTTTTAGTCTTCCCTCTCTCTCTTTTTTTAATCGTCCTTTTAGTGAAGGTGATTTTCTCTGGTGGTATAATTTAATTTCTTGCTCTGTGTGTGTGTGTGTGTGTGTGTGTGTGTGTGTGTGTGTGTGTGTGTATCTGTTGTATGTTTTTTGATTTGAGGTTACCATGAGGCTTACAAATACTGTCTTACAACCCATTATTTTAAACTGATGACAGCAAAGATTGTATAAACAAACAAGCAAAAAGAAAACCAATAAAAACTCTACACTTTCTCCCTCTGCTTTTTATTTTTTTGTTGCTTCTCTTTATGTCTATTGTACTGTCGATGTCTTGAAAAGTTGTCATAGTTATTTGTGATTGGTTTATCATTTAGTTGTTATACATAAGAGTAGTTTACACACCACAAATTATAGTGTTATAATATTCTATGTTTTTCTGTGTGCTTACTATTACCAGTGAGTTTTGTATCTTTAGATGATTTCTTATTGCTTATTAATATTATTTTCTTTGAGATTGAAGAGCTCCCTTTAGCATTTCTTGTAGAAAAGGTCTGATGTTAATGAAATCCCTCACTTTTGTTTGTCTGGGAAACTATTTCTCCTTCATGCTTGAAGGATATTTTTACTAGCTATACTACTCTAAGGTAAATGTCCCCCCTCCAACCCTTGGCACTTTAAATATGTCATACCATTATCTCCTGGCTTGTAAGGTTTCCACTGAAAAATTTACTGGCAGACATACTGGGACTCCTTTATATGTTATGTGTTTGTTTTCTCCTGCTGCTTTTAGGATCCTTTCTTTATCCTTGACCTTTGGGAGTTTAATTATTAAGTGCCTTGAGGTAGTCTTCTTTGGGTTAAACCTGCTTGGTGTTCTACAGTCTTCTTCTATTTGAATGTTGAGATCTTTCTCTAGGTTTGGGAACTTATATTATCCCTTTGAATAAAGTTTCTACCTCTATCTCTTCCTCCATCTCCTCTTTAAGGCTAATAGCTCTTAGATTTGTCCTTTTGAGGCTGTTTTCTAGATTTTGTAGACATACATCTTATTTGTTTTTTCTTTTTGCTCTTCTGACACTGTGTTTTATTTTCTTTTTTTTGACAGTGTATTTTCAAATAGCCTGTCTTTAATCAATAAATTTTTCTTCTGCTTTATCAACTCTGCTATTAAGAGACTCTAATGCATTCTTCAGTAAGCCAGTTGCATTTTTCAACTCCAGAATTTCTTTTTTATTTATTTATTTATTTTTGAGATGGAGTTTTGATCTTGTTACCTAGGCTGGAGTGCAATGGCGCCATCTCGGCTCACCACAACCTCCACCTCCCCGGTTGAAGCGATTCTCCTGCCTCAGCCTCCTGAGTAGCTGGGATTACAGGCACGTGCCACCGTGCCCAGCTATTTTGTATTTTTAGTAGAGACGGGGCTTCACCATGTTGACCAGGATGGTCTCGATCTCTTGACCTCGTGATCCACCCGCCTCGGCCTCCCAAAGTGCTGGCATTACAGGCTTGTGCCACCGCACCCGGCCTCAACTCCAGAATTTCTGTGAATTATTTTAATATCTTTGTTAAATTTATCTGATAGAATTCTGAATTAGTTCTCTGTGTTATCTTGAATACTTTCAGTTTCCTTAAAATAGCTGTTTTGAATTCTCTGTCTGAAAGGTCATATATTTCTGTTTCTGCAGGATTAGTCCTTGGTGTCTTATTTAGTTCATTTGGTGAGGTCATGTTTTCCTGGATGATCTTGATGCTTGTAAATGTTTGTTGGTGTCTGGACAATGAAGAGTTAGATATTTAGTGTAGTTTTTGCAGTCTGGGCTTCTTTGTGCCTGTCTTTTTTTGGAAGGGCTTTCCAGATATTTGAAGGGACTTGGCCCCAAGCCTAATAACGCTGTGGTTCTTGCAGACTTGTAGAGGTACTGATTTGGTGGTCTTGGATAAGATCCCGAGAATCTTTGGATTACCAGGCAGAGAGACTCTTGTTCTCTTCCTTTACTTTCTCCAAAACAAATGTAGTCTCTGTCTCTCTGTCTTTCTCTCTCTCTCTCTCTCTCTCTCTCTCTCTCTCTCTCTCTCTGCTGAGCTTCCTCGCTTCCTCCCCACCACTGCCTCATCTCTCGATGCTGAGCTTCCACCGGCCCGCATGCTGAGCTTCCTGGAGCTGGGGGGTAGGGTAACGCTGGGACTATGTTGTGTCAGACAGATCTGAAGTCAGCATAGCATTGGGTCTTGCCCAAGGCCTTCTGTAACCACTACCTGGCTACCACCTATATTCACTCAAGGCCCTAGGGCTTTGCAATCAGCAGGTGGTAAAGCTTACCAGGTTTATGTCCTTCCCTTCAGGGCAGCAAGTTCCCCCAGGTAAGTCCAGAGATTTCTTCCTCTGAACCAAAATTTTATTTTGCCCTATTATGTTAATATACATAAATAATTTTTAAAATTTGGTACCTATACAACTTAACACATGTTAAATTGTCTGTCTACTCCAGGTTCTCTTATAATTGTTACTGTAGTAGAAGTATTATTTTTAAAAAATTTTTAGTAGAGACAGGCCCAGGCTAGTCTCAAACTCCTGGCCTTAACTAATCCTCTCACCTCAGCCTCCCAACGTGTTGGGATTACAGGCATGCGCCATTGTACCCAGCCTGTAGTAGAATTTTATATGTTCAATGGGCATATATAATATTTTATGTGCACTTAACAGTATTTCATAGTTATAACTACGTATGAATTCAATCCACATACCTGCCATCTTTACTAAAGTTTACTTAATCATTTTCTGACTGTATAAAATCACTTGCTTTGTATCTGTCTTTTATTTAAGACCCCAAAGTATCAGCAACTTTACTGAACTCTTTAGGAACTCAGTGAAGGAAAGGAGAAATATTAGGTGATCTAATTTCTCATTTATTTTGCCTCTGGTTTCTGTGTAACTCTGGCTGGCCACTGTTCTAAATGGGAGTGAAGATCCTGAAAATGAATGAGGCTGCTGAGGAGGGTGGTAGACAACAGCCAGATACTCACATTGCATTTTGCATTCCTTACTTTAGAGTTAGGAGATACAAGGTAGAGTTAGGTTGCAGAATTTTGACAACCAAAGCTCTGCACCACAACTAATTAGGTCCAGAATTAGAGGTGCCTGGCTAAGAAGGTGACTTTCTCCAAAGCATGTCAGGTAAACCAGAGGACTCATTCATTCTCCCAGCATTTCTTGAGTGTTATACTGAGCTGAGAGTTGGAGATACTAAAAAGAAAGAAAAAGACATAATGCCTTTTCTTGGAGTGGTAACACTTTATCAGGGGCTACTGGTACATAGGCACCTCACAATGGTACAGTATGTCAAGGATGATGACAGAGCCCTGTAGAAAGTGTTCTAGAGGCCGGGCATGGTGGTGCAAGCCTGTAATCCCAACACTTTGGGAGGCTGAGGCGGGTGGATTGCGAGGTCAAGAGATCAAGACCATTCTGGTCAACATGGTGAAACATGAGGCAGGAGAATCGCTTCACCCGGGAGGCAGAGGTTGCGGTGAGCCGAGATGGCGCCATTGCACTCCAGCCTGGGTAACAAGATCGAAACTCCGTCTCAAAAAAAAAAAAAAAAAAAAGAAAGTGTTCTAGAACCCAGAGAATGAACATATTGTTCAGTAAGAGGTTTTTCAAGTAGGTCACCAGAAATGTTGTAGGCTCCTGGGTTGGAATTTGCCAGAGATTGCTTTACTGGGCAGTAAGTAGCTGATAATCTTCAGTTGTAAACAAATGGCCTGGAAGGTGATACCATGGGTTTGAAGCCTGGCTAAACTATTTTTAGCATCTTAGTAAGCTTGTGGAAGTCACCAAACCTTGCTGAGCTTCACTTAATTTTTTTTTTTTTTAAAAAGGAGGAGTAATACTAGTACCCATCTCGTTGGACTTGTGGGTTTAAGTGAGATAATACATGTAAAGTGCTTGATATTAGCCTGGCAAATAGTAGTCTAGTCTTTTTTATTTTTGCCTATTTAAAGAATTGCATGTAAATCACTCTGCACAAATAATTATTGTTCCTGTTGTCAAAGCTCTCAAGGGTTAAAAGACAGTATAAACTGTGTCTTCTGCATTTATGTGGTATTTCTTCTAATCTAGAAGTTTCTTTTTTAGTGTAGTTTAAATCTCAAAGTGCTGCTCCTTTTTACCAATTCTCATGTATCCCAAAATAAATTAGTTCTAGGCGCCAGGCGTGGTGGCTCAAGCCTGTAATCCCAGCACTTTGGGAGGCCAAGGCGGGTGGATCACGAGGTCAAGAGATTGAGACCATCCTGGTCAATATGGTGAAACCCCATCTATACTAAAAATACAAAAAATTAGCTGGGCATGGTGGCGCGTGCCTGTAATCCCAGCTACTCAGGAGGCTGAGGCAGGAGAATTGCCTGAACCCAGGAGGCGGAGGTTGCGGTGAGCCACAATCATGCTTTTGCACTCCAGCTTGGGTAACAAGAGCGAAACTCCGTCTGAAAAAAAAAAAAATTAGTTCTAGGCTGAAATTGTCACTACTTTTGCTTTGTTCTCCCATATTATGATGTGAAAGCAAATCTGTAGTTAATTGTATAATTGCATTTATTTAATGTGCATAGTACTTGCTGTGTCTGCTTTGTGCCACTTATTACCGTATATCTTTTTTTTTTTTTTTTTTTTTTTTTTAATTTGAGACGGGGTTTCACTCTTGTTACCCAGGCTGGAGTGCAATGGCACGATCTCGGCTCACCGCAACCTTCGCCTCCTGGGTTCAGGCAATTCTTCTGCCTCAGCGTCCTGAGTAGCTGGGATTACAGGCACGCACCACCATGCCCAGCTAATTTTTGTATTTTTAGTGGAGACGGGGTTTCACCATGTTGACCAGGATGGTCTCGATCTCTTGACCTCGTGATCCATCCGCCTCGGCCTCCCAAAGTGCTGGGATTACAGGCTTGAGCCACCGCGCCTGGCCCGTTATCTTTTCTTATCTATTAACATGTAAGTTTCTTAAGAAAAAGCTTACGTCTTCTTAGCCTTGTCTCTCATAATGTCTTCGCATTGGTGCCTTCCACATCATAGGCATTCATAAATTCTGACTAAGTGAAGGAATAATCATGAATGCTTGAGATTGCCAGATAGCTGATGTGATCTCAGACTGCCTTCATAGAAACAAAATCCCCGGAATAGGACAAAGTATAGAAACTGAGGATAGTGATTGAGATTGTGAAGACTGAAAACCAGGATTATACATGGAATAATTGAAAACAGATGGGATATTCAGTTTGGAGAAGAGGAAACTTACTGTGGGAGAACTTAGATGGGGAGGGCAGGAAATAGTAGTTCCTGCTATTGAAATGTCATGTGGAAGAGGGAATCAGTTTGTGACCTTGGAAGACATGTATAGTAGCAGCCTCTGGAAATTACATGGAGAAAGATTTTGACACATTGTTAAACAGAAACTTTCTAACAATTAGGATGACTTTCAATTGGCTGTTCTGTGAAGGAGTGTTTCCAGTCATTGCAGGTGGTCAATCAGAAACTGAACTATTTGATGCTATAGAGCAGTGATCCCCAACCTTTTTGGCACCAGGGACTGGTTTCATGAAGACAGTTTTTCCACGAAGGAGTGGGGGTGGGGAGGATTTTCACAAACAGTTTCAGAATTAAACTGTTCCACCTCAGATCATTAGGTGTTAAGAATCTCACAAGGAAGATGCAACCTAAATATCTCACATGCACTAACAATAAGGTTTGTGCTTCTTTGAGAATATAATGCTGCCGCTGATCTGACAGGAGGTGGAGCTCAGGTGGTAATTCTCTCTTGCCTTCCACTCACCTCCTGTTGTGTAGCCTAGTTCCTAACAGGCCACAGACCAGTACCAGTTTATGCCTTGGAGGTTGAGGACCCCTGCTGTAAAGAGAGGATGTACTTACTCTCAAAGGAAATGGAGTAGATGATCCCCAAAATCTTTTAAACTCTCATGGTTACTATGCCATATATAATACAATATATATAATATATATATACCACATATATAATACATGTATTATATATGGTATAGTAACAACATATATATGGTATATACCATATATATTATGTATATGGTATGTATATATAATATATATTGTATTATATATGGTATAGTAACAACATATATATACCATATATCTAATATATATTATATATGGTATATATATACCATATATAATACTATACCATATAGTAATACTGTACCATATATATATAATACTATACCATATATAATACAATAGCATTATATATGATTAACCTTTATTAAATATATATTAATACATGTATAAATGTGTTGCATATTCTCATTATGACCATATTGCCTAATTTAATGAAAGGTAAAAATGGCTTTTTAAAAATTTGATCATGGATTACTTAAAAACTAACATGTCTTTTGCTTAGGGACACTAGTGTATAAAACATCGTGTATGAATACTGTTTAACTGCAGTAAACAAATTTACATTGTTAGCATGTCAAATGCAAGTAAATACTATTTTAACTTCTTTGTTAAATCTAAAAGGAGAAAACAAGTAAGTGACCCAGAGTCAACTTGTCCCAATTCAGATGAATTGTGTGTTTATTATTTATTTATTTTTGAGCCAGTGTTTCACTCTCGTGGCTGAGCCTGGAGTACAATGGCATGAAGTGAAATTGTATTCTTCCAAGTGTATTATATTAAAAAGCACACAATATTGATTTGTCTTTTTGCTGGTGATGTTACCTTTGATGGCTTAAGGTGATAATTTCTCAACTGTTATGTTCTCTTTCCCTTTGAATTAGTAAGTATTTTGTAGGGGGACACTTTGAGGCTATGTAAACATCCTGTTTCTCAACAAACTTTCACACACTTATTTTATGATTCTTGCGTAAATTGTTACTAGGATGATTGCCAAATTGTAGTTTTTCTAATTACAACGTTAGTTTTCCATTTACTAGTTGGGATTCTATTGTACAGAAGTTTTTTCTTCTCCCTTCTTACTTATTACCATCAGCACGGACTTGTGGATTTCTATTTTAACCAACACATTAGAAGCCATTACTATCACTATTGGTTTTGATGGTCAAATTGGTCCAGTTCTGGCCATTAGGATACCCTTCAAGCTGGTTACTGTGTCCTTTTGACATCTCTGTATCATTCTGAGAGTACTTCCTTTGGGGTGCCAGAGGTTTCAAACTCATCTGGTACTTTTTCTGCCACAGTCATTGCAGTTATTTCATCAGCTGTTTCTCCACTGAGCTCTGGTTTCTTTTACTTGAGAATGCATTTTTAGAACCAAGATCTAAATGCTAGGAATGGGCATTGCTACTGGAGTGTTACTGTTTTTAGGCCATTTTCGCAGATCGAACTAAGAAATTCACACACACACACACACACACACACACACACACACACCCCTACCCCTATATCTATTTATATATCTTTTTTTTTTTTTTGAGACGGAGTTTCACTCTTGTTACCCAGGCTGGAGTGCAATGGCGCGATCTCGGCTCACCGCAACCTTCGCCTCCTGGGCTCAGGCAATTCTCCTGCCTCAGCCTCCTGAGTAGCTGGGATTACAGGCACGCGCCACCATGCCCAGCTAATTTTTTTTGTATTTTTAGTAGAGACGGGGTTTCACCATGTTGACCAGGATGGTCTCGATCTTTCGACCTCGTGATCCACTCGCCTCGGCCTCCCAAAGTGCTGGGATTACAGGCTTGAGCCACCGCGCCCGGCCTATTTATATATCTTTCCATCTATTTATATTAAAACTCATGAACTTACTCCAGTATCTCTACCTCTATTCCAACACTCCAGGGTTCATTCTAGTCTTCACCCTTACTCTTTTTGTAACTTCCTTCTCTCTTGGTAAAAAAAATTTGGCTTCCGTTATCCTCGATATATTTAACTATTCATTCCTCTTTTATGTAACCAATCTGCTGACCTCACAGGCCACCCCCTTGGCCCCAGTTCTTCCTCAGAACCAGGCCTGGTTATCCCACCAGTCTCTTCCCAACATAAATTAAATAACTAGAAAGTTGTGGAGCAGAAATTCAGTCCTCAGAGGTGTAATTACTTGAGAGAGAACCCTTATATTAGGTCTTCAACACCAATGGAGTTGATTTGCGAAACGGCTTCTATGAAAACACCCATGGAAAAAGGTCCTTGGGCTAACGAGATGAACATTTATCCAGGCAGAGTGTCAGCGCCAGAGATGTGCCTTCCATGAGAAACTTGGGAACATGAAGCCAAATGCTACTACCTGCCAAGAACCACAGCAAGGGGATTCTCCAGAATTGGTGAGGTTCAGACACCAGTCAGCCAGCGCTACCAGTGCCATAAATATCCCACTGTGTTTTATCATATCAAAGAGTATATATCATTAAGATGTAAACATATTACTGTGCTATATTTCTATAGAGGGAAAAATTGCTTTTATTATAGCTTCTTAGATTGAAATTCTGGGAGATGGATGATGGTGTCTCCTATTTTAGTGCTGACTTAATTTCCTGGTTCAGAAGATCAGAAATCTGTTCATGTTTTAGAGAACAGCATGAGGTCCATCTGTTCAGGTCAGATTTTTCCACATTAACATAAAGATTTATGGGGTGGTAACTTACGTAAGAAAAGCCAAAGGTAATTATATTCTTTACTGCCATTTGGAACCTACATTATGTTTTTGGTTAGTCATGAAAATATGCTAGTATATATCTATACACACACATACACACAGAATTAATTCTTTCAAACACTGTGATAAAGGCATCCTCTTCAGTTTGTGGAATATTTCACCTCTGTTTTGATTTAGGCACCAGACACCATCCATTCAAATTTTCTCTGTAATATGGTCTGTTTATTTACAGTTTTCCTTCCAACAGAAGGCACAGAAATGTAAGACCTACAGTTGGCTTCTTGGGTGACTATTTTAGTGTGACTGAAATACGGAGTAATGATTTTTTTTTCCTCCAATGAAAATAGCTTGTTTTTTTTTTTCCCTGATTTTAAAGGAAATATATACTTACATAGAAAATAAACAGAAAAGGCCGGGCGCGGTGGCTCACGCCTGTAATCCCAGCACTTTGGGAGGCTGAGGCGGGCGGATCACGAGGTCAAGAGATCAAGACCATCCTGGCCAGCATATTGAAACCCCGTCTTTACTAAAAATACAAAAATTAGCTGGGCATGGTGGTGCGCGCCTGTAGTCCCATCTACTTGGGAGGCTGAGGCAGGAGAATCGCTTGAACCCGGGAAGTGGACGTTGCAGTGAGCCGAGATTGCACCACTGCACTCCAGCCTTGCAACAGAGAGAGACTCTGGCTCAAAAAAAAAAAAAAAAAAAAAAGAAAAGAAAATACTGAGTAATTGAATTTCTGCGATTTACAAGTATAAACAGAATCATGTGAATACTCATTGACATCTTTCTTTTTATTCAGCAATATGACATGAAGATTTTCTTATGTCAATGTATATACATAAAAATCCTTTTAGATGGCTGCATAATATTATATTAATGATTTCCAGTTTTTCATTGTGTAAAGCCATGATGAATATTCTTGCACATACATCTTTATATACTTTACTGGTGATCTTCTTAGGATATATTCCTGAAAATAACATTACTGGGTCAAAGAGTTCACGTAATTTAAATTTTGACACACGTTGCTGGTAAAATTAACTCTTTTTTTTTTTTTTTTGAGACAAGGTCTTGCTCTTTGACCCAGGCCGGAGTGCAGTGGTACAATCTTGGCTCACTGCAATCTCTGCTTCGTGGCTCAAGCAGTCCTCCAGCCTCAGCCTAATGGGAGCCTGTAGCTGAGACTACAGGCGGGAGTCATCATGCCCAGCGAATTTTTGTATTTTTTGTAGAGATAGATTTTTGCCATATTGCCCAGGCTGGTCTTGATCTCTTGAGCTCAAAGCCATCTGCCTCCCAATGTGTTAGGATTACAGGTGTGAGCCACTGTGCCTGGCCATAAAATTAACTCTCGATGAGGTGAATTACACCATGTATATTCTTTATATATAATGTCCCTGTCAGTGACAGAACTTGGTAAAATCTCTTTTCAACTTTGCAGTAGCATTTATATATGTGTATATATATATATACATATATATATATATATACATACACATATATATGTACACCTATATATACACACATATATAATGCACACACACATGTGTGCTTGTGCATGTACGTTCTCCTACAGACATTAAAGGAGTGCAGTGATTTTAATAAATCTAGGTGTGCTACTTAACCAATCAAGTGTTGTTAGGTTTTATTCAAAATTTGACATATGGTTTGGTCTGAAACAATGGCATCTGGTAACCATTTCTTATGTTGATTTTATTGAAATATGGTATATAGGAAGAGGTGACTGAGTTATAATTTTACTGAGTGATGTCTGTAGTGTGAAGAAGCAATGGTGTCAATAGTATGAAGAATCAGTTATGATTAAACCAAACCGAATTTGTAAAAGTTTGAACTGATTCATTTGGTGTATTTTTAAGTTTTGACCTCAAGAAGGAGTTCAGGCTTGGCTTTTTTTGTGGATAAATACCAGCAAAAACAGGACAAATGTGAGCAGGTGGTGCAAGTAGTGTTTGAAGGATTCGATAGTAGCTTCTGTTGATCCTGGGGTGTTCCTTATTTGGTCAGGAACTGGTGCATATCCTGGGTGGTTGGAAGGCTTCTTTGAACTCAGCTGGGCTGCTTGATGATCTCTCAAGAGAGTTAGGTAAATTACAAACAACCGAGAAGTACAACTATAACTTGCATATTGGAACAGCCCAGTAATTTTACATTTAATTAGCATCTAACCTAATTGGATATTTAACCATTTAAATAGAAACAAACAAACAAACAAAATCCTGGAAATAGAAAAGGATCATTTTATTCCTGCTTGCCCCCTTCTAGTGATGGCTCCTTTCTACACTTAACAGCTTCACCCAGGACAGCTGAATTTAAAGCTGCTGACTCACAGCAAGGTGATTGTGCCTTTTTTTTTTTTTTAACAGAGGAAAGTTAAGTGGTAGATAATAAATATGTGTTGAGAATGGCATATTTTATGCAAATTGATAAAGCCACTGATTCAAAGATTAGAAAGGCTCTTTCCTGCAAAGGGAAGTGTCGATTATAAATGGTGAAAGACTTTCGTACTTGTATTCTAGCAAGTTCTTAGCTGCCAGCCAACACATTCATCACCATGTGCCAGAATGGATTTTAAAATGTCACAACACAAATTGCTCTGCTCCAAATCAGACACCATCACTGGCACACAAGCCAAACCATCCTGCTTGTTTAAAAGTGCCACATAAAACTTTTTTTTCCCAACTTCATTTAACCTTTTCCTTTCCTGGTGTGTATGGTTCATTATAACCTCCTAAAGTCATGAACCATGACTGAGTAGAGAGAGGGGCCAAGCTTCTCCCGATGACTTTGCCTATACAGCAACTAACTGGCCCAGGTGCTTTCAAACTTAATGACAAGACTAAATGTTTAGCCCAGGTGTAACCAAACTGATAACTCTCGCCCCTACCTCTTTTTTTCCCCATACCTTCTGCTCTTATATATTTCTTTTGTTTCCTCATTCTTTTCCCTCCCAGAGCCAGCCGTTGACTCCTAGCAGCTACTGCATAGCTGATAGGCCCCTCACTATTCCTTCCCTAATTTTCTGCTTTAGAACTGTCAGTGGAGTGTCCAGATCAAACTTGGGCTAGCTTTCCCGTTTGATGCTTCTCCTTCCAGCCTCTACCTCAATACCATCAGATCTCTCTTCTTACCTCCCCTCATCTCCAAGTCCCTTAGCTGTAATTTCTCCCCTTCCTGTAATTCAGACTGACACAGCCCAGCAAAATCCTCAGGTCTGTCTACCATTCTCCTATAGCCTGGCTCAGCCCAACATTTCTTAGTCTTCTTAGATCACATTCTGCCTTGCTCCTGCCAACATGGCCCACTCTGGAATCCAGTATCCATTACTTTTCCCTAGTCCAACTAAGCAGCCTTCATCCCCAGCCTAATTGGTTGGGGGGACTGCCACATCTTCGGCTTCAGTGTACCTTCCCTCTCGGGAAGCTTCTGCTTTTCAGCCCCAAATAAGGATTCTCTTGTACCCAGGCAGCCCTCGTTTAAGCTGATTTTGGCTAGCATGCCAAGGAGTTTATCATTCAGCCTAATGTGCCCTGAATTTTTTCTAGCCTGAAATGAGTGAGCTGTTATACACTTCTGGCACTCTAGTGCCTCTGTTAGTACTGCAGGGAGTCATCCTCACAGAGGATATCACCACTGACCTGTCGTCACCAGAAAGGCAGAATGATGAAGATAAATTTGGACTGATTCATCCATAGTCTACCCCTGGTTGTTGCCCCTCTTCTTTCTTTTCTTCCTCTTCCTCCTCTCCCCTTTTCTCCCCTCTTTTCCCCTCCCCTCTCTTTCTTTCCTTCCTTCCTTTCCCTGTTTCTTTCTCTTTCTCTTTTTTCTCTCTCCTTCCTTCCCTCCCTCCCCCTTTCCCTTCCCCTCCCTCTCTTTCTTTCTTTTCTTTTCCCTTCCCTTTCCCCTTCCCTTCCCTCTTTAATTCTTTGTTTCCTTTTTCTTGGCTGGAGTGCAGTGGTGTGATCTCAGCTCACTGGAACTTCTGCCTCCCTGGTTCAAGTGATTCTCCTGCCTCAGTCCCCCTAGTAGCTGGGACTACAGGTGCATACCACCACACCTAGCTAATTATTTTTTCTTTTTCTTTTCCTTTTTTTTTTTTTTTGAGACAAAGTCTCTCTCTGTCGCCAGGCTGGAGTGCAGTGGCATGATGTCAGCTCACTGTAATCTCTGCCTCCCAGGTTCAAGCAGTTCTCTGGCCTCAGCCTCCCAAGTAGCTGAGATTATAGGCATATACCACCATGCCCAGCTAAGTTTTGTATTTTTAGTAGAGATGGGGTTTCACCATGGTAGCCAGGATGGTCTTGATCTTTTGACCTCATGATCCACCCACCTTGGCCTCCCAAAGTGTGAGATTACAGGCATGAGCCACTGTACCCGGCCATTTTCTTTCTTTCTTTTTTTTTTTTTTTTTTTTTTTGTGATGAGATCTCACTCTGTTGCCCAGGCTGGAGTGTAGTGATACACTTTTTTTTTTTTTTTGAGACAGGGTTTCACCGTTTTGCCCACGCTAGTCTCAAACTCCTGAGCTCAAAGTGATCTGCCCGGCTCAGCCTCCCAACGTGCTGGGATTGCCGGCATGAGCCACCATACCCAGCCCCTCCCCTGATTCTTCAGAGCGAGAGGATGCATTTGGAAGATGGTTGTCAGGGTCAGGAGAACAGTCAGTGGCTATGGAAACAAAAGTTAGCTGTTGCTATAGTAATACAGAGCTGCACCCTATTTAAAGGATGGACACATCACCAAAACTAGATTCTGGAATGTAACAAACTTGTCATTCCTCAGACTCTCAAAGTAAATTTTTTTCTCAAGAACAGGAAGCTCATGGATAGAATGAAGGACTTCATATCCTACTAATTTTTGAGCCAGACATCAGTTTTCCATTGTCTCAAAATAAAAAAAAAGAAGTAAAGAAAACAAATTTGTTGGCTGGGTGTGGTGGCTCACACCTGTAATCCCAGCACTTTGGGAGGTCCAGGCTGACTGATTGCTTGAGGCTGCAAGTTTGAGACCAGCCAGACCAACATGGCCAAATCCCATCTCTACACAAAATACAAAAATTAGCTGGGCATTGTGGCTCACACCTGTAGTGACTCACAGCTGAGGCCGATGCATGAGAATTGCTTGAACCTGGGAGGTGGAGGTTGCAGTGAATGGAGATCACACCACTGCACTCCAGTCTGGGCGACAGAGCGAGACTGTCTCAAAAAAAGAAAAAAAGAAAAACAAGACAAAACATGCCTTTATGTACATTCAATGGAAAAACTTCAAAATTGTTATCCGTTATTTTCACATATGTGGCTTTTCCTGGGATTGTTATGAATCTAATCCTGCATAAGAGTAGTTTGTCATTCCATTTGTCTTTAGCTTTCAGAGGGCTGAAGTTAATGCGTTCAAAGCCCTTGTTGGGTCCATATTAACTATCCATTAAAAGTGATATTATATAATTTTTAATGACGTGGACAATGTTTATAATGTATTGTAAAATGGGAAAGTTATAAAATAGGATATAATTGATACTGCTTTTGAAAGAAAAATCTTTCTGGAAGCATTAGTAGTTGTCTTTGAATGATAGGATTATGAGTGATTTTTGTTTTCTTTGCTTTCTCACATTTAAAAAAATTGTGGTATTACATAAATGAGGACATTAGGAAAAAAATTTATTTGGGAGAACAAGACTATTAATTCAGTTTAGGGTTACTGAAGCTGAATCTATGATTTGAAATGTCTTGGTAGAAGTTGGAAATGAAGAATAGTCAGATTAGCCTGATAGTGGTGTGCAGGAAGGACTGCAAATGGTACATCCAGGCTAGGAAATGGAAGGGTTTGGAGGCACAGGTATTATTTTTTTCATGACTTCTTCCAGCTGAAGGTAGTGCTTTTTAGAAAAGAAAGGAGTAACTAGGAGTAGAACAGTTGGCTCTCCAGATGGTGTCAAAGAACAAAATGAGATTTTATTTCTGGGCCATTGTTTAAGATCCTGGAACCGATGCGTTTTTGGTAAGAAATCTGGGAGTCATGAGGAAGAAAAAAATTTTTTTCTTTTTTGTTTTTTAAGCAGAGAGGAGAGGAATTATTGGGAAGGAAACAGGAAATTGTTGAAAGGAAGAAAAGAACCAAGTGAAAAAATAAAAATCTAAAAGAAATAATATTATTATAGAAAATACCCAGTATTTCATAAAGTTGTTATAGGTAAAAGGAAGCCAAATTTATTGCTAACATTTATTGAGAGTTTACTATATGCCAGCACTGTGGCAGATTCTTTATATGCATTATTTTATTTAATTCCTACAGTAAGCTCAATTTTGTTTCCCACTTGACATTATACAGTGGACATCTTTTTATTTATTTTTATTTTTGTCTGTAGGGGCATCTTTTCATGTCAATACAATCTATGTTGTCTTTTTTTTTTTTGAGACAGTCTCATTCTGTCATCCAGGCTGGAGTACAGTGGTACAATCTTGGCTCACTGCAACCTCTGTTTCCTGGATTCAAGTGTTTTTGTGTCTCAGCGTCCTGAGTAGCTGGGATTACAGACATATACCACCAGGACTGGCTAAAGTTTTTATTTTTAGCAGAGATGGCATTTCACCATGTTGGCCAGGCTGGTCTCAAACTCCTGGCCTTAAGTGATCTGCCTGCCTCAGCCTTCCAAAGTGCTGGGAGTACAGGTGTGAGCCACCGTGCCTACGTTGTCATTTTTAATAGATAGCTAGCATAGTTTTCCATTGTATGAACCTTCATTGTAGTAAGCTACAGTGAACTTTCCTGTATATATATTTTCCCCACAGTTTTTGGTATATTCTTTTTCTAAAGTAACAGATAAACATTTTAATTCTAATTTTTTGACAATATTACAATTCAAAACTAAAAATGTAAAAAAATACCTAACAGTAAGGTTTTCTTCCAGTCTTGTTCCCTCTGTTACCTGAACCACTATTAGTTTCCTTCATATCTTTACATAATTTCTTTGTTATGTAAGCAAATATAAATATGTATTCTCGGCCGGGCGCGGTGGCTCAAGCTTGTAATCCCAGCACTTTGGGAGGCCGAGGCGGGTGGATCATGAGGTCGAGAGATCGAGACCATCCTGGTCAACATGGTGAAACCCTGTCTCTACTAAAAATACAAAAAATTAGCTGGGCATGGTGGCACGTGCCTGTAATCCCAGCTACTCAGGAGGCTGAGGCAGGAGAATTGCCTGAACCCGGGAGGCGGAGGTTGCGGTGAGCCGAGATCGCGCCATTGCACTCCAGCCTGGATAACTAACAAGAGTGAAACTCCGTCTCAAAAAAAAAAAAAAAAAAAAAAATGTATTCTCATTCTCCCCCCGTTTTTGTTTACATAGAATGTAAAAAGCATCTTGTGATCATGTCTTTAGCATAAAATCGTAGAAGTGGTATTGCTGAATAGAGGGTAATTAAGATCTTAATACATATGGCCCAATCGCTCATGAGAGAGGTTGTATAATTTAACCTCTCTACCAACAATGCGTGAATGTTACTAAATTCATTTTATTTATGTTCTAATTTCAGTGTATCTTTATATCTCAAAACTTATGGGGAGTCCAGAATGAATGTTTAAAAACCACTATAATTTATAATATAAGGTGAATTCTGGTATTACACAGAACTGATTATACAAAATTCTTTGAACTTATATTTATAACAATGACATAGACAAATGGACCTAACGAAAAGGAAAGATTTGACCTAAGTTGTTATTTATTTTTCTGTGTTTTGCTTGTTGGATAAGTAGAGAAACAGGAATGAAAACATGGAAAAATCTGTTTGTGGTGTAAAAATAGAAAATAGAGCTGAATGAAACAAAAAGTAAGTGATGAGAAATGAGGACAGACTTAAGATGAGAGTGAAAAAAGGGTAAACAATTCCAGTAGGTACAATACATCTGATAAGGCATATTGCCAGATCATCTCTTTCTATTTTTTTTCCAGATTCCTGTTATAGTCTCTACTTTCTATCATTGAATTGTTGGACATGATCATAATAGAAATTAAATTTTCAATGAAATGAATATGTCTTGTCATTTGTCTTTTTTTTTCTTTAAACAGAATTGATTATCTGAAGAAATGGATACGTCTCTCTCCAAAAAATACCCAGTTAAAAAACGGGTGAAAATACATCCCAACACAGTGATGGTGAAATATACTTCTCATTATCCCCAGCCTGGGGATGATGGATATGAAGAAATCAATGAAGACTATGGAAATTTTATGGAAGAAAATCCAAAGAAAGGTCTGCTAAGTGAAATGAAAAGAAAAGGAAGAACTTTCTTTGGAACCATGGATACCCTCCCTCCACCAACAGAAGACCCAATGGTCAATGAGATCGGACAGTTCCAGAGCTTTGCAGAAAAAAATATTTTTCAGTCCCGAAAAATGTGGATAGTGCTGTTTGGATCTGCTTTGGCTCATGGATGTGTAGCTCTTATCACTAGGCTTGTTTCCGATCGTTCTAAAGTTCCATCTCTAGAACTGATTTTTATCCGTTCTGTTTTGCAGGTCTTATCTGTGTTAGTTGTGTGTTACTATCAGGAGGACCCCTTTGGACCCAGTGGATACAGATTACGACTCTTCTTCTATGGTGTATGCAATGTCATTTCTATCACCTGTGCTTATACATCATTTTCAATAGTTCCTCCCAGCAACGGGACCACTATGTGGAGAGCCACAACCACAGTCTTCAGTGCCATTTTGGCTTTTCTGCTTGTAGATGAGAAAATGGCTTATGTTGACATGGCTACAGTTGTTTGTAGCATCTTAGGTGTTTGTCTTGTCATGATCCCCAACATTGTTGATGAAGACAATTCTTTGTTAAATGCCTGGAAAGAAGCTTTTGGGTACACCATGACTGTGATGGCTGGACTGACTACTGCTCTTTCTATGATAGTATATAGATCCATCAGGGAGAAGATCAGCATGTGGACTGCACTGTTTACCTTTGGTTGGACTGGGACAATTTGGGGAATATCTACTATGTTTGTTCTTCAAGAACCCATCATTCCATTAGATGGAGAAACTTGGAGTTATCTCATTGCTATATGTGTCTGTTCTACTGTAGCATTCTTAGGAGTGTATTATGCCTTGGACAAATTCCATCCAGCTTTGGTTAGCACAGTACAACATTTGGAGATTGTGGTAGCTATGGTCTTGCAGCTTCTCGTGCTGCACATATTTCCTAGTGTCTATGATGTTTTTGGAGGGGTAATCATCATGATTAGTGTTTTTGTCCTTGCTGGCTATAAACTTTACTGGAGAAATTTAAGAAGGCAGGACTACCAGGAAATACTAGATTCTCCCATTAAATGAATACCTGATTATTATCATCTCATTAATGTTCGGTTATTAATATGTATACTGCCATTTAAATGTTTACCTATTAATGTCTTTTGTGTTATATAACTGAGAGTGCCATATAATATATATAGAAAGGCAGAAAAGTTATTCTAGTCTAATATATTCAAATACAAATATTAAATAGATGAAATATGTCATGAATTTGGTATCTTTATTGATATTTATAGATGTCTTTGCAGGCAAATTGTAGTAGAATGTTAACTGCTATCACTAAAGAATAGAAGATTCAAAGAAATGACCCCTTTCAGATGCAACTGAAGTTCAAAAATTAGAAAAATGTCCATGCCCAATGTTTTACAAATCCTCAACAAAACTCCTTCATTTGTGAAAAATACACTATAAGGTGAGATGTTGAACACCAAACCCTGTTTTGTCATCTACTTGCATTAGAAAACTGGAAGCCATAGGGCTGTGTCAGGGAGCCTGAGCTGAGGCAAAAAAAGAGGAAACAAGGGAAAAGAAGTGGTTTTTTAATGACAGTGGGTGGTTATCCAAAGTTAGAATAAGTTACCCTTATTATGGCCACAGTAGGTGATACATAGGAAATAGAAATAGGGAGAAATGTGGATTCTTGCCAGCCTTTCCTAGCCCATGCCACTTTGAGCCTGATGGTCAGATACCTAATGTTGGGGTAGGGTCTGCTTATCCTGTTATGTGGATCTCTTCCAAGGCTGACCTTATGATTTTGTGGCAATTATATGTGTGCAGTAAAGGTACTCCTTACTCCTGAAAAAGGCACCAACAGTAATCATAGTATAGCAGAAAATTGACATGGTATCCTGAGTTTCTTGTCAAAAAGGTCTAAAAGTTTGTAAAAGCATATATGATGGCATTAAGTCTAATTTTGGCCATTCTTAACAATTTAGCACAAACAGATGATATGGTACTGGTTATTAAACTATTGTCTGAGGTTCACATTCCCCCTTCTATACTTCCCTCTGTAATGCTATGGCTCAAACCCTACAAACTACATTTTTTCTATACCAGCTGGTGTCTCACTAGATTCCATCAACAAAGGGCATTAGAGGGAGACTGGAAGGCAGAAGGGAAGAGGGGACTTCCTCCTTTCCATTTGTTTGCAGTTTCTGTCACTGTCATCCCAGCAACCAGCAAGAGCCCTTTGCTCCAGCAGCAGCAATTGATTTCATCCTTGAGCTTCTTTTGACATCCTCCTTACCCCCAACTAGCCTTCTCCGAAGTGGACCAGCCATACGGCATCCTCTCACGGGTCTGAGCTATAGCTCAGCCAGATTATTTGTCTGAGTTTCTGAAATCTGATAGTCCACCTTGATTCCCCCTTTTCACTAGATCTAGCATTGGAAGCTGCTCCCTGCAGTTATCACCTCTGAGTGACCTCAGTGTTCCGTTTTTGCTTTTTCAGTCAATGAAAACAATACTAAATCCACTCTGTAGTAATATCTTCTAATTTCTGATTTCCTAATATATCTCCAAACCTTCCCCAAAAGAATCTATAGCTATCAGATTAGGGAAATTAATTAATTTCCCAATTAATCTATTGGGAAAATGTCAACGTTTAGATTTTTCAGGGATTATTAGACAGTGGCCCTTAATAGGAATTATGCAAACTAAAACACAGAAAAAGATTAGGAAAAAAAGAATGAACAAAGCCTGAATGACCCGTACTAAGTACAGAGAAGTCTAGCATGAGTGTAATTGCAGTCCCAGAAGAAGTAGAGAAACAAAGAATGGGACAGAAGAAAACCTTTGAAGAAATACTGGACAAGTCTTCCAAATTTGATAAAAAAGAAAAAATGAGAAAATAGCAATGTACAGATCCAGGGAATAAAATGAACCCCAAGCAGGATAAATACAAAAACAAAAACAAAGCAAACATCATACTGTAATGAAACATGACAGTGTAACTTTTGATAAACATAAAGAAAACCTTAAAAGCTTTCATAGAAAAAGACACCTAGAAACATCACAGTGTAACTTTTGGTAAACAAATATAAAGAAACAAAATCTTAAAAGCATTCATAGAAAAAGACATAAGACATAACAAGAAAACAATGGTAAGAATTAGAGGCTAGGCGGTGGCTCAAGCCTGTAATCCCAGCACTTTGGGAGGCCGAGGCACGAGGTCAAGAGATCGAGACCATCCTGGTTAACATGGTGAAACCCCGTCTCTACTAAAAAATACAAAAAATTAGCTGGGCATGGTGGCGTGTACCTACAATCCCAGCTACTCAGGAGGCTGAGGCAGGAGAATTGGCCTGAACCCAGAAGGCAGAGGTTGCAGTGAGCCGAGATGGCGCCATTGCACTCCAGCCTGGGTAACAAGAGCGAAACTCCATCTCAAAAAAAAAAAAAAAAGAATTGGAACCAGTTTCTCACAGAAACAATGGAGGCCAGAAAACAAGAGAATGACATGTTGAAAGCGCTGAAAAACCAAAAACCTTTGATGGCTTCTCATTGCCTGTAGGATAAACTCTAAGGTGCTTGACTTCCATAACCTGGCTACTGATGATATTTCTAGCTATCTTCTGCTCTAGCAATATTCTGCCGTTTAATGCCTTTTTATTATGCAGGCTCCTCTATGTGGACAGCTCTTTTTTAGTTAATTGCCTGACTAACCTGACCACACAACTCTCCCCTGTGGCTTACTGTTCTTGCACATACCTATTTTTGTATTTACAATACTAATAACAAATATCTGGCTCACGCCTGTAATCCCAGCACTTTGGGAGGCCGAGGCGGGTGGATCACGAGGTCAAGAGATTGAGACGATCCTGGTCAACATGGTAAAACCCCGTCTCTACTAAAAATACAAAAATTAGCTGGGCATCGTGGTGCATGCCTGTAGTCCCAGCTACTCGGGAGGCTGAGGCAGAATTGTTTGAACCCAGGAGGCGGAGGTTGTGATGAGCCGAGATCGCGCCATTGCACTCCAGCCTGGCTAACGAGCAAAACTCCGTCTAAAAAACAAAAAACAAATACCTGCTTACATCTCATTCTCTGACACTGGTTTGGGCACTTTTTTTTTGAGATGAAGTCTTACTCTGTCACCCAGGCTGGAGTGCAATGGCTTGATCTTGGCTTACTGCAACTTCTACCTCTTGGGTTGAAGCGGTTCTCCTGTCTCAGCCTCCTGAGTACCTGGGATTACAGGCGCATGACACCATGCCTGGATTATTTTTTTGTATTTTTAGTAGAGACGGGTTTTTACCATGCTGGCCAGCTGGTCTCAAACTCCTGACCTCAGGTGATCTGCCCACCTTGGCGTCCCAAAATGCTGGGATTACAGGCATGAGCCACCGTGCCTGACCTGAGCACTTTTAAAGGTACCCTGCTGATGGTTGTAGATTGGTACCTACCACAGAGAAGACCCTTAATTAATTTTGTTGAATTAATTCCCATAAGAATATAACAATACTTGGCTGGGCAATCCCATGCCTGCAATTCCAGCACTTTGGGAGGCCGAGGTGGGCAGATCACCTGAGGTCAGGAGTTTGAGACCAGCCTAGCCAATATGGTGAAACCCTGTCTCTAGTAACAATACAAAAAAATTAGCTGGGCGCAGTGGCACGTGCTTGTAATCCCAGCTACTCGGGAGGCAGAGGCAGGAGAATCACTTGAACCCAAGAGGTGCAAAGTTTGCAGTGAACCGAGATCATGCCACTGCACTCCAGCCTGGGCAACAGAGTGAGATCCATCTGAAAAAGATAAAAAACAATATAACAATACTCAATCTAGAAATTAAATTTAGGCTGGGTATGGTGGCTCATGCCTGTGTTCCCGGCTATTCAGAAGGGAAGCCAAGATGGGAAGATGGCTTGAGGCCAGGAGTTTGAGGCTGCAGCAAGTAATGATCATGTCACTGCACTCCAGCTTGGGTGACAGGAGACTCTGTCTCTAAATAAAAAGAAATTACATTTGGTTACCAGGGCCCACTAATTTCTATACTTCAGCGTTGAGCCTGTGATCAGTTATGTCTTGCTGGTTGGAGGATAGGACTTTTTTGGGAAGGTCATAAACATTCCTTCCTGACAGTAATGCTAAACTATTCTCTGTTCTGTAACATTTTTTTCCCCCGGTTGCCAAATTTATTTGAAGCAATGCTACAAATCAAAGAACTTAAGTGGATGTTTCGATACAACTTACAGAAAAGGTAAAGGAAACCCCAACATGCATACATTGCCTTGGTGACCAGGGAAGTCACCCCATGACTATGGGGAAATTAGCCTAGGACTTAGCTTTCATTATCATTGTCTCCCAGGATATGCTTGTCAAAGAGATACTCTGCCAAGCCAGATTCGGGTGCTCCCATCGTTCGCAAGTTGGTCGCACGGTCACCCAATTCTTTGATGGATTTCACCTGCTCATTCAGGTAATGTGTCTCAATGAATTAACACAAATGGAGGCCATTATTGTCAGTGGCCAGTTTGTGCAGTTCCAGTAGTGACTGATTCACATTTTTTCTCTAAACCTAATGCACACTCCATTGCATTCAGCCCGCTCTCCCAGTCATGATGGTCTGGTTTCTCGATATCCTGAAGGAAGATTCGGCCACTTTGTGGGTTCTGCAGCTTCATCACTTTCTCAGCGTGTTCCCTCTCCTCAGGAGATTGGTGAATAAAGTATTTGGCAAAGTTCCTCAAAGCTACATCATCAAAAGTAGTAAGATATGACAGGCAGACGTAAGAGGCATAGAGCTCCAGGTTGATCTGGCAGTTGATGGCGGCTTCTGAGTACTGGTAGTGGTTCTGGTGCACCTGCCAGACGGACGCGGTCATCATGGCGGCGGCTGTGCGGCGCTGGAGCGGTGACTGGGGCCTTGGGGCGGTCCGAGGGCGTGGTGAGGAGGTGAGGAAGGACTGGCTACGGCGGGCCGGCCGGGGTGGAGGATGAATGCCGGGTTCTGTCCAACTCTTTTTTTTTTTTTTTTTCTGAGACAGTGTTACTCTGTTGCTCAGACTAGAGTGCAAGTGCACTGCACCTTCGCCTCCGGAGTTCAAGCAATTCTCGGCCTCAGCCTCCCTAGTAGCTGGGGTTACAGGTGCCTGCCACCACGCCTGGCTAATTTTCATATTTTTTAGTGAGACAGGGTTTCACCATGTTGGCCAGGCTAGTTTTGAACCCCTGACCTCGTGATCCACCTGCTTGGCCTCCCAAAGTGCTGGGATTACTGGCTTGAGTCACAGCGCCCAGCCTCTCTGTAGCAATTTCTAACTGTAAACTATCAGGTTTTTGGGAAAGGTCTTCACATGGAGGCTCATTTTTCCCTTGTGTTCCCAAATTCTTTTATTTGGGATTAATAAAGTAAGCCACCTGCATTTTTTCAATCATTGACAGATTGGCTGCCCATATCTGAAGCTCCATCTGTAGTCCATAGATAAGTTTTGTTTTTGTTTCGAAACAGGGTCTCACTCTGTCACCCAGGATAGAGTGCAGTGGTGTGATCATAGCTCCTTGCAGCCTCAAATTCCTGGGCTCAAGCCATCCTCGCCCCTCAGCCTCCAGAGTGACTGGGACTACAAGCCCATGCCACTATGGCCAGCTAATTAAAAAAATTTTTTGGCCGGGCGAGGTGGCTCACACCTGTAATTCCAGGACTTTGGGACACTGAGTTGGCTGGATGACAAGGTCAGGAGATAGAGACCATCACAAAAATTAGCCGGGCGTGGTGGTGTGTGCCTGTAGTCCCAGCTACTCAGGAGGCTGAGGCAGGAGAATCACTTGAACCGGGAGGCAAAGGTTGCAGTGAGCTGAGATCACTGCACTCCAGCAGAGCGAGATGCTGTCTCAAAAAAAAAAAAATTTTTTTTTCTTTTAAATTTTACTGTAGCTCTGTTGCCAGGGTCAATCACAAGTTTTGACTTAACATTTTCTTTTTGCCTGATTGTGGTTAGTCCCTGATCCACTCAGCACTAATTTGCAAGTTTGATTCCTGTTTTTGGTTTGAGTTCCCCTGAAAGAGAGGAAGCAGCAGCCATGTGCATGTTTATATTTGGAAGTTAGGGAGACAGACTGTGTGAAAGGAAGTCTCTGGGACAGCTCCCACCTCACGAAAACATAAACTGCATCTGTTCTAAGTTCAATTTCATATATGCCTATCTGCCCTTCCAGTCTATGCTTTCCTTTTTCATTGCTGTTTCCTTATTTTTCTTCTTTGACTTGTCTTTTGCATATATTTTTGGAGGTTTCTTAAATTATTTCTTACGAGTACCTGGTAAGAATGAGTGATGAGGAAGATTAAAGAAGAAAAAGTAAGAGGATAAACTGACTGGGTACAGTGGCTCACACCTGTAATCCCAGCACTTTGGGAGGCTGAGGTGGGTGGATCACCTGAGGTCATGAGTTTGAGACCAGCCTGACTAACATGGTGAAACACTGTCTCTACTAAAAATGCAAAAAATTAGCTGGGCGTGGTGGTGCATGCCTGTTGTCCCAGCAACTTGGGAGGCTGAGGCAGGAGAATCATTTGAACCCTGGAGGCGGAGGCTGCAGTCAGCTGAGGTTGCACCACTGCACTCCAGTCTGGGTGACAGAGCAAGACTCCATCTCAAAAAACAAAAACAACAACAAAAGCCCCCCAAAAACTAAATGTATGACTTAAGCATATTTTTTTCTGGGTTAATTTTCCCTACTTAACGTGGTGGTAAGTTACAGGAAGGCAAGAAGTGTATTTCTGTACCTGTTGTATTTGTATTCATACCTTCTGCCTCCATTATGTTAAATATGTAATCAGAATTAAAATTGAGGCTGGGCATGTTGGCTTATGCCTGTAATCCTCAGCACTTTGGGAGGCCAAGGTGGGCGGATCACCTGAGGTCAGGAGTTTAGAGACCAGCCTGACCAACATGGAGAAACACCATCTCTACTAAAAATACACACAAAAAATTAGCTGGGTGGTGGCGCATGCCTGTAATCCCAGCTACTTGGGAGGCTGAGGCAGGAGAATTGCTTGAACCCAGGAGGTGGAGGTTGTGGTGAGCCGAGATTGCACCATTGCACTCCAGCCTGGTCAACAAGAGCAAAACTCCATCTCAGAAAAAAAAAAAAAATTGAGTCAAGCTGTGCTAAGTTTGCTGTGTGATTTTGCAGAGACAGTTTTAACTCTGGACAACTTTGTTCAAAAATGAATATCATATTAATATCTCAATCTGTAAACTTTATAAAATGTATCAACAAATAAGAAAACCATTGTATTAGCTTGGACTGCCATAACAAAATACCAGATTGGGTGGCTTAAACAACAGTTTATTTTTACAAAGTTCTGTAGATTGGGAGTCCAAAATGGGGTGTCAGCATGGTCAATTTTGGGTGAGGGCTCTCTCTCTGGCTTGCAGATGTCTGTCTGCTTCCTGTGTTCTCAAATGGAGAGAGCTCTCTGGTGCCACTTTCTATAAAGACATTAATCTTCTGGGATTGGAGCCTCACCCTTATGACCTAGTTTAATTTTTATTATTTTCATAAAGGCCTTGCTCCAAATAGAGATGGTCCCTGACTTAAGATTTTTTTATTTTATGATGGTGCAAAAGCCATATGCACTCTAGAATCTGTACTTTGAGTACCCATATAATCATCCAGTTTTTCATTCAGTACAATATTTAATAGATTATGTGAAATACTCAATACTTTATTACAAAATAAGCTTTGTGTTAGATGATTTTGCCTAACTGAAGGCTAATGTAAGTATTCTGAGCATGTTTTAGGTAGGCTAGGCTAAGCTATGATGTTTGGTAGGTTAGAAGCATTAAATGCATTTTTGACTTACGATCTTTTCAACTTATGGTACTTTCAATTTACAGTGGGTTTATTGGAATATAACTCCTTTATAAGTTGAGGAACATCTGTATAGTCACATTAGGAGTGAGGGCTTCAGTATATGAATTTTAGGTGGGGATGCATTTTAACCCATACCAGTAATGATAAAATATGCAAAGTTATTTAAACCCTTAGAATAAACTCAAAATTCACCTCCATTATTCACTTTGGATGCAAATAATAGAATATAGACATAGAGTAGCTGTTGCCTAGTTTCACAGTCTACTTGTCCTAGCCAACCTGAGCATAAACAGGTATATCTGTGCCTAACCTTGTGATCCTACATATGGCAGACTGTCTAAGTCCCTTTAGTGTTGCTAGAATGGAAGATCCAAAGCTGGATAATTTATAAATAAAAAAGATTTATTTGGCTTATGGTTCTGTCTGGAAAAGTTCAAGACTGAGCATCTGCATCTAGTGGGGACCTGAGACTGCTTCCACTCATGGCAGAAGGCAAAGGAGAGCTGGTCTATGCAGAGATTACATGGCCAGAGAGGGAGCACAAAAGAAAGGAAGTACCAGGTTCTTTTTAACCAGCTCTGACAGAAATAAAGATATCTCACTTACCCCCTCCCCAGGGAGGGCATTAATCTATTCATGAAGGAACCACCTCTATGACCCAACACTTCCCATTAGCCCTACCTCCAACATTGGGGATCAAATTTCAACAGGAGGATGAGGGGGACAAACATCTAAATTACAGCACAGGCCAATCACATGCATGCATTACTACTCAAATAATTTTGAAGTTAAATGCAGAAAACTGCAAACTTTTGAGGCTGACAGATAGGGCCAGGATTAAAGTAAAAAGTATTAATGCCTTAAACAAAATTTACTGACCATCTACCATGTGCAAGGTCCTAGGGAGAAACCGAACAGACATGGTTCCTGATTCAATGGAGTTTACAATCTAGTTTAGGGATACAGACAAACCATTTCAATAGCTCGGATGGAGAAAATACCTGTGCTCAAGGATACCTAACTCGGCAAGCTTCCCTGAGGAGCCACCCTAAACTGAACCATAAAGATGGTTAAGAAGAAATGAGGTGGCAGGGCGCAGTGGCTCACGCCTGTAATCTCAGTATTTTGGGAGGCAGAGCCAAGCGGATCACAAGGTCAAGAGATGGAGATCATCCTGACCAACATGGTGAAACCCCGTCTCTACTAAAAATACAAAGATTAGCCGGGCGTGGTGACGCGCGCCTGTTGTCCCAGCTACTCGGGAGGCTGAGGGAGAGAATCGCTTGAAACCAGAAGTCGGAGGTTGCAGTGAGTCGAGATCGCGCCACTGCCACTGCTCTCCAGCCTGGTGACAGAGCGACACGCCGTCTAAAAAAAAAAAAAAAAAAAGGTTACTGGGGTTTGCAGCACACTTACTGATGCTTCAGCCAGTGGCTGGAGACCTTATAACGGGCAGATCTGGCTCCGAAGGTCCTCTTCATAACACTACTGTCGCCAAGACTGGAGGCTGCCCAAGCACGAGGGTACTTTTAGAAGGACCTCAGACTCTTAAGGTTTTTGGTCTGTGCCTCAAATTAAACACAAGTCGGCCTGGCGCGGTGGCTCACGCCTGTAATCCCAGCACTTTGGGAAGCCGAGGCAGGCGGATCACGTGGTCAGGCAATCAAGAACATCTTGGCCATGGTGAAATCCCGTCTCTGCTAAAACAAAAAAAAATTAGACGGGCGTGGTGGCGCGCGCCTGTAGTCCCAGCTACGCGGGAGGCTGAGGCGGGGAATCGCTGGAACCCGGAAGACGGAGGTTGCAGTGAGCCGAGATCACGCCACTGCACTCCAGTCTGGGCGACAGAGCAAGACTCTTGTTTCAAAAAAAAAAAAAAAAGCCACATGTCTTACATTTCTCCCAGGTCCCAATTTCCAGGTCTTTTTATTTTTCTTTGTCCCTCCCTGCTCCTAAGCACCTTCGGCTGGGAAGACATTCCTCAGGTGCAGAAACCAGGGGAAGTCTCCCAGAACAGTGGGGGCTTAGCTCAGGACGCAGTCATTTTTGCTGTAGAGTCTCTCCTGCAGCGCTGAGGAAGAAGGCTCAAAGTAAGCAGCCAGAGCAACCGCAGAGGAAAAACCGAAGACAGCCGTGGTCTGGCCCAGCGCTTCTCACCCTCTCGCTGTCTTCTCTCTTTCCGCCGCGCAGCCTCAGCTCCTTCCACACCACGAACGGCGCTTGATTGACATGTGGGCCCGCCCAATCCCAGTGCGGCACAGACCACTGTCGCGTCAGGGACCGGGAAAGGGGGCGACTGAACCTATCAGATTGGGTCGGGAGTGGGTTTCCTGCTCGCGCGGATTCGCCTGCCCGCCGCGCGTGCCCCGCCCCTCTCCCGAGAGCTACGCGGCGGTGGAGCGCAGGCCTCGTGCCGTTACGGCCATCGCGGCGGCCGCGGCGGCGTCCCGGTGCCTTCCTCAGGTGAGCTGGAGCTAGCCGGCTCGGAAGCGGGAGGGTGAGGTGGCCTTGCTGGGAGGCCGACACACACACACACATACACACACCCTCTCCTTCAGTCCGCTGTCGGTCCTCACAGCCTGTTACTCGCTGCGTCGCTTCCTCTTCCCCCGCTGAGTTAGCTCCGGGGGCGCCGTCTGCAGGCTCGGAGCTGAGCCGGAGGGGGCGCGGAGGCTGCTCGGGGGGCCTGGACGTCTGCACTGGGATTCCGCTAGACCCTTGGGGCGCTGCCCCAGGGAGCGCGAAGCCGTGGCCTCCGTGTCAGCCCCTGGAGCGCTGCGTCGGGGTTAGAGCCCGGGCGGCCGCCCCTGCGAGGCTGGGAGGTGGAGTGTGCGGCGCGCTCGCCGGCTTGTCTGTTTTCTCCTGAAAAAGTCCTGTTGCCAGCTGTGGCGTCATCCAAGGCCGGGAAGGTAGGGACGTGGTAGAAGGGAGGGTGCTCTCACCTCCAGCCCGAGAGGCGCGCGGGGGCGGCCGCCTGCGCGGTGCTGAGAGTGGACATCTTCGGGACGCGCCCTCGCCCCTCCCCCCACCCGCCGGCCGTTTTCGGTCCGGGGCTTTGACTTTAAACGTCCGGACCTGCTTCGCATTCGTACGCGAGTTGCTGGGGGTGTCAGCTTTTGACTTGAGTTGTAATATGTTCGGTGAAAAAATTATCTCGGTAGGTTTTGTAACATTTCTTGTATGTTAACATATAAGTTAAAATTGCCGTTAGAAGCTGAGGAAGCTGGATGTGTTCAGGGCTGAGGACGTAACCGTAGGAAGGCTCTCGGTGTCAAGCTGATAGACCTGGAGTCAACTGAAAATAATTCTACACGTTATATTAGGTAAGAAGCCTTAGGAATTGTGAAAGAATGAGGTTAAGAAGAATTTTCCAACTCCTCTTTGGGAGGGGAGCAGAGCAGCTCAATGTCTGCCCCAAAACGGGTTGAGTGTTGCCAAGAGGTCCTCATTTTTTTTGGTTGTTGCTGATGGGTTTTTTTTGAGACAGAGTCTCACTCTGTCGCCAGGCTGAGGTGTAGCAGCGCGATCTCGGCTCACTGCAACCTCTGCCTCCCGAATTCAAGCGATTCTCCTGCCTCAGCCTCCCGAGTAGCTGTGCTACCAGCGCAGGCAGCCACGCCCAGCTAATTTTTGTGTTTTTAGTAGGGATGGGGTTGCACCGTGTTGGCCAGATGATTCCCTTTTTCTGACCTCGTGATCCGCCTGGCTCAGCCTCCCAAAACGCTGGGATTACAGGCGTGAGCCACCGTGCCCAGCCGAAGTACTCATTTTAAAAATCTTCCTTGGATAGACTTACGGCAAACCGACAATAACGATTTCTTCAGCACCTGGAAACCACTGTGTCTACACTCTCAGCCTTCAGCGAGGTCACACAGTAAACGGGGAAATAACCCGAGAAGAAAGGTTTGTTTGTTTGATAACTGTCGACGTTTGTTCTTTTCTTTTTTAAGAACACTTTATTTTCTTTTGTGGATGGAGTCAGTGATGTTCTTAAATAGGCGTTCCATTCACAACTTGATAGTAATATGTACTGGTTAATAAATGGTACTTTCTTTTCATCTTGACCACAAGCTCTGAGGCTTTCTTTGGGAAAATTTGTGGTCTGTGGGAATTGGCTGTAATATCCATAAAGATAGTTTGCACAGTGTTCAGATCTACTAGCTGTTGCTTCATGTATTAAATTTTAAAATGTGTACTTATTTTTCTAGGCATTATCTTTTGTCCAGGTTTCTGCAGTGCTTTCAGGTCCATGTAAATAAAACTTGAAACCTACCTGTAATGTTTTGTTAGATACTGAATGAAACCAGGCGAGGTAGTTTAAGTCTGTAATCCCAGCACTTTGGGAGTCAAGGCGGGAGGATAGCTGGAGTCCAGGAGTTTGAGATCAGCCTGGGCGATATAGTGAGACTCTGTCTTTAAATTAGAAAATTAAAAAAAAAAAAAATTAAAAAAGAAAATAAAGAAAAGTGATATTAAGTGATACTTGATGTTTCTCGGTTTCTTCGAGATGGAGTCTTGCTCTGTTGCCCAGGCTGGAGTGCAGTATCATGATCTTGGCTGATTGCAACCTCTGCCTCCTGGATTCAAGTGATTCTCATGCTCAGCCTCCCCAGTAGCTGGGATTACAGGTGTGTGCCACCACGCCCAGCTAATTTTCTTTTTTTTGTATTTTTTTTTTTTTTTTTTTTTTTTTTTTTTGAGACGGAGTTTCGCTCTTGTTACCCAGGCTGGAGTGCAATGGCGCGATCCCGGCTCACCGCAACCTCCGCCTCCTGGGTTCAGGCAATTCTCCTGCCTCAGCCTCCTGAGTAGCTGGGATTACAGGCACGCGCCACCATGCCCAGCTAATTTTTTTGTATTTTTAGTAGAGACGGGGTTTCACCATATTGACCAGGATGGTCTCGATCTCTCGACCTCGTGATCCACCCGCCTCGGCCTCCCAAAGTGCTGGGATTACAGGCTTGAGCCACCGCGCCCAGCCTTTTTTTTTTTTTTTTTTTGTATTTTTAGTAGAAACGGGGTTTCACCATGTTGGCCAGGCTGATCTTGAACTCTTTTTTTTTTTTTTTTTTTTTTTTTTTTTTTTTTTTGAGACGGAGTTCCGCTCTTGTTACCCAGGCTGGAGTGCAATGGCGCGATCTCGGCTCACCGCAACCTCCGCCTCCTGGGCTCAGGCAATTCTCCTGCCTCAGCCTCCTAAGTAGCTGGGATTACAGGCACGCGCCACCACGCCCAGCTAGTTTTTTTGTATTTTTAGTAGAGACGGGGTTTCACATGTTGACCAGGATGGTCTCGATCTCTCGACCTCGTGATCCACCCGCCTCGGCCTCCCAAAGTGCTGGGATTACAGGCTTGAGCCACCGCGCCCGGCCTTTTTTTTTTTTTTTTTTGAGACGGAGTTTCGCTCTTGTTTTCCAGGCTGGAGTGCAATGGCGCGATCTCGGCTCACCGCAACCTCCGCCTCCTGGGTTCAGGCAATTCTCCTGCCTCAGCCTCCTGAGTAGCTGGGATTACAGGCACGCGCCACCATGCCCAGCTAATTTTTTGTATTTTTAGTAGAGACGGGGTTTCACCATGTTGACCAGGATGGTCTCGATCTCTTGACCTCGTGATCCACCTGCCTCGGCCTCCCAAAGTGCTGGGATTACAGGCTTGAGCCACCGCCCGGCCGATCTTGAACTCTTGACCTCAAATGGTCCGCCGGCCTGGACCTCCCAAAGTGCTGGGATTACAGGCGTGAGCCACTGTGTCTGGCTGGGTTTCTTTTTCTTTTGGATCTCTGAGAACTTTCCTTTCAAAGCTGAAGGTATGTTTGATGTGATTATTACAAATCACTTTTCAGGAAGAATTGACTTAATACAGATGCAGTTCATTTTTTAAATTATGGTTTAATAATTTTTAGAATTTACCTTTATAATATGGAAAAATACCAAACATTCTTTATCTGTACTGGAAAATTAAATGATTATTTCATTGATAGGTAAAATTGAAGGGAACTCTTGAAATCACTGAGCATTTAACACATTCTCTATAAATACTGTGATGTTAAGAAGACCGCAGGGCTAAATATGACATTTAAAGATTAAGGCAACAGTTATGTCTGGCTGATCCTCACCTTAAACTGTAACAGAAATAACTAGTCTTCCCTTCAAAACTAACTTTGTTTTGCTGACATCACATTTTCAATTACCCAGATAGAAACTTTGGTTTGTCTCGAAGCACGTTAACAATATTGGCTGATTTTTGCCAGCCATTTTTATCTTTGAACTACTCACTAGCCTTTAATTGGGTTTTCTGCTTGGCTTTTCTCTCTACTTAGTGTGTCCTGCCTAAATCTTAGAATAATGCTTCAAACACATCCTTCTTTTTCAGAAACCAGTGATAGCTCCCTGTTATCTTCACAGTATAGTTCAGAATTCATAGCCTTCTAACAGTCTGCTCAAACCTATTTTTCTGGTGCCAGCACTTTCTTTTTTTTCTTTAATCAGTGCCAGCACTGTTTCTTTATAGGAACTGTCCACTCTAACCAAACCAATCTCTAGTTCTTATTTACCCTTTGTATTTTTCTACCTTCGTATCAATCCCTTTTCTTTTTTGTGTAGAGTCTCACTCTGTTGCCCAGGCTGGAGCGCAGTGGCACCATCTTGGCTTACTGCAACCTCTGCCTCTTGGGTTCAAGTGATTCTCCTGCGTCAGCCTTTCGAGTAGTAGCTGGGATAACAGGTGCGTGCCTCCACGCCTGGCTAATTTTGTATTTTTCATAGAGATGGGGGTTTCTCCATGTTGGCCAGGCTGGTCTTGAACTCCTGACTTCAGATGATCCACAGGCCTCAGCCTCCCAAAGTGCTGGGATTATAGGCATGAGCCATTGCATCTGGCCAGGTTGCCTAGTGTTTAAAATATTTTTTTCTCTTAAATTACCAAGTAGGAAATTAAGGAAAATGTTGAAGTTTTGCTTTTGGTCCTTTGGTGCAGCCTTCCAAATGTTTTTCCTGTTTGCTTTGTTGTTGTTGCTTTTCCTTTTTTTTTTTTTTTTTGAAGACAGAGTCTTGCTCTGTTGCCCCAGCTGGAGTACAGTGGCCTAAGCATAGCTCCTCATTGTACCTTGAACCTCCCAAGGGCCAGGAATACAAGTATGTATCAATGCCTGGCTAATTTTTATTTTTATTTTTTTAGAGATAGGGTCTGACTCTGTTGCTCAGGCTGGTTTTGAATTCCTGGCCTCAAGTGATCCTCCCGTCTTGGCCTCCCAAGGTGCTGGGATTGTAGGGGTAAGCCACTGTGCCTGGCCTGTTGCTTTCCTTTAAACCCATACCCCTTGTGGTTTTACTATTCCCTTGGTTTTTAATCTCATGTGGACTTGTATCATAGACTCAGAGCATTATTACTGGAATGGTGGAATCCAACCTTGTGTTTTTTAGATAAGGAAACTGAAATAAGCATAGACTAGATGCACCTAGTGATGGGGGCAAAACAAAGACTCAAACCTTGATCTTCTAACGCAAATTCTGTTTATTTATGAAACCATACTACTCATCTCTTGTAATTTTGCATTATTTGCCTCACATTATTTTGCATTTTCTGTATTTACGCCTTCTCATAGACTGAAAACTTCAGGGCAGGAGAATCTTCATATTTACCTTGTAATTTTTTTTTTTTTTTTGAGATGGAGTCTTCCTCTGTCATTCAGGCTGGAGTGCAGTGGTGCTCCCTGGGCCCACTGCAGTCTCCGCCTCCCAGATTCCAGTGATTCTCCTGCCTCAGCCTCCCAAGTAGCTGGGGTTACAGTTGCCCTCCACCATGCCTGGCTAATTTTTGTATTTTTAGTAGAGACAGGATTTCACCTTGTTGGCCAGGCTGGTCTCAAACTCCTGACCTTAGTAGATCCACCCGCCTTGGCCTCCCAAAGTGCCGGGATTACAGGTGTGAGCCACTGTGTCTGGCAATTTTTTTTGATGGAGTTTCACACTTTTTGCCCAGGCTGGAGAGCAGTGGCACAATCTTGACTCACTGCAGCCTCCGCCTCCTGGGTTCAAGCGATTCTCCTGCCTCAGCCTCTCGAGTAGCTGGGATTACAGGAGCCTGCCACCACTCCCGGCTAGTTTTGTATTTTTAGTAGAGATGGGGTTTCACCATGTTTGCCAGGCTGGTCTCAAATTCTTGACCTCAGGTGATCCATCTGCCTTGGCCTGCCAAAGTGCTGGGATTACAGTGTGAGACTCTGCACTGGCCTTAACGAATTATTTAAACGGATTTAAAGCCTGTATACAATTTTTCCCCCATACTTGTTAGCTGTATTAACACCATTAACAAACATAATATTGTCATGTTTACCATGGAGGTTTTTTTTTTATTTTGAGGCAGGGTCTTACTGTGTCACCCAGGATGAAGTGCAGTGGCAGGCTCTTGCTCACCGTATCCTCTGCCTCCCAGTTTCAAGGGAGACTCCTGCCTCAGCCTCCCAAGTAGCTGGGATTACAGGGGCCTGCCACAATGCCTGGCTAATTTTTGTATTTTTAGTAGAGACAAGGTTTCACCATGTTGGCCAGGCTGGTCTTGGAACTCCTGACCTCAGGTGATCTACCTGCCTCAGCCTCACAAAGTGCTGGGTTTACAGGCATGAGCCACCACACCTGGCCAGTATTTACCGTTGAGTTCTGTCATCTAAAAAATGAATCTCTTACAGATTTTACTGCTGAAATTTAATTTGTCTTTTCCAATCGCTTAATAATGCAAATTAATCTTTGAAGCTCTTGAATGTAGATACAGAACGATGTAATGGTTTAGAGCAGGCATCACCAAACTGTGGCCCATGGGGCGCATGCGGCCTCCTGTGGCCATTTATCTGACCCCCCGCTGCACTTCAGGAAGGGGCACCTCTTTCATTGGTGGTCAGTGAGAGGAGCACAATATGTGGCGGCCCTCCAACAGTCTGAGGGACAGTGAACTGGCCCCCTGTGTAAAAAGTTTGGAGATGCCTGGTTTCGAGGAAACCTGGAGGGTTTATCACATAACTAAATATAATGATCTAGCTGTAATTTTTTCTTTCTCTTTTTGAGTGTTAGAATTGTAACACTTTCACGTTTTGCTCCTTTTTGTCCTCTTGTTCATCTGTCAGGAACCAGCAGTTCTTGTTGAGCAAGACAAGACAAAATGTTTCTTTGAGCAAGACAGTTTTACAAATTATTTGTTCTGCCAGGCCTGGTGGCTCACTCCTGTAATCCCAGCACTTTGGGAGGCTGAGGTGGGCGGATAGCTTGAGCCCAGAAGCTCAAGATTAGCTTGGCCAACATGGTAAAACCCCGTCTCTACCAAATACAAAAATAGATTTCTGAGTGTGATGGTGGATTTCTGTAATATCAGCTACTCAGGAGGCTGAGGCAGGTGAATCACTGAACCCGGGAGGCAGGAGTTGCGAGGTTGTGCCATTGCACTCCAGCCTGGGTGACAGAGCGAGATTGTCTCAAAAAAAGAAAAATCATTTCTTCTATTTGGTGAATTAGAGTGCTTTTATGTATCTATTCTTTAAGGTTTTTTTTTTTTTTTTTTTTTTTTTTCCCCCCTTTTAACTCTGAAGTTTCTGTAACAGAAACAACATAGGGTTGCCTTGGTATTTTTTTAATGGAATCTCTCTGAAGGAAAAGGAATGCTTACTCTTTGGGTCTGTTTTTTATTTGTTTTTGGTTGTTAATAGTTGCTTGTTTCTATTTGTTTAAATTATCAGCTTAAAAAGCCTGTTAAAACACTGATTCTCTTATTCCTTCTTCCTGAAATTGTATGTAATGATTGCTGAATTGAAAATGAATATGGCAGAGGCCGGGCGTGGTGGCTCAAGCCTGTAATCCCAGCACTTTGGGAGGCCGAGGCGGGTGGATCATGAGGTCGAGAGATCGAGACCATCCTGGTCAACATGGTGAAACCCCGTCTCTATTAAAAATACAAAAAACTAGCTGGGCATGGTGGCGCGTGCCTGTAATCCCAGCTACTCAGGAGGCTGAGGCAGGAGAATTGCCTGAACCCAGGAGGCGGAGGTTGCGGTGAGCCGAGATCGCGCCATTGTACTCCAGCCTGGGTAACAAGAGCGAAACCCCGTCTCAAAAAAAAAAAAAAAAAAAAAAAGAAAATGAATATGGTATGGATAATATTTGCTTTTGTTCAATCAGTTGAATAAAACAAGCAGTGAAAATATGCCAAAAATTTTTAAAAGAATGGTTGTTCTCAAAAGTTGTTTTTAAAAAGAATCATCCTTTTCTTCCACAAATTTTAGCACATATTTTAATATCATGTTACTGTTTAGATTAACTCAAATAATAGATACAACAAAGATTGTAATATGCTGTGTACCTTTTAATTATTCCTACTGTATTGCAGAAATACTTTATTAATTTAATAGGGCATTGGGCAGTTTTCCTTGGGAATGTTTGATCATTTCCAAGTACTACACGCTCTTGAATAATTTATTTTTAGAAACATTTAGAATATTTAGTGTACAACCTGCCTCTGTCTCAATAATTCTGCTGCCCATGGAAATCAGTTATTTTTTGTTTCTTTTCACTTCTTATCTATATTTTAGCTTCATCTCTTGCTTTTGTCCCTTTCCTTTCAGTCTTGAATAGCTTAGCCCTTTTTTGCCTTGGTGTCTGTGATCATGCTCTTCCCTCAGGGCAGATGGCTTCTTTGGGTTAATCAGCATTAAGTTTGGCTGCTAGTATCAGACAGATGCCAAATAATTTCTCTTACACCAGAGAAATCAAGGGTTTGGCATGGCATTTGTTTATTAAGTGTTATTTCCAGGTGTTTAAATATGTTTTGCTATTATCAAGTCTATAATAATGGTCTTTGTGTGTAAGGCTTTACGTTTTTTTCCCTTTTGATTAATTCCTATTGTGGGATCCAACTACAAAGCTTACAAATTTCTTTAAAAAAATTGTTCAATCTGGGCATGGTGGCTCATGTCTGTAATCCTGGTACTTTGGGAGGCTGAACTGGGAGGATGGCTTGAGGGTAGGAGTTAGAGATTAGCCTGGGCAATATGGCAAGAGCCTGCCTCTACAAAAGTAAAAAAAAAAAAAAAAAAAAAAATTAGCCCAGTTTGGTTGTAAATGTCTGTAATCCTAGCTACTTGCAAGGCTGGCAGAAGGATTGCTTGAGCCCAAGAGGTCAAGGCTGCAGTGAACCATGGTAGTACCATGGTACTCTAGCTTGGGAGACAGAGTGAGAGTGAAACAATGTCTAAAAAAAATTAAAAATTTGTTTAGATAAAGTATCTTTAAATTATTTTTATTGAGTAGATTAAGTGTGTGGAATTTTTATATTTGTAGATATCCATATAGTCATCACTTAAATCTAGATGTTGAACATTTTTAGTGTTCAAAAAGGCTCTCTTTTGCCCCCTCCAGTCAGTATCTCCAAAGGTAATCACTATTCCATCCTCTATTAACCATAAATTATTTTTGCCTGTTTTTGAACTTCATATAAATGTAACTGATATGGTTTGACTGTGTCCCCACACAAATCTCATCTTGAATTGTAACTCCCACAATTCCCAAATGTGGTTGGAGGAACCTGGTGGGAGGTAATTAAACCTGGTGGGTGGTAATTGAACCACGGGGCGAGCCTTTCCCATGCTGTTCTTGTGGTGACGAATAAGTCTCATGGGGTTTTAAAAATGGGAGTTTCTCTGCACAAGCTCTCTTCTCTTGTCTGCTGCCATGTGAGAAGACATGCCTTTCACTTTGTGCCATGATTGTGAGGCCTTCCCAGACACGTGAAACTGTAAGTCCATTATACCACTTTATTTTGTAAATTGCCCAGTCTCAGGTATGTCTTTATCAGCAGCATGAAAATGGACTAATACGGTAAATTGGTACCAGTAGAGTAGGGAGCTGCTGAAAAGATATCCGAAAATGTGGAAGCAACTTTGGAACTGGCTAACAGGCAAGAGGTTGGAACAGTTTGAAGGGCTCAGAAGAGGACAGGAAAATGTGGGAAAGTTTGGAACTTTCTAGATTTGTCAAATGGCTTTGCCCAAAATGCTGATTGCAATATGGACAATAATGTCCTGGCTGAGGTGGTCTCAGATGGAGATGGGGAACTTGTTGGGAACTCTTACTATGTTTTAGCAAAGAGACTGGCAACATTTTGCCCCTGTCCTTAGAGGTTTGTGGAACTTTGAACTTGAGAGAGATGATTTAGGGTATCTGATGGAAGAAATTTCTAAGCAGCAAAAAAGCATTCAAGAGGTGACTTGGGTGCTGTTAAAGGCATTCAATTTTATAAGGGAGGCAGAGCATAAAAGTTCAGAAAATTTGCAGCTCGATAGCACGATAGAAAAGAAAATCCAATTTTCTGAGGAGAAATTCAAGCTGGCTATAGAAATTTGCATAAGTAATGAGGAGCTGAATGTTAATCCCCAAGACAATGGAGAAAATGTCTGCAGGGCATGTCAGAGGTCTTCATGGCAGCCCCTCCCTTGGCAGGCTGGAGGCCTAGGAGGATAAAGTGGTCCTGTCCTGTGTGCAGCCTAGGGATTTGGTGCCCTACATCCCAGCTGCTCCAGCTGTGGCCTAAAGGGGCCAGTGCAGAGCTCAAGCCGTGGCTTCAGAGGGTGCAAGCCCCAAGTCTTGGTGGCTTTCATGTGATGATGAGCCTGTGAGTGCACAGAAGTCAAGAACTGGGGTTTGGGAACCTCCACCTACATTTCCGAAGATGTATGGAAATGCCTGGATGCCCGGGCAGAGGTTTGCTGCAGGTGTGAGGCACTCATGGATAACCTCTACTAGGGCAGTATGGAAGGGAAATGTGGGGTCAGAGCCCCCACCCAAATTCCCTACTGGGGCACTGCCTAGTGGAGCTGTGAGAAGAGGGCCACCATCCCAGAATGATAGATCCACCTATAGCTTGCACAGTGCACCTGGAAAAGTCACAGACACTCAACGCCAGCCTGTGAAAGCAGCTGGGTGAGAGGCTGTACCCTGCAAAGTCACAGGGTCAGAGCTGCCCAAGACTGTGGAAACCTACCTCTTGGATCAGCGTGTCCTGGATGTGAGACATGGCATCAAAGTAGATTATTTTGGAGTTTTAAGATTTGACTGCCCTGCTAGATTTTGGACTTGCATGGGGCCTTTATCCCCTTTGTTTTGGCCAATTTCTCCCATTTGGAATGGCAGTATTTATCTAATCCCTGTACTCCCATTGTATCTAGGAAGTAATGAATTTCCTTTTGATTTTACAGGCTCATAGGTAGAAGGGAATTGCCGTGTTTCGGATGAGACTTTGGACTGTGAACATTTGAGTTAATGCTGAAATGAGTTAAAACTTTGGGGGACTGTTAGGAAGACATGATTGGTTTTGAAATGTGAAGACTTGGGATATGGTGGCGGCGGGGCAGGGGTAGAATGATATGGGTTGGCTGTGTCCCCACCCAAATCTCATCTTGAATTGTAACTCCCACTATTCCTAGGTGTGGTGAGAGGAACCTGGTGGGAGGTAATTCAGTCATGGGGGTGGGCCTTTCCTGTGCTTTCCTTGTGATAGTGAATAAGTCTCATGAGATAAGACGATGATTTTAAAAGTGGGAGTTTCTCTACACAAGCTCTCTTCTCTTTTCTGATGCCGTGTTAGACATGCCTTTCACTTTGTACCATGATTGTGAGGCCCCTCCAGCCACGTGGAACTGTCCATTAAATCTCTTTCTTTTATAAATTGTTAAGTCTTTATCAGCATGATGAAAATGGACTAATACAGTAACCATATAGTATATATACTTTCTTGGGATGGCTGCTTTTGCTTAACATTGTGTTTGTGAGGTTCATTTATGCTGTATGGTGCAGCAGTAGTTCTTTTTCAATGATGGTAGTTTTCCACTGGATGAATATAATGTAATTTAAAAAAATCAGACATTTGGTTTTCAGTTTTTGGCTATTGTGAATAAAGCTGTTAACATTCATTTTGCAGGTATTTTTTTTTCTTCTTCTTCTTCTTTTTTTTTTTTTTGAGATGGAGTCTTGCTCTGTTACCTAGGCTGGAGTACAGTGGTGCGATCTCAGTTCACTGCATCTTTTGCCTCCCAGGTTCAAGTGATTCTCCTGCCTCAGCCTCTTGAATATGTAGGATTCCAGGTGCACGTCACCACACCAGGCTAATTTTTGTATTTTTAGTAGAGATGGAGTTTCACTTTGTTGGGTGAGCAGGCTGGTCTTGAAGTCCTGACCTCAGGTGATCCGCCTACCTTGGCCTCCCAAAGTGTTGGGATTACTGGTGTGAACCACTGTGCCTGGCTGCAGACTGCTTTTTCTAAGTTGATTTTTCTCCATTTGTTTTGTCTCTTTTATGTTGGAGTCTTACTTCAGGTATCAGTAATACTTGGCTGATTGATAGCTAAAAACCTTTAATTGATTGGGATTTGCAGACTTTGAATTTCATTGCATTATGGTCCAAGTGAGCCTTTTTTATTTTGAGAAAACTCTGATGTTTAGATGTTTCCTTTTGGGTCAGGTTCATCAGGGAAAACTCGGTTTGCCTGAGGGTTGAAGGATGGCCACTAGCTTTTTTTTTTTTTTTTTTTGAGACGGAGTTTCGCTCTTGTTACCCAGGCTGGAGTGCAATGGCGCGATCTCGGCTCACCGCAACCTCCGCCTCCTGGGTTCAGGCAGTTCTCCTGCCTCAGCCTCCTGAGTAGCTGGGATTATAGGCACGCGCCACCATGCCCAGCTAATTTTTTGTAATTTTAGTAGAGACGGGGTTTCACCGTGTTGACCAGGTTGGTCTCGATCTCTCGACCTTGTGATCCACCCGCCTCGGCCTCCCAAAGTGCTGGGATTACAGGCTTGAGCCACCGCGCCTGACCGGCCACTAGCTTTTTGTTTTGTTTTGGTGTGAGGGAGTGGACTCTGATTCCCCCATTTTTGGTAGAATACATAGACCTTTAATTATACCTGGTGACTCCTAGTTCAGGGACTCTGAAAAAGCAAAAACAAAGCTGGCTCACACCTGTTAATCCTAGCACTTTGGGAGGCTGAGGCGGGCAAATTGTCTGAGCCCAGGAGCTTGAGACTAGCCTGGGCAACATGGTGAAACCACATCTCTACAAAAAATACAAAATTTAGCTGGGTGTGGTGGCATGCCTATAGTCCCAGATACTTGAGAGGCTGAGGTGGGAGGATTACTTGAGCCCAGGAGGCGGAGATTGCAGTGTCATGATGGAGATTATGCCATTGCACTGCAGCCTGGGTGACAGAGCGAGACCCTGTCTCAAAAAAACAAAACAAAACCCACAAAAACCCCTTTCTAAAGAATAAACCAGCAGGATTCTGTTACTGAGAGTGGATAGCCAACCATCAGGTAGATTTGGATAGCTTCAAAGGATGTATCTGCTTCTCAGACAGCTTTCACTCAGTCTTATTTAATTTCCTCTTCTATCCAGTTCAGGCAGTACTCGGTGCTGCCAGTTCCTGTATACTTTAAGGATTCCAAGATGTATATTGGGGTTTTCAACTCAGGGTTTAGGCTTCACCTTTCTAAAATTTACTAAGTGAATTAGTTACCAGTTGTCCATATTTTAGCTTCTGAAATTTTGTTGGTACTGTTTGCTTTTCTGTATATTTTGCTCTTGTGGGTTAGTTTCCTAAAAATAATTTATGTATTAAATCCACTGTTTTAATTATCGCCTCTCTAAAACCCTATTTTTACTGCCCTAAGAATGGTTTTTAATTTTTAAAGGGCTGGAAAAAAGTGGATGTGTGACAAAGACTCAAGCCCACAGAGACTAAAATACTTACTTTTTTTTTTTTTTTAATGGAATAAGTTTACCCACTCTGTTCTTGTTATAAAGTTCCTGATTTCCTTTAATAAAGCTGTTTTTAGACTACTACTACTACTTTTATTTATTTATTTATTTATTTTTTTGAGACAGAGTTTCGCTCTTGTTACCCAAGCTGGAGTGCAATGGCACGATCTCGGCTCACCGCAAACTCCGCCTCCTGGGTTCAGGCAATTCTGCCTCAGCCTGCCAAGTAGCTGGGATTACAGACATGTGTCACCATGCCCAGCTAATTTTTTGTATTTTTAGTAGAGACGGGGTTTCACCATTTTGAACAGGATAGTCTCAATCTATTGACCTCGTGATCCACCTGCCTCGGCCTCCCAAAGTGCTGGGATTACAGGCGTGAGCCACCGTGCCTGGCAACTACTTTTATTTCTATAAAAAAGCTTCAGGTTATAACCCTGAAACTTCCTGAAGCTGTCTGATTTAGTCTAAGGCATATCATGGAAGTTACAAGTAAAAATTGCTAGGATATACTCTGCCCTCCAACGAATGAGATATATATATATATATTTTCAAATTTAAAAATATGGAACGCTTCACAAATTTGTGTGTCATCCTTCCGCAGGGGCCATGCTAATCTTCTCTGTATTGTTCCAGTGTTAGTACATTTGCTGCTGAACTAAGCATGAGATACTTCTTTAATGTAAAATCTTAAAGAGTAGGAAAAACAAAATGTTGAAGGAAGAAATCATATAACACATAATGCGTATATGCATGCATTGTTCTTGTCATCTAAGTGCAGAGCATAGGAGGCTCATATACTTTAAAGAAGGCTGATTTGAAAAAAAAGATGGCTCATTTGAGGTGATTTGGGCCTGTTCTTTTGGGCCTACACCTGTCCTTTTCTCCATTGTTCATAGTTAACAAATCATAGCTGAGGGAATAAATTGGCTTTAGGTAAGAAGCTGTTTGAGGTGGTAATATACATATATATTTATATGTACATGTGTGTGTTGTCTGTGTTTGTATATTTTCCCTTGATGTCAGTAATGAGAGGGAGAATTAATGTGGGTCATGTATTATACTGAATTACATTGTCCAGGAAATAGAGTAAAATGGTGTTTCTCTTTAAGTCCTGGCTTCCAGAAAGCTCGGGTATGTTTAATTTTAATTGTATGAGCAATCTAATTTCTAGTAATTATACAAAGCTTCTTGTATAATTATGTTTTTCTTTATTCTAAATGATGTCTTTGTCATTTATCATTGTAATTTTTTAATATGTATATCTTAGACTTGGGCTTTTTTTTTTTTTTTGACAGGATTTGGCCCTGTCACCGAGTTGGAGGGCAGTAGCATGATCTTGGCTCATTGCAGCTGCCGCCTCCTGGGCTCAAGCGATCCTCCCACTTTAGTCTCCCAAGTATCTGGGACTACAGTCAGGTGCTGCCATGACTGGCCAAGTTTTGTAATTTTTGTAGAGGTGGGTTTTCGCCATGTTGCCCAAGCTGGACTTCAACTTCTGGGCTCAAGTGATCTGCCTGCCTTGGCCTCCCAAAGTGCTGCTATTTAGAGGTGTGAGCCACTGTGCCTGGCCAGTTTCTATGAACCCATAAACTTATGCACACTTAAAAAAAAAATGAGATCACATGCTGTACTTTGTTTCCTAACTTGGCTTTTATGAATATCCTTCCATGTCAGTGTATGTATAAATCTTACGGTTTCTTTTTTTTTTTTTTTGAGACAGAGTTTCGCTCGTTACCCAGGCTGGAGTGCAATGGCGCGATCTCGGCTCACTGCAACCTCCGCCTCCTGGGTTCAGGCAATTCTCCTGCCTCAGCCTCCTGAGTAGCTGGGATTACAGGCACGTGCCACCATGCCCAGCTAATTTTTTGTATTTTTAGTAGAGACGGGGTTTCACCATGTTGACCAGGATGGTCTTGATCTCTCGACCTCGTGATCCACCCGCCTCGGCCTCCCAAAGTGCTGGGATTACAGGCTTGAGCCACCGCACCCGGCCTTTTTTTTTTTTTTTTTAACCAAAAAACTTTGCCTACTTTGTCTCTGTTATAAAATTCTTGATTTTCTTTAATAAAGCTGTTTCTACTTTTATTCCTACAAAGAATATACATATAGTCTTTTAGTTCGCTAAAAAACGTCATTTTTTTTCTCATCTCTAGTATGGGAATAATACGTAATCAAAGGATAGCTGTAAGGCTTCAACGAGAATTTATGAATCAATGTAACTTCAAAGTGCCCATGAAGAGCTTGTCTGGATCTCCCTTCCTGCCTAAGATCAGTTTCTCAGTGTAAAATAACTGGTTTCAAAGATACAGATGTTTAAAGACACCTTTACTACTGTGTTTCTTAACTCTGTGTTATCATTCTTTTCTAATCTTTGCCAGCATGGTAGGCAAAAAATGGACAGAACTAAAAGGAGAATTAGACAAATCTCTAAGCATAATATGGAATATTTCAACATGCCTCTCGAGTAATTAGAATAATGAGACAAAATATATAAAAGATTTAAACACTGTAATTAACAAATGATTCTAATTGACATGCATTGAACATTTCACCTAATACCTACAGAATGCAGATTTTTTTTCAAGTGCCTATGGAAGTTTTTCCCAAATTGACACATGCTGGACAATAAAAAAGTTGAAAATAATCAATTCTAGAGTGTTTTCTGACATATCGGAATTTAGCCAGAAATGCATTACCAAAAAAACTAAAAAATTCTCAGCTATTTGAAAATAAGTTATATTCCTGAGTAACTCGGGGATTAGAGAAGAAATAACATTAAACTATTTTGAACTAAACTATGAAAACAAGGTATAACTTAAGGGATACGTATAGAGCCATGCTTAGAGGAAGAGTAGTACATAGCCTTCAAATCTATACATCAGAAAGAATGAAGGCTAAAAATAATTGAAAGGACTTCTAAGTAAAGATGGCTGAGTGAAAGATACATTTACTTTTACCCCCTTTGACAGCCCAGCAAGGTGACAGTAACGGATACTTTTAGAAGATTTGAACTACGCAAGAGAATGGAAGAAGAGACAGCAGCAATAAAATTTGGAAGCTGGAAAGCAAGTGAACTGATGATAAAATTCTTAGTGGGCTTAAAAATGTTCAATCCTAACTGGCAGGAGCAAAAGTAGAAAATAGTCCTCAGGTTCAGGAATTGGCAGCATCAGGCAATTTTTGGCAGGGAGGAGGTGAGAGTGTTGCTAAAAATAGGATTTCTTGAAAATCTGTTTAAGAAGCAGCTCAATCATAATAGCTGAAAAGTCGAAGCAACTCAGATGTCCATCAGCTCATAAATGGTTACATACACTGTGTATTCACACAATTGCATACTATTTGACAATAAAAAGGAATACAGAACTGATACATATTATATAGCATGGTGAACCTTGAAAGCATTATGTTGTGAAAGAAACCAGTCACAAACGACCGTAGTATTGTATGATACATGCTATAACATAGATAAACCAGTAAAACATACTAGGTAGGCTGGACATGGTGGCTCACACCTGTAATCCCAGCACTTCGGGAGGCCAAGGTGGGCAGATAACTTGAGTTTAGGAGTTCGAGAGCAGCCTGGCCAACATGGACTCTACTAAAAATACAAAAATTAGTTGGACGTGGTGGTGGGCACCTATAATCCCAGCTACACAGGAGGCTGATGCAGGAGAATAGTTTGAAACTGGGAAGTGGAGGTTGCAGTAAGCCGAAATAGCAGCACTGCACTCTAGCCTGGGTGATAGAACAAGACTCTATGTCAAAAACAAACAAACAAACAATGCTAAGTATACTAAAGACCACATTGTATGATTCCATTTGTATGAAGTGTCCAGAAGAATGTGTATTTGTAGGGATAGAGTGGTTGCATAGGACTGGGAGTAGGGGACGTTAGAGGGAAATGGGAAGTGACACCAGGGTATGGAGTTTATATATACCGCATTTTGTTTATCCATTCATTTGTTGATGAGCAGCTTGTGTTGCTTCCACATTTTAGCTGTTAAGAATAATGTTGCTATGAACATGGTATAGAAATATCTGTTCAGGTTCATGCTTTCAGTTTTTTTGATGTATACCCGGAAGTTGAATTGCTGGATTGTATGGTAATCTACCTTTTATTTTGGGGGGAACCACCATACTGTTTTCCATAGCAGCTGTACCATTTTACATTACCACCAACAGTGTAAAAGGTTCCAGTTTCACCACATTTTCACTAACCCTTGTTTTCTGTTTTTTTTTTTTTTTTTTTAATTTAAATAGTAGCTATCTTAATGGTGATATATCTGTGATTTTGATTTGCATTTTCTTAATGGCTAGTGATGAGCATCTTTTCATATGTTTGTTGGCTATTTGTATATATTTCGAGAAATGTAAGTTCTTTGTCTATTTTTCATTTGAGTTATGTTTTTGTTGAGTCTGAACTGGTCTTTTTATTTTTACTTTGTCTGTCCATTTAACTCATTCTTCACACAGCAGCGAGAGAAATGTTTTTAAGATTTCTGCATTAATGATGTAACAAATCTTACTTGGCAGCGTAATACAGTGGAAGTTTACATTATTTTCTTGCATGACAGTTCTCTCTCTCTCTCTCTCTCTCTCTCTCTCTCTCTCTCTCTCTTCCCCGGTGTGTGTGGGTGTGTGTGTGTGTGTGTGTTGAGGGTCAATTTTGCTTTATGCAATCACTTGGAGGACAGGCTCCTGTATCTTACGTCACCACCTTAATCAGCTTTGGTTTCTCAAATTGTTTTGAAAGGGGAAATGTGTGTGGAGAAAGGGTCCAGGCTAGAAGTAGCTTATATCACTTTTACCCACTTAGTTTCATTGGTCAGGACTGAGTCATGTGATCCTACCTAACTGCAGGAGTGGCTGAGAAATGTAGTAGAGCGGTGTTTTAATGAAGAGAACGCAGTCATTAGTGAGTACTAACAGTCTCTGTCACAGCATGTATTGGTTTATAACTCCCTTGCTTAAAACTCTTCTTATTACATGACTTTTTTTTGAGACAGAGTTTCATTCCCAGGCTGTAGTGCAGTGGTGTGATCTCAGCTCATTGCAACCTCTGCCTCCCAGGTTCAAACAATTCTTGTGCCTCAACCTCCCAAGTAGCTGGGATTACAGGCATACACCACCACGCCCAGCTAATTTTTTGTGTTTTTTGGTGGATACTGGTTTTCACCATGTTGGCCAAGGCTGGTCTTGAACTCCTGGCATCAAGTGGTTCGTCCACCTTGGCCTCCCAAAGTCCTGGGATTACAGGCTTGAGCTCCCGTGCCCAACCTACTTCTTACTACTTCTTATTACATGTAGAATAAAATTGGCCTGTGTCTCTTCCAATCTCTGTTTTGTATCACTTTTGTCCTTGTTCTCTAGCCACGTTAGGCTTGGTCATTTTCTATGACATGAGATTTTTTTTTTCCCCCTCCTGGAACCTATGTGCTTTGCAGTTTCCTTTGGGTGGAGTACTCTCCTTTAAATATTTACATGACTGCCTCCTCTTCATCCTTAAAATGTCCACGTAAATTTTATCTTTAACTAAAAGCTCTAACTCAAGTAGCACTTACACTGTCTGTCCTTTATGATAGCACTGTTTTAATCATTGTCACAGCATTTTCCACAATCTGTAATTATTTGAAAAAAATTTATTTCCTCTGCTAGAAAGAGGTGCCTGTCTTGATCACTGTTGTATCCCTGCATTAACTGGCCAATGCTAAGGATACATTAGTCATTCAGTAAATATGTTGTGGGAGGGAATCAATATTATATAGAACAGACTGAAATGGAGATAGTTGAATTTTAATAGAGGGCTCTTATGATAATTTAGATGAGTTGTTGAAGGCTTGAGTTTTAGTGGTGGCAGTGTAAATGGAACCGAAAAGGATGGCTGAGAGACATTTCAAGAGAAAAACCAACACAAACTGATGTGTGACTTAAGGGGAGCCTGGGTGATTTGGAAGATAATGATTTATAATAGATAGGTAAAGAGGATAGAAGAGCTGGATTTTTGGAGCTGATGAGTTGGGATTGGTGCATATTCAATTTGAGATGATCACAAGATATTTAAGTAGAAATGTTGAGGAACAGTAGCTTGGATTAGAGAACACAATTGAAATTAGAGTCTAGGCCAGAGGTGATAAGATGAAGTCATAAAACTGAATGAGTTATCTAGAAAGAGTTATCTGAATGAGTATGTGTGAGAAGAGCAGATGGCTCAGTGGAAGGAAAATGAGGAGCCAGAAATGGAAACCAGAAGCAGGTGGCATGGAGGGAGGGAAACCAATTTAATATAGGGGGTAAGAAAACCAGCAGTTTCAAGAAAGAGGGATGATTAGGTTAGCTGCCTCCAGCTATTCCTTATCATATGCATTTGAAAGTTTTGAAATGTTACCTTTTATTAAGTAGTTTGAGATCAGAGGGTACCTTGGGTTTTATTCTGTGAGAAAGTATAGCTTAATGAGAATGACAGAGTACACCTTTGAGTTCTTGTCTTTTTTTTGAGACAGGGTCTTGCTCTATGGCCCAAGCTGGAGTGTAGTGGTCCAGTCTTGCTCACTGCAACTTCTGCCTCCTGGATTTGAGCTATTCTCATGCCGCAGCCTCCTAAGTAGCTGGGATTACAGACACATGCCAGTATGCCCAGATAATTTCTGTATTTTTAGTAGAGATGGGGTTTCATCATGTTGGCCAGGCTGGTCTTGGAACTACTGACCTCAGGTGATTCTTATGCCTTGGCCTCCCAAAGTGCTGGGATTACAGGCTTGAGCCACCGTGCCTGGTGTTTTTTTTTTTTTTTTTTTTTTTCCTTTTCGTTTTTTTGAGAGGAAGTCTCACTCTTACCCAGGCTGGAGTGCAGTGGCATGATCTCGGATCACTGCAAGGGATGGGTTCAAGGGATTCTGTCTCCTGGGTTCAGGGGCTTCTCCTGCCTCAGCCTCCCGAGTAGGTGAGATTACAGGCAACCACCACCATGCCTGGCTAATTTTTGTGTTTTTAGTGGAGACGGATTTTCACCATGTTGGGCAGGCTAGTCTCGAACTCGTGACCTCAAGTGATCTGCCTGCCTTGGCCTCCCAAAGTGTTGGGATTACAGATGTGAGCCACTGCACCCATCTGAGTTCTTGTGTTTTAGCGGTATCTACTTAAATATTTATGTATGAAAATACTTATTTTTTAGAAGTATACACTGAAATAGTTATAGATAGAAGTTTTTTGCTTCAGAATACTTAAGGAAACAGGAATTGGTAAGAATATGGGTATCGTGGCCATGGACAAGTTTGGGCCATGAGTTGATGATTGTAGCTACTTGGTGGGGTTAAGGGATTTGCTGTCTTTAATGTATGCTTGAAATTTTACATAATAGAAATTATAAAAGGAGGGAATTGTCTTTTCCAGTTATAACTTTGGGCACATTGTTTAAACTTTTTTGAAACGTGGTCTTGCTCTGTCACCCAGGCTGGAGGGCAGTGGCTTGATCGTCTTCAGCTCCTTAAGTAGCTGGGACTACAGGTGCATACCACCGTGGCTGGTTAATTTTTGTAGTTTTTGTAGAGACGGGATTTTGCCTTTTGCCCAGGCTGGCCTTGAACTCCTGAGCTCAAGTGATTCTCCTGTCTCAGCCTCCTAAAGTGCTGGGATTATAAATGTAAGCCACTGCACCCAGCCTAGTTAAACCTTTGAAGCCTTAGTTTCTTCTGTTAAAAATGGTGATATTAATATTGACTTTATCAGTTTGGTGTGGTGATTAATGACAATGTATTAAAACCATTTAGCATACTTACTCTTTGTACTCATTGTCCAGTAAATATTTCTGAAGTGAAATCCAGTGAGATAATATAGTTAGGCATCAAGGTTAAGGGGTTTGTAGAGGGAGAAAAGGTTCTGGACTCTTTGTAGCAACCTTTCTCAAGAGAAATGTTCCTTTAGAATGTTGTAAAGTTAGAATGGCTAACTTAAAAGCTTCCATAGAGATAACATTTATTTATTTTGACATGTTTTTAGTAGGAGTTTTCTGATCTGAATGTGTACAAAATCAGCAGTACAGTGGCATTTCATCTATTCTTAACCACATCCTTTTACTGAATCTTATTCCGGAAGCATTTATAAGGCAGGTGCCCCTTTGAAAGACATTGTCATTTAAAGTAGTTTAAAAGTAAATTTTCATTTAACATTAAAATCAAATGAGGAAATACTTAAAATGGAAGCATGGTTTAATAAAATTGTATTAACACCAACTTGTTAGAGCGCCTGACTTAATGTATATGTTTTTTTGTAGTAACTTGTCTATGGATAGTATATGTTTATCCTTTTTTTTTCTTTTGCGGTAAAACTTGGTTATGGTTAGTATATACTTGTCCTTTGGTATCCATCGGGTATTGGTTCCAAGACTCCTTGAAGATACCAAACTTTGAGATGCTCTAGTCTCTTATGTAAAATGGGATAGTATTTACATATAACCTATGCCCATTCTCCTGGGTGCTTGAACTTATCTCTAGATTACCTGATACATTGTACATAGTATTTAGGTTAGTAATACTGTATTGTTCAGAGAATAATGACAAGGAAAAAAGGTCTGTATATATTCAGTACAGGTGTGTTTTTTTCTGGAATGTTTTCAATCCGCAGCTGGTCGAATTCATGGATGTGGAACCCATAGATACAGAGGGCCAACTGTACTAAGGAATTCCAGTCACAGTCTGTCGATGTCATACAAGTTTGTCTTCAGATAAACAAGAGACCTGTTAACACAGAGGAAGCTTTCTTGTATACCTTTTCATTCTCATGTTTTTAAAATTTCTTCTTTTTTTGTTCAGGGAACTTTGATAAATTACTTAGGCAGAGTTAGGAACTGTCCTGTAGCTATATAATCAGTCATTTTTTTTCTTACCTTTTTTTTTTTTTTTTTGAGATGGAGTTTCACTCTTGCTGCAGGTGCAGTCTTGGCTCACTGCAACCTCCATCTCCTGGGTTCAAGTGATTCTCCTGCCTCAGCCTCCCAAGTGGCTGGGGTTACAGGCGTGCACCACCATACCCAGCTAATTTTTGTGTTACTAGTAGAGACAGAGTTACACCATGTTGGCCAGGCTGGTGATCCACCCACCTCGGCCTCCCAAAGTGCTAGGATTAGAGATGTGAACCACTGCACCTAGCCCCTATCTTTTATATTGTATTTTATTTCTTTAGAAATGAAGTTTCACTGTGTTTTCCAGACTGGAGTGCAGTGGCTGTTCACAGGCATTATCATAGTGCACTGTGGCTTCCAACTCTTGGCCTCAAGCAGTCTTCCCACTTTATCCTCTTGAGTAGCTGGGACTACAGGGGTACACCACCATGCTCAGCATTTTTTTTCTATCTTAACATAAAATGGCAAAAAATTACTGTTGCCTTTCTCCTGATAAATAGCAGCCTAAATTAGACTGGTAGTTTGGAATAAAGGATATAGTAAAAAGGAAGGTGAGGAAAGAAGTATTTAAAAATGAAGGCAGGAAGGAGAAAATGAAGTTGGGAGATAAAGTTTATAATTTCCTGTGCCTTAATATCAACTTGCAGTGAATTAGTTGAAAATTGCTTTGCCAGTTACATGTAATTGGTGACTTTTAGCTTATTTGCCACCTGGAACAGATACAACTTCTTTAACATAAAATTCAGATACAACTGTCATTGAATTTATGTTTCCATAAAATTGGTGATGGAAGTTTTAGCATTAGGGCAGGGAAAGAGAGCTATGTCTCAGGCATTGTACTGTTTTACATTTTTTGTTAAATCCTCACAGCAACCCTGTAGGTAGGTTTTACTGAAGCACAGAGGTTAGATAACTTGCTTAATGTTACACAGATAATAAATGACAGAGCAAGAATTCAAACTGTAATGTTTCTATTCTCGTTATCTTTTAGTCATCCTGTTGCTTTGTTGTTGTTGTTGTTGTTGTTGTTGTTGTTGTTTTGAGACAGAGTCTTGCTCTTGTCGCCCAGGCTGGAGTACAGTGGCACGATCTCGATCTCAGCTCACTGCAACCGCCACCTCCTGGGTTCAAGTGATTCTTCTGCCTCAGCCTCCCAGGTAGCTGGGATTTTAGTTGCTTGCCACCATGCCCAGCTAATTTTTGTATTTTTAGTAGAGATGGGGTTTTGCCATGTTGGCCAGGCTAGTTTCTAATTCCTGACTTCAGGTGATCCGTCTTCCTCAACCTCCCAAAGTGCTGGGATTACAAGTGTGAGTCACCTCGCCTGGCCCCCCTTGCTTTATTTTCTGATTCCATTCAGTCATTAGTCTTGTTGGCTTTTTTAAAAAAAAAGTTTTATTGAGATATGATTCACATACTATACAGTTCACTCATTTAAAGTATACAATCCAGCTTTTAATATATTCAGAGTTGTGCAACCATCACCACAATATTAAAACATTTTCATCACCCCCCAAATCAATGCCATACTGATTAGTTGTCACCCCTAACCTCCCTTCTCCCTGTTCTAGGAAACCATTAATCTGCCTTCTGTCTGTATACATTTGCTCATTCTGGACCTTTCATGTAAATGGAATCATTTATATGGTCCTTTGTGACTGCTTTCTTTCACTTAGATCAATGGTTTTTAAAATTTTTTTCTTTATCTTTTTTGAGCCAAGGTCTTGCTCTGTTGCTGCAATGCTTGATCATGGCTCACTGCAACCTCCACCATCCAGGCTCAGGTGATCCTCCTACTTCAATCTTCTGAGTAGCTGGGACTGCAGGCGTGTGCCACCATGCCAGGTTAATTTTTTGATTTTTTTTTTTTTTGTAGAGATAGTCTCACTAGTCTCACTATATTGCCCAGGCTAGTCTTGAACTCCTGGGCTCAAATGATCCTCTCACCTCTGCCTCCCAAAGTGTTAGAGTTATAGGCGTGAGCCACCACACCCAGCAGCTTGATATTTTTAAAGTTCATCCATGTTATATAGCGCATATTGGTACTTCATTTCTTTTTATTGCTGAATCACATTTCATTTTATGGTTAATACCACATTTTATTTATCCATTCATTAGTTTACAGACATTTAAGTTGTTTCTCCCTTATGGCTATTATGAATAATATGGCTATTAGCATTCATGTACATATTTTTAAAAAATTATTGTGGTAAGACATAAGTAACATAAAGTTTACCGTTTTAGCCATTTTTAAGTGTATGGTATTAAGTATGTTCACATTGTTATACAACCATCACCACCATCTATTTGCATAACTTTTTCATTTTTGCCACCTGAAACTCTGTACCCATTAAACAACAACTCCCAAGTCTCCCATCCTCCCATCCTCTGGCAACTACCATTCTACTTTCTATCTCTATGAATTTGACAACTGGAACCGCATATAAGTGAAATAAATCATATAATATTTGTCCTTTATGACTGGCTTATTTCACTGAGTACAATGTCTTCAGAGTTTATTCACATTGTAACATGTGTCAAATTTTCTCCCCCACCAAAGGCTGGTACTGTTCCATTGAATCTATATTTGCTACATGTTGTTTACTCATTCAACTGATGATGGACACTGAGACGGAGTTTTGCTCTTGTTTCCCAGGCTGGAGTGCAATGGCGTGATCTCGGCTCATTGCAGTTTCCACCTCCCGGGTGATTTCTTCACTTTCTTTTCTACTGGGGATTTTACCTTCATTTCTCTCTCTTTCTTTCTTTTCTTTTTTGATTTTACCTTCGTTTCCCTCCCTTCCTCCCCTCCCTCCTTTCCTCCCCTCCCTCCCTCGCTTCCTTCCTGCCTTCCTTCCTTCCTTCCTTATAGAGAAGTCTTCATCATTATCCTCACTCTCACCAAAATCAGAATCATCCTCAGAATTTTCACCAGTTGCAAAGGCTGGTTTGGTGTCATTAGCACTGTCACCATCACTGCCTTCCAGAAGAATCTTCCTCTGCTGTACTACAGCTTTAGATGCTGCTTTTCTTTTCCCTTGAGCACCACCATCATCTTCCTCAGTAATCTTATCCAAATCTAAATAATCACTGGCTACACTGCAATTAGAGATATGAGGAGACTTATTCATTGTTTCTGTTCTACTATTGCCATGTTTTTCAGTGCTTTTATCTTGAGACTTCTGTGCATTAGTGGTGACTGTTGGGAAGTTCCTTCACTGATAGAGCTAGTGCAACTTCTAAGTCTCTCTGGTAGAGCTTGTCATTTAGGCATCTGTTTGCTTCTCTTGTAGTGGAATTTCTTGTTTCTGGAGATTGTTCAAATTAGGATTTGGTTTATCTTGTTTTAATTCCTTTGATGTTGTTCTTGATTTCTTGTTTAAAGGTACAGTTGCAGAAACAAAATAATCATCACTTTTAGTCATCAAACTGTAACTGATTGGTTTCTTATGTCTCACAGGCTGTACCACGGTCCTTTTCAAGGCTTCAGATTTACACTTCTCAAGTTCTTGTTGGCTGTAGTAGCAGTTTCAATTCCTGCCCCAAACTAGGCGTCTGCGCTCTCCCTTCATTCTTTTTTTTTTTTTTTGGAGACGGAGTTTCGCTCTGCCTCCAGGCTGGAGTGCAGTGGCGCCACGTCAGCTCACTGCAATCTCCTCCTCCCAGGTTCAAGCAATTCTCTTGCCTCAGCCTCCGGAGTAGCTGGGACTACAGGCGCACGCCACCATGCCCAGCTAATTTTTGTATTTTTAGTAGAGACAGGGTTTCACCATGTTGGCCATGATGGTCTTGATCTCTTGACCTTGGGATCTGCCTGTCTCAGCCTGGGATTACAGGTGTGAGCCACCATGCCCAGCCTCTTCCTTCACTCTTAATTGTTTCCTTTGCTGTGCAGAAGCTTTTTTGTTTAATATAATCTGTTGGCTCTAAATATGTGGATTTATGTCTGAATTCTCTGCTCTATTTCATTAGTCTGTTTGTCTCTTTGATATCAGTACCATGTTGTTTTGGTTACTATAGCCTTGTAATATATTTTGAAGTCAGGCAGTTTTGTTCTTTTTCTCAAAATTGTTTTGGTTGTTTGGACTCTTACTTGGTTTCATATGAATTTTAAGATTGCTTTTTCTGTTTCTGTGAAAAATGACATTGGTATTTTGATAGGGACTGCATTAAATCTAGAGATTGCTTTGAGCAGTATGGTCATTTTAATGATGTTATTTCTGATCCTTCAACATCGGATATTTTTCCATTTGTTTGTGGTCTCTTTATTTTATCCAGTGTTTTATAGTTTTTATAGCTGTTGTAAAAAGGGATTGCCTTCTTGATTTCTTTCTCAGCTGGTTTGTTTTATTGATATATCAAAACAGGTTTTGTATGTTGATTTTCTTTAACACTACATGACTTCACAGGTGCATATATATTGATTTATGTGTGTTGATTTTGTATTTTGAAACTTTACTGAATTTATTTAGCAGAACTAAGAGTTTTTATGGTAGAACCTAGTTTTATCTAGTTAGAAGGTTCTGTCATCAGCACAGAGGGACAGTTTGATGTCCTGTTTTCTAATTTGGTTGCCTTTTCTTTTTTTTTCCTCTTCCCTGATTGGTCTGGCTAGGACTTGCCATACTATGTTGAATATGAGTGGTTAAACTGGGCCTCCTTGTCTTGTTCTAGTTCTTAGAGGAAAGGGTTTCAACTTTGCGTATGATGTTAGCTGTGGGTTTGTCATATCTGACCTTTGTTATGTTGAGATATGTTTCTTTTATGCCTAGTTTATTACAAGTTTTTATCATGAAGGGGCACTGAATTTTATAAAGTGCTTTTCCTGTGTCTATTGTGATGAACATGTGGTTTTGTCCTTTATTCTGATGATGTTATGAATCATATTTGTTGATTTGTGTAACCATCCTTGCCTCTCTGGGATAAATCTCACTTCACCGTGGTGTATTTTTTGTTGTTGTTGTTGAGATGGAGTCTTGCCCTCTCGCCAGGCTGGAGCACAGTGGCATGATCTTGGCTCACTGCAACTTCTGCCTCTCGGGTTCAGGTGATTCCGCTGCCTTAGCCTACTCAGTAGCTGGGACTACAGGTGCACACCACCACACCCAGCTAATTTTTTGTATTTTAGTAGAGATGGGGTTTTACAATGTTGGCCAGGATGGTCTCAATCTCCTAATCTTGTGATGTGCCTACAAGTGCTGGGATTATAGGCATGAGCCACCGCCCCTGGCCATTTTTTTTTTTTTTTTCATGTTGTTGAATTCAGTTTGCTAGTGTATTGAGAATTTATATTGGCCTGTAGTTTTTAAAATTTTTATTTTTTTTCACATCCTTGTCTGGTTTTGGTGTTAAGGTGATGTTGGCCTTGTAGAATGAGTTGGGGAGAATTGGTGCTATTCTATGAGTGTTTGGTAGAATTTGACAGTGAAGATTGGGCACAGGGGCTCATGCCTGTAATCCCAGCACTTTGGGAGGCTGAGGCGGGTAGATCACGAGGTCAGGAGTTCGAGACCAGCCTGGCCAACATGGTGAAACCCCATCTCTACTAAATATACAAAAAATTAGCTGGGTGTGGTGGTGCGCACTGGTAGTCCCAGCTACTTGGGAGGCTGAGGCAGGAGAATTGCTTCCAGTCCTGGACTTCTCTTTGTTGGGAGGCTGTTTATTACAGATTAAATCTCTTTACTCATCGTCAGTCTGTTCAGGTTTCATATTTCTTCCTCATTCAGTCTTGGAGATTGTATATATCTAGGAATGTATCCATTTCCTCTCAGTTTTCCAGTATGTTAGTATATCATTATTTGTAATAGTTTTTAATGATCTTTTGTATTTCTGTGGAATCAGTTGTCTCCGTTTTCATTTCTGATTTTATTTGGGTCCTCTCTTCTTATGTTTGTTAGTCTAGCAAGTGGTTTATTGATTTACCTTTGCAAAAAATGAGCTTTTTGTTTTTCCTATGTGCTTTAGAAAAAAGTCGTTTCATTTAGTTCTGCTCTGATTTTTACTATTTCTTCTACTAATATGAGGTTTGGTTTGTTCTTTTCTAGTTCCTTAAGGTTCATTGCTAGATCATTTCTTTAAAATCTTACTACTTTTTTGATGTAGGCATTTTTTGAGACAGAGTGTCACTTAGTCACTCAGTCTGGAGTGCAGTGGCATGATCTTGGCCTACTGCAGCCTCTGTCTCCTGGGTTCAAGCAATCCTTTTGCCTCAGTCTCCTGAGTTGCTGGGAGTACAGGTGCACGCCACCACTCCTGGTCGATTTTTGTATTTTAGTAAAGATGGGGTTTCACCACTTTGCCCAGGCTGGTCTTGAGCGCCTGAGCTCAGGCAGTCCCCCAGCTTTGGCCTCCCAGAATGCTAGGATTACAGGCGTGAGCTACCACACCTGGCCTGTTACTCTTGATTTTTGGTTTTATTCCATTCTTATTTGAGAAGATACTTGATGTGACTTCAGTTTTTAAAAATTTGTTGACACTTATTTTGTGTCCTAATGTGATCTGTCCTGGAGAGTGTTTTATATGCTGATGAAAAGAATGTTAGATGAAATGTTCTGTAAATGTCTGTTAGGTCTGTTTAGTCTAATACGCAATTTAAATCCAGTGTGGCCTCTCATTTTTTTTTTTTAAAATCTAGATGATCCATTTGATGTTCACAGTTGATGTTCCTATTATTGTATTGGAATTTATCTCTCCTTGCAGATATTATATTACTTGTTTTATATATCTGGGTACTCCAGTGTTGGGTGCCTATATGTTTGGAATTGTTATATCTTCCTCCTCCTGAATTTTCCCTTTATCCTTATATAATGACTGTCTCTTTTTATTGTTTTTGACTTAAAGTTTGTTTTGTTTGATACAACTGTAGCCACTCCGAGTCACTTTTGGTTTCTGTTTGCATGGAATATTTTTTTCCATCTTTTACTTTCAGCCTATTTGTTTTTACAGGTGAGATGAGTTTCTTATAGGTAGTACATAGTTGGGTCATGCTTTAAAAACATTAAAAAAATCTCTTTATTCAGTCTACGTATTTTTATTTTCTTAAGACAGTTTCGTTCTTATTGCCCAGGCTGGAGTGCAATGGTGTGGTCTTGACTCACTGTAACTTCTGCCTCCTGGGTTCAAGTGATTCTACTGACTTAGCCTCTCAAGTAGCTGGGATTACAGGCACCCACCAACTTGCCCAGCTAATTTTTGTATTTTTAGTAGAAATAGGATTTCACCATGTTGGCCTGCCTGGTCTCGAACTCCTGACCTCAGGAGATCCACCTGTTTCTACTTCCCAAAGTGATGGGATTACAGGTGTGAGCCACACCATGTCCAGCCAAATCAGTCTGTGTCTTTTAAGTAGAAGATTTGATCAGTTTACATTCAGAGTTATTGATAAGTGAAGGCTTATTTCTGTCATTAATTGATTTATGGCTGTTTTTTATATTATCTGTTCCTTCTTTGTCTCTCATTATTTATCATTTTGGTTTGGTAGTTTTCTGTAGTTGTGAGTCTCTTCCTGTTTGTGCATTTACTCTATCAGTGGTTTTTATATTGTGTTTTCATGATGGTAGATACTGTTCCTTTGCTTCTGGATGTAGGACTTTAAGCATTTCTTTTAGGACCAATCTAGTGGTGATATATTTCCTCAGCTTTTGCTTGTTTGGAAAATACTTTATTTCCTACTCATTTGTGAAGGATAACTTTGCTGGGTATAGTATCCTTGACTGACAGTTGTTTTTTTTTTCCCCCCTTAATTTATGTCTTTTTTAGATGGAGTCTCACTCTGTTACCCAGGCTGGAGTAGTAGTGCAATCTCGGCTCACTGCAGCCTCTGCGTCCGGGGTTCAAGTGATTCTTCTACCTCAGCCTCCTGAATAGCTGGGGTTACAGGCATGTACTACTGTGCCCAGCTAATTTTTGTATTTTTAGTAGAGGTAGGGTTTTACCATGTTGGCCAGGCTGGATGTCTAAATTTCTTGCTAGACTTGGGAAATTTTTACTTATTATTTTATGAAACAGATTTTTTAACATTTTTGTTTTCTCCTGAAACACTGAAAATTTGAATATTTGGTTACCTAATGGTGTGCCATATGTCACATAGGCTTTTCTCATTCTTCTTAATTATTACTTTCTGTCTCGCTAGCTTTTTTCTAAAGGCCTTTCTTAATGTTCTGAGAATCTTTCATCTGCTCAATCTAGTCTGTTGTTGACACTTTCACATGTGTTTTGTATTTTGTTCAGTGAAATCTTCAGTTCCAGAGTTCCTGTTTGGTTTTTCTCTCTTTTTTTAAAGATGGAGTTTTGTTCTGTCGCCCAGGCTGGAGTGCAATGGCCCAGTCTCGGCTCACTGCAACCTCCAACCCCTGGGTTCAAGCGATTCTCCTGCCTCAGCTTCCTCAGTAGCTGGGATTATAGGCATGCGTCACCACGCCCAGCTAATTTTTGTATTTTTAGTAGAGACGGGGTTTCGCCATGTTGGTCTGGTTGGTCTTGATCTCCTGACCTTGTGATCTGCCCGCCTAGGCCTTCCAAAGTGCTAAGATTACAGCCATGAGCCACTGCACCTGGCCTAGTTTTTCTTTCTCTTTTTTTTTTTTTCTTGCGATGGAGTCTAGCTCTGTTGCCCAGGCCAGAGTGCAGTGGCGTGATCTCAGCTAACTGCAGCCTTCACCTCCTAGGTTCAAGTGATTCTCTTGCCTCAGCCTCCTGAGTAGCTGGGACTATACGGATGCCTGCCACCACACCTAACTAATTTTTTTGTGTTTTTTTGTAGAGATAGGTTTTACCATGTTAGCCAGACTTGTCTTGAACTCCTGACCTCAAGTGATCTGCTTGCCTTGGTCTCCCAAAATGCTGGGATTGATTACAGGCATCAGCCACTGTGCCCAACCTAGTTTTCCTTTATGATACATGGTTTCTTTAGTAAATTTCTCCCTCATAGCCTTAATTGTTTTTCTGATTTCTTTGTGTTGTTTTTCAGAATTCTCTTATATCTTTTTTTTTTTTTTTTGAGACAGAGATGGGGTTCTGGCATGTTGGCCAGGTTGGTGTTGAACTCCTGGTCTCAAGTGATCTGCCTGCCTCGGCCTCCCAGAGTGCTAGGATTACAGGCGTGAGTCACAGTGCCTGGCCTCAGAATTCTCATATCTTACTGGGCTTCTTTAAAATCAATATTTTGAGTAATTTTTCTGGGATTTCATGAATTTCTTTTTACCCCTGAGATAGGGTCTCAATTTGTTGCCCAGGCTGGAGTGCAATGGTGTGATCATAGCTCAGTGCAGCCTCAACCTCCCTGGGCTCAGGTAATCCCCCCACCTCAGCCTCCCAAGTTGCTGGGACTACAGGTGCATGCCACCACACCTGGCTAATATTTGTGGGTTTTTTAGAGAGGGGTCTCACTATGTTGCTCTGGCTGGTTTTGAACCACTAGGCTGAAGCAATCTGCCTGCCTCAGTCTCTCAAAATGCTAGAATTACAACTGTGAGCTACCTAACCTAGACAGATTTTTTTTGATTGGGATGTGTTGCTTGTGAATTATTGTTGTCTTTGAGGTGTCATGCTTCCTTGCTTTTTCATGTTTCCTGTGTCCTTACACTGATACCTGTGCCTCTGGTGTAACAGTCGCTCCTTCTAATTTTTTGAATTTTCTTTCCTAGGGGAGAACATTTTCCTGAAGATGTATCTGTGGTGTTGGTTGAGTATGGCATTTTGGCTTTGATTCTAGGTATGAGTCATAGTAGAGTCTCTGTGTGATTTCCTTGGATGTGAATGGTGTCAGTGGTATTTGTGATTTCTTAGGTGGCTTAGATCGTGGTTATTAGTGGAGGCTGTAATAAAGTTTTTTTTAGGCCAGGCGCAGTGGCTCAAGCCTGTAATCCCAGCACTTTGGGAGGCCGAGGCGGGTGGATCACGAGGTCAACAGATCGAGACCATCCCGGTCAACGTGGTGAAACCCCGTCTCTACTAAAAATACGAAAAAATCAGCTGGGCATGGTGGTGCGTGCCTGTAATCCCAGCTACTCAGGAGGCTGAGGTAGGAGAATTGCCTGAACCCCGGAGGCGGAGGTTGCGGTGAGCCGAGATGGTGCCATTGCACTCTAGCCTGGGTAACAAAAGTGAAACTCTATCTCAAAAAATAAATAAATAAATAATAAAAAAATAAAGTTTTTTTTAAATAAAAGAAAATTTTAACTTTCAATAAAAGAGGTCTCATTATGTTGCCCAGACTGGTCTCAAAGTCCTGAGCTCAAATATCCTCCCACCTCAGCCTCCCAAAGTGCTAGGATTGTAGGTGTGAGCCACCATGCCTAGCCTGTGATAAAGTTTTGCTGAGGTCTGGGTGGCCAAGTAGGCTAGCCCTCAGGCCCCATGGTGGCACCAGTGAGCTGAAATTGCCTGTCCTTGGGCTTCAGGGCAGCATATACTGGTACCAGTGTTAGCAGGTTCAGACAAGCCAATTATTGAGCCTCCAGGTGTCTTGCTTGGGTACGAGGAATGGCACAAGTGAGCCAGGCAGGTTAACAGGTTTTTAAGCCTCTGTGTAGTAGGCATGGTGTGGATGATGGCAGTAGCAGTGGTGGGATAACCTTTAGGACCCAAGTTGTCTATGCTGGTGTAGGCAGCGGCTGTGATGGGCTGGGCAGGCTAATCCCCAGGCTTGCAGGTAGCATTTGTGGTTTGTTGCCAGCTGTGGTGGTAGAGGCAGGTTGAATAGGTCCAATCTCAGACCCTGGGAGGAGTGCTTAGGTGCCAACAACGGTGGTCTAGGCTGGGTGATTCCTAAGCCCATGCATTGCATGCTTGGGTACTGAGGGGGATGGAGCCAGGTTGTTGGAGCCTGTCCTGAGACTTCCCACTGGTACATGCAGGTACTGGCTATAGTAGGCAGGGGAGAGTGATCCTCAGACTGCCATCAGAGTGCTCTGGTGGCAGCTGCAGGGATTGTGCTGTGGCTTTGTTACTGAGAAGGGTGGGGTTGCCGTCAGGGGGAGCATTTGTAGGCAGGTGGCTTGGTGGGGCACATTCTTTGCTTGTGCCTTGTTCAGTGGGATTTTTCCTCAGTGCATAAAAATACATGGGTCCCCCTCTGCTACAGTGTAGAGAGACAGTTGTTGCCAGTGGCTGTGGCCTTGAATCCTGTGGAGCAGCTGTCGGTGGAGAATGTCAGTGGGGGCTCCAGGGATATGGAGATGCAGGATCTGTTGGGTTCCTGGACATGGCAAAGTCTGGTGGGGGCTGGGCTCTCAAAAACTGGGGGTTTGTGGGACTTAGAGTGAGCTCTCTCTGGAATAATGTTGTTGCATGGTTTCTAGGCATCTCCTTATGTTAGACTCAGGGCCTGCAGCAGTTGAGGGGTTCTCCCATGGCTAGGATTATAAGAGTCTGGTGGGAATGTGGACCTCTGGAGGTCTCTCATCTTTTCCCAGGTAGTCTCTGCAGGCTCTCCACCGATCCTGGTTGAGTAGGCTGCCTTGCCTCCTCCTCCTTTCTTGCTTTCAGTGTTTCTTGTCACCTCCCTGCTGAATTCCAGTGTTCTCTCTTTGATGATATGTTTGAAGTGTGATTATCTCCTGACTATTTTGTTTCCTCTCCGTGGAGAAGGCAAGTACCATATGCGTGTAGTCAGCAATCTTGAAGCTCCTCCCTATGTACCCTATGTACCCTATGTAAATATGTCTATTTACATAGGGCGCACATGTCCACAACGATATCATTTTGTCGTATTAACGTTCCTTTACCAGTAACTGCAGGGACCCATATAGTTTTAGTAATTAATTGAATCAAGTATTTTTTAAAATAGATTTTTAAAAAATTTTATTTATTTCTTTGAGACTGCGTCTCGCTCTGTTACCCAGGCTGGAGTGTAGTGGCGTGATCCTGGCTCACTGCAACCTTTGCCTCTTGGGTTCAAGTGATTCTCCTGCCTCAGCCTCCCGAGTAGCTGGGACTACAGGCATGCGCCACCACACCCAACTAATTTTTTTTACTTTTTGTAGAGATGGGGTTTCACTGTGTTAGCCAGGATGATCCGGATCTCCTGACTTCATGATCCACCCACTTTGGGCTCCCAAAGTACTGGGATTACAGGTGTGAGCCACTGTGCCTGGCCTAAAATTAGTTTTTAAAAATATTAGAATGGATAATGTATGCATGCTTTAAGTACAAAGGAGTTTTAAAATACAAAGCCTTGGTCAAAAATGGGATAAATTTATCTGAAGAATTAGTGGACTAGATGCACAGTTTGCAGAGTGGGGATGAGGCTACAGTGCCAGCATTTGGATATGGAAACAGAGTTGAGGTGGTTCTGAATTCATGTTCTATAGGATCATCAGAGCTGAAAGAGTCACACATGAAACTGGAGACCAAATCTGTGGATACTGAGTAAAACAAGGGATAAGTTGTTCCATCTGTTAAAGGGGGCAAACTGGTACTGATTACTGCCAATGTGGTGACAGCTAACTCCAAAGGAGATTGACAATGTATCCTTTTTATTGTGCTTGCCATGTCCCTTGGTCAAAATTGATAGTTTTAGGAAGAAGAGAACAATTTCTGTATGGTAAGGTACAACAATTATAAGAACATTACAAAAGAATTTCAGATTTAGTGGGATACGTACAGTGTAGTGTACATATAGTGCTGTGATTTTAATTTGTTCCCTAAAGTTAATGTGTTGGAAAGTTGATGCAGTGGTGTTGGGAGGTGCGGCGTAATGGAAGGTGTTTGGGTCTTGAGGGCACTGCCCTCATGAATGAATTAATGCTGTTATCTTAGGAGTAGGTTCCATGACTCCCCCTTTTCCCCACCCCAGCCATTTGATGCCTTCCTCTTTGTTGTCATGCAGCAGGAATGCCTTCACCAGATGCTGGTGTCTTTATTTTGAACTCTCAGCCTCCAGAACTATGAGGAAATAAATTTCTGTCCTTGATAAATACTCAATCTCAGATATTCTGTTATAGCAGCATAAAATGGACTAAGACAGTAAGAGAGAGGCAAATATTAGGTAGAATCACAGAGAAGGGAGTGAGTGACTGCTGCTCAGAGATATATAGGCAAATGGTGCAAAGAAAACATGTGATTTGGGTCTTATGAATACGTGAAAGTTTGCTGAGAGAGGAAGGCTATGCTAGACTGAGGACGGAAACATGTGAAAGGAGCTGAAACTCATAATGGTAATTTTGTAAATGTTGAAAACCACATGCATGATATTCTGTTGAGGTCCCAGGGATACAGTGAAATTATGTTTCCTGTAAGAGCTTGCTGTATTGTAAGTAAGAGAGACAATTATGTAAACAGCCATTTTCAATGGCAGGATGTTGAGTGGTTTAATAAAATAAATGTCCCATGTGCACTTGAGAAGAACATGATTTCTGCTGTTGGATTGTGTTCTCTGTTACAGCTAATTGGTTTATAGTGTGAAGTCTCTTTCCTCTTTTGTTTGATTATTCTACCCATTATTGAGTGTCAGGGTATTGAAGTCTCCAATGATTATTGTAGATCTGTCTTGTTTCTCCCTTAAATTCTGTTAGTTTTTGCTTCATTTTGATGAGCTATCATTACTTGTTAAATGTTTATCATAGTATCTTCTTGCTATATTCAACTTTTTATGACTGTATAGTGTCCTTCATTGTCTCTTATACTTTCTTGTTTTATAGTCCGTGTTGTCTGATGTTAATACAGCCCACCCCACTTCACTTATGGTTCCTATGTACATGGATTAGCCTTTCCCTCCTTACATGTTTTATCTGTTTATGTCTTTGGAACTAAAGTGAGTCTCTTACGGATAGCATATATTTGGAATTTTTTTTTTTCTGTTCATCTTGTCAATCTCTGTCTTTTGATTGGAGAGTTTATTTACATTAGAGTAATTACTGATAAGGAGAGACTGCTGTCCTTTTGCTATTTGTTTTCTTTATTCCTTAAAGCTTTCATGTCACTCATTTGCTGCATTACTGTCTTTTGTGCTGAATTTCATAGAATAATTCCATTCTCATTTCCTTTTGTGTATATTCAGTAGCTATTTTTTGTAGTTGCCATGGGGATTACATTTAACATTCTGAAGATAAAACACTCCAGTTTAAATTTGTACCAGCTTAACTTCAATAACAAACAGTAACTGTTCCTGTACAGCTCCATCCCTGCCCACTTTTGGTTATTTTATGCATTTGTCTCTTATGTAGAAAATACAATGTGGAGTAGCAAAGTAAAGTTACAATTATACTAGCTTTTAGAGTACTGTTTTTTTGTATAGTAAAGTTATGTTTAAAAAGTTTACAAACCAAATAAACCTCAGCGTTACAAACCAAAGTTACAGTAATACTAGCTTTTATACTTGTACATGTATTTACTTTTGCTTTATATAGCTTCAAATTATTGTCTAGCATCCATTTGTTTCAACCTGTTTGACTCCTCTTAGCATTTTATTCCAGTTTTAAAATTCAGTATTATTTGACGAATCATATTTTATACTTTCCTGGGGTACAGTGGGGTGTTCTGACATATGTATACAATGTGAAATGATGAAATCAAGCTAATTAAGATATCCGTCACCTTGTTTACTATTTTCATAATGAGACATTCAAAATGTACTCTTAATTATTTTGAAATATGTAATGCATGAATACAGTGACCGACATCACTGTGCCGTGCGGTAGGTCTCAAAACGTATTCCTCCCATCCAAAACTTGGTATCCTTTCACCAACAACTTCCCATCCTGGCTTCTCCCCAGTCTCTGGTAACCATCATTCTACTCTCTTATACATTCCACATATACATGAGACCATGTCTTTCTGTGCTGACTTATTTAATTTAGCATAAAGTCTTCTAGATTCATTCATGTTGTTGCAAATGAAAGAATTTCCTTCTTTTTAAAGGCTGAATTTCATTGGATGTATACACATTTTACTTCATTAATCCCGTGATGGACACTTAAGTTGATTCCGTATCCTGGATATTGTGAATAATGCTGCAATGAACAATGTATAGATATTCCTTTGCCGTACTGATTTTAGTTCCTTTGGATATATACCTAGAAGTGGGATTGCTGGATCATATGGTAGTTCTAATTCAGCTTCTTGAGGAACTTCCATATTCTTTTTCATAATGGCTGTACTAATTTACATCCCCACCAACAATGTACAAGTGTTTGCTTTTCTCTGCATCCTCATTAACCCTTTTATTGTTCTTTTTGATAAAAGCCAATCTAATGGATCTTATTTTATTATTATTATACTTTAAGTTCTGAGATACATGTGCAGAATGTGCAGGTTTGTTACGTAGGTATACACATGCCATGGTGGTTTGCTGCACCCATCAACCTGTCATCTACATTAGATATTTCTCCTAATGCTATCCCTCCCCTAGCCCCCAGTGCCGTTTCCCTCCTGGTGTCCATGTGTTCTTATTGTTTAGCTCCCACTTATGAGTGATAACATGTGGTGTATGACTTTCTGTTCCTGTATTAGTTTGCTGAGAATGATAGTTTCCAACTTTATTCATGTCCCTGCAAAGGACATTAACTCATCCTTTTTTATGGCTGCATAGTATTCCATGGTGTATATGTACCACGTTTTCTTTATGCAGTCTCTCCTTGATGGGCATTTGGGTTGGTTCCAAGTCTTTGCTCTTGTGAACAGTGCTGCAGTAGACATACGTGTGCATGTGTCTTTATAGTAGAATGATTTATAATCCTTTGGGTATATACCCAGTAATGGGATTGCTAGGTCAAATGGTATTTCTGGTTCTAGATCCTTGAGGAATTGCCACACTATCTTCCACAATGGTTGAACTAATTTACACTCCCACCAACAGTGTAAATGTGTTCCTATGTCTCTACATCCTGTCCAGCATCTGTTGTTGTCTGACTTTTTAATGTTTCCCATTCTAACTGGTATGAGATGGTATTTCATTGTGGTTTTGATTTGCATTTCTCTAGTGACCAGTGATGATGAGATTTTTTTCCCATGTGTTTGTTGGTTGCATAAATGTCTTCTTTTGAGAAGTGTCTGTTCATATCCTTTGCCTACTTTTTGATGGGGTTGTTTTTTTCTTGTAAATTTGTGTGAGTTCTTTGTAGATTCTGGATATTAGCCCTTTGTCAGATGGATAGATTGCAAACTTTTTCTCCCCTTCTGTAGGTTGCTGCTTCACTCTGATGATTGTTTCTTTTGCTGGGCAGAAGCTCTTTAGTTAAGTCTCATTTGTCAATTTTGGCTTTTGTTGCCACTTTTTTTGGTATTTCAGTCATGAAGTCTTTGCCCATGCTTATGTCCTGAATAGTAAGTATTGCCTAGGTTTTCTTCTAGGGTTTTTATGGTTTTAGGACTTAGGTTTAAGGCTTTAATCCATCTTGGGTTAATTTCTGTGTAAAGTGTAAGGAAGGGATCCAGTTTGAGTTTTCTACATACGGCTAGTTTTCCCAGCCCCATTTATTCAACAGGGAATCCTTTCCCCATTGCTTATTTTTGTCAGGTTTGTCAAAGATCAGATGGTTGTAGATGTGTGGTGTTATTTCTGAAGCCTCTGTTCTGTTCCATTGGTCTATATATCTGTTTTGGTACCAGTACCATGCTGTTTTGGTTACTGTAGTCTCATAGTATAGTTTGAAGTCAGGTAGCATTATGCCTCCAGCTTTGTTCTTTTTGCTTAGAATTGTCTTGGCTATATGGGTTCTTTTTTGATTCCATATGAAATTTAAAGTAGTTTTTTCTAATTTTGTGAAGACATCCACTGGGACCTTAATGGGAATAGCATTACATGTATAAATTACTTTGGGTAGTATGGCCGTTTTCATGATACTGATTCTTCCTATCCATGAGCATGGAATGTTTCTCCGTTTGTTTGTGTCCTCTCTCGTTTCCTTTTGCAGTGGTTTGCAGTTCTCCCTGAAGAGGTCCTTCACATACCTTGTAAGTTGTATTCCTAGGTATTTTATTGTCTTTGTAACAATTGTGAATGGGAGTTCACTCATGATTTGACTGTCTGTTTGTCTATTTTTGGTGTATGGGAAAGCTTGTGATTTTTGCACATTGATTTATTTTGTATACTGAGACTTTGCTGAAGTTGGTTATCAGCTTAAGAAGATTTTCAGCTGAGACGATGGGGTTTTGTAAATATAAAATCATGTCATCTACAAACAGAGACAATTTGACTTACCTCTTTTTCTAACTGAATACCCTTTATTTTTTTCTCTTGCCTGATTTCCCTGGCCAGATTTTCCAATACTATGTTGAATAGGAGTGATGAGAGAGGGCATCCTTGACTTATGCCTGTTTTCCCAGTGAATGCATCCAACTTTTGCCCATTTAGTATGGTATTCGCTGTGGGTTTGTCATAAATAGCTCTTATTATTTTGAGATGTGTTTCATCAGTACCTAGTTTATTGAGTGTTTTTAGCATGAAGGGGTGTTGAATTTTATAAAAGGCCTTTTCTGCATCTATTGAGATAATCATGGTTTTTGTCATTGGTTCTTTTTATGTGATGGATTACATTTATTGATTTGCATATGTTGAATCAGGCTTACATCCCAGGGATGAAGCCGACTTGATCTTAGTGGATAAGCTTTTCGATGTGCTGATGGATTCAGTTTGCTAGTATTTTATTGAGGATTTTTGCATTGATGTTCATCAGGAATATTGGCCTGAAATTTTCTTTTATTTTGTGTCTCTGCAAGGTTTTGGTATCAGGATGATGCCGGCCTCATAAAATGAATTAGGGAGAAGTCCCTCTTTTTCTCTTGCTTGGAATAGTTTCAGAAGGAATGGTAACACCTCCTCTTTGTACCTCTGGTAGAATTCGGCTGTAAACCCATCTGGTCCTGAGCCTTTTTTGGTTGATAGGCTATTAATTACTGCTTCAGCTTCAGAATTTGTTATTGGTCTATTCAGGGATTTGACTTCTTCCTGGTTTAGTCTTGGGAGGGTGTATCCAGGAATTTATCCATTTCCTCTAGATTTTCTAGTTTATTTGCATAAACGTGTTTATAGTATTCTCTGATGGTAGTTTATGTTTCTGTGGGATCAGTGGTGATATCCCCTTTATCATTTTTTATTGCGTCTGTTTGATTCTTGTCTCTCTTCTTCTTCATTAGTCTGGCTAGTGGTCTATTTATTTTTTTCCCCCAAAACACCAGCTCCTGGATTTATTGAATTTTTTGAAGGGTTTTTTGTGTCTCTATCTCATTCAGTTCTGCTCTGATCTTATTTATGTATTGTCTTCTGCTAGCTTTTTAGGTTTTTTTAATCTTTCTCCTCTGGCTCTTCGAATTTTGACGATAGGTTGTCGGTTTAGATCTTTCCTTGCTTCTCATGTGGGTATTTATTGCTATAAATTTCCCTGTAGACACTGCTTTAAATGTGTCTCAGAGATTCTGGTACGTTGTATCTTCATTCTCATTGGTTTAGAAGAAGGTCTTTATTTCTGCCTTCATTTCATTGTTTATTGAGTTGTCATTCAGGAGCAAGTTGTTCAGTTTCCATGAAGTTTTGCGGTTCTCAGTTTCTTAATCCTGAGTTCTAATTTGATTGCACTGTGGTCTGAGAGACTGTTCGTTATGATTTCCATTCCTTTGCATTTGCTGAAGAGTGATTTACTTCCAATTGTGTGGTCAATTTTAGAGTAGGTGTGATATGGTTCTAAGAAGAATGTATATTCTGTGGATTTGAGGTAGAGAGTTCTGTAGATATCTGTTAGGTTTGCTTGGCCCAGATCTGAGTTTAAGTCCTGGGTATCCTTGTTAATTTTCTGTCTCGTTGATCTGTCTAGTATTGGCAGTGGAGTGTTAAAGTCTCCCACTATTATTGTGTGGGAGTCGAGTCTCTTTGTAAGTTGTTAAGAACTAGCTTTATGTATCTGGGTGCTCCTGTATTGGGCGCGTATATATTTAGGATTATTAGCTCTTCTTGTTGCATTGATTCTTTTACCATTATGTAATGCCCTTCTTTGTCTCCTTTGATCTTTGTTGGTTTAAAGTCTATTTTATCAGAGATAGGATTGCAAGTCCTGCGTATTTTTACTCTCCATTTGCTAGGTAAATCTTCCTCCATCCCTTTATTTTGAGCCAATGTGTGTCTTGCATGTGAGCATGTGAGATGGGTTTCTTGGATACAGCACACCGATGGGTTTTGACTTTTTATCCAGTTTGCGAGTCTGTGTCTTTTGATCAGGGCATTTAGCCCATTTACATTTAAGGTTAATATTGTTATGTGTGAATATGATCCTGCCATTTTGATGCTAGCTGGTTGTTTTGCCCATTAGTGTTGACACAGTTTCTTCATTGTGTAAATGCACTTTACCATTTGGTACGTTTTTGGAGTGGCTGGTACTGATTTTTCCTTTCTATGTTTAGTGCTTCTTTCAGGAGATCTTGTAAGGCAGGCCTGGTGGTAATGAAATTTCTCAGCAATTGCTTGTCCCTAAAGGATTTGATTTCTCCTCTTGTAAAGCTTAGTTGGACTGGATATGTAATTCTAAGCTGAAAGTTCTTTGCTTTAAGGATGTTGAATATTGGCCCCCACTCTCATCTGGCTTGTAGGGTTTCTGCTGAGAGATCTGCTGTGAGTCTGATGGGCTTCCCTTTGTGGGTAACCCGACCTTTCTCTCTGGCTGCTCTTAGCATTTTTTCCTTCATTTCAACCCTGGTGAATCTGACGATTATGTGCCTTGGAGTTGGTCTTCTTGAGGAATATCATTGTGGTGTTCTCTGTATTTCCTGGACTTGAATATTGGCCTGCCTTGCTAGGTTGGGGAAGTTCTCTTGGATAATATCCTGAAAAAGGTTTTCCAGCTTGGATTCATTCTCTCTGTCACATTCAGGTACACCTATCAAACGTAGATTAGGTCATTTCACATAATCCCATATTTCTTGGAGGCTTTGTTCATTTTTTCACTCTTTTTTTTCTCCAATCTTGCCTTCCCGTTTTATTTATTTGAGCTGATCTTCAGTCTCTGATAGCCTCTCTTCTGTTTGGCCGATTTGGCTGTTGAAACTTGTGTATGCTTTGTGAAGTTCTTGTGTTGTGTTTTTCAGCTCTATCAAGTCATTATATTCTCCTGTAAGCTGTCTATTCTTGTTAGCATTTTGAAGCTTTTTTCGAGGTTCTTAGTTTGTTTGCATTGGGCTAAAACATGTTCTTTTAGCTCAGAGAAGTTTGTTATTACCCACCTTCTGAAGCCTGTTTCTGTCAGTTTATCAGACTCATTCTCCATCCCGCTTTGTTCCCTTGCTGGTGAGGAGTTGTGATCCCTTGGAGGAGAAGAGGTCTTCTGTCTTTGGGTGTTTTCATCCTTTTTGTGCTGGTTTCTTCCCATCTTTGTGGATTTATCTCCTTGTGATCTTTGTAGTTGGTGACTTTCAGATGGGGTCTCTGAGTGGACGTCCTTTTGGTTGATGATGAAGTTATTTCTTTCTGTGTTTTAGTTTTCCTTCTAACAGTCAGGCCCCTCTGCTGTAGGACTACTGGAGGTCCACTCCAGACCCTGCTTGCCTGGGAATCACTTGCGGCAGCTGCAGAATAGTAAGGGTTGCTGCCAGTTTCTTCTTCTGTTATCTTTGTCCCAGAAGGATACCTGCCAGATGTCAACCTGAGCTCTCCTTTATGAGGTATCTTTTTATATATATGGGGGTCAGGGAGCTGCTTAAGAAGACAGTCTGTCCATTATAGGAGCTCAAGTGCTGAGCTGTGAGCTCCGTTGTTCGGTTCAGAGCTGCTGGGCAGGTACATTTAAATCTGCTGCAGCGGAGCTCATGACTGCCTTTTTTCCCAGGTGCTTCGTCCTGGGAAGGTTGGGCTTTATTTATAAATTCCTGACATACTGCTGCCTCTTTTCAGAGATGCCCTGCCCAGCAAGGAGGTAGTCTAGTCACATTATTGTTACTGAGTAGTTACTGAGCTACTGCGGTCTCTGCCCAGCTGCTGTGTGAACTTCTTTGTGGTTTTATTTACCCTTTTTTTCAGTTGAGTGGGCGGCTCTGTCTCCTAGGCATTCCAGGCACTAAGTGAAATGGCTGCCCAGATTTGTGTGAGTTTTTGTGCAGAGACCCACTGCGCACTGGCTGAAACAGTTGTGCTAGAAACTCATGGCACTTTTCAGCCCTGGAATCTCCTGGTCTGTGGACAGTAATAAGTCGTTTGGAAATACAGTCATCACTCACCCTGTGCATTGTTCTCACTGGGAACTACACTCCAGAGCTGTTCCTTTTCAGCCATCTTGGATCTGCCCTCCCTACCTTTGATCTTTGAAGTTGGCGATTTCAGATGGGATCTCTGAGTATACATTCTTTTCTGTTGATGTAGAAGCTGTTTCTTTTTGTTTTTTAGTTTTCCTACTAACACTCAGGTCCCTCTGCTGTAGGACTGCTGGAGGTCCACTCTAGACCTTGCTTACCTGGGAATCACCCATGGGGGTTGCAGATCAACAAGTATTGCTGCCTGATCTTTCCCCTGGTAGCTTCGTCCCGGAAGGGTACCTGCCAGGTGACAGCCAGAGCTGTCCTGTATGAGGCATCTTTTTGGTTATACAGGGATCAGGGAGCCACTTGAGGAGGCAGTCTGCCTCTTGTTTGCCTGCAGACTGTGTTTTCAGTCTCAACTTGTTTGCCTGCAGAGCCATATCACCTGTCTCCCTGCTTTCAGTTATCCCTCTTTCTGGGGAGCAGGTAGCTCTGTCCCGCAGGTGCTCTTGGTGCTAGTCAAAACGTTTGCCCAGACCTGTGCCGACACCCGCAGCGTCTGCTGAAGCTGCCACTCAGATCTGTGTTGGTAACTCGCAGCGCTTTTCAGCCCAGCAGGGATCCCCTGGTCTGTGAGTTGCAGAAGGCATGGTAAAAGCACAATATCTGAACTGGAGTGCCATGCGGGGGCAACCCTGATCCTCCAGTCAGTTGTACTTCCCGGGGGAGGCAGCACCGTGCCCTGCAACGCTTTGCCCTCCTTGAGCTACACTCACTGTCCAAGCAGTACCATTGAAATGAACCTGGTACCTCAGTGGGAAATGCGGGGATCACTTGCCTTCTGTATCTCTCTCGCTGGGAGCTGCACCCCGGAACTGTTCCTATTTGTCCATCTTGGTGGAATCCCCTGGGCTTCCCAATTTCTTTATGCCAAAATGCTCTGATAAGAGTCTGTCTGTGGTGTCAGCTTTTACAAGGAGATGACTCCACACCTGTGTACTGACTGGAGTGGGTGTCTAGGTATTCTGGAGTCTCCATGCATGCTGGGAAGGGCTGAGTGATGAACAGAGAGCAGGGCTTCAGGTGGACTTCAAACACTTTTCTCCTCTTGACAGTTTTAGCCTGGCTGCCTGAATTGGTGTGTTTTCAATCTCTCTCAGATCTGGGTGGGCAGGCGGAGTGAATGACCTGGGAAGTCCTGGGGGTGGAGAGGGGACACTCCAGGGTTTGGGGATGATATGGACACCTTCCCTAACTTTTTTGTTTTTTTGAGGTGGAGTCTCACTCTGTCATCCAGGTTGGAGTGCATTGGTGTGATCTCGGCTCCCAGGGTCAAGCAATTCTCCTGCCTCAGCCTCTCGAATACCTGGGATTACATGCATGCACCACCACTCCCGGCTAACTTCTGTACTTTTAGTATAAAGTTGGGGTTTCACCATGTTGGCCACACTGGTCTCAAACTTCTGACCTCAGGTGATCTGCCACCTTGGCCTTTCAAAGTGCTGGGATTACAGGCGTGAGACATTGAGCCCGGCCTAGCGAAACACTTTTATACAAAGAGGTCTCATGAGAACTCACTGTCACAGAGCAACAAAAGGGGAAATCTGCCCCATGATCCAGCCACGTCCTAGTCACCTCCAGTCACCTGGAGATTACAATTTGATATGAGATTTGGGTGGGGACACAAATCCAAACCATATCAAGGGCTAAGTGGTAAAGTCCTAAAACCATTTTATGATAAAAATGACATAAGCACATGGAGGGCATGAGGGGGAATTGGAATTAAGTGCAGCAATTAATATGAAAAATAGTCAAATGTTATGATTAATCATAAGTTAAATGTGTCTCATATTTCAGGTTACCACAGGTTTTATGTATGTCAGAATAATATGTTTAGTAGATGAGATGACACAATCTAAACCTTAATAATAATATAAAGCATGGGGAAATTATAGTCAGTGTCCTGTCTGTGTGTTCGTGTGTGTTCTATTGGAAATATGTATAACTTGGAGTGACACTGAAATATGATAGATTAGAAGGGTAAGGATCAGAATAATGAAGGATTAATGTAATGAAAAACTTAGAAAACAAAACAGTTTGTTCAAAAAATTGAAATTGTGATTTCAACACTCAATAAAAGAGACTTTAATATCCAGTTCAATTCCTTTATTTTGTAGATAAGGAAAAGGAGTTTCTGGGAGGTTGGTATGTCAGGCCCTGAGTCATAACTAATGGCAGAGCAGTGGTTAGAACCCATGTATATGGCTAGAAAGGAAATTGAATATGTTATAAACATGTTTTGCTTATAAGGGCCGCCAAACAGGGCTGAGAACTAGGATAAGATAAGCAAGTTGCCTAAGGTGAAAAATTGGAGGAGACACTTTCATATGCAGACCCTGTACATTTGCAGCTTGTCAAATGTATTCATATGTAATATATAAACATAGTATAAGATGTCAAATAATGCTGAGACGTTTGGGGATAGTCCGAAAGAGGTAGATGGGATGTTATAGAAGAATAATTTTCCCTTAAGACTTAGTCCCTCGTGTGTGCAATAATCAGCAGTTTGCAGGCACCTGTGGAGCACTGCTTCAGATTCTGGGAGAACAATGTGGCATGTTCAATGTCAAGCTTGTCAAACCTGTGGGCTGCATGTGGCCCAGGGCGGTTTTGAATGTGGCTCAACACAAATTCGTAATCTTAAAACATTATGAGCTTTTTTGTTGTTGTTGTTCATCAGCTATCATTAATGTATTTTATGTATGGCCCAAGACAATAATTCTTCCAGTGTGATCCAGGAAACCCAAAATATTGGACACCCCTATCTGTGTTAAGCCTCATAGATCTTTCTCAGGCTTCAGGCCTGGCCTGGTTCCTATTTTCATTTTTTCCTTGAATCATATCTCAGAGACTATATTTTGCTTTGTGTCTTTAAAGTTGTTTTAACCTTCACAATTCTTTGGGGGATTTTCTTTAACTTGGTTGAAAAATTAGACAATCTAGACAATTTTCCTAGTGCCCTCTGCTTTACAGCCTATGTAACCAAATATGAAAGCAATTTAGAGATAATAGTTAACAGGGAAATAAGGGATAGCTTATATCTTACACTTTTCCTGTCATGCTTCTGGTCTCTAGTTTCTGACTCCTGTTTTATTTTTGAGGGTCGAGTTACCTAGGTCAGTTCTCTTTCCTTAGGTAAAGGACACGTTTCTTTATTTGTAACAGTTCTTTCCCCTAGCACTTAGGAGTTAGAGGTGGTTTAGGTTGAATAAAATCTCTGCTTCCGTGTCTCAGGAAGATAATTCTCAGAACCTTCACAATGGAGGGCACATATATCAGTAAGCTCTCCCCAAATATTAGTGATTCCCTTCTTGGCATCATCCTTTGTGAGGAGAATAAAACCAGAATCCATAGCCCCTGTTTTACAACCAATCAGTATAAATTTCTTAGGCTGCTTCTCTGGATCTGTCCTGTTTTATACCTGACACCTGGCCTGCCCTCAGGATCATTATTCTTTTTGTTGTTTACACCTTTAGAGTTCAAGACAGGTTGTTTGTTTTTATGTTACATTTAAAAATAAATTGTTCATGTGGAGGATCCTGGGAGCCAAGAGTTTATAAAGTAAAAAAAATGGGTGGTTTTATTGTTGCAGCGAGAGTTGGCTAAATGTATAAACAGGTAGCTAGTTGTACATTGGATCTAATTTACATGTACAGTTGGGATAGTTTGTGATGCTGATTTAATCAGAATAAGTTTAAAGTCAGTCAGCATTACAGATAAAATAATATTAACAAGGAATACAGAAGAACTTTTCCCACAAGCCTAAAAGCTTTTCCAGGACAGACATTGTACCCAGCTTAGCTTTTTAAGCTGGATAGCTCATACTGTGCCTGGCACATAATAGTAGGATCTGAAAAATAACTGGTAAATATGATAAAATCAGTAGTTTGGTTGTTTATAAGCTCCATATAGCGTTCATTCTTGGCTTTCATTAAGTCCAATCCAAAATGAAGACATATGTGTTGCAAAATTGGGAATGTCTGTTATTGCTTGTGTTAGGATTTTGTTAATTCTCCCTCTGTTTTTTTTTTTAATCCTTTTGTTCATTTTTCTTCATCTGGAATCTTTCATATAGAGTTTTTTTTCTTTCTCTTTTAAATTTGATACTCTTTAGTCCAGGTGCCTATTATCTTGCATATTTTCCTTATTGTTTTGTTTTAGCAGGCAGGTGATTTTTGGTTTACATAATGAAAAATCCACGTATAGCATCTGGCTTGAGAATGTACTTGAGTTGGGGCTTGAAAAATGTAATTTAATCTCTGTTTACCTCTCAGCTTCATTGTCAGGTTCTACATGGTGACATAAATTCTGAAGTTTGCATGCTCTCAAGTTAAGGCTGTTGGGAAAAGGGAGTGTCTTTCCAGTAGCTCCTACAGGCATCCCAGGAGTCTTTCTGAGTGAACAACTTGGGTTTTAAGTTCATTCTTGAATTAGTCACAAGAACCAAGGGAATTTAACATTCTAATTGATAATGTGTAAGCTGCATGTTCTACTCCTGAGTTGATGGAACTCTACCTGAATAATGTAGTAATAGAATTGTGGGGTGGGGTTAGAGAGAATAATCAGAAGGAAGTTGAGATACTGTTATGAAAAGAAGAGAGAATGGATGCTGGTGTAGCTTAAGAGTAGCTTAGTTTTCATTGACTTAATTTTGATTTTTAAGGAGTCATTGAGATTTTCTACATTATTGTTTTTTTAAATTATCAAAGTGTACTATATGAACATAAAGTCCCAAATAGTGCCACAGACCTATAACAAAAATAGCATTTCTTTATTCTCCCCCTTGTTTATCCTCCTCTTTGCCTCAAGGGGTAATCACTTTGAATTTTTAAAGCTGTTTCTTCTAATATTCCTTTTTTTTTTTGAGACAGAGTCTCGCTTTGTCGCCAGGCTCCCGGCTGGAGTGCAGTGGAGCAATCTCGTCTCATTGCAACCTCTGCCTCTCAAGTTCAAGCAATTCTTCTGCCTCAGCCTCCCCAGTAGCTGGGACGACAGGCACATGCCACCACGCCCAGCTAATTTTTGTATATTTTTTTTTTTTTTCTGGATGCTTTCACTTTACACATTTCTTTCTTATTTTTTTTTTTTTAATTTATTTTACTTAAGGTACATACTATATCTGGCATTTCTCCCCATGTTATCCCTCCCTCCCCACCCCCCCACCACCCATTGTGTCTCCTCTACCGCCCCCAACTGTCCCCTGTGTGTGATGCTCTTCTCTCTGAGTCCATGTGTTCTCATTGTTCAACACTCACCTATGAGTGAGAACATATGGTGCTTGGCTTTCTGTTCTTGGGTCAGTTTGCTTAGACTGGTGGTTTCCAGATTCATCCAAGTCCCTACAAAGGACACAAACTCATCGTTTTTTATGGCTGTGTAGTATTCCATGATGTATATGTACCACATTTTCTTTTTCCAGTCTACCATTGATAGGCATTTGGGTTAGTTCCAGGTCTTTGCTATTGTACACAGGGCTGCAGTGAACATACGTATGCATGTGTCTTTATAGTAGAACGATTTATAGTTCTTTGGCTATATACCCAATAGTGACATTGCTGGGTCAAATGGAATTTCTATTTCTAGATCCTTGAGAAATCGCCACACTGTCTTCCACAATGGTTGAACTAATTTACACTCCCACCAACAGTGTAAGTGTTCCTATTTCTCCACATCCTCTCCAGCATCTCTTGTCTCCAGATTTTTTAATGATCGCCATTCTGACTGGCGTGAGATGATATCTCAGTGTGGTTTTGATTTGCATTTTGCTAATGATCAGTGATGATGAGCATTTTTTCATGTGTTTGTTTCATCTCAGTGTGGTTTTGATTTGCATTTCGCTAATGACCAGTGATGATGAGCGTTTTTTCACGTGCTTATATATGTCCTCCTTTGAAAAGTGTCTGTTCATATCCTTCGCTCACTTTTGAATGGGATTGTTTGTTTTTTTCTTGTATATCTGTTTTAGTTCTTTGTAGATTCTGGATATTAGCCCTTTGTCAGATGGGTAGCTTACAAAAATTTTTTCCCATTCTATTGGTTGCCGATTCACTCTAATGATGGTTTCTTTTGCTGTACAGAAGCTCTGGAGTTTAATTAAATCCCATTTGTCTATCCTGGCTTTTACTGTCATTGCTTTTGGTGTTTTAGTCATGAAGTCCTTGCCTATGCCTATGTCCTGGATAGTTTTGCCTACGTTTTCTTCTAGTGTTTTTATGGTGTTAGGTTTTATGTTTAAATCTTTGATCCATGTGGAGTTAATTTTAGTGTAAGTTGACAGGTAGGGGTCCAGTTTCTGCTTTCTGCACATTGCTAGCCAGTTTTCCCAACACCATTTTTTAAACATGGAGTCCTTTCCCTGTTGCTTGTTTTTGCTGGGTTTGTCAAAGATCAGATGGGTGCAGATGTGTGGTGTTTCTTCTGGGGTCTCTGTTTTGTTCCACTGGTCTGTGGTCTGTTTTGATACCAGTACTGTGCTGTTTTGATTACTATAGCCTTGTAGTTTAGTTTGAAGTCTGGCAGTGTGATGCCTCTGGCTTTGATTTTTTAGTAGAGGTGGGGTTTCACCATGTTGGCCAGGATGGTCTCGATCTCTTGACTTCGTGATCCGCCCTCCTCGGCCTCCCAAAGTTCTGGAATTACAGGCATGAGCCACCTTGCCTGGCCTCTTCTAATATTCTTTATAGATACATCTCTAAATAATATGTACATATTATTTCTTAGTTCATTTCTATTAAGAGAAATGAAATTATAGTCAGCCCTCCATATCTATGGGTTCTGTATCCACAGATTCAACCAACCACAGGTCAAAAATATTCTGGAAAAAAAAAAAACAATAAAAATACAGTAATTAAAATATACAAACAAAAAACCTAATATAGTGAAACAGCTTCACATTTTAGGTATTATAAATAATATAGAGATGGCTTAACAAATACAGAAGGTTGTGCTTAGGTTATGTGCAAGTATTAGGCCATTTCATGTAAGAGACTTAAGCATCTCTGGATTTTGGTATTGGGAAGGAGGAAACTGGAACTGATCCCCCTTAGATTAAGCTTGTCCAACCTGGGCTGTGTGCAGGCTTTGAATGCAGCCCAACATAAATTCATAAATGTTCTTAAAAACATGATGATATTTGTTTTGGTGATAATTGTAAGCTTATCAGCTTTTGTTAGTTTAGTGTATTTTATGTGTGGTCCAAGAAAATTCTTCCATGTGGCCCAGGAAAACCAAAAGATTGGATGTTTCTACCTTAAATACTGAGGGCCAACTATATTCATTCATGTAACCTCTCTTGGCCTCATTGTATTGATAAAATGATATATGTTCGGTGTTTTCATTAATGACCATGTAACCATGTGAGTATTGTTATAACTGGCTCACCTCCTATGATTAAATTTCTTGTTTAACTTAATTTTTCTTGAAATTCATAAAGTTCTTACTAAATAAATGATGGTTGATCCATACAATAGACTTACTCAGCACTTAAAAAGGAATGAACTACAGATTTATACAACAATACAAGTGAAACAAATGCATTATGTTAACTGAAAAAGCCAGATTCAATGGGTACGTATTACATTCTTGAAAAGACAAAACTACATAGGGACAGAAAACAGATCAGTAGTTGTCGCATACTATTGGTTGGGGATGGGTTTGAATACAAAGCATGGAGCGATTTTTTTTTTTTTTTTTTTTTGTGAGAAGGAGTGATAGAACTGTTCTTATTTAGATTGTGGCAGTGATTACATAACTCTTAAGTATTTGTCAAATTTTATTCACACCAAACAGTGTAAATCTTACTGTATGTAAAATAAATAAACAGCAAAAAACATATAGATCTATTTTTATCCATCTATGATGTATCATTCCTCAATATATATTGAGTTTTTCAGATCTTACAAATACTGACATTGTAGTTGAATTTCATGCAGCCTCTGGAATCTCCAGTGAAAAAGGAAATTAACATCCTAGTATTATGAAAATAATTTTGGCTACATAGACCCCTTAAAAGATTCTCTTTGGTAACCTTTTCTTAGAGAACTGCTGATCTAAATACATGAATAATGCTAGACAAAACACCTGAAAACATGTTCTTTCCCAACCTACTTTTATGAATTTTATAGATATAGCTATACGTTAATGGCACCAAGCTTGTCAGATCATTTAATCAGTCATATTGTATATGATTTGTAAACTCTGAGGAAGGCTACTGTTTGCTGTGTATATAGATCATGATAAAAATGACCCTTTTTGGCAAGTCAGTAGTTATACTCTAAGGAAAATGTAAGGAACCAGCTAGCAATAAAATAAAATTCTAAAGGGAAATCTTTTGTGCAGTTTTAGATTCTGCTGCACTTTAACACATAACTTGACAGTTTCCTGCTGCAGATAAGAATCAGCTAAGTAACAATACCTAAGTGACTAAGTCCGGAAGTTTGGTTGGGGTACAGATCTTGCAGTAAACAATGAAGGGGGAAAAAGTCCCCGAATAACTAAGTGGGATATGCTGTAAGTAATGCAAAAAGACAAGGCAATTCATAGTTTTATTCTCTTTAGTTTTTTTAAACCCTAGTATCTCATCAAGTAATTTTAATTGATAAATACTCTCACTAATGAAACAACTAATGAAACAGATCCCTCCACTGGGAAAACAAAAAATTACAGGCCAGTCAGAAATAAAAGCTACTTAAAATTTAAGGTTTTTTTTCCTTTTTTTCTAAAACAGTGTAAGTCATATAAAATTCCATCTAATTTTGTCCACTTTTGAAAATACCACTTTGAAATCATCCCCAGTAGGAGATGGCACAAAATAATGACAAAGGCAAACATGCTGTGCATAGCATAATTTATTCACTTATTCGCTCAACAAATGTTTATTGAGTAGTTAGTAGAGACTAGAAGACAGAGCCAAGGAATGAGAATAAAGAAAGCTATATCAAGCAAAAAGTTTGCTCTTAAAAAAAAACCTCAACTGTAATTCTATTTCTTCAACAAATTTATTAATTTTGATCCCTATGTGATCATTTTGTCAGGCATTACAAAATATTATACCTCTGAACTACAATAAACTGATCCAAGATCAGCAAAGAAAGAAGCCATTATGTGACTACAAAAGTAAGAGCAATAAATAATCTTGCTAAATTATGAGCAATTAGATATAAACCACCATGAAAACATGTACCATAATGAAGAATTTAATGTCATAATTAACACAACAAACATGTAAGTACATTAATTGATCTAGTTCTTATTGCGTTGTTTGGCAGTTAAGCATAAATGGCTTTCTAGTTGATTGTAATCATATTTTTAAATTAAAAATTTCGGTAAAAACAAATGTTATGCACTGATTTTTTTCTCTTCAAAAATTCATGCATTGAAGTCCTAACTTCCAGTATAGTCTTAACTTAGGAAACAACTAAAGGACATGCTCTAGCAAAATGAAGAGTAAAGCAAGAAAAATTAAGACATAGGAGCTAGGAAGCAGAAGAACTATGGGCAGTAGTTCCAATATCAGTGTCGTTTTCTAAACCTTTGCTGTGATGTTTGCATCTGTTTGCTTTATGAAGGGATGTGTGGGGCTTGAGAGGTGTTTATATTGTACTTCATTTCTTAGTTCCTTTGTAATGCTTCTTTGGATATTTCATGCATGTCCAGTTTGGGGAAACCCAGTATTTATGTTGGTCCATAACTAGAATTATAGATGCTGAAGATAAACTGGACACTAGTTAAAATGGTAAGGATAGATTTTATTCAGTAACTCTTGCAGTAGGGAAGAGAGTCAGTATGAACTCAACTTACTTTGCCAGAACAAAAGGGGAAGAGACTTTTTGAAGGTTGAGTGTGGTAAGGGAAAGACATTGAGTGGTTTTAAGGGTGGGAAGGTGGTCCATGTGAGTAGGCCATTTGGGTTTGTTAATTGGCGTTTATCTGGAAGAGAAACAACCTTATATTTATGACAGGAGGCAGTGATGCAAATTAGGCCCACCAGTGTTTGGCCCTTACCCTCTTACCAGGGTCTAGGAACAAAAGTGAAAGTTACCTTCTTGATTGTTTGTATTTCAGAGAGATAGTTCTCAAGGTAGGAGATTTATATTGCAAAGGGGCAAAGAAAGGATTTATAATTTCAAGCTTTCTAAGTTAACTGCTCTAAGTGGGAGTTCAGGGAACCAACTGCCTATCACCAGGTTTTTGGCTGGAACAAACAGTAAATTCCGGCAATGTGGAACCTTTTCAGGTAAGAACTTAATGGAGCTGGAGTCATCTTTTTAGGATATGGGCAAAAGATATGAACAAGTAGTTTACATAGAAAAACTAATGTAAATGTTCCTTAAGTATGGTAAAACGTATCACTGTAATAAGAGATATACAAATAAAAATTTTGAAATACGATTTCTCCCTTATTAGCAAAAATGCAAAAGATCGACCACACTCTTTGTTGGCAAGGCTGTGAGGAAATAATCACTGATATATTAGGAATTTTAGAAAATAGTTATGAATACAGCATTTAGCAATATCTCACAAAATTATACAAACCTTAGTTGTAGCTTAGCATTCTTCTATGATTCTAACCCAAAGGTACACTAACAGAAAATCAAAATGACTTGTATATGAGGCTGTTCATTGCAGCACTATTTATCCCAGAAAATTAGAAACAACCCATCGACCCATCAGGTCCAGTTGAAGGAAGTGCTACTTCTATAATGATGAAGAACTGTGCAATTGTTAGAAGTAGTAGATACATTAGTAAAGGAAATCTCATATGCTGCTGTGGAATGAGCTTAAGGATATATTATTAAACTGAAAAAGATTAAGACAATATAGTATATCCCTGTGTGTGTATGTGTATATGCATGCATGTGTGTGAGTATGTTTTGTTGTGGGGGTAGATAAAAATTAGAATTTTCAATTTTCTTTTATATTTTTCTTGAATACTTTCTTTATTAAAAAAAAAAAAATAGAAACATAAACCAAAACAAATAAATGGCTATCCAATGGGGTGGGTGGGGAAAGGGAGGGGAGAGAAAAGAGAATGTATGGAAGAAGACCTCTCGAAATGTATCTTGCCTGATAGTTTAGCATTTAGAACCATCCAGATGTTGTACATAATTATGAAACAATTACGTTTTAAAAAGAGAAAATAAAGTGATCTTCAAAAAATGGAAACAAGTGAGCCTAAATCTACATCCAATTGATGTCATAGCCATACAGAAGTATATATTCTACCATTTCTATAAGGTTTTATGTCTTAGAGTAATGGAATAATTAGACAAAATTTTCCTTCAAGAATAATCATAGTTTCTAAAAGCTACGCTAGCAAATCATCATTTTGGAAACAGTTTATCTAGGCAGTGTACATCAGTGGCAGATAAAACCATTGGGTAGAGATTTGGTGGATAAATCATAAACTTTATAATGGATAAAACTTTATAATGCTACAGCTCTACCATTCAGTCTTAATATCACAGAAAATGGTTCAGGCAGACATAATGTGCCTCCTAATAAGTGGCAATAAGAAGTACATAAGAATATTTATGAAGTATTCTTGCAACAATGACAAAACAACCTAGAAAAAATAAAGCCTCTAGAAATAATTACCAGTTTATAGGAGATAGTGGTGATAGAGGAATACCACGAAAATATACATTAGCTAAATACACGATGTGGGAAATGCTACAGGACAAACGAAGCCAACTTTTTTTTTTTTTTTTTTTTTTTTGAGACGGAGTTTCACTCTTGTTACCCAGACTGGTGTGCAATGGCGCGATCTCGGCTCACCGCAACCTCCGCATCCTGGGTTCACGTGATTCTCCTGCCTCAGCCTGCTGAGTAGCTGGGATTACAGGCACGTACCACCATGCCCAGCTAATTTTTTGTATTTTTAGCAGAGACGGGGTTTCACCATGTCGACCAGGATGGTCTCGATCTCTTGACCTCGTGATCCACCCGCCTCGGCCTCCCAAAGTGCTGGGATTACAGGCGTGAGCCACCGCGCCCGGCTGAAGCCAACTTCTTAAACAAATAAATAAATCACATAGAGTGAGGAAAGAGAATGGTGTCAGAGACTTAAAACATATTAGCTTAAGTGCAATATATCGACTTAGTTTGGATCCCAGTTCAAACCAACTGTAAGAATTTTTTTTTTTAAATATACTCAGCAAAACTTGAATATTAGCATTAGATGAAATAAGTGTTGCAGGAGTTCTTAAACTTAATAAACACCTTTTCAGAAGGAGCTTTTGAAAATATATTGATAATTGAATTTTAATATAATTGACTTATTTACAATCTTATATATTTTTATGCATCAAAAACATTATTTTGAATAGAAGTTCTGTGTTTCACCACACTGCCAGAAGGCAGGAGGAGAAGCCCATGGCTTACCCTATTTATGCCTGGTGTTCCATTATTGGAATGCTATGCTTGAGAGAGTTATTTATATCCTGCTTAAGGTCATCACCAAGGTCTGATTTTTCACACACAAATCACACAAATAAATTTTTCACACACAAATTGGGTTAAAAAGGGAAAAATGTCAAGAGCCCTTGATTTGTTAATTTTTGAGGAGTATGGGTTTTCAATCTCTTAGTACTTTTATGAAATCATAGGATTCCAGTTCCCTCGTCAAAAATTAGGGGGATAGGTGAATCACAAGGCATAATACTGATAAAGTCGGGTGATAGGTGTAGAATTCATTATACTATTCTTTACTTCTATATATGTTGAAATGTCCCATAATTTAAAAACTTAAGGCATTATATAAATTTTCAGTTATTATACCAGTAATGTAGTAGAATGCTATTTTTGTACATTCTGGGGAGCACTAGATAATATTGGTGATATTTTTGTCACCCTGATAGGTAAAGTATATTTAAGTTTTAGCTCATTTCTTTAATAACAGAGATATTCAGGATCTTTTGAATATTTTTTGACTTCGTGTTTTTCAGTTTTTATTTTAATTACACTTTTTATTGTCATTTCAAGAGTGTTATATAAATGGAGTAATATAGTTAACTTTTGGGATTGGCTTTTCTTCACTGAGCATAATTCCCAGGAGAGTCATCCAGGTTGTTTTGTATATCAGTTGTTCCTTTTTGGTATGGGCACACCAGTTTGTTTAATTATTTGCCTATTGAAGGACGTCTGAGTAGTTTCCAGTTTTTGACTGTTAGAAATAAAATTGCTGTTAACATTAATGTAAAATGTGAACACAAGTCTTCACTTATCTGGGATAAATACCCAGGAGTGCAGTTGCTGAGTTATATGATAATTGTGTGTTTAGTTTTACAAGAAACTATCAAGATGATTTTACAGAGTAACCATACCATTTTACATTCTCATCAGCAGTGCATGAGCAATCTAGTTTCAATTTACCCTTGTCATCATTTGGTATTACCACTCTTAACCATTCTGACAAGTGTGTGTAGTGACATCTCAATATGGTTGTAATTTGCATTTTCTTAATAGCTAATGATGATGAATACCTTTTTGTGTGCTTAATTTCCATCTGCAAACCTTCAGTGAATGTCTCTGTTTTTTTGCCTGTTTTCTAGTTGGATTTGGTTTTCTAATGTTTATTCGGTTTTTCTAACTGCTTAAGATACTCAGTTCATTAATTTATTTTTAGCTCTTTTTATTTGCTAATGTTACTATTTAAAACTAAAAATCTTTCTGTATACATTCCTCTTGATGCATCCCCCAGGGTTAGATGTATAGTTTTAAAAAGTATCATTTACTTCTGAGTATTTTCAAAATTCTATATGAGTTCTTCTTAAACTCATCAGTTTTTAGAAGTTTTCAAACATATTTGGTATTTAAAAACTTACCTTTTTCTTATGGTTGTTAGAGAATATGGTTATAGGATACCAGTTACATGAATGTTGAGACATTCTTTATGGCCTGGCATTTGATTAATTTTTGTATGTGTTTCATTTGTATTCTGTTTGGAAGCAATACTCTGTATATCTCTATTAAATCAGACTTACTGGTTGTAAAATCATTTCTTCTCTACCCTTAATAATGTTTTTATTTTTTTATTTTTTGAGACTGAGTCTGGCCCTGTTACCCAGGCTGGAGTGCAGTGGCACGATCTCAGCTCACTGCAATCTCCACCTGCCAGGTTCAAGATTCTCTTGCCTCAGCCTCCTCAATAGCTGGGATTATAGTCGCCAGCTACCACACCTGGCTGATTTTTGTATTTTTAGTAGAGACGGGTTTCACCATGTTGGGGAGGCAGGACTTAAACTCCTGTCCTCAGGTGATCCATCCACCTCGGCCTCCCAAAGTTGCTGGGATTACAGGTGTGAGCCACTGTGCCCAATATTTTTATTTCTTTTGTTGTTTTATTATTGTGATAATATGTTAAAAATTGTCCTCTGTGGTAATGAGTTTGTCAATTTCTCCTTGTGGTTTTATCAACATATTTTAGAACTATCTAGTTAGGTACATATAAGTTTAGATATATATATTGAGTAGAACCTTTTTCATTGGATAGTTGCCTTTATTGCTAGTAATGGTCTTTGCTCTTAAAATTTTGTTTGATATTAATATAGCAACACCAGTATCTTTACTGATTGATTTGTTGGTTGGTTGATTGAGACAGTCTCCCTCTGTTGCCCAGGCTGGAGTGCAGTGGCGCGATCTAGGCTCACTGCAACCTCTGCCTCCCGGGTACAAGTGATTCCTCAGCCTCCTGAGTAGCTGGGACTATACGTGCGCACCACCATGCCCAGCTATTTTTTGTGTTTTAGTGCAGATGGGATTATACCATGTTGGCCAGGCTGGTCTCTCACTCCTGACCTCAAGTGATCTGCCTGCCTTGGCCTCCCAAAGTGTCGGATTACAGGTATGAGCCACTGTGCCCAGCCACACCAGTCTCTTTAAATTAGTATTTGCCTCATGTATTTTTTTTTCTATAGTTTTTACTTTTAATCTTTATGTCTTTAGATTTTTAGGTGTGTTTCTTTTGAAAAGCATGTGGACTAATACTATTTCAACCTTACATAAAAATGTTTTCCATGTGTTTACAGTGCTGAAGCTGTTGAAAGATGGCAGAAGAAGTGGTGGTAGTAGCCAAATTTGATTATGTGGCTCAACAAGAACAAGAATTGGACATCAAGAAAAATGAGAGATTATGGCTTCTGGATGATTCTAAGTCCTGGTGGCGAGTTCGAAATTCCATGAATAAAACAGGTTTTGTGCCTTCTAACTATGTGGAAAGGAAAAACAGTGCTCGGAAAGCATCTATTGTAAAAAACCTAAAAGATACCCTAGGTAAGATATTTCTGCTTCTTTTTTTTCTTTTTTTGAGATAGAGTCTTGCTCTGTCACCCAGCCTGGACTGCAGTGGCATGATCTCGGCTTATTGCAACCTTCATCTCCTGGGTTCAAGCAATTCTGCCTCAGCCTCCTGAATAGCTGGGATTACAGCCATGTGCCACTGCGTCCAGCTAATTTTTTTGTAATTTTTTTTGAGACAGAGTCTCACTGTGTCGCCAGGTGCTAGGCTGGAGTGCAGTGGCACAATCTCGGCTCACTGCAGCCTCCGCCTCCCGGGTTCAAGCAATTCTCCTGCCTCAGCCTCCCGAGTAGCTGGGACTGCAGGCACACGCTATCACGCCCAGCTAATTTTTGTATATTTACTAGAGACAGGGTTTCACCATGTTGGCCAGGATGCTCTCCATCTCTTGACCTCGTGATCCACCTGCCTCGGCCTCCCAAAGTGCTGGGATTACAGACTTGAGCCACCGCGCCCTGCCAATTTTTTTGTAATTTTTAATAGAGACGGCGTTTCACCATCTTGGCCAGGCTGGTCTTGAACTTCTGACCTTGTGATCCACCTGCCTCGGCCTCCCAAAGTGCTAGGATTACAGACATGAGCCACCGTGCCTGGCTAAGATATTTCTTATTTCAAAAAAAAAAAAACAAAAAAAAAAAAACAAAAAAAAACAACAAAAAGAAGTGCTTTGTTTTAAGTGAAACCTGGAACTTAGTTCTTTGTACATAATTCTGGCAGCAGTGTACGTAATTGACTTGAAAAGGCAAGGGCTGGGTAAGTTTGACTCATAGCAGGTATTCAACCCAAAAGACAAATGAAGGTCATAAGTGTTAACATGCAGTTTCTGTAAATCTAGGCCCACACTCAAAGTCAAGCCAAAGTGGTGCTAATCAGTAGAACTAACTCTGATCTTCTAGCAGGGGCTCCTTGATCCATGAATGACTATTGGAGTTTAGACTTACAGGCAGAAGTGCCTCTTTGGCACCAAGGCACCTTATTTACATGGCACATAATGAATTTTAACATCTAATGACCTTATGTTTTGAACTTCATTTAAAACCCACCATTTTATTTTTCTATTTGATAAGAGAACTGTGGATCATTACTGTACATGAGCACCTACAGACCTCTTTCATATTTTCTTTTTTTCCCTTTATTTCTCTAAATATAAAGTTTTTGTTTTTTATTTTTACTGACCCTCCATTAGGGCCTGAGACAGTAGAGCCTGCTTGGCACTACATTGGACTTGGCTAAGCTAATAGGAAGGAAATATGCATGGGCGAGGAATGGCCTCTTCTCTTTAAAAAAGGAAAAAAAAAATTAAACTCTCCAGAGCTGACAGGAAGGAATTGGGAGGGACGGAATTTCATTTTTGGTTTTCAGACAAACATGCTATTTGCGTAATGGTTCTTTGTTTGTATGTAGAAGAAAAGTACAATTTCTCCTTGCAAAGACAGTTTGGGAGCAATATAGCATGATTGACAAATACGAAATACTACTGACTCACTACTTTACATTAGTTTTTATTTATTTATTTTTTATGGTTTTTGTAGAGATGGAGTCTTGCTCTGTTGTCCAGGCCAAACTTGAACCCCTGGGCTCAAGCAACTCTCCCACCTCAGCCTGCCGAGTAGCTGGGACTACAGATGCTCGCTACCATGCCCAGCTTAGTTTTATTCAACATTATTGTTATTCTAGAATGTTCTTCTAATTATCATCAATAAAAGACAAATATTTAAAGTTTTTAACCATTGTAAAACCACAAAAACTAAAATATAGTACAATTTGGAGTAAGATATAAAGTAATCAATTATCAGTTTCTGACATAAAAAAATATTTTCAGTGTTCTAAAGGTAATTAAGTAGATATAGTCATGGTCATATTTAACTGCTGAGGTAACTTTTTTAGTACTTTTCGGGTTTTGCCATTAAGACCATTATTTTTAGTTTTTCAGTGGAAGACAAATCAGAGATTTTCCTTCAGTAGCAGAAGAGACCAGGGTTAAAACCAGGAATACTTCCGGTTTTGTAAATACTGCACATTTATTTAAAGCATGTTGATTAGAGATATTGGGTGAAATTAAGGTAATTTCTGTCAAGAAAGTATGCCCCATAGTGATAAGTGCACAGGGTACTAGAATATACTCAGGTAGACTCTTTTGTTCCGTTTTAAAAGGACACTGGTATCTTGGGACTAGAGTGAATATGACAGTAATTAACAAAATATAGTGAAAAAAGTAATATCATAGAGTAAAGGGAGGAAATATCCCAGTATTAGATATTACATATATAAATCTAAAAGCCCATTTAGATATAATTTTTATTGTTTGCTAGTACTCCAGGGATGGCTTCTATACTACATTCTGTTACTGAGACAGTTTTATCAAGGTTTTTAACTATTTAAGTCTTAGGAAATCTCTGTTAACTTTATTACTATATTACAATTATTGCTACAAATATTCCAAGGTGCTTGGAAACATTTTTTTGGGTTAGTGATCTGTAGTTAGCCTATAAAGAGGTGTAAGTCCAGCGTTTGCATTAGATAGCCTTTTTCTTTTCTTGTAATTTCTGCACCCGTTTGGTAAGTTAAATGTCCAGTGTAATTAATCGATTTGTTTCACAGTGGTTGTGCTGGTAGAGACATTGTTTGAAAGTTGAGAAGGAAAAGAAGAAAACAAAAGGATTAATGCATGAATATATTTTAGTACTAAAAAGTGTATATGCTTTACAGCTTCTTCCAAAATAAGTCTAAATAATAAGGTCCTATTTTTGGCCATCATTATTTACTTGTTATACAGGCTGTGTTATAATTTAGAGGAAAAAAAGTTTTGGAAAGAGAGAAGCCTCAGGAAAACTTTCTATTGCCTGGGTGTGGGCCAGGTCACATGGATTGGGTGTGGGAAGTTTCAGTGTTGCAGAACAGACCAGGAAGCTCACTGAGAATTATCCTGAGCTGTGTCTAACAAACTGACAAAAGAGAACACGGAATTTTTCTTCAAAATGGATTGGTTAAACGTCTTTAAAGATTTTTTTAGTAAGTTAATCTGTTTATTGTTAAATCTATTGTTTTCTTACAGTTGTGAATTAGATTTTCTGCTTTTGTAAATTTAAAGGAAAACTTTTTGGTGGGTTTATGTAAGCTAGTATATTATGCTTATGTAATATAAACCAAACGATTGGTGATACATCCAAAAATTGTAGTTTTGACTTGGTAAAGTAAAATAATTTTAAAATGTTTAACATGAATGTTTAACAAGTAGAGAAAGAATATAATTGGTTTGGGTTTGATGCAGTTCTAATTCAGTAACTTTCAACTTGGCACAGACATTTGAAGTGATTTAAATAAATTGTAAACATATTAAAAACATTAGAAAAAAGGATTAGATGAACAGATTTCTTCATGCTCAACTTTTGAGTTAACATTCTTTTTTTTTAATGACTTTTAACTTTTTTTTAGAGGAACAGTGTAAAGATAATCTTTAATAAAAACACTAGTAAAGAGAATGTTTTTAGTTAATCAATATAGTATTACTAGAAATTGATGTTTTGATGAATGCGAGAGTTGATATTTTTGATATGAGTTACGAGAACAGCTGTACGACAAAGAGGAATATAGTGAATTCTTGACTGTTACTGAGTTTGGGTCATGAAGTCGTACTAATAATAATTTATAGAGCCTAATTCTTTTGGTTCTGCTGGTGGCCTCCTTATGATCTTATCATAGTGAACTTGATTTGAATTTCTTGAACGTTTGCTTGGTGTTTCTACAAAAATGAACAGAGAATTATTAGAGAAGTCTCTTATGCAAAACAAGCCTAAGGAAACAAAGAGTAACCTGATGAGAGATTCCAGAGAAAAGGGCAAAGGAGAAAAGGAGTAAGCACTTGTTGAAAAAGAATATTGTAATTGTAATATGAAGACTCACTTGTTAGCTTTAGTGTGTCCCTCTGGAATATGTCTCTTCCGTTTACTTTTTGGGGAGTTACTAAAATTTCAGATCTTTGCATTTTCATTTTTTGGGTGAGTTTTACCTTTGAAAAACTTATTTGCTCATTCATTTGTTCAACACATTCTTATTGAGAGCCTTCTCCAAGCCAGGCAGAAATCATAGGGTGAAAAAATAATACTAACTCTTGCAAATCCTACATTCTGGTGGAAAGGTGTGGGATGATTGTTATTTATTAAAAACACAGTGAATTCCATATCTAGGTTTAGTCATAAGCCATGTTGACCATAAATCAACCAGAAATAATATAAAGGAATCCATTGTGGCCAAGAGTAGCTGCTCACACCTGTAATCCCAGCACTTTGGGAAGCCAAGGTAGGTGGATCACTTTAGGTCAGGAGTTTGAGACCACCCTGGTCAACATGGTAAAACACTGTCTCTACTAAAAATGCAAAAATTACCTGGGTATGGTGGCAGGCACCTGTAATCTCAGCTGCTTGGGAGGCTGAGGCAGGAGAATCACTTGAACCTGGACATGGAGGCTACATTGAGCCAAGATTGTGCCACTGCACTTCAGCCTGGGTAACAGAGCAAGACTCAGTCTCCCCACTGCACTTCAGCCTGGGTGACAGAGCAAGACTCAGTCTCCCCACTGCACTTCAGCCTGGGTGACAGAGCAAGACTCAATCTCAAAAAAAAAAAAAAAATCCGTTGTGTCATTGATAAATTCAATATATATCATCGATACAATGGTAAAATTATTCTTTCTACTGAGTCTTAGGAAGTTGATAGTTAATGCATCTGCAGACCGAGAAACAGGATTTGAAATTGCAACCAAAATGTTCCTTTGCCCAATCCCTGTAACAACTCCAAATTTTTTCTTTATTTTGCCAGGCAGTTTGTCAGAGTAGAGACAGGCTATTGATCTACTTCCATCTACTTCCTCCCTGAATGAGCTTACAAAGTAGAAGAAACAGAGTATTACGTGCTCTTTGTATGGTAGCCAGAATATTTTTGAAAACAAAAATTGCACAATGTTTTAAATAACACAGAACAAAAAAAATAATTTATTTCATGTAGATGAAGTGAGCCGATGAACATATGAAAATTTAAACAAAAAACTGTAATGGAAAGAATACCATGTATTTAGTATTGCTTAGTTCTGCTCCCAGCCATGTGGCCTGCAATAACTGAACTTTTCTGATTTCCTGTTTCTCGTAAAGGAGAGAGTTGGGCAAGACTAAATGATCCTGGAAAGTCCCTTCTAACTCTAAAGTCTTACAGTCCTGGTAAACAACTAAGGAGTCTTAAGTGTGTCATAGGGATTGAGGGAAAGCAATGAGGGAGAAATTGGTTTTGAAGTAGAAACACGAGAACAGAATTGTAGTTCACTAAGGAAATAGAAGAAGCAGGAAAACTTTCTTTGGCCCCATCTCAACACTTACTCAGTGATATAGATGAAGGAAGAATGACACGCTTAAACTGAGGAATATTGGAAGCACTAACTAACTAACATCAAGATAGACATGAACAAGATGAATAGGAACAGACAGTGTTGTCAAACTCTACATTAAAATTTTAAAAGGAATTGTATAGATTGGTGAGCACCTAGCCTGGCAGCAGCTTATGTGAATAAAAATCTTAGAGCTGCTGTGGTGATGTATGAACTAGAAGTCCTACTTCTAGTCAGCACAGTCCATGATGACATTTATTCAAATCCGAGAGGTGCTCAGGTGGAGGAATGCAATAGCTCCCTTATGTGTGTGTGGGTCAAATAAAACATGATGTAATTAATCCACTTTTGATAGATATTCTTCAACAATGGTATTGAGAAACTTGGATGCTTCCAAATACTGGCATCCAGTATATCAAGGATTTGGAAACCAGGTTACATAAGGAAGCCTAGGAGGATCGTGCTGAACTGTGAGGTCAGGAAGTGCTATGACCTGAATGTTTGTGTTCCCCAAAACTCAGTACGATCTCTGCTCACTGCAACCTCTACCTACTGGGTTCAAATGATTCTCATGCAACAGGCACCTGAGTAGCAGGAATTACAGGTGTGTGCCACCATGCCTGGCTAATTTTTGTATTTTTAGTAGAGATGGGGTTTTGCCATGTTGGCCAGGCTGGTCTTGAACTCCTGGCCTCAAAGGGTCTGCCTGCCACAGCCTCTCAAAGTGCTGGGATTATGGGTATGAGCCCCCATGCCAGGCTGTTCTTTGACAGTATATAATTAGTCTTAGACATAATGTGTTTAAACAAACTTCCAGAGAGGATCATTCTAGGTCTTACTGATCTTTTGCATTTCTGACACAGAACTGTGCAAATTCTGAATTTTCAAAAAAATCATTTGAAACTGGTCTATATTTTCAGGTAAAAATTTTTTTGTGTGTGTTTTCCTCATATCATTTATTCAGTTTTACTCAATTTAACATTTATTGAGAATCTGCTATGTGCGACAGCCATTGTTGGCCTTTGAGCAGTGATGTCATGTGAGTGCAGCTTTATTTATAGGAAGAGTAGACTGGATGTTGGGTTGACTGAGGGAGAAATTTGAGTTAATAAGGGAGCTAGTTTTATCAGGGTCAGGAAATCTTTGGTACTACGTAATAGGCCTGAAGAATGATCATAATGGAAATGGAAAGTGTTGGCAGTAAAGAGATAAAAGATGATTGTGAGGATTTGATGTAAGACTCTTTAAAAATTTTTTTTATGAGGTAAAATTTATATAACATAAAATTAGCCATTTTAAACTATGTAGTTCAGTAGTATTGAGTACATTAACAATGTTGTGCAGCCATCACTTCTGATTCCAAAATGTTTCCATCACCCCAAAATTAGTTACTCTCAATCAGTCCCTGGCAATTACTAATCTGCTTTCTGTCTCTATGGATTTACCTATTCTGGATAATTTATATGAATGGAGTCATACAGTATGTGACCTTTTTGTGTCTGGTTTCTTTCATTTAGTATAATATCTTCAAGGTTTATCCATGTTGTAGCATATATCAGTAATTCATCCCTTTTATGGTGGAATAACTTTATTTTTTTCTTTCTTTTTTTTGAGATGGAGTCTTGCCCTATAATCCAGGCTGGAGTGCAGTGGCACAATCTTGGCTCACTGCAACCTCTGCCTCCTGGGTTCAACCAATTCTCCTGCCTCAGCCTCCAGAGTAGCAGGGATTACAGGCGCCCGCCACCTGCCTGGCTAATTTTTCTATTTTTAGTAGAAACTGGATTTCATGGCCGGGCGCGGTGGCTCAAGCCTGTAATCCCAGCACTTTGGGAGGCCGAGGCGGGTGGATCACGAGGTCGAGAGATCGAGACCATCCTCGTCAATCAACATGGTGAAACCCCGTCTCTACTAAAAATACAAAAAATTAGCTGGGCATGGTGGCGTGTGCCTGTAATCCCAGCTACTCAGGAGGCTGAGGCAGGAGAATTGCCTGAACCCAGGAGGCAGAGGTTGCAGTGAGCCGAGATCGCGCCATTGCACTCCAGCCTGGGTAACAAGAGGGAAACTCCGTCTCAAAAAAAAAAAAAAAACAAAAAAAACGAAACTGGATTTCATCATGTTGGCCAAGGCTGGTCATGAACTCCTGACCTCAACTGATCTGCCCACCTTGGCCTCCCAAAGTGCTGGGATTACAGGTGTGAACCACTGCGCCTGACCAGCTGAATAACTCTTATATGTGTATATCACATTTTGTTTATCTGTTCATCTATTCATAGATGGACATTTGGGTTGTTTCCACATTTTGGTTATTGTAAACAGTGTTGTGATGAACATGCATGTACAATTATTATTTGGATATCTATTTTCAGTTAAGTGAATACCTAAAAGTGGAATTGCTGGGTCATATGGTAATTCTGTTTTGCTTTTTGAGAAACCATCTGTTTTCCACATGGTGGCACCGTTTTACATTGCAACCAGTATTATAAAGAGGGATTCTAGTTTCTCTACATCCTTGCCACCACCTATTTTCTTTTTTTGTTTGTTTATAGCCATTATAATGGGTGTAAGGTAGGGTCATTATGGTTTTGAATTGCATTTCTCTAATGACGAATGATACTGAGGATCTTTTCATGTGCCTGTTGGCTATTTGTATATCTTAGTTGGAATAATATTTATTCAAGTCCTTTGCCCATTTTTCGATTTTTGTGTTCTGGATACTAGATCCTTGTCAGAATTATGATTTGCAAATATTCTCTTCTAAGTCTATAGATTGTCTTTTTACTTTCTTGATAGTGTCTTATATACAGATGTTTTAAATTTTGATGAAGTATAATGGATCTTGGTTTTTTTTGTTGCCTATGCTTTTAATGCCAGTATCTAAGAATCCATTGCTAAATCCAAGGTCACAGATATTTACTTCTATTTTTTCTTCTAAGAATTTTACAGTTTTAGCTCTGACATTTGGTCATTTTGAGTTATTTTTTGTATATTATTTGAAGTTGGAGGCCAGTTTCATTTTCATTGTTTTATTTATGGATATCCATTTGTTCCAGTACCCTTTGTTGTAGAAACTATTGTTTCCTCCCATTGAGTGGTCTTGGCACCCTTAATGAAAATCAATTGACCATGGATGCATGGGTTTATTTTAGAATTTCTAATTCTGTTTCACTGCTGTATATGTCTATCCTTATGCCAGTATCACACTGTTTTGATTAGTGTGGCTTTGTAGTAAGTTTTGAATTGAGAAAGGGAGAGTCCTTCCACTTGATTTTCCTTTTTCAAGATTGTTTTGGCTACGTGGGGTCCACCTTGCAGTTCAGTGTGAATTTTAGAATCGGCCTTTTCATTTCTGTGGGAAAAAAAATGGTAGAACTTTAGTAAGGATTGCATTGAATCTGTGGATTGTTTTGGACAGTATTGCCATCTTACACAGAATATCTTTCCATTTATTTACGTCTTCTTTAATTTCTTTCAGCAGTGTTTTGCAGTATTTAATATATGAGTCAGATACTTCCTTTGCTGAATTTATTTCTATGTATTTTATTCTTAATGCTATTATAAATGGAATTGTTTTCTTAATTTTGTCTTTGAATTGTTCATTGCTAACATATAGAAATATGACTGGTTTTGTGTGTTGATCTTGAAACTTTGCTGAATTTGTTTATTCTAACTGTGGGAGTGTGTATGTCTGTGTGTATGTCTGTGTATATTCTTTGGGATTTACTATTTATAAGATAATGTCATCTGTGCATGCTTTTCCCCTTCCCTAATTGCTTTGGCTAGCACTTACAATCCAATGTTGAATAGAAGTGGTAGAAGAGAGCATCCTTGTTCTTGTCTTGTTCCTGTTCTTAGGGTGGAAAACTTTGTCTTTCACCATTGTGTGTGATGTCAGCTCCACAGTTTTTTGCAGATGCCCTTTATTATATTGAGGAAATTTTCTTCTAATCCTATTTTGCTTAGCATTGTTACCATAAAAGAGTTTTGGATTTTGCCCAATGCTTTTTCTGCATCAGTTCAGATAATCATCTGTTTTTTTCCCCCTTTATTTTACTAATATGAGGTGTGTTGTATTTTCATATGGTGAACCACTCTTGAATAAATCCCACTTAGTCATTATATACAGTCCTATTAATATGCTTGCTAGATTTGGGTTTCCTAATACAGATAATCCTTATTTTTCACAGATTCCGTATTTGTGAATTTACTTATTGGCTAAAATTTACTGATAAGCCAGAGTTGATACTTGGAGTGTTTTGTGGACATGTGCAGTGTGGCAAAAATGTGAGTCGCCTGATGTGCACATTCCCAGTTGAGGCAGTGTTCTGCCTTCTTATTTCAACTTTTGTACTATAAACAAGTGTCCTTTGCGCAGTCTAGTTAGTGCCACTTTTTTTTCCCTTTTGTGCTTGTTGATGATTTTGCTGTTTAAAATGGCCCCCAAGCATAGTGATGAAGTGTGAATTTGCCTTATGGAAAAAATGTGTGTTAGATAAACTTCATTTAGGCATGAGTTGTAGCAATGTTAGTTGTGAATTCAGTGTTAATCACAATTTACATTAAACAAAGTGTCTGACGAGAAACACAAATAAAGGTTATATAGTGATTAACAAAAATATGACTGAAGGCTAACCCTGTTTTTCCCTTAGGAGCCATGGTTCAGTATTTGTGAATTCAGTATTTATGGTAACTTTATAGAACAGAACTACTGCAAATAAAGGAAACCAACTGAATTTTGTTGAGGATTTTTGCATCTACATTTCTAAGTGATATTACCAGTTTTCTTTTGATAGCTTTGGTATTCTGGATAAAGTTGGCCTCATAGGATGTATTAATAAGTATTCTCTTCTTTTTTCTTTTTAGAGATGTTTTAGAAGCATTGATGTTAATTCTTTAAATGTTTGGTAAAATCCAGTAATGAAACCATCTAGTCCAGAGCACATTTTTGATGTGATATGTTTTGTTACTGATTTAATCTTTTACTTAATATATGTCTGTTCAAATTTTCTATTTTTTCCTGAGTCAGCTTTGGTAGTTTGTGTGTTTCTTGGAATTAATATTTTTCTTCTAGGTTTAGTAATTTATTGACATACAGTTGTTCATAGTACTTATTTATAATCCTGTTTTAAATATCTGTAAGATCTGTAGAAGTGGCATTTCTGATTTTAGTTATTTGAGTATCTCTCGGTCTAGCTAAAGAGTTTTCAATTTTACTGATACCTTTAAATAACCACATTTTGGTTTTGTTGATTTCCTCTGTTTTTCTGTTTTCTTTTGTCTATATCTCTGCTCTAATTTTTATTATTTCCTTCTTTTAGCTTTGAGTTTAGTTTTTCTTTTCTAGTTCCATAAAATTAAATTGGTAATTTGAGATCTTTCTTCTTTTTTATGCTAGCTTTTAGGGCTATACATCTCCCTTTGAGCGTTGCTTTTGCTGCCTCCCATAGGTTTTGATATGTTGTGTTTTCATTGTCATTTATCTCATAGTACTGTCTAATCTTGTGAGATTTCTTTGTGACCTGTTGGTTTAAGAGAGTGTTAGTTGCCACACACTTGTTAATTTTCCAGTTTTCCTTTCTGTTACTAATTTCTAGGTTCATTCCATTGTGGATTGTGGTCAGAAAAGATATTTTGTATGACTTCAGTCTTAAATTTATTGAGGCTTTTTTTTTTTTTTTTTTTTTTTTTTTTTTAAATAGAGGCAGGGTCTTTGTTACCTAGGCTGGAGTGCAATAGCATGATCATAGCTCACTGCAGCCTTGAAGTCCTGGGCTCAAGCAATCTTCCCAACTCAGCTTTCTGAGTAGCTGGAACTACAGGTGTGCACCATCACACCTGGCGAATTATTTTATTTTATTTTTTATTTTTATAGAGACAAGGTCTCACTGTCTTGCCCAGGCTGCTGTCAAACTCCTGGGCTCAAGTGATGTCCCACCTTGGCCTCCCGAAATGTTGGAATTACAGGGTCGAGCCACTGTGCCTGGCCTATTGAGCCTTGTTTTGTGTCCTGCCATATGGCCTGTTTTGCAGAATAGTCCATGTACACTTGAGAAAAAAGTGTACTGTATTCTGCTTTTGTTTGATGGAATATTCTCTATATGTCTGTTAGGTCTAGTTGGTTTATAGTCCTGTTAAAGGCTTCTGCTTCCTTAATGATCTTTAATTTACTTTTGTCCCTCAAGGCCTCTGTTTCCTTAATGATCTTTCATTTACTTTTGTCCTTTACAGAAAGTGGGGTATTGATGTCTCCAAGTATACTGAACTGTTTATTTCCTTAATTCTGCCATTTTTTGCTTTATATGCCTTGAGGCTTTCTTGTTAGGTATGCATATATTTGTAGTTGTTATACTTCTTGATGGATTGATTCTTTTATCAATATACACTGTCCTTTGTCTTTAAGTCTATGTTGTGTGATACTTATTTATTTTTAGACAGAGTCTTGCTCTGTTGCCCAGGCTGGAATGCAGTGCCATGATCTCGGCTCACTGTAACCTCCTCCTCCTGGGTTAAAGTGATTCTCCTGCCTCAGCCTTCCGAGTAGCTGGGATTACAGGCACTTGCCATCATGCCTGGCTAATTTTTGGTATTTTTAATAGAGACAGAGTTTCACCGTGTTGATCATGCTGGTCTTGAACTCTTTTTTTTTTTTTTTTTTTGAGACGAAGTTTCACTCTTGTTACCCGGGCTGGAGTGCAATGGTGTGATCTTGGCTCACCGCAACCTCTGCCTCCTGGGTTCAGGCAATTCTCCTGCCTCAGCCTCCTGAGTAGCTGGAATTACAGGCATGTGCCACCATGCCCAGCTAATTTTTTGTATTTTTAGTAGAGACGGAGTTTCACCATGTTGACCAGGATGGTCTTGATCTCTTGACCTCGTGATCCACCCGCCTCGGCCTCCCAAAGTGCTGGGATTACAGGCCTGAGCCACCGTGCCCGGCGGTCTTGAACTCTTAACCTCAAGTTGTCCAGCTGCCTTGGCTTCCTAAAGTGCTGGGATTACAGGCCTGAGCCACCGTGCCCGGCGGTCTTGAACTCTTAACCTCAAGTTGTCCAGCTGCCTTGGCTTCCTAAAGTGCTGGGATTACAGGCATGAGCCACCGCACCCGGACTATGTTGTGTGATATTTATATGGCCACCCCCGCTTTCTTGGTTATCTTTTACATGGGATGTCTTCTTCCATCCTTTCATTTTCAAACCTATTTGCATCTTTGGATCTAAAGTGAGTGTCTTGCAGATAACAGAGTTCGATCATGTTATTTTTAATCCATTTACGTTTAAAGTAATATCTGATAAGGATTTCTGCTATTTTGCTGTTTTTTCCTTTTTTCTCTCAATTCTTCTATTACTGTCTTCATTTGTGATTTATTTTTCCTTTTTTTTTTTTTTTTTTTGGTTTTGAGATAGGGTCTTAACTGTCACCCAGGCTGGAGTGCCGTGGTGCAATTTCTGCCTCCCAGGTTCAAGCAGTGCTTGTGCCTCAGCTTCTCAAATCGCTGAGACTACAGGCTTATGCCACCATGCCTGGCTAATTTTTTGGTAGACATGAGGTCTCACCATGTTGGCCAGGCTGATCTCGAACTTCTGACCTCAAATGATCCGGCCACCTTGACCCCCAAAGTGCTGGGATTACAGGTGTGAGCCACTGTGCCTGGCCTATTTTTTCTGATATATTGTTTTATTACCCTTCTCATTTCTCTTTCAGTATTTCGTTTGTTTGTTTTTTCTTAGTGGTTACCCTGGGGATTACAATTAACATCTTAGCTTTTTTTTTTTAAATTTTGAGACAGAGTCTCGCTCTTGTTGCCCAGGCTAGAGTGCAGTGGCATGATCTCGGCTCACCGAAACCTCTGCCTCCTGAGTTCAAGGGATTCTCCTGCCTTAGCCTCTCGAGTAGCCGGGATTACAGGCACCCGCCACCACGCCCGGCTAATTTTTGTGTGTTTTTAGTAGAGACGGGGTTTCACCATGTTCGCTGGGATGGTCTTGATCTCCTGACCTTGTGATCCGCCCTCTTTGGCCTCCCAAAGTGCTGAGATTACAGGTGTGAGCCAGCATGCCCAGCACAACATCTTAGGTTTTTAACAATCATGTTTGAATTAATACCAGCTTAGTTTCAGTAGTATGCATAACTCTGCTCCTTTGCAGCTCCATCTTGGTATGTAACATCTTTACATATTAAATATATGCCCATTAACCTAGAATTGAAATTTTTGCTTTATCCATTTGTCTTTTAAATTATGTAGGAAAGAAAAGGAGAACTTACAAACAAAAACTGTAATACTACTGACTTCTATATTTATCTATGTAGCTACCTTTACATTGCTCTTTATTTCTTCATATGACTTCAAATTACTGTCCAGTGTTTTTTTATTTTAGTTTGGAGGATTCTCTTTAGCATTTCTTATAGCACAGGTCTAGTAGTGATGAATTCCTTTACTTTTTGTTTATTTGGGAATATCTTAAGTTCTCCTTCATTTTCGAAGGGCACTTTTCCTAATGTGGAATTCTTGGTTGGCTCTTTTTTTTTCCGCATCAGATTCTATCCCCTCCCCAGACCGTATTGCTGCTTATTGTGAGTGGTTATTGTTTGCTTGTTTAGTGACTTTTCTAAACTGTTTTTGTAAGGTCTATAATTCCTGGTCATGTGTGGCCACTGAAGTCTGTTTCATTTGCTTAGTAATCAGCTATCTAGTGTTTTGACAGAGTTTCCTTAAACACTTGGAGTCATCAACAACAACAAAAATCTCTCCTATCTTTGAAGATGGCTTTATGGCTTTATGGTCAAAGTACTCTTTGACCACTTAATGAAGCCATTTATAATTCTGCCTTAGCCTTTGCTTACTGTTTGCTCAAAGCCTGAAGATCAGCCAGGGTCAAAGCATAGGTCTTCTTGGGCCTTTCTTGGGCCTTTCCTGATTTTGTGTCCAGCCCTGGCCATGTGCACGTCCTTCTTGATTGGTAGACACATCCTTATTACCCCATATATATCTTTTCCCATCCCCTTTCCATCCAGGCTTTTCTGTCTGCCTGTTCCTTGTCCCAGTTGTTGTCCCTTGCCCCAGACTTCTGTATCAATTAAATAATTTTGGCAAAAACCACTCAGGAAGACTCCCTATCCCCTGGGAATGATCCAAGTCAGGCAAAGCCAAGGCAAGCCATTGCTCAGATCCTTAGGGAGCTGCCAGACAAGTAGAAACTAAAATCACAGTTATTTAAGATGTGTGTTGCTTCCTCTGGCATTAGGAGTGCAGGTTACTATCCACATAGCCATCACTGACTTGGGGTATGGGGAATAGTGAGCAGGCAATTTAGGATTCTATAGCACTCTGTTTACTACAAAACAGCAACTCCTTTATTCACTAAGCCTTGCCCTAGATTTTATTTATTTATTTCTAGATTCCAGAGTTCTGCAAAAGTTGAGTCTGACAGTATTTACCAGCTCATTAATTGCGTTAATTGCTTTTTGCAGGGACAGTGCCTTGGAGTTCCCTACTCTGCCATTTTTGGTGGTATCATCCCAAATGTGGGAATTTCTCAGAAGGTTATGATTAACCAAAAGTAAAAAAATTAGGAAGGAGGAAGTTGATTTATGGGTATAGAATATATTATTTTTATTTGGATATGAGTGTTGGGTTTGAAGTACTGATGGCACAATCTGTGGATGTCTAGTGACACCGGAATTGTAGTGTCTGAATTCCAGAAAGGTGTTAGAGCAAAGAGATCTGGGAACCTTCTGCACAGAAATTATAGAAAATGAAAGTGTATAATTTCCTTGGAATAGAGAAGAAGGTCAAGTATGGCATCTTGCAAAACACTTTCAACTAAGGATTTATTCATTTATTCATTTAGCAAACATTCCTTTGTTCCTATTACTGATGCATGTACTACTAAGCATTGGAGATAGAAAGGAATAAGATCTAGTTTTCTGCCCTCAGGAAGTTCATTTATACTTATATTAAGGAAGATAATTAAAGAAGCACAATGCAATGTCATAATAACAAGGTTAAAGGAGTCCAGACAGGGGCAAACGAGAATAGGTAATCAGGTCAGAAAAGAAAATAATAAATTTAGGGGAGTCAAAGAAGGAGAAAACATAATGGAGAGAGTGGGTTGTAATCTTGGTTGCTGCATAGAGAGTTCGAAAAGGCTGAGGACTCTGAAAGTTACTGATTTGGCTGTAAGGAGAGATGACATAAGAATGATTTTGGTTTTAATTGAGTAGTTTTGATAGAATGTTGCAGACAAAGGATCAGATTATAAAGAGTTAGGAGTGTGAGTGGTGAAAAAGTTGAGGGAAAAGAGAAAGACAGCTGTTAAAAGAGTGGTGTAGTTTATTCTATGGGAAAATTGGACAATTAGAGAAAAAATAAATTACCAAAATGTTACAGTTTAAAAGTTGAAGCAGAGTTAAAGTAAGTTCATTTTGGAGTTGAAAAGATTAGAGTGTGTTTTTAGACAATTGAAGGGGCTGAATAGGAAGGAAAACAAGGATGTTGAGTCCCAAAAGAGTCATGAAAGATACTATTAAGATCTTAGAAGAATCAGATCTTAGAAGATTTGGAGACTAGAGTGAAGAACGAGAGTGAGGATAATGAGAGTTTTGAGACAAAAGAAATTTGAGAAGTTTTACCTAGTGAAGCCTCTGTTTTCTAGGTAAAGTAGAACATAAAATTACACACTAAGACTTGGGCAGCAGTGAAAATGCCTGACAGAAGTTGATATGTTGATAGTACCATTTGATGATTTTGTCATTTCTTTCAACACACAGTATTAAGCATATACTGTGTGCTAAGCACTGTATGAAATCCTTGGGATTTTATCTGTAAACAAACAAAAATCCTTGCCCTTGTGGAGGTTACATGTGACTAGGGTAAGGGGAGAGAAACAAGTAAATAATATTTTTAAATAAACATATGAGGTAAATGGAGCTACCTGGGTCTGGGAACCAAGAAAGCAAATGGGAAGATAAGCCAGACATAACTGCAATTTTATATTGCATATCATATTCTAATTTAAGGTGGAAATAATTTTATTTCTATACAGCTCATTGTAAAATCTAGCTTGTTTAAACTAAGACAAGAAGAGTATGAGTATTTTGGAGCCTTTGTGTACTTAGATTGTGGCTATGAGAGAAATAATCTATATTTACATTTAAGAGAAAATTCATTAATTTAGGACAACTTTATAATTGTTATATAGTTATTTCAGGGCCTTTGACGAGAAAATATAAGGTGAACTGTCATAATAACTGAAATTAAATATTTATTTGTTTAACAAAAAGAGTATTTGTATCTCATTTCCAAAAAGATGATTTAACCACATACAGATTTGTTATGTTTAAAAGTTTAAATTAAAGTCTATATGGAGTTGAAAATCCCTTTGTAATTATGAATTTTTTTTTTTTTTTTGGGTGATTGTTTTATATTCTCTTCTCATGGTACTGTTTGATTTAAACAGGCATTGGAAAAGTGAAAAGAAAACCTAGTGTGCCAGATTCTGCATCTCCTGCTGATGATAGTTTTGTTGATCCAGGGGAACGTCTCTATGACCTCAACATGCCCGCTTATGTGAAATTTAACTACATGGCTGAGAGAGAGGATGAATTATCATTGATAAAGGGGACAAAGGTGATCGTCATGGAGAAATGCAGTGATGGGTGGTGGCGCGGTAGCTACAATGGACAAGTTGGATGGTTCCCTTCAAACTATGTAACTGAAGAAAGTGACAGTCCTTTGGGTGACCATGTGGGTTCTCTGTCAGAGAAATTAGCAGCAGTCGTCAATAACCTAAATACTGGGCAAGTGTTGCATGTGGTACAGGCTCTTTACCCATTCAGCTCATCTAATGATGAAGAACTTAATTTTGAGAAAGGAGATATAATGGATGTTATTGAAAAACCTGAAAATGACCCAGAGTGGTGGAAATGCAGGAAGATCAATGGTATGGTTGGTCTAGTACCAAAAAACTATGTTACCATTATGCAGAATAATCTGTTAACCTCAGGTTTGGAACCATCACCTCCACAGTGTGATTACATTAGGCCTTCACTCACTGGAAAGTTTGCTGGCAATCCTTGGTATTATGGCAAAGTCACCAGGCATCAAGCAGAAATGGCATTAAATGAGAGAGGACATGAAGGGGATTTCCTCATTCGTGATAGTGAATCTTCGGTAAGTTGATTTTCAGAGGCAAATACAAATAGAGCTCTGGGTATTTAAAGAAAGAGAAATGGGGAGGTTAAGTGGCTTCCCTAAAGTTAACCAGGTAACAAGCTGGGACATAACATAAGCGTAAATGTTTCAAAGTTAAAGTTAGCATTCTTTCTAGCTATATATTCTGAATAAAAGAGAGCTGTGGCAGTGATGCTGCACACTGGATTATTTGGTCTTGTCTAGTTCTGTTGATTTTGCATTCCTGAGATATTTTCTGTTGCATTAAACTAAATGGACAAAATGGAACATTGGCTTCTTCATTGAGAATAGAATAATACTATAGATTAAATTAGGAAACATTAAAAAATTGCTATTGGATGAATGTGTAAGAAGATAGTCACTGTAGTCCTTATGACATTGGAAATCCCTGAATTAAGAAAAATTGATACTACGTTTCTTCATAAATTGGTTACTTGGAAGTTGGAATACACCTTTATTTTATTATTATTTATTTTTTTTGGAGTGCAATAGCACAATCTTGACTCACTACAACCTCTGCCTCCCAGGTTCAAGGATTCTCCTGCCTCAGCCTCCTGAGTAGCTGGGATTGCAGGCACACGCCACCACACCCGGCTAATGTTTATATTTTTAGTAGAGATGGGGTCTCCCCAAGTTGGTCAGGCTGGTCTTGAACTCCTGACTTGTGATCTACCCGCCTCAGCCTCCCAAAATGCTGATAATACAGGTGTGAGCCACTGCGCCAGGCTGGAATACACTTCTATAATAACCTCAAAAACCTATTTTAATGCTGTGTTTGAAATGCATTTGTGAAAAAAAAAAGAAAAAAAAAAGAAATGCATGTGTTGAGTCCCAAAAGAGTCATTATATTGCAATGCTAGTAAACAGTAAAACTATAAAACCATAAAAATTGAAAAATAATATGGTTTTGTGGTCTCTTTTAGATACTGTGTAGGCTATTAGAATTTGATGACACTCATTTTCCTTAAAAATGGCATTTTTCCTTGATAAAAGATAACACTACTTTTCCACGTATTAAATCATTATTAATCTTGGCTTTGTGTGAGTATATTTGTACAAAAGTGAATGTGTAATTGCACCAAATGTTGAAAGAAAGAAAATGTGTGGAGGTGGGGTGTGGTTGGGAGAGAGATTAATTCAACTTCCTGATGTGAATTTCTGGAAAATGGGACCTGTACCTAATCCCTCAGAAAAGCAGTTGGTTGGTAGTAAGGAAGAGTGATGACATCCATTTTGTTAGATGTTTGATCTGGCTCACTGTTTGAAACTTAGGGAGTAATTGTAGAAAAAGAGGCTTTGGGGATTGATATAGACTATAACAAAAAACATATACCAAATTTAAAAGAAAGTAGCTTGAATGCAGAATTGTGTGTATTTGCTTGTGGGTAATTGAGCATAGATATTAGACAAAAATACAATATGTACCATTATTTGTAACAGTATACTTTTTAAGGTTAGCGGTCTCAAGTAGGCATATTTTGCTTAGCCTTTACAATGTTTTTTAAACATTTAAATTTACTGCTAATATTTAAATATTAGGATATTTATTTTAAAAATTCAGGCTTTAGACTTATTTATTATAAAAATTTAGACCATTTAAAATTGGAAGGACTACCAACATTGAGATCCTGTTCCTTCAAGGCAACAATCACAGCTGATAAGTCACCACTTTCTTTAGATTGGGCGCGGGGAAAAGAATACATTATTCTTTTGGCTCTTCTTGTAGGCATTTGAGTTTGTGGCCTCTCCTTAAAGTTTAGATTAATTCTCATTTGTGTGTTTCTCATTGTTGAGAAATCAGCCTGTTATCCTGAAGACAGATACCGTTAGTCACACATTGAAAAGGGGTTGGGTGGATATCTTAGACTTTCTCATGTGTTTCTCCAGTAGTCAGGAGAGAAGGATAGCTCTTGTTCTTCAAATATTTAACTAAAGGAGGATTTGCTGTGAGTGTCTGCTGTTGGAGACGTGAGTGTTAAGAGACTTTTGATTATGCAGGTTTGAATCCTGGCTCTGTTGTTAACTAGATGGATGATACTGGCCAAGTTATTAATAGCTTCTCTGAGACTCAGTTTTCTCATCTGTAAAAAGAGTTTGTTTTGAGGAGTGAAAGAGATAATCTATGTAAATAAGTTATCATGGTGCCTAGAACTTAGTAAGTGCTTAAGTTTTAGCTTTTAGTTTAATATAAAATTACTGGTAGATGGCTTTCAGATGTTTACTATATGTATTTTTTTTTCTCTTTTAGCCAAATGATTTCTCAGTATCACTAAAAGCACAAGGGAAAAACAAGCATTTTAAAGTCCAACTAAAAGAAACTGTCTACTGCATTGGGCAGCGCAAATTCAGCACCATGGAAGAACTTGTAGAACATTACAAAAAGGCACCAATTTTTACAAGTGAACAAGGAGAAAAATTATATCTTGTCAAGCATTTATCATGATACTGCTGACCAGAAGTGACTGCCGCATAGCTGTAATTTAACGTGTAATTGAAGACTGAGAAAATGTTGAGTCCAGTTGTGCTTGATTGGAAATTGCTGTTTCTAACTCATATGAGAATGACTATAATAATATTTTTATTATAACTCAGCCCATACATATATACTATGTATGCAGTGCATCTGCATAAAACAATTCCTTATCCTTGGTCTTCTGTTTTGTTTTCTTCTTTGCTGTTTTGGCTTTGCTTCTAATATTACTGTTTTGTATTTTGGAAAAAAAAAAATCAAATAATGCAGATCAGAATCTTTATATGGAAGAAATCCTTTATTGCCTTTCTTTTATTTCCTTGTAAAGGCACCCTGTTAGTTCTGTTATGATCTCTCTTTATATAAAATTATTATATCTATATATGACATATGCTAAAATAAATTTCTTGGAGAGTTAATCTTTTCTGTGACTAAATAGCAATAATAAATGGAAAATTAGAAATTATTTCCAGGTATTATATTTGTCACAGGCCATTGTAACCAAGTATATTGTGTCTGCCATGATTTTTAAAAATTCATTATCTTCAGTCATAGAGCAAGACACATGAGACATAGGTTAGAAAACATGTTGTACAATTTTAATTTACAACTGTTAGAAACAAAAATCACTAAAGTCTTCATTTTTTTTTTCCAGTGCTTCTCCCTCATCTGATTATTCAAGAAAACAAAACAATCTCTGAGATACTTAGCTTTTCTTCTTTACTTTTTTATTTATTTATTTATTTATTTTGAGATAGGTTCTTACTCTGTTGCCAGGCTGGAGTGCAGTGGCGCCATCTTTGCTCACTGAATCCCTGGTTCAAGCGATTCTCCTGCTTCAGCTTCCTGAGTAGTTGGGATTACTTGGATTACTGGTGTGTGCCATCATACCCAGCTAATTTTTGTATTTTTGGTAGAGATGAGGTTTCACCATGTTGGCCAGGATGCTCTTGATATCTTGACCTCATGATTTGCCCCTCAGCCTCCCAAAGGTGCTGGGATTACAGGCGTGAGCCACCATGCCCGGCCTAGCTTTTCAAACTGTAAATAGATGCTCTAGTGTTATATTTTTTTTCTTTATCCCTCTTGTATTATTTTAGCAAAGCATCTTGTATTAGGACATGTTATATTTATGTCAATGTGAAATAAGTTACAGCCAAGTTTTGCAAAAATAGGAAACAGTGAGATACGTGGTTTTTTTCTCCTCACTAAATATCAGTAATTGTCAGGAATAGTATTACCTATTTTCATTTCCTCTTCAGCTTTGAGTTTTGTTATCTGGACACTAAAACTGATGTATACCTGAGAGGAAAAAATAAAATGTGCTCATGGTTAGGGAAAATTACATTATTTTTAATTTTTTTTTTTCTTTTTTAACAAGTAGGAATTTGGGTGTATGGTTGAGAGGCTAATCTACTTCTGTAACAGGCCGTAGAAGAAAACCAGTTGGATTTTATGGTAATAACTTGTACCCTTATTATTCTGGAGGCTTAAGTTTAAGCAAGTAGCCATCAGTATTTTAATTGAAAAATACTAAAGCCACATAACTGAGGAGGATGTCATGATACTTTCAACAAATTCCTTAATGCTGCCTAAGCATATGGATCTTTTAATTATTTGCTGGTTATAAACAGATATCTATTACACCAGAATTACTGATGGCAAAATTGTGTAACTTGTAAATATTTTTCATCAATGTGTTAAATATTATTTAAATCTTAAAATCATTTAAAGACTTAATGTTGCCACTGGGTGGCAGCCATGGCTTCTCTCATGGCAACAGAAGTGAACAAATATAATTAAGACAAATTTGCATTTCTATTGCATCTGCTTTTAAAACATTTTAGTTCGTATTCCATTATTTTTCTAGATCAGTACTCCTTTGTTTATTAAGGGTAATTATTAGTAGGTAAGTTTTTCATGGAAATGAAAATCATGTATACCTATCTTCTCTTTGCCATAAAATCAAATGCATATAAATTGAGGAAAACTGTTTAAATGGCTGTAGGATGACTAGGTAGTAAACATCATCTTAATTTTTAACATATATTTGATGATGCTTTCCTTTTATTCACTGTTATGTTTCTGGGTTTTTCCCAGTCTTATGAAAAAAAAATATGTTTGTAAAAAGAGAACAATTAACTACTTTGCATCACAGACATGAACTATTTATAGTAAACTCCACTGAGCTGATACTAATAGAGCAGACTTTTGAGAAAGTAGGAATGTAGCACTGGAAACAATGCATATTTCTGTTCCATAATTATGTTTATTGTAGCTATAGAGCTCCCAGATAACCCATGTGTACCAGTAATATCTATTAGTGTGCTCTTATTATGGTATAAAAACCTCACTGGAAGCTTATTTTCTACTTAAATATTTTACCAGTTTTTAAAAGTCTTAAACCAATGCTTACACCAGTGACTGTTTTTATAATGCTTGAAGTAATTTTAAGAACTGAAACAACCATAGAAAACATCTAAATAGGTAGATAGTAATAATAATACTTGTATTAGAAACCAAGTTTCCTGATTCCCAGTCTGGTGTCTATATCATGACACACTACCCTATGTATGCTCGGTTTTAGAGTAGGAGGAGAGTCCTGGGAAGAGCAATATTACAGAAGTTTTCTTCCACATGAGGAATATGCTTAATTGCAAATTTAAATACACGTAACAGATGTAACCCTGCCTAACCCACTTCTACAAATAACTTCTCCAAAATCTTGGAAGAAGGTCTTTTAGAACATTATATAAGCTTTATAACAAAAACCGTTGCCATTGTGTCCCTTATTTAGTCATAAATCCTTAGGATTTAGCTGAATATATACTCACACATGTATACTACACATATATCACTATACAGTTACCACATGCACCTTGCACTATTAGAGACAAATAATATCACTAAACAAAATAGGAAGGCTTAATGCCATCTATTGCCATTGCTAGAATAATTAAAAGGCCTCGCAGATGAGCAACTTGAGTTGTTAGAATAAGGTCGTTCTTGTAGAATATGGCCCCCTTATCTTTAGCAGTGCACATGGTGAAAAATTCAAACAGTAAAAGTATCCACCTTTGAAGTAAAAATACAGAGACGAATCTCTAAAACATTTTATTTGGGAAGCAAGAATTGCAATTCAGGGCATATACACAGAATGAGTAGTTTTTAGTATATCCAAAGAACAGAGAAAGTTGAGAGTTTTATTATAAAGAGAAATGTTACTTCCATTTTGAAAGAAAACTCTTTGGCTCTATAGAAGTTTTTGGGAGTTGGCAAGCTCTGATTGGTGTGTGACAGTGGTAGGTAAAACCAGTCTTAGAGCCACAGCACCTACTAGGTAAAACTGGTCTTAGGGTTTACAGCAGGCTCTTTAAGTAGCCAGACTTGTGAAAAACTGAGTTCTTGGAGCAGCTGCTATGTCCTCTGAGTGCTTTTCCCCCCAGCATTAACTGATTTGGTTGGGTATGACAAGAACCCTTATCCCCCTAGTTGAGATCTCCAGATGCAGTTTACTCTCCTATTTTTCCTGAAACATGGAAAGTTTTGGGTTTGGAATCTGGAAATCATCATATTTTCAGAAATACTCAGTTACATTGTCCAAATCAGTAAATTAGGAGTGTGGCATTACAGTACTCTCTTAAGTTTTCCGTTTTAATACTTAGCTAGAAGATGTTAAGGGGTCCTTTATAATCTTGCATTTATATAGATCTTTTAACTTTCCAAATGGCTTCACAATCAAGGTCACTTTTTTCTTGAAGAACATTTGATGCAGGATAGATGCTATCTTAATTTTATGTTTTGAACAGCACCCTTTTTTTTTTTTTGAGACGGAGTTTCGCTCTTGTTACCCAGGTTGGAGTGCAATGGCGCGATCTCGGCTCACCGCAACCTCCGCCTCCTGGGTTCAGGCAATTCTCCTGCCTCAGCCTCCTGAGTAGCTGGGATTACAGGCACGCACCACTATGCCCAGCTAATTTTTTGTATTTTTAGTAGAGACGGGGTTTCACCATGTTGACCAGGATGGTCTCGATCTCTTGACCTCGTGATCCACCCACCTCGGCCTCCCAAAGTGCTGGGATTACAGGCTTGAGCCACCGCGCCCGGCCGAACAGCACCCTTTTAAAAAAAGAATGCCAAATTACTGTTTCTGGAGAGAGACATTGTTAGAAGCATTGGCTTGCTACTCAGTTCTGGTAGGCTGGTTCTGTTAGTGTTTAGCAAGTTTTTGTGACTCAATTCTCTGCTATCTTTTAAACACTTGACAGACTGGCTTGATATGTATTTTCCACACCCTAATTTCTTGCTGTTACATGATCTAAACCAAATAATTCAGGAGCCGAAATGTTTATTTCTAGTTTACTAATGAGGTGCACCTTTTATCTGAAAGTATACAACAATTTGCTGAGACTTGTTTAATGAGTAGAACCTAAGTTGGACTTGGTGGGGTTTTGAACAGAGGAGGAGTTTCAGCTATCAGCCACCATGTTCACAGAGGGAAATGTTTTATAAATTAGTGTCTTTGAGTGTTTTCTGATGGGTTAAATTAGATTTCTGAGGTGGTTGCTTTGAACAAATTTCTGTGCTCAGATAATTGATATCTTAGACTATGAAGAAACTTTTCAGATAGATAGTCTTTGTGAAATTATTGAGACAAAAAGGTGAATTCCAGAATGGGACTGTTGTGTTGTCTATTTTAGGCTAAACACAGGAGTTGTTATTAAGTTGATATTTTTGAGTACTTATGAAGGAAAAGTAGTAATCCTTGAATAAGGATGGTTTCTCTTGGAGAAGTAATGTAAAACTTGATGTTCTATAGACTTAATAGACAAGGGGATGTTATAGAGAACAAATAAATCAGGGCATACGACAATGTCAAGAGGAAATTTTTTTTGAACTGTTAATCTCTCTGTATATGATTGTTTAAGTAGTTTTTGCAGATACTCATAATCAATTTATTCGACTCGGCTCACATATTTTGTTGCTGAGCTGAGACTGTTTAGTAATGGAAAAGAAAATGGAGAAAGTTTTCATAAATTTCATAAAATTTGTATTTTAGTGATGTAATACCTAATGGAGAAGAGCTCTGAATTAAAATATTAAAATAGAGCACGATGAGGGTTGAAGAGTGAGGGTGAGGGTGTTAATTAATATAGGCCAATAAAAAGAGGCCTCTGATAAAATTGACCTTTGAGCATACTGTGTGCTCCACTTAATAGAATCATTGATGACGAGGAGCAACCAGTGACTGAGTAAAATACAGCAACCAAAATCACTTGAAAATTATGTAGAGCGTCACTATTATAGAGCTTTGTTTCTGGTTTTCAGATTTTAAATGTGCCTAAAATGATATTTGTTTTATTGAAATGTGGAACATTTAATTACGGAAGGCTATTCTGAATAAACCCTGATTCTCCATCTTAAAAGGAGTTTTTTTGGGGGAAGTCAGATAGAAAACAATAATTACAGAAAGAGGATAGTTTGGCCAACTTAGCTCTAATTAATCACACCCTAAGGAAACCCTGGAGGTTAAATTCCTCATGACCAGACAATAAACATTTGGGGGAGGAAATTGAAATACTGAAGTGTTTAGAAGGGAAAAAGGAATGCAGGAGCCCTGAAAACTAAGAGTCCAAAAGTGTGTAGAAATTCCACCTGGAACAGACTCGGTGGAAGCATGAATTAGAAGTCCAAGACAAGAGGAATTCCGGTATTTAAATTCCCTGTGTTACTTCTAGACAGAAAAAATTGGGACAGTTTCAACAAAGCTATTTAAGAATCTTAATGCACACTATTCTGTGTTAAGTAGGGGAAAGGAAGGTTACTGGAATGTAGTAGTTGTCCACATAGTTCATTCCAGGACACAGGGCCTATCCTGGACTTGCACAACCCTAAGAGTGAGTGCCTCAGATTTTGCACCCTTAGGTGCTTTCCTTAATTTTAGTCCTGGCCCTGCAAGGCACAGAGATCTTAGGGGTCTCTTTGGCCACAAAACTTCCCATCCCTCCCCATTGCCTCTACCTTTTCATAAAAGCCTTTTCTCTGCTTGCTTTTCCTTCCATAATTAAATATCAGAGATTTAAGTGTGAAATAGTATAATAGAGGAAAAAGAATCCTATTTCGGAACTGTACCTGCTTATAGGAAATAGGTCTATTCTTCCAGCGGTTTATCTTCTGACATAGATGATCCTCCAACTCTGTGGAAGGCACCACGAATTAACCTGAGAAGTGCAGGAAACAGGATAGAGAATAGTTTGGTTTTGGCATGTTGCACAGACAAGACATTTTAACTTCTCTTTCTATGGAAGAGCACCTCAAAGCCAGAAGAGAAAGGGAAAATCAGTGTCAGGGATTGTCCAGGAATGTTAGGAGCTAGCGGGTGAGGTACAGCCCTCCAGAAGTCCTCACCCAATGATACAGCCCAGGCAGAGGTGGGTGGTCTGAGTTACTGGGTCATGACCCAGGCTTGAAAAGGATTACTGTTCAAAAACTATCACAGGCAGATGGCATTATCTCTCAGCACCCTTTGAGGTGAGGTGTGCTGAACCCAGGGCAGACTCTGCAATGGCTTATGAAGGATTGGCAGGCAGTACTGTCTTACCAGAGTGTGGCAGTGCTGGACAGGAGTATCTTGACAGGGACCCATGAGCAGGTGGAGCTAACTATCCATCTTAACACTTCAAAGTTTGGTGAACAACTCTTCTTCCCCAACAGCATAGCTAAATGAGTCTTACTCGTTTTTCCATTTTCTCCTTGTACTTTGCTTTTCATCCTCTTAATTCAGTCTATATGCCCCTCTGCCTTTTCATCCTTGCTCATATCAGAAGGAATGCTGAATGGTGTGCATCTCTCCCCCTCCTACCTGTGTCTAACTGGTACAGCCTTGGAACCACATATTGAGGTCTGCCTATTTCCTAAAGCCTTTGCTAATCTGTTGGATCACTTCTCTGTGTCCTTCAGACACTTTGAAGCATTCCTTTGATGTTGACTGGGAAGCACTTAAGGTGAGTGAACAAAGCTTGGAGTTTCACAGACCTCGGTTGGAATTCCTGTTCCATCCCTGACTAGCTCTGTAACCTACAGTAAGTTCTATTTCCCTGAGCCCTATGTCTTCCCCTGAAAAGTGGAGAATCAAATCATATCTTACCTTGCAAGTCTGTTGTATTATATATGGACATGTATATAGAGTGTAGAAACCCTTTAGGACAATTCCTGGCAGATAGTAGATATCCAGCACCCATTGGCTTATATTGTTAACTTTTGACATGCTGGAACTGTGAGCAGAAGTGAACTTGGAGGAGAGGAATCAGGAAGCCAAGATGGAGAACAAAGGTAAGATTGGGGACAGACATTGAGACCATGAAGCACTCTTAAGAGCAGCAGTGAGAGACTGTACAAGCAGCTAGTGACCAGAGGTCAAAGCACAGATGTGGCCACTGACTTAACAGTGATGGGATCAAGGAAAATATGCACCAAGTTTTCTTGACCATGATGTGGTAAAAAGATACATAACAAATGTTTATTGTATGCTTTTCACAACAGCCCTAAGTCAGGTGCTATTATAATAGTTCCAATTTTCAGGTGAAAATCGTAAGGCAGATAGTTTAAATGACTTCCCTAAAAAAACACAGCTAAAAAGTTGACACCAATCAACCTGAGACAAAGATTATTTACATACGAGAGACTCCCCTGCCCATATAAGCATCTAAGTTGAAATGTCTCAAGCTGAACATATGCAGCCTTTTTCTATAGCACTCCCAATCCTGCCTGTCCTGACCACACTCCACCCACTTCATTATTTCACTTGAGGTGCTGCCATCCACCCAGTTACCCAAACTCAGAACCTGAAAGTCATGTTTGGCTCCTCCTCCCCAGCCCGCCTAATCCACTCTATTCAGCAGCTGTCAGTTCTACCTTCTTTATCTTTTGAATTTGGTCATTTCTCTCTACAGACATGAGAAACCTAGTGGAGGCCAACAATGTCTCTCACCTAGATCACTTCTGTAGCTCCCTCATGGCTCTCCTGCCTTCAGTCTTCCCCCCATCCCCGTGCTGTTTTCTCCACCCTAGCCACAAACTTTTTAAAGCTCAAATGCAGCGAATGACATGACCATATTTGAGCTTTGAACCCTTCCTTTGACCTTCATTGCTCTCGGGAGAAATTTCAAGCTCCGCAACAAAGCATTCAAAACGCTGTAGAATCCTGTTTCTGTCTGCTATTGAGCCCCAATTCTCACCATTTCAATCTTGTTCTCCTGTTGCACCAAAATTCTTTGTGTCTTGAAAACAACATTCCCGACGTTTTTTTTTTTTTTCCTGTTTAATACGTAGTCCTGGAGTCACCTCCTCCAGGAAGCTTTCTGTGATCATACAGGCTGGGTTAGATGTTTCTTAGTGATCCTCTTTTCCCTTATGAATATTGCTGTCACTTCATTTAAAAAATTGATTTATGATTATTCTCATGTCCATCTTCTCCACTAGTTCGGAAGTTCTTGTCGAGGGAATGGACTTGAATTCCCAAGAACTAGCACATAATAGGCCTTCATTGAATGTTTCTTGAATGGATAAATAAATGACCAACTTTCCTAAGGTTACATTATAAGTCCTGAAACTTGAACCAAAATACATTTTACTCTAGAACTCATGTTTATACCACTATTGTATTTGCACATTAGGATGGTTAAAATCCTTCAAGGGCTAAATTTTAAGGGGCTAAATCCTATCATAAGGGTTTTCTTCCACCTCTTGAAATTAGTTTTAATTTTTCAGTAATACATTTACATGACTCAGTAATCAAACGATGCACAAAAATATTTCGTCCAAAGTCTTGTTCCCATTTTTCTCTTCTACTTTTCCAATTCCCACTTTCTCTGACCCAAGGTAACCAATCTTGTTCATTTCTTATATCTTCTTTCAGCTTTTCTTTTTGCAAATGCATGCACATGTGAAGCTATATATTCTTCTTTACCTCCGTACTTTTAGAAAGGTATTTAAATTTTTTTCAAATAGCTCTGCTTTTTCTGAAGTGGGTTTGTATTAGAAAAAAGAGCTTGTCAGTAGCCAGCTTGAATGAACTCGCAGAGAGAAACTTGGAAGAGGACAGCTATTCAATGAGGGAGGGAGATAATCCTGCCTGCTCACTGACTTCTGGGGATGCACAGGGTCCTCCAGGACAGAGCCTGTGGTCTGGGTATCGCTCATAGGCAGATTCCCAAGCTCCCTAAAGTTACATTTTCTCTGGAACTCTCCTAGGCCACTCCCCCATGATGCAATATCTGGGTTTGGGCAGAAAGGAGGGTGCTTCCAAGCCCGCCTTTTCAGAGCTTCCTGGGCTGGTTCCAGAACAATTCGAGCTTCACTGAGACTCGGACCTCAGCTCCAACATTTGTATTCTGAAGAAAGACAGCTGAGATGGACAGAATACTTCATTCTGGAAAGAAACAATGTTCCAGGTCAAACTGAATCTACCAAGTGCAGACTTTCACAATGGTTCTAGAAGAAGTCTGGACAAGTCGTTTCATGTGGTTTGTCTATGCATTGATTCCATGTTTGTGCACAGGTAAGTATGAATTAGAATACATCCAATAGTTCGGGCCTTGAATATAGGTTAAGAAGGCAAAAAATACTTTCCCAGAGCCTAGGGTTGAAATATCTGTACAGAGTATCTTATGTCTGTTTTATAAAAGATTTCTTATCTCCTAAACTTTATTTCCACATCCCAAAGAAAAGGCCTACATTCTGTTTGGAAATCTCTCTTCTTAATGTCCACAAAACAATCTAGAAAGAAATCATCAAAATAAATGAAAGCAGAGCTCTGTGCACTTTGTTATTTATCTGATCATCTGGTTTTAAAGAGTGCAATGTAGTACTGTCAGACTTCTGTGTCTTGTAGATGTTAACTGTAAGAACAGATTAAAACAAAAATTCTAGCAAAATACACATGAATAAAAAGACAATTTGTGAGCTTAATATTGGGTACAAGACTTATAAAAATTGGATTTCTCTCCTGGTCATTGAAGAAAAGGCACTCCATAGCATTTAAAAAAATATTTGGTTTGGGACATTTTCCCTGCCAGTGAGATTACATAAGTTTCTCTGCTCCACTCCTGGTTGCTTGTACCTACCTGCTTTATTGTCTTAAAATTGCAACTCCTTAGCCTTTGATGTTTGTTCATGTCAAATCACGTTTAAGAGAAATTTCTAATTTTGATACTCCAAGATACTAGGCACTTTGCAGTGTTGATGGGAGCCTGGAGTACTCTCTCTCTCTCTCTCTCTCTCTCTCTCTCTCTCTCTCTCTCTCTGTATGTGTGTTTTACACAGAACAATTTAATTATTCTAGTTAGTTTAAATCAGGCAACAAATCAGTACTAATATAATTTCAAAGATGTAGAACTGGCTTAAGCATCAAATTTATGGTGTTATTTTCTAGCTTAAAAGCCTTCACAGCTCCCAGTTGTTCAGAACATGATGTCCAAATTCTGCTGTTTGTCTCATCACCTAGCATATTCTGGCCCCATCCTGTATTTAACCCTATTTCTCACTGCTCCTTGCAAACAAATAAGGACTACAAGCAGCTGCTGGCTTAACAGTCAGCATATTATACCTTCATTTCCTCCTCCTGGCCTTTATTTATAATTTCCCACCAGAAGCACCATTTTCAGCTTTTCCTTCTACATCTTTCTAAGACCTTATTCTTCTTTGACACCAGGTACTTTAGCTTCGGGGGGTTACTGCTCTTTCCAGCATTGGCCTGGAGGGCCAGGGCCTAGGCATCTTTTCTGGTGTCCCCACATCCGCTAGCACAGGCTAAACGTGCTGGTTGTTTGGTTAGTTCGTTGGTTGGTTATTTAGTTGTTGGAATAAAAATGTTTGCCAGAAAACATGCCTCCACTAAGCTGAAACGAGAAGATGTGAGGCTGAATGAGAAGAGGAAAGCCCAGCATTTTTTGACTTGACATTTTCTTCAACGACACCAGTCTTTTAAGTCTTTTCTTGAAAACTCCTGTTTTAAACAGATCTGGAGGTGAGTGTGCACTTCTGACACTTATAAACTTACATAGAAAACACATACACACACACACACACACACACACACACACACACCCCAAAAAAACCTCAGTGGTGAGACCACAAGGATGTCAGAGCCAGAATGACCTGTGTGTGAATTTTGCCTCTATCACTCACTAGCTCAGGACTCAAACATCAGTTTTCCTACCTGTGAAATGATCATAATAACCACCTTGAGGTTGTGAGAGGTTAAATAAGATGATGCAAACAAAAGCACTTGGAAGACTTCAACATTTCCACATCCCCAAACGTTAGTTATTATCATGTTGGTTATACAGATGGTGGTATCAGTAGATAATTGCTTTAGCTGAGGTTGCCTTTATGCAGTTTTGACCATTTCCTCTGGATTGTGTAGTTGCCTGTGATGAATTCTGCAAATTCTAAATTAACTTCTATGAGTTACTAGATCACTGGACAGATGGGTAGAGTTGTGGCTGTCTTTCATAGAAATTTGCCTTGCCCTGTCTCTCCCAAATAATAGTGTGTGAGTCAGCAAGGTGATTCTGCTACCAATAGTAATAATAATGACAATCACAACTGCTATTTCTGAGTACACATTGTGCCTTAGGTTAGCAAAAATGTTCTCTTAAGTGGGGGGATTGGGATTTGACGATGGTTTGGTCTGCTCCAGAGCCTGTGCCCTTTATACTTCTCTGCAGAAGAAGCTGAGACACTGAAACAAGCCAGAAGGAAGGAGGAGGGACAAGGGAAAGGAAATAAAGAAGATGGTGCTACCTTTTCTAATGCATTTGCCTTAAAGGCTGTTGGAGGGAAAGGTGGCAAAAGAGGATCCAAATGAGGGGAGTGGATATCAGACACAGTGAGGGTCCTTCAGAGAAGAGATGCAAAGATTTTTGCCTGGGAAGGTTGCCCCAGGGCTTTACGGCGGGCAGCCTTGATGCTACTTCCCTTGCACTGACTCACTCAAGGTTTTATGAAATAGGTGTTCAGCAGCAAAAAGGCTCTACTTTAAAGATGAATGAGGGATTAGGAAAAGAGTTAGACCTAGGCTAATTTCCCTAAGGAAGCCAAAGCTTAGTTTACTTGTTCAGCTTTCATTCATTTAACACCATTTATGTATCAGGTTCTGGGATGTGTGCTGATTAGAGAGATTTTAAATGCTTGTCTTCGGGGAGCCTAAAAGCCTGCTGGGAAGTACACTTAAGTCTTTGGCATTTGGGAATTTAATAAAATTTTAATTATTCTTTAGCAACCAGAAGTGAAGTCTAGATCAGTAATTCCCAATCTCAAATGCACTTTGGAATCACCTGGGGAACTTTTTAAAAGCTGAATTCTGGGACTTCACAGCTAGAGATTCCGAGTTACTCTAGGGTGCTGCCTGGATGTTGGGGCTTTTTCAAAACTCTGTGGGTGGGGTTCCTTAGAAAAGTGATTAATTCCAGGGCTGGGAAGGGAAAAAACAAGATGAGACAAGAGCATTTTGTGGTAAGTAATGAAGTGCTTAAAAAAGGATGGGGGCCTAAGTTAACAGTTAACATAGTATCCTGGATTGGATTCTGGGATGGAAGAAAGACCTTAGTGGGAAAACTAGTGAAATTCAAATAAAGTCTGGAATTTAGTAATAATGTACCAATATTGGCTTTTTAGTTTTGACAAATGTATTATGTTTACATAAGCTGTTAGCATTCGGGGAAGCTGGGGGAAGGATATATAGGAATGCTGTGTACTATCTCTGCAATTTTTCTGTAAATCTAAAATTATTTCCAAAATTAAAAAATCTACTAATAAAAATAACACGAGTAAAAGCAGTGGGAACAAGTCAAAAGGACACAGTCAACTTGAAGGTGTTCCCATTGGCCAAAAGCTAGAACAGTTTGAGTAACAATAAATAACAGTAATGTTGGACTTTATAGAATAAATTAAAATATCCACAAGTCCGTATTGGCAAAAATGAATAATTGAATAAATGGTAGAGAAGGAAAATATCTAACAAAAGAATACAATTAAATAAAGTATCACTACTAGAACATCACAGCAATAATTGTTACAAGAAATATCCATCAGTAGATGTTAAAATTAATAGGTGAAAATTTGAGGAGAAATGGAATATTTGCACAAAATATCTTCCCCAATGTATTTATTAACTACACGGGAAAATGGTGGCTTTACAGTAGAGACAGTTTCTTAATCAAGTGATCAGGGCAGTTAACATCACCAGTAATAAGATGTACTGACATCATGTACTCTCTGTGAGTGTCTGGAAAAAAATGTGTAGATGTGTTCTACAAAACAACTCTCAAAAAATGTTAAGGTCATAAAAAAGACAAAGATAGACTGAGAACAGGTTGGAGGAGACTAACCAGACATGACAAGTAAATGAAAATTCTGGATTTGATCTTGGCAAAAGAAAAAAAAAAAAAAAAAAAGGCATTAGGAAAAAACTGATGAAATTTGATTAAATACTGAAGATTAGTTAATATTGCATTAATATTGATATCTTTAATTTCTATAATTATGCTATGGTTATGTACATATGGAAGGCTGAGTGAAGAGTATATGAGAGCTCTCTGCAATTCTTCTGTAAGTCTGAAATTATTTCAAAATACAGTTAATCTGTTCATCATTTTACTGGGCTAACATCAAAGTATGGGCAATACTACATTCCTTCCGGAGGTTTTGGGGGAGAATCTGTTTCCTCCTCCTATGGTATGAATATACTATAGTTTGTCTAACCATTCACCTGTTGAAGGACATCTGGGCTGATTCCAGTGTGACTATGAATATTTGTATACAGGTCTTATGTGATGTAAAGTTTTCATTTCTCTGAGATAAATGCCCAAGAGTGTAATTAGATAATATAGTAACTACATGTTTAGTTTTACAAGAAACTGTCAAATCATTTTGAAAAGTATCATTTTACATTACCACCAACAATGTATAAGAGATCCACTTGCTCTGCATCCTTGCTAGCATTTGGTTTTGTAACTTTAAAAACTTTTTTTTTTTTTTTTTTTTTTTTTAATAGAGGTGGGGTGTCACCATGTTGGCCAGCCTGGTCTCGAACTCCTGACCTCAGGTGATCCACCCATCTCGGCCTCCCAAAGTGCTGGGATTACAGGTGTGAGCCACCACACCCGGCCAACTTTAAAAACTTTTAGCCATTCTGATAACTCTGCCTGCGACGGGATTTCACCATGTTGACCAGCCTGGTCTCAAACTCCTGACCTCAAGTGATCTGCCTGCCTCAGCCTCTGAAAGTGTTTGGATTACATGCGTGAGCCATTGTGCCCAGCCCTAACTATATGTTTCTTGTTTGGTGGGTTTTTTTGTTTTTGTTTTTGTTTTGAGACAGAGTCTCCCTCTGTTGCCAAGGCTGGAGTACAGTAGCACAATTTCAGCTCACTCTCTGCCTCCCATGTTCAAGCAATTCTCCTGCCTCAGCCTCCTGAGTAGGTGGGATTACAGGCACTTACCACCACACCTTGCTAATTTTGTATTTTTAGTAGAGATGGGGTTTCACCATGTTGGCCAGGCTGGTCTCGAACTCCTGACCTCGAGTGATCCTCCCATCTTGGCTTCTTAAAGGGTTGGGATTACAGGTGTGAGCCACCGTGCCTGGCCATTTCTATCTAACTGTATGTTTTTACCGTTTAAGCTACTTCTCTTCATCCTCTCTACTGCCACCCACTCACTCTTCCCAGTTTCTGTTGTGTGTCTTTTCACTCTTGACCTCCATATGATAAAATCGTTTAGCTTCCACATATAAGTGAAAACATGTGATAATTGTCTTTTTGTGTCTGGCTTATTTTGCCTAAGATAGAGTTCAATTCACATTGCTGCCAATGACATGATTCCTTTCTTTTTATGGCTGAATAAATAGTATTCCATTGTGTATATGTACCACATTTTCTTTATCCATTCATCCATTGATGGACACTTAGGTTGATTCCCTATCTTTGCTACTGTGAATAATGCTGCAATAAACACGCAAGGGCAGGTATCCCTTTGACATACTGATTTATTTTCCTTTGGGTAGATACCCAGTAGTGGAATTGCTGGATGGAATAGTAATTCTATTTTTAGTTTTTTGAGAACTCTCCATACTGTTTTCCATAGTGGCTATACTAGTTTACATCCCCACCAACAGTGTATAACAGTTCCCTTTGCTCTGCATCCTCACCAACATTTTTTCTTTGTCTTTTTAGTAATAGCCATTCTGACCTGGGGTAAGATGCTATCTCATTGAGGTTTTTTTTTTTTTTTTTTTTTTTTTTTAATTGCATTTTAGGTTTTGGGGTACATGTGATGAACATGCAAGATTGTTGCATAGGTACACACATGGCAGTGTGCTTTGCTGCCTTCCGTCCCCTCACCTGTATCTGTCATTTCTCCCCATGCTATCTCTTCCCACCTCCCCACCCCCCGCCCCTCCCCCATTTCCCCCCAACAGACCCCAGAGTGTAGTGCTCCCCTCCCTGTGTCCATGTGTTCTCATTGTTCAACACCCGCCTATGAGCGAGAATATACGGTGTTTGATTTTCTGCTCTTGTGTCAGTTTGCTGAGAATGATGGTTTCCAGGTTCATCCATGTCCCTATAAAGGACGTGAACTCATCGTTTTTGATGGCTGCATAATATTCCATGGTGTATATGTACCACATTTTCCCTATCCAGTCTATCATCGTTGGGCATTTGGGTTGGTTCCAGGTCTTTGCTATTGTAAACAGTGCTGCAATGAACATTCGTGTGCACGTGTCCTTGTAGTAGAATGATTTATAATCCTTTGGATATATAACCAAGTCATTGAGGTTTTGACTTGCATTTCTCTGATGGTTAGTGATAATGAGCATTTTTTATATGTCTGTTAGCCATTTGTATATCTTCTTTTGAGAAATGTCTACTCATGTCTTTCTTTTGCCCACTTTATTTTTATTTTTTTAGTGTTGTTATTTGAGTTTTTTGTATATTCTGGATATTACTCTGTTAACGGATGAATAGTTCGCAAATATTTTCTCCCATTCAACAGATTGTCTCTTTACTCTGCTGATTGTTTCCTTTGCTGTGCAGAAGCTTTTTAGTGTAATACAGTCCTACTTGTCTCTGATTTTTGCAATAGTCTCAGAAGGATTGATACTGATATAGTTCTTCTTTGTATGTTGGGTAGAATTCAGCTGTGAATCCATCTGATCCTGGGCTTTTCTTTATTGGGAGACTTCTTATTACTGATTCAATCTTGCTACTCATATCCATCAGTTAAGGTTTTCTTTTTCTTCCTGATTCAATTTTTGCAGGTTGTCTGTGTCCAGAAATTATCCATTTCTTCTAGGTTTTCCAGTTTGTCAGCCTATAGTTGTTCGTAAGAGTCTCCGATGATTTTCTGTGGTATCAGTTATAATGTCTCCTTTTTAATTTCTGATTTTCCTTATTTGGGTTTCCTCTCTTAGTCTAGCTAGCGGTTTGTCAATTTTGTTAATCTTTTTGAAGAAATATTTTTTCTCCATTTCCTTGACGCTTTGTATTTTTTTAGCCTCTATTTCATTAAGTTCTGCTCTGATCTTTATCAGTTCCTTATTTCTTCTAATTTTGGGTTTGCTTTGTTCTTGCTTTTCTAGTTCCTTGAGGTACATTGTTAGATTGTTAATTTTTAATCTTTCTGCTTTTTCAGTATAAGCATTTATTGACATAAATGTCCCTCTTATTACTGCTTTTGATGTATCCCATAGATTTTGGTATGCTCTGTTCAATTTTTATTCATTTCAAGAAATTTTAAATTTTCCATCTTAGTTTCTTTGTTGACCCAATGGTCATTCAAGATCATGTTGTTTAATTTTCATGTATTTGTAAAGTTTACAAAGCTTCTCTTGGTATTGATTTCTAGTTTTATTGCATTGTGGTCTGAGAAGATAGTTGATAGAATTTTGATTTTTAAAAATTTGTTGACACTTGTTTTCATGTGCATATAGGGGGAGTTTTACTACTTCCTTTATAATCTATATTTCTTTTACTTCTTTTGCTTGCCTTATTACAATGGCTAGATCTTTCAGTAGTATGTTGAATAAGAGTGGTAAGAGTGGACATTCTTGTCTGTTCCTGATCTTGGAGAGGAAGCATCAGTCCTTCACCATTAAGTAAGATGTTAGCGGGCCGGGCGCAGTGGCTCAATCCTGTAATCCCAGCACTTTGGGAGGCCGAGGCGGGTGGATCACATGGTCAAGAGATCGAGACCATCCTGGTCAACATGGTGAAACCCCGAATCTACTAAAAATACAAAAAATTAGCTGGGCATGGTGGTGCGTGCCTGTAAATCCAGCTACTCAGGAGGCTGAGGCAGGAGAATTGCCTGAACCCAGGAGGCGGAGGTTGTGGTGAGCCACGATCGCGCCATTGCACTCCACCCTGGGTAACAAGAGTGAAACTCCGTCGCCAAAAAAAAAAAAAAAAAAAAAAAAAAAGGAAAGTAAGATGTTAGCTGTCGGTTTTTTTGGAGATGGTCTTTATAAGTTGTGGTAACTCCCTGCTGCTCTGAACTTAAAAAGAATTTTTGGTTTTGTCTCGTGTTTCCTTTTTACTTTCTTTTTTTGAGATGGAGTCTTGCTCTGTCACCCAGGCTGTAGTGCAATGGCACTATCTCGGCTCACTGCAACCTCCATCCCCTGGGTTCAAGCAATTCTTCTGTCTCAGCCTCCTGAGTAGCTGGGATTACAGGTGCAAGCCACCCTGCCAGGCTAATTTTTCTATTATTAATAGAGACTGGGTTTTGCCATGTTGGTTAGGCTGGTCTCAAAATCCTGACCTCAGGTGATCTGCGTGTCTCAGCCTCCTAAAGTGCTGGGATTACAGGCATGAGCCACCACACTGGGCCTGTTTTTTCTTGTTTTTCATAATGAATGGGTGTTGGGTTTTGTAAATCCTTTTTCTGTGTCAATTGATATGATTTATGATTTTATTCTTTAGTTTACTGACATGGTAAATTACATTAGCTGATTTTCAAATGTTGAACCAGCCCTGCATACCTAGAACAAATCCCACTTGGTCTTGGTGTATAGTTCTTTTGGTACATTACTGAATTTGGATTGCTAATATTTTGTTAAAGATTTTTGTCTAAGTTCATGAGATATATTTGTATGTAGGTTATGTATATATTGTCCTTGTCTGATTTTGGTATTGGGTAATACTGGCCTCATAAAGTTAGTTGGAAATGGCTCTTTCCTATTCTATGTTTTAGAGGAAATTGCATTTTGTTGATGTTGTCTTCTTTAAATGTTTGGTAGCATTTTCCATTAAAACCACCTGTGCCTGGAGAGTTCATTTTTGAGAGCTTTAAATTATATAATTAAATTATATTAATGAGTGGATTTGTTGACATATAATTTAATTATGTGATTAGTTATATAAAATGTAGTTTTATATTTATATAGCTTTATATACCCCATATACCTGGCTAGAGAATTTTTTTTTAGATTTACCAGAGGAAGATGTCAGAGGACATTCCCTGTCCTCCTGTACCACTCTACCCCTTTTCCTTTCCAACTCTTGGGTGATTTCAAGCTTAGGGGTGCAAGTCTGCCTTGTGGGTGCCCCAGGTGTTTCCCCACAGAACAGACCATGGATGCTGAGGGTGAGATGGAGGTATGTCACTAGGGTCCTACATTAGAGAAGGGGGAGGGAAACCAGGTGGGATGTCCCCAGAAGCCTTCCATCCCTTTGTGGTCACAGGGCTTGATAACAAACAGCAGGTGCCAATCCAGAGATAGGCACAGAGATGAAAAGTCCCAAATGAGGAGCCCAGCCCCACCCCTCTATGCTGTTGATGCTATCACTGTACTGTAACAGCAAAGGTAGGCAAGTGTTGGGTATTTGAAGGGAACATAGCAGAGAGTGCAGACTGCACCTTGGGATGACATGCGAGGATGAGCTTTTTGGCTTTGTGGCTGCCCAAAGTCCTTACGAGCACGTTTAGTTTCACAGGCCTCTTTCATTCTCTACTAATCATAGACCCACTCTGTGCATCCTCTGGGCACACTGTGTCTGGGCATACTCTGGGCATACTTGTGTCTCAGACTGGCTCAGGGGCCTGCATTCTTTCTAGGGTAGAGTCACAGAGCTGGCTTGGTGTCCCACTTCCATGGGCTCTCTTCATAGCAGATCTGAGCCTGTACTTCCCACCTGGCAGCTGATGCCCCATTTGGTCTTGTTGAGGGACATGAAAGGATGTGCTTTGGCATCTGAGGATGGCAGTAGCAGGAGAGGGTGATGATGAGAATATTGTAGTAATCTACATGAGTTTTCCATGAATGGTTAAGAGGCTCATGTTTATGCAACTTGCTTGAGGCTGCATAGTAAGTGGCAGAGTCAAGGCCTGGATCCAGGTTAGTCTGACACAAGAGTCATAAATAATGTGACTCAGTTTTCTCATTTGTGCAATGGAGAAACTAATGGTCTTTACCTCCCAGTATGGTCGTGAGGGTTCAATGAGACAATCATGTAACAATCCAGCACATGGCCTAGATAGAATATGGTAAGTACTCAATAAATATTAGTCATTATTAATATTGATATGTCATTTATCAACAAATTCAGAATTATAAGATGGTAGCAAAAATTGAGCATTAACATAAATATGATAAAATTAGAGTTGTTTCTGGTTTGTAAACATGCGAGGCCTTTCTTTTTTTGGAGACAGAATCTCATTCTGTCGCCCAGGCTGGAGTGCAGTGGTGCAATCTCAGCTCACTGCCACCTCCGCAGGTGGGGCCTTTCATTAGACACTAATTCGAAGTTATGGCATTCCTCCACTACAAGCCTACCTGTCAGTCAGCCTATCTGCCTTAATCCTAGGTGAAGTGGCTGTTCTGCCTGCCCCTCAGAACCTCTCTGTACTCTCAACCAACATGAAGCATCTCTTGGTGTGGAGTCCAGTGATTGTGCCTGGAGAAACAGTGTGCTATTCTGTCGAATACCAGGGGTGAGTTTTTTTTTGTTTTGTTTTTTTGTGTGTTTTTTTTTAATAGTTCTTCTCCCTTAGGCAGAAATTGGTTCCTGAAGGTATAGCCCTTCCTTCTGAGCCCAAGGTGGCTTTCTGAGCCCAGGGATAGATTATCCCCAATGATCTACCTGCTCTGCCTGCATAGGCATTGAAGGAGTTAAAGAAGCAAGGGAAATCGTTCTGTGGATCTGACAATGAACTTTCTGGGAAGACAAATGTGCATAACATATTTTGGTGAAGTTCTTTTAAAAAGTGAGCCAACTGTCCACTGGGTTTGACTCTGACTTGAGATGGATAAATCACTGGAGACTCAAATCCTTTAAGGGTGGAGGAGTCCTTACTTTTCCTGACTTCATAAGCTTATCCCTAGGAGCCAAAACAAACTATGACCCTCAAAATCAGCCTGCCCTGGCACCAAGCAGGTTCTAGTCTTCTGCAGGTGTCCATGTGTTTGCAGCTATTGTTGGGCAAAAAGTACTCAACATTTTGGAGAAATGACCGGTGTGGCAAGAATATCACGCTTAGGAGCAGAGTGAGCGAGAAGGCCAAAGCATCTTGTAGGCCACTGGCAAGAGTTTGGATCCCATTTTAAGTCCTGTAGGAAGCCATTCAGGAGAAAAGTGTTGTGATCTGCTGAGTGATGAATGGTTTTGAGAATGGCAGGTGTGCAAGCTGGGAGACCACAGCAAGGCAAGGAATGACAGTGACTGAGATTAGGGTAATAACCCTGGAGATGAAGAGACCAAAGATCCAGACACACTGATTTTTATGCCTAGTTTTCCCTATCTGGCAATAAAAGGAGTAAGGGAGAATGGATGGTTGGTAGGGAGGAGAGTGGAGGACCTATGATAATGAGCAAGTACTTATTTTACTTACCTCTAGAAAGTAGGAGAATGAAGGCAGTTACTTGCAACCGTAACTGAGTCTGTGTCAGAGGGACTGGTGTAACTCTGTGCCTTCCTCTCCTTGACAGGGAGTACGAGAGCCTGTACATGAGCCACATCTGGATCCCCAGCAGCTGGTGCTCACTCACTGAAGGTCCTGAGTGTGACGTCACTGATGACATCATGGCCACTGTGCCATACAGCCTTCGTGTCAGGGCCACACTGGGCTCACAGACCTCAGCCTGGAGCATCCTGAAGCATCCTTTTAATAGAAATTCGAGTGAGGCATTTCTCTGCTTACACCCCCATCCCCACCAGCCACCCCTTTAGGAACCATGTTCACCTAGACTGTCTAGACTCTTTTTAGTATCAAAATAGTCTTGCAAAGCCAGAGTATTGTGAACACAAACAACCTTACTGGTACATTTGAAAAGTTGCCAACTGCTTCCCACATGTTGCTCTCTCTCATGCCCTTTGACTTTGGAAGTCATTCCTGACTGTCTCTGTCAGGGGGTGCAGGTGTTGGGGATGCTGACATTGGGAACCTGGAAGGAAAGCTGCTCTGGAAGTGAGGAGATGGCACCAGGACTGCTGCTCCCTACCCTGATTGTGTCTCCATAAATCTTACACTGCCTCTCACTTGATGCCTCATTAACCGCATATTTACTGCCCATGTAAGCAGCTTTGTTGTGCAAGAGGATTTATACGTTTAACAGAGCCACCAGAACATTGCCTTCTATAATGACTTCTGTGGAAAATAAATAACTTTTCTTTTGTAGTGGTACCTGGAAAAGGATTGAGAAAGAAGTAATAGAGGAATCCAGATAGGTGGCCATATATGGCTGCGTGCAAGCAATGGCCATTGTGTAAAAGGACGTGTGTGTTTGGGGAAGAGAGGCAAGGGCTGGTGGGCAGTAGGAAGGGAAGCAGCTGATCTCAGACTCCTGAGCTCAAGTGATTCTTTTTCCTCAGCCTCATGAAGTGCTGGGATTATAGGAATGAGCCATTGTGCCTGGCCATCACAAAGTTAACAGCTAAAGGCTTGGAAGTAGACGAGACTATCTAGGGACAAGATATTGAGGACAAAGAGAGGACAAGGTCCTGGAAAACCTCAGGCTTTAAAATGTGGATGGAGGGCTGGCAGCTGTTGTTGTAAAGCAGACATGGGTCATATAAAGATAAAGGAGTGCCTACAAAACTATGTGGGCTGGGATGTTTTATAACAGCTTGCGCTTAACAAGGCCAGTATAAACAGGAAAAGAGCTTGCTGCAGGGGGAGCTGAGGAACAGCAGTCTGTACTTGCATCAGAAGACGGAAGATAGAGTTCTATGTGATCCCTCTGTGCGCCAAGCAAATGGGTTGGAATGGCATCATGATCTCTTAAGGGCATTAAGTTTGTCCTCTTCCACTTGAAAAGGCCACTCAGACTTCTCCCCAGGAATGTGAAAAATCTGGATTTAAGGATCTTGATCCTGAAAAGGATCCCTACTCTCTTTTTTCTTTCTTTCTTTCTTTCTTTCTTTCTTTTTTTTTTTTTTTTTTTTTTTTGAGATGGAGTTTCACTCTTGTTGCCCAGGCTGGAGTGTAATGGCATGATCTCGGCTCACTGCAACCTCCGTCTCCTGGGTTCAAGTGATTTTCCCTCCTTGGGCTCCCAAGTAGCAGGGATTACAGGAATGTGCCCCTATGCTCAGCTAATTTTGTATTTTTAGTAGAGATAGGGTTTCACCATGTTGGTTAGGCTGGTATCAAACTCCTGACCTCAGGTGATCTGCCCACCTCGGCCTCCCAAAGTGCTGGGATTACAGGTGTAAACCACTACGCCCAGCTGAGGATCCCTACTCTTAAAGGTAAACTTTATTGAGAACAGAGGTTTTTAACTTTGACTGCACATTTGAGTCACAGGGGAGCTTTAGAATCACTTATGCCTGGGGCCCTTCCCCAGAGTCTGGTTTAAATGATCTGCATGCATTTTGTTCACTGGAAGTTTAAAATTCTCCCCGGATTATTTTCATGTACAGCTAGGGTTGAGATCCCCTAGTTAAAGAGGCAAAATACCCCATACAGGGGAAGCAGAAATGTAGAAAGAAGTGGGCTCAAATTCTGCAGATAATGTGATTCTGGGCATGTCACTTAATCTCTTGTAAAACAGGAACAATATTTGCCTTCTAACGCTTCCTGGACAGATTAAATGAGGTAAATATGCAGAATGCATAGGACAGAGGTTCTTGCCCCAACACTGTCAAACACTGTCAAAAAATTCTCCTCTGAACCTTAACTTCAGATTATTTTCTCTAATTGTGTTCTCAGTGAAGACGGAGATCAGAAAACCCAATTCAAATAATATTTGACAGAAAATTCGAGGAGTCAGATATCTCTTTTCCTTCTGGAAGTGTTTGGGAGGTAGTGCTAGTGGTGCTGTGTGCGCATATGAAGCCTCTGGACTGAGTGTGCTTTGCACAGTTGGCCCTGAACTCCCAGGTCGTCCTGTCCCCTATCCAGGTAGCTTTCCAACAGCCAGGCATATACACTTTTCTGATGAGGGAGGTGAGGAGGAAATGCTTTGTTCTCTGAAAACTCGCTCCAGGAACCGCCTTTCTTCTGAGTGTCCACTGACCCCAGGGGAGGCAGATTTAGCCCAGAACATACCCCACCCTGCTTTCCCATCCAAGACCAATGATCAGGGTGGTCCTTCTGGTCCTGCAGTATCTGGATCTGAGAGGCAAGTTTTACTCCACTGCCAGTCACCAGGGAGTAGAGACTATCCGTGTGGGCCCTTCTGTTCTTCGTCTGCTGATAGGAAGGTATCCACAGGGGCTGTGGGCCTCTCTGCTTGACTTCGCAATATGAAAAGTGATGTTTGTGTTAATCTGTAATTTCTAGAGTTGATTATTGGAATTTCAATAGCCTGATTAGTTGATTATTGGAATTTTCAAAAGCCTGTGGGCTGGGCTCATTGGCTCACTCCTATAATCTCAGCACTTTGGGAGCTCGAGGCAGGCGAACTGCTTGAGCCCAGGAATTCAAGACTAGCCTGGGCAATGTGGTGAAACCCCATCTCTTAAAAAAAAAAAAAAAAAAAAAAAAAGCTGCATGTACTGCATGTAGGGTAATGTGTGCTTGTAGTCCCAGCTACTTGGGAGGCTGACAGGGATGATTACCCAAGCCTGGGAGTTTGAGGCTATAGTAAGCCATGATAATGCCACTGCACACTCCAGCCTGGGTGACAGAGTGAGACCCTGTCTAAAAAAAAAATAAAAAGCTGGTGACTTGTTAGCATCCCTTAATCAGGATATGAGATGAAAAATAGAATTGGGCTGAGAATAGAATGGCCAACCCATTCACAGGCTGCTGATCTGCTGCTATGTCAAACCTATCAGTAGCCAATACATGCCACAGATCTATGTGAGTTGTGGGAATGCATGTGCCCCTGCCAGGAATGCTCATTCCTAAGGGGCAAAGACTGGGCCTGACTGTTCAGTATAGACCTGAGCTCACATAGGCATTTGGCAAGCATTAAAAAATAGCATCTGCTCACTTAGATGAGCCAAAATGAGGAGCAATTTCTGCAGAAAAAGTGGTGGGAGGAGGTGCATGGATCATAAAATTTTAAAAGAGCAAGAGATAATGTTTACTGGAATTTTTAATCACTTTTCTTGTGTATATGTGCCTCCTAGAGAAGGAACAGTGGACTTTATTATAGTTAAAGGAGTAAAAAGGAAGAGAATTATAGTATTTATCATTTGTTTTTTCATTCATTCATCACTCAAAAAGCATTTACTGAGCACCTGCTGAGTAGAGAAGAGTATTTCTGTACATGTTTCCACGTGCTTGAAGCTACAGCTGACTCCCTCCCTTCCCTACAGAGACTGACATATTTCCACCGATGACATGGTCATTGTGTTCCAGGGAAATCAGTCTTGTCTGGGACTGGCTTTGACTCTCCTGTTATCTTGCCAACAGCCATCCTTACCCCACCTGGGATGGAGATTACCAAGGATGGCTTGCACCTGGTTATTAAGCTGGAGGACCTGGGGCCCCAGTTTGAGTTCCTTGTGGCCTACTGGAGGAGGGAGCCTGGTGCCGAGGTAAGACTCTATCTAGCCTTGGCCTTTGAGTCAGGCTTCTGTGAAGAAAGCACAGATCTCTGAGGGTGAGCAAGGGAAGCTGGCCCTTGCAGTGCTCACTGTCTAGGCTGCCTGGGGATGAGCCATCCTGGGCGAAGTGTGCAAAAGATTAGAGTATGCTGATCACCCCATCAGCCTCTTCTCCAAAGAACTGCCTTGCTCCATCCCATGCCTTGGCTGGGAGCCTTTCCAGGCCAGATCTGCTGAAGTGTGGGGCTGCCCCCTTACCCTAAACTCTAACCTAGTTGGACCCACAATATCTTTTCAATGAATTTTTTTCTCCCTCCTCAGCTCATCTCCTCAACCATATAGGGGCAGCAGTCAGGGTTTCTAGATCAACAGGATGATTTCAAAAGCACACAAGGCTGGTACACACCTCCTGAGGGTATATATCTTGGCAAGGTGCAGAGGTAGAGGCAGGACCCAGGAGCTGCTTATGAGTAAACCCATCTAACTATGAGCAGGTGGACCATGCAGAATGCCCACTTGGGGTGCTGCCCTCTTCTTTGGAAGGGTGCTATAGCCTGGGATAGGTGGGAGGCCAGCCTTCACAGAGAGAACAGCCAGACAAGCAGCGGCAGTATAAGGAGTGGAGCATGAGCAGGAACTAGAGGACACTCTGACCTGTGGAGCCTCTGTCCAAGCTGATATGGTGACAAGGCGTAGAGGCCCACTCCAGGTAGCACAAGCAAAGATAGGCTTTATCACAAGGATTAATACAGTGCAATAAGGGGCCCTCACACATCTATGAACAGAGCTGGCACAGGGCTAGGCTGCAGCCTCGCTTAGCCATGGCGCTTGCTCCTCTCTGGTTGGTGCCCCCTCTTGCACATTTTCTGTGGCCCCTTCCCATCTTATTCCAGGCTGCGATCTCTCATCAATGCTTCCTACTCATGCCTGTGATGTGCCCCTGAGCCCCCTCAAAGCCTCTCAGGCCTGACCCCTTCTCACTGGGTCCTCTCTCCTTTGTCCCTGCTTCTCGCTCTCGGTATTCAGTTTCCCAAGACCAAATCCTCAGAAGAATCCAGTTGGTCTTGGTGTCTTATCAGGCCAAGCTTCAGGGGTTTCTGGTAGCCAGCTCACCCGTGATTGGACCCTTCTCAGGCCAAGGGTACCCTTGATCTTATAGCAGTGTCTGGACTCAGAGCCCATGCCCCACCACCCATTCAATGAGGGCCATAGGTTGGGTAGCTTCCATGAAAGGTGGTGTGGAGAGGTATAACGCTGGGTTCCAGTATTTACCCCTGCTAGGAAAGGCCCCATTGTAGGATATGACATTGCCAGCCAGGAAGATGGAGTAGTGTTGGGGATAGATCAGGGCCTGAGCAGGAGGAAGCATGTGGCTCCCTCAGATTCACTGGGATGGAGCCTGCTCCCCACCCTTGGTAACCGGCGGGGCCAGGGCTAAGAAAGGAGCATGTACCCTGAGTCATCTGGGCTTGGTCCAGGCAAGCCTCTACAGGCTCAGATGTAGAGCACAGCTTCAGGGAGGGGCATGGAGGTGGAAGTGTGAACAGATGGATGGACAGATGGGTGGATGAGTGAGGAGGTGCTGCCCGTGGCTCCACTGCACTGATTCCCTGGCAGCAATGGCCATGCCAAGCCCCTCCTCAAGTCAGATTTTCAATGTTCAGGTCTTTGTGTAAATGTTGCCCTATCAGACAAGGCTTCTCTAACCACTCTGTTTAAAATGGTGCCTCCTCATCACCATCTCTTTGCTTTGCTTTTTCCTTCACAGCCGTTATCACCACCTGAAGTGTATTTTTTTTATTGTCTGTCTCACCCCATGTAAGCTCTGTGAGAGTGAAGACTTTGTCCATTTTGTTCAATGCTAGGTCCCTGTTCCTAGAGCAGTGCCTAGCACATAGTAGGTGCTTAATAAATATGATTGAATGAATGAGTGCCTGAATAAATGCATGCGTAAGTGAGAGGGGACATTTGTGTGCATCCAGAAAGGAAGCATCTGCAACTTTCCTTCCCTGGCTCTTTTTGCCCTTTCCAGTCCTCCTGCCTTCTGGGAATAACTGTGTTTTCTTTTCTCTCTCTCTCTCTCTCTCTCTCTCTCTCTCTCTCTCTCTTTCTCTCTCTCTCTGACTCTCTTTCTCTCTTTTGAGACAGAGTCTTGCTCTATAGCCCAAGCTGGAGTTCAGTGGCATGATCTTGGCTCACTGCAACTTCTGCCTTCTAGGTTCAAGCGATTCTCCTGCCTTAGCCTTCTGAGTAGCTGGGATTACAGGCACCCACCACCACGCCCAGCTAATTTTGTATATTTAGTAGAGACAGGGTTTCACCATGTTGTCCAGACTGGTCTTGAACTCCTGACCTCAGATGATCTGCCCACCTTGACCTCCCAAAGTGTTGGGATTACAGGTGTGAGCCACAGCTCCCTGTGTTTTCTGTGTTTAACTGTGTTTTCTGTGTTTAACTGTGTTTTCTGGTTTCCCAAAGGAACGTGTCAAAATGGTGAGGAGTGGGAGTATTCCAGTGCACCTGGAAACCATGGAGCCATGGGCTGCATACTGTGTGAAGGCCCAGACATTCGTGAAGGCCATTGGGAGGTACAGCGCCTTCAGCCAGACAGAGTGTGTGGAGGTGCAAGGTAAGGATGGCTTCTCTCTCCTTGGAGCCCTGCACAGGTGATAGCCCCTCCTGGCATGTCTGAGAGGCCTACTGGATTCCTTTGGTGCGCTGACCTGCCTCACAGGCTGGGTAGGTTCCTGTGGTTAAAGTATGCATGTCACTCTGATTCCCCTAGAGGCAGGAGTCCACCCTGGAGCTGGGTGGGGTTACTCAAGCAGCTGTCTGAAACACTTTCCCCCTTAAAGCTTCCTAGGCCTGGGGGCCAGATATTGCAAGACTGGTTTACCTGTGAATCAGAGTCTGCTGCAGGAGACGCAGCCACAGGCTTCAGAGGGTCAGACCTTGGACCCTCTGAAGACTGTGGCCCACATTGTATAATACCACAGCTTTTTTCATTGGGAAGGGACCTTAGGGAAAGTCTAGAGAATCCTCTTATTTGAATTACTTTTTTCTCTGGAATATTTTAAAGTCAGAAAACCTACAATGTTTAAAAACACTGAGCCGGGCGCGGTGGCTCAAGCCTGTAATCCCAGCACTTTGGGAGGCCGAGGCGGGTGTACACAAGGTCAAGAGATCAAGACCATCCTAGTCAACATGGTGAAACCCCATCTCTACTAAAAATACAAAAAATTAGCTGGGCATGGTGTCACGTGCCTGTAATCCCAGCTACTCAGGAGGCTGAGGCAGGAGAATTGCCTGAACCCAGGAGGCGGAGGTTGCGGTGAGCCGAGATACGTGCCATTGCACTCCAGCCTGGGTAACAAGAGCGAAACTCCATCTCAAACAAAAACAAAAACAAACAAAAAAACACTTTGAAAAGAAGCAAAACCAAACAAGACCCTACATCCCATGATCTGTCACTCAAACATCACTAGTTACGTTTTTGTGTATAGCTTTTCAGTCTTTTAAAAAGAGCTAATATATTATTTTAAATATGTAGTACACTTATTTATTTATTTTTCTTTCTAAAACAGTTTAGTTTATATGTACAGACAGTGTCTTGCTGTGTTGCCTGGGCCATGGCCTCCCACAGGGCTGAGATTACAGGTGTGAACCATCACACGCGGCTCATTCAGGGCATCATCCTTCAGTCGTTGCCATGTGTAGGCACATGCTGTAGTTCTATAACATACACATTTTGTGTCTGCTTTTTCACAAATATCATATCCATGACATTTTTCATGTAGATTTCTTGATTACTATTTTACACTACTTTTTAAAATTGTACAAGTCAAGCTTGCTTGACAATCCAAACAGCAGCAAAGCATGTAAAGTAAAAAGTAGGGCCAGGCATGGTGGCTCACACCTATAATCCCAGCACTTTGGGAAGCCAAGGTAGAAGGATTGCTTGAGCCCAGGAGTTCAACACCAGCTTGGGCAACATAGCGAGACCTAGTCTCATGTTAATAAATAAATAAAGAGGTAAGTGTGCTCCATTCTCCCGCACATCACTCAGGAGGTTTCCTTTGGTGAGTTTGACGTTTAATCTTCCAGGGGTTATCTGTGTAATACCAATGCTCACATATACAGATGGGATGATATTGTACCTACTACTCTATACTTGGCTTGTCTTCACTCAGTAGTATATTGGGAACATTTTTCATGGCAATATGTATGGATCTACCTCATTTTTAAAGGGCTGGGTGTGGTGGCTCATGCCTCTAATCCCAGCACTTAAGGAGGCCTAGGCAGGTGGATCACCTAAGGTCAGGAGTTTGAGACCAGCCTGAGTAATGTGGTGAAACCCTGTCTCTACTAAAAATACAAAAATTAGCCAGGCATGGTGGTGCATGCCTGTAATCCCAGCTACTGGGAAGCTGAGGCATGAAAATCGTTTGAACCATGGAGGCAGAAGTGGCAGTGAGCCAAGATTGCGCCACTGCACTCCAGTCTGGATGACAGAGTGAGACTCTGTCTCAAAAACAAACAAAAATCCCAAAAACACAAACAAAACCCGATGCATATGTATACGTCAATATATGTAATGTAAATGAAGGGCTGTTGCTGTAGTTCAGATGTTGCTAAGAACTGATGTATATAATTATTTCCTTCCTTGGAATTAGTTTTTGGAATTAAAATTTCAGAAGTTGGGGAGAAGTAGGGATATGGGCACAAAAAAACAGAAAGAATGAATAAGACCTACTATTTGATAGCACAACAGGGTTGACTGTAGTCAACGATAACCTAATTGTATATTTTAAAATAAAGAGTGTAATTGAATTGTTTGTAACCTAAAAGATAAATGGTTGAGGTGATGGCTGCCCTATTCTCCACGATGTGCTTATTTCACATTGCATGACTGTCTCAAAACATCTTGTGTACCCCATAACTATATATGCCTAGCATATACCTTCAAAAATTTAAAAAAAAATTGCAGGAGTGGATGAAAGGGTATGAACATTTGTATATCTCTTGATGTGTACCCCCCAAATATTTTCCAAAACCATTGAGATAATATACAGTGCCCCTAGCCATAAGTCAACCAGCTATTCCAGTCTCATTGGCTGGGCTACCCTTCACATTGCAGGTGAGTAGCCTGGGCCAGAGAGGCTAATTGAGTTGCTCAAGGTTACACAGAACAGAGAAATGGGAAAATAACCTGACCCCTCTTCCATGTCTCCAGATGCTCAGATCTAACCTTTTCTGCTACATTTATTGGTAGAATGACTGTGAGCTTCAGAGCCAGTCCTACCTGGGTGACCTAGGGTAGGTGACTTAACCATTCTGAGCATAGATTCCTCTTCTATAAAAGCAGGGATACTCACACTCATTGTCAAGAACAAGCAACTACATGTCCAGTCCCTAGCATAGTTCTGGAAGGCCATAGTAATCCTAGCACACAAAATGGGGGCTTCATATCTTGTAGTTATTATCTGACTGTTTTCTGAACCATTTCCTCTATAACATGAATCAATGCCAAGAGTGAATTGTGAAACACACTGTGTTTTGAGTTACTGCCCAGCCCCATTCTGCGCTGTTCTCTTTGAGTACCTCCCCCTCATCCTGTCCAGGGCCTGGCACTCTGCCTTCCTCCTGGCAGTGGCGCCAAGGTACATGCTAACACAGCTATTGGCTTTGCACATGATGCTCCACCCTTTCATGTCACAAGGAAAAGATTTTAATCTTCTCTGGGGCTTTCTGGAATCCATGCCTTAATCTGGATTCTAAAAAAATGCTTTTAATGGTGGTAATTTTGGTCACTAAAGCACACATCAAATCTCAGGATCTTGGTATCTGCCGTCTTGGTCAATGTGCAGAGTCAACTCCAGGAAACTGGGGGAGGCTCAGGATTGAAGATTTACTCTTCCCTGCTGTTTTCTAAGCCTGCTTTTATCTTTTGTTTCCAGGAGAGGCCATTCCTCTGGCACTGGCCCTGTTTGCCTTTGTTGGCTTCATGCTGATTCTTGTGGTTGTGCCACTGTTCATCTGGAAAATGGGCCGGCTGCTCCAGTACTCCTGTTGCCCTGGGGTGGTCCTCCCAGACACCTTGGTAATAGATCTAGTTCTTTATTTCTTTCAGTATGACACCGACCAGATGTAGTTTGGGCCTCAGTTGGGCATGGGCACATATTTCCATGGTGGGATTATACGCATCTCCACAGAGAGGGGAGAGGAATACTTGTAGAAGACTTCACTTCTAAGGGTACTAGAATAAATCTTCTTTCTCCAGAGCATGGTGGCCTCCCTGAGGCAGGCCACCTCTGCTTTCTCCCAGAACCTGGGATGCAAAGAGAGAAGATGCGTTGCCCAGCCCAGGATGCTCAGTATTGCAGGAGTCCTGCATGGTCTTACCCTTCCAGACTGGCCTGCTGAGCATCTTGGCCTCTTCCAATTGTAACAGCAACTACGCCCAATGACCTGTTCCAACACAACTTACTCAATTCACATGCCAAAGCCTCATTGTTCAGAGTGAAGAAGATGTATGTGAAAGGCATGGACTGTGCTTTGATCTTCGTGGGGTAGGGTGGGGTGGTGAAGGGACAGCATTCTGGACCTTCATAGTGACTGCCTGCGGTTAGGGAACCTTACCTGTATTCTCAGATCCTCGTAAGGCCAGAATTCTTATCTTACTGCTGAGGGTCCTGGACCACAGGTCTGGGTCTCTCCAGTGGGTATAGGACCCATGCACCCATGCTGTGGTGGGGGAAAAGCAAAAGCAGGCCCCCAACAGCTCCCCCATGTTCCCTGGCTGCCTCCCCAGATGCTTTCCCCCAGCCCCCAGACCTCAACCACACAAAGCCGTGCAACAAAACAAAACAAAACAAAAATAACAAAAACAAAATAAAAAAGCTCCATCCCTGTCACCTTAGGGAATTCTCACAGTTCTCTCCTGAGAGGAGGGAGCCAGTGTCAGCTTCTGGAAAGCAACTAAAGCCAGAATTACCTGTAGCTTATACATGCCCATGGCTCCTTATCAGCCTGGAGTCACTCTGAAAGCAGTCATTCTTGGCTGGGTGCTGTGGCTCACACCTGTAATCCCGGCATTTTGGGAGGCCGAGGTGGGTGGATCATGAGGTCAGCAGTTCAAGACCAGCCTGGCCAAGATGGTGATACCCGATCTCTACTAAAAATACAAAAAATTAGCCAGGTGTGGTGGTGAATGCCTGTAATCCCAGCTGCTCAGGAGACTGAGTCAGGAGAATCACTTGAACCTGGGAGGCAGAGGTGGCAGTGAGCCGAGATCGCGCCATTGCACTGCAGCCTGGGCAAAGGCAATAAGAGCGAAACTCCATCTCAAAAAAAAAAAAAAAAAAAAAAAAACGAAAGGAGTCATTCTTGTGACATCTCTGTGGCCCTGCTTTCTCTCCCTACACAGGAGGAATAACTCTCCCTGTAATTCAGTCTTTAGGACAGCCCTCCACTCTGTTATCCTAATGCCAGATCTCCCTTCTCTCCCGTCCTTCCAGGTAGTCATAACAACTTTAGCTGATAGTAGTACACGGCTAAGTGCCAGATACTGTTCTAAGGCTTTATATTTATTGACTCATTTCTTGTCATAAAGTAGCAGTGTCCTTTTGAACAGTTCCCCTCCATCCTTCTCTGAATGACTGAATGGCTTACTGCTCTGCATAAAGGCAATGGGGTGTATCAAACACAGGGGGGCAAGGTGGGCCTTTATTATCCTTTAGCAAGAATTTGAGGGCCTCAAAGTACCTTGAAGCATAAAAGGATATGTATTCAGCAGTTATTGGGCAGGTGTTTTATAAATATCAATTAGGTCAAATGTTTCATGGTATTGTTCATATCATCTTTGTCATTATTTTTTTGTATATTGTTTAATATTGAGAGTAGGATATCAAAGTGCCGCTATGAGTGCTGGTGTGTCTGTTTCTCTCTCTCTCTTTTTTCTGATAGTTTCACTGTTGTCACCCAGGCTGGAGTGCAGTGGCGTGATCTCAGCTCACTGCAACCTCCACCTCCCGGGTTCAAGCAATTCTCCTGCCTCAGCCTCCTGAGTAACTGGGATTACAGGTGCCTGCCACCATTCCCGGCTAACTTTTGTATTTTTAATAGAGACGGGGATTTCACCATGTTGGCCAGGTTGGTCTCAAACTCCTGACCTCAGGTGATCCGCCTACCTTGGCCTCCCAAAGTGCTGGCATTACAGACGTGAGCCACTGCACCTGGCCTGTTTCTCTCTTTATGTCAAAATTTCCTTACCTATTTTGAGGCTTTGTTTTAAGCATATTCACATTTTGACATTTAAATGTATTCATATCTTGTTATGATTTCTCAAGTAATGGAGTCTTTTATCATTTTGATACGTTTTTCTTTATCTCTGATAATATTCCTTAGTGTGATATCAGTATGTCCTTTTTTTTTTTGCTTTTGCTATTTGGTATATCATTTTTTTAAAATACATATTTTTACTTTAAAGCTATCTGTATATTCATATTTAAGGTGTGTCTCTTATAGGCAGCAAATAGTCTTTTCTGTTATTATTTTTTGGTATAAATCCATTCTGACAATTTCTACTTTTAAAATGGTATTTTTAGTCCATTGGTTTTTTTTTTTTTTTTTTTGAGATAGAGACTTGCTCTGTCACCCATGCCGGAGTGCAGTGGCATGATCTTGGCTCACTGTAACCTCTGCCTCCCAGGTTTAAGCAGTTCTCCTGTCTCAGCCTCCTGAGTAGCTGGGACTACAGGTACATGCCACCACACCCCACTAATTTTTGTATTTTAGTAGAAATGGGGTTTCACCATATTGGTCAGGCTTGTCTTGAACTCTTGACCTCAGGTGATCCACCTGCCTTGGCATCCCAGTGTTGAGATTACAGGCGTGAACCACTGTGTTCAGCCTCCATTAACATTTAATACAATGATATGGTTGAATTTAGGTCCACGATTTTATTTTCTGTTTCTTCTGTTTCTTGGTTTTCTTTTTCTTTTTTTTTTCCCTCTGTTCTTCTTTTTATGCCTTTTTTTGGGTTAAAATTTGTTTTGAATTTCATTTTAGGGACTTTTTAATTATTCTTCCTCACATTGTTTTTTTCATGATTGTCGTAGGAGTTAAAATATACATATTCTTAACTTTTCACAGTCTACTTAGAATTAACATTATATCATTTCACATGAAATGTAAGAATCTTGGAGTAATTTTGGCTTTACAAAGTCATATATATTTTAAAGATATTTAAAATAATCTTTTATATTTACCCACATATTTACCATTTCTGGAACTCTTTCTTCTTTCTGAGATTTGCATTTCCATCTGATATGGCTTCCTGCTATTTTATAAAACTTCCTTTCTTTTTTTTTTTTTTGTTACAGGTTTAATAATATAGAACTGCTAGTGACAAGTTCTCTTAGATTTCTTTTATCTGAAAATGTCTTTCTTTTGCATTCATTCTTGAAGGATATTTTTGCTGGATTCTCGGTTGACCATATTTTTTTCTTACTACTTTATTTTTATTTTAAATATTAATTACAATATTTCAAAAATAATACAATTTTATTTTAACAGAGACATGATCTTGCTATGTTGCCCAGGCCGGTCTGAAACTCCTGGGCTCAAGCAATCCTCTTGCTTGGCCACCCAAAGTCCTAGAATTTACGGTGGTGAGAGCCACTGCCCTCAGCTCTCTTACTACTTTAAAGGTATTGTTTAATTGTCTTCTAGCTTGAATTGTTTCTGATAAAAAAACAGCCATGATTTTTTTTTTTTTTTTTTTTTTTTTGAGACGGAGTTTCGCTCTTGTTACCCAGGCTGGAGTGCAATGGCGCGATCTCGGCTCACTGCAACCTCCGCCTTCTTGGTTCAGGCAATTCTCCTGCCTCAGCCTCCTGAGTAGCTGGGATTACAGGCATGCGCCACCATGCCCAGCTAATTTTTTGTATTTTTAGTAGAGACGGGGTTTCACCATGTTGACCAGGATGGTCTCAATCTCTTGACCTCGTGATCCACCCGCCTCGGCCTCCCAAAGTGCTGGGATTACAGATTTTTTTTTTTTTTTTTTTCTAACATCATTCCCATATGTGAAATGTGTTCTCTTTCCCTTGCTGCTTTTACATTACCATTGGTTTCACCTGTTAAATTATAACATGCCTAGATGGGGTTTGTGTTATATTTATCTTGCTTATAGTATATTGAGCTTCTTAAATCTGTAAATGTATATATTTTAAAGCAACAATTTGGAAAAATTTCAGCCTTTTTTTTTTTTAAATTTTTTTAGAAACCAGGCCTCACTCTGCCACCGAGGCTGGAGTGCAGCGGTGTAATATCGCTCACTGCAGCCTCAACCTTCTGGGTTCAAGTGATCCTTCCACTTCAGCCTCTTGAGTAGCTGGGACTACAGGCATGTGACACTGCAATCAGCTAATTTCTAAATTTTAGATAGAGACAGAGTCTTGCTATGTTGTCCAGGTTGGTCTTGAACTCCTGAGCTCAAGCAATCCTCTTGTCTTGGCCTCCCAACATGCTGGGATTATAGGCATGAGCCACTGCACCTGGCCATGGCTAATTATTTTATTTTTTGTAGAGATAGGGTTCTCCCTATGTTGCTCAGGCTGGTCTGGAACTCCTGGGCTCAAGTGATATTCTTCTGCCTTGACCTCCCAAAGTGTTGGGCTTATAGACATGAGCCACTGCTCCCAGCTCATATTTCTTTAGTTGTTTTTTTTAATTTCATTCTCTTCTCTCCTTCTGTGAGTCCAATTTTATTTATGTTAGACCTGCAGATATTGTCTCCATTGATTCCTGAAGCTCCATTTATTTTTATAAAAAACTTATTTTCTTCTTCTTTATTCTTCAGATTGAATAATTTTATTAACCTATCTTCTTGTTCACTGACTCTTCTGTTATCACCAGTCTGATTTTAGGCACATCTAGTGAATTTTGTATTTTAAATTTCAGATACTGTATTTTTCAATAATAGAATTTCCGTTTGTTTCTTTTTTTATAGTAGATATCTGCTGAGATTTTCTATTTGCTCATTTGTTATGAGGAAATTTTCTTCTATATCTTTGAGCATAATTTTAATGCCTTTGTCTGCTTCACTTTAAAATCTTTGCTAATTTCACTAGGTGAGTCATGTCAAGGTTGGCCTCTATTGATTGTTTTTTATTTGGTATAGGTCACATTTTCCTACATTTTGTATGTCTAGTGATTTTGGATTATAGTCTGGATACAGTCAACAATATGTTATAGAGATTTTGGATTCTGTTATGTCCTCTGAAAACCGTTGATTTTTTTTTTTTTTTCGTTTGTTTGCTTTAGTAACCAGTGAGTTTGGATGAAAGACTCAACTTTGGTCTCCTATGCATTAGGCAGTTGATGTCGATTAGACTGTTTAGCCTTAGACAGACTGGTAGGCGCTTTCCCCACACCTGCCCCTCACACAGTTCAAAGGTCAATCAGAGATTTGGGCAGAATTTATGTACAAAATTTGTAGCTCCCCTTTTCTGGCTCTCTCCTTTTTGGGATGTTTTTCTCTTGCTTTCTAACTTCTGAGTTTGCACAAGTCTGTTTTTTTGCTTTTTAAAAACAGTTGCGGTGAGCCGAGATCGTGCCATTGCACTCCAGCCTGGGTAACAAGAGCGAAACTCTGTCTCAAAAAAACCCAGTAAGACTGCGACTCTTTATGGTAGCAGGTGGGACTTGCCTTCAGGCAAGGAGCTGTGAAAAATGGGAAACTCATTGGGTGACATTATCTTCTTCCAAGCATGAACTTTCAGTTGCTCTACCATGCTTTAAGGAATCTGTTTTTAATATCTGGGTCAGTTTTGAAAGTTGTTATGTGAGGAGTGTTGGTCGGACAGGTGCTTCTCTGACATATGTAGAAGTAGAAAACTGCAATAAAAGAGGAATTCCTTGATCTAATTCAAAGCAATGGTAATGGTAGGGAGCATTTCTGGCTGAGGCATGTCAATAGTGCCTCTTTTTCAAAATGGTAAAAAGCTCAGCCTTCCTCATCTGGGCTCCACCAGTTGGTCTTCTGTTGTGACTTCTCTCTTAACTCTGCTGCCCATGCTTACCCTCAGTCTCTCTTATTTTTTCTCTTCTAATTCTATCAGGGGGATAGAAGAGTTTTTCTCTCTACCTCAAGATCAGGGGTATGAAGATCTTTCCAAGACCCAGTGCCTTGTTAGTGAGGAACAGGGAAAGAACCATGTAAAAGGTCAATAACTTACAGGATTTCAGGTACACAAGAAGAGCCCTCAACTGGTAAGATCTCCTGAGAATCCTGATGCATCTTGAGCCACACCCTAAAATCAGCTCTTAGAGGAAATGAAATAGCTTAGATGAGACCAGAGACTGGAAGGCCCTATGGCGATATGACCTATGTCATCCATGGCAGATAGACATCACCAACCTTGACTACCTTTTGCTTCCTTGTTCTCTGTTACCATTTTTCCCACATCATTCTGATGTCTGTTCCTACGTGCATTCCCTTCCGTAAGGCTTTTAACTTTTATTCTTATTTCACTCCAAGATTTTTAAAGTGGACAAATTTCCCCACAGTGCTGTGTGAGAGGCAGTTCACTAGTGTCTGTTAAATCCCAAACACGTTCTTGAGCTGTGAATCAACATGGCCACCTCCCCTCTCTCCGCCATGACTTTGGCATAGCCTAGCTGCATTTCTACATTTGTGTTTCTTACAGATAATTCTCCAAACTATTAAAAAGTGATTTTCAAAGTCAACTCATCTTTCCAACTAAACCATGGAAAATTACCAATCAGAAATCCCTGACAATTCTTCAAAAAGGTCTACTGAGTTTGTGTTTAAATCAGAAACATTTCGTGTTTACATCTAAAATTTTATAGTAGGTGATGGTTGTTCTCTGAAATATGACATTAAGAATTTTTTCCATTAAAGTTTATATCACCAAGTTAACAGTCTAAAGCAAAACTATATATGCAAGGAAAATTATATTAATTCTGCCAAGTATATATTCTCTGTTGAAAAATATAGTTTATTTTCTTTCTTTCATCCATAATTGCTTCATGGGCATGGGTGCTTTGGTGCTAAAGGATCTCCGTTTCCTTCCTGTGACTCACTTTATTCTTTCCCTTCTAGCTGCCACATTCTACTGTAATGTGGGTAGCAAGCATAAAGATGGCCCAGATTAGTAATTCTTCAGTCAACCATCCAAGTATGATCTTGCGTGCTTCATAGAAAGTGGAGTTTGTGAACTCAGATGCCTCTGAGTCCACACGGTACTGGAAAGAAGAAAAATAAAAAGGAAAGAATGTGCAGTGCAATGAATGTAGCTCAACAGGGAGGGGGTTGGGGATCATGGCAAATATGTTTCATCTTCTCAGCCACAGCAGGTTGCTAGCAAGAGGAGGTGTGAGCCCATGCTGCCGGATCTCCAGGTTTTAAATGAGAAGCCCAGAAATCCAGATTATATGAGATCTCTTGATTTTTAAATGTTAAAAATGAATTCAAATTTTACAAATCTGCCCAGCTTTGCTTCAAAATTAGTTCTAAACTGTGGGACCACAGTTTCGCACCTTCCAACATTTTGAGATTTTGCTATTTGTTTTACTTTAATGTGCTAGAGCTGCACTGTCCAATACAGCAGCCACTGATCACATGTGACTGTTAGACACAGAAATGCGACTCGTCCAAATTCAGATGTATCGTAAATATAAAATACAGAATGGATTTTGAAGACAGAATAAAACAAGAATGTAAAATATTTCTGTCATTTAAATTTTTTTTTTTTTTTTTTTTGAGACAGAGTCTTGCTCTGTTGCCAGGTGCCAAGCTGGAGTGCAGTGGTGTGATGTTGGGTCACTGCAACCTCTGTCTCCCGGGTTCAAGCAATTCTCCTGTCTCAGCCTCTTGAGTAGCTGGAACTGCAGGTGTGCACCACCACACCCAGCTAATTTTTGTATTTTTTAGTAGAGACAAGGTTTCACCATGTTGGCCAGGATGGTCTTGATCTCTTGACCTTGTGATCTGCCCGCCTCAGCCTCCCAAAGTGCTGGGATTACAGGCGTGAGCCACTGCGCCTGGCCTTCTGTCATTTTTTTTTTTTTTTTTTGAGACGGAGTTTCGCTCTTGTTACCCAGGCTGGAGTGCAATGGCGCGATCTCGGCTCACCGCAACCTCCGCCTCCTGGGTTCAGGCAATTCTCCTGCCTCAGCCTCCTGAGTAGCTGGGATTACAGGCACGCGCCACCATGCCCAGCTAATTTTTTTGTATTTTTAGTAGAGACGGGGTTTCACCATATTGACCAGGATGGTCTCGATCTCTTGACCTCGTGATCCACCCGCCTCGGCCTCCCAAAGTGCTGGGATTACAGGCGTGAGCCACCGCGCCTGGCTGCCTTCTGTCATTTTTAAGTGACATGTTAAAATGATATTTTGGATATATTTGTTAAATAAAATGTATTATTAAAATTAGTTCCACCTATTACTTTTTACTTTTAAAAATGTGCTACTACATTAAAAAAATTACATATGTGGCTCACATTATATTTCTATTGGACAGCACTGTTCTGGAATTTAAAAAATAATCAAGTATGGCCGGGTGTGGTGGCTCATGCCTTTGGGAGGCCGAGGTGGGCGGATCACCTGAGGTCGGGAGTTCCAGACCAGTCTGACTAACATGGAGAAACCCTGTCTTTACTAAAAATACAAAGTTAGCCAGCGTGTTGGCGTATGCCTGTAATCCTAGCTACTCAGGAGACTGAGGCAGGAGAATCACTTGAACCTGGGAGACAGAGGTTGCAGTGAGCCAGATCATGCCTCAGCACTCCAGCCTGGGTGACAAGAGAGAAATTCTGTCTAAAAAAAAAAAAAAAAAAAAAAAAAACAAGTAGGGAGTGAGACATCCTGAGAACTTGCAAATAAGGACGAAGGAAGACTAGCTCAATGAAGCGATGTCTCCTGGGGTACTGAGGTAGAGGAAACCATTGAGTCTATTGGTGCCCATGTGTCACCCTTGGGAGTGATAAGGGGAAGGACTGAGAGAGATAACTGTAGAAGAACCTAGAGATTTTGGCAGAGGTGAGCAGGCGAGTAACAGGTGCGAGAGTCCGCTTGAAAAGTTGATGTCTGCATGTTTATAACTAGTAATGATTATGTAACGGGGCCACTGGGAAAAGATGGCGGGAACCTGAAATATGAGTAAAGAAGGGACTCCCATTTATGGAACATCCTCTGTGTCTTGGGCACCATGCTGGGTGGCATTCATAAAGCATCTCAGACCAGGTCATAATTCTCAGAGCTCTCTGGTGGAAGATGGTTAGGGTTTTGTTGTTGTGGTTGAGACAGGGTCTCGCTCTTATACTTAGGCTAGAGTGCAGTGGCGTGATCAGAGATAACTGCTGCCTTGACCTCCTGGGCTCAACTGATCCTCCTGCCTCAGCCTCACGAGTAGCTGGGACCACAGGCATGCACCACCACACCTGATTAGTTTATTTTTTGTGGAGAGAGAGCCTCACCGTGTTGCCCAGGCTGGTCTGTAACTTCTGGGTTCAAGCAGTCTGCCTGTTTCAGCCTCCCAAGGCAGGTGTGAGCCATCAAGCCTGCCTTAAAATTTTTTTTAAAAACCAGAATTACATTTTGGGTTTTTGTGGGGCACAGTCTTAGAGTGAGGAGTTCTGACCAAGCAGGACTTCAAGGGAACTGTAGGTAGTGAACAGGGAGATGATCTTAGCAAATGTTGGAAGCCACTGATCTGAGGAGGGGTTGAAATTGTTTTTTGGTTTTTGTTTTGCTGCTTGGAAATTAATTAATCAAATAGTTAAAATTTTAATAATGTTTTTTACTATTACTACTACTATGCTCTAATGAATATTAATGAAAATTATTTTTCAGAAAATAACCAATTCACCCCAGAAGTTAATCAGCTGCGGAAGGGAAGAGGTCCATCCCTGTACCATGGCCGTGATGTCTTCTGAGGAAATCTTCAGGGTCTGGATCTCATAGGCTTGGGGAAGGGCCCAGGTGAAGCTGAGAACCTACCTGGTGTGCATGACATGGAAACCATGAGGGGACAAGTTGTGTTTCTGTTTTCCTCCACCAACAAGGGATGAGAGAAGTAGGAAGAGCCTGTGGTCTACACGTCTAGAAGCATCCGTCAGAGGCAGACTGGTTTGTCTAACAGAGCACTGACTGGGGGTTAGGAGATGTGACCTCTAGGCTGAGGGCAGCCATTTGCTGGCTGAGCAACTGGGAAAAGTGACTTCATCCTTTCGGTCCTATGTTTTCTCATCTGTAATTGGGGAATTAACTACACACCTGCTAAACACACACACACACAGAGTCTCTCTCTCTATATATATACACATTGTACACATATATCCATCCTACACTTTCGAGGCTAGAGGGAACTGGTGACACTCTACAGTCTGCCTGATTCCGTGTTTCTGGAGAGCAGGACGCAAATGTGTGATAAGAATGATCAAAGACTCTACACACTGGGTGGCTTGGACAGCCCATGTTCCCAGAAGAATCCTTGAGAGAAAAGGAAGAATGGGAGCCATGGCGCTGATTTCACTTCAAGCCAGATGCCGGTGCAGAGGTGAATGGCTCAGTGAGCACTACTGAAAATGCGATGTGCGTGAACACAGCAGATCCATGAACTACTGTAAAGTGTTGACAGCGTGCACACTGTGGACAGCAGGTGAAATGTGTGTGTGCAATGCGATGAGAATGCAGAAGTCAGTAATGTGTGCGATGTTTGTTGTGCTCCTTTTTTCCTGTAGAGCTGCTAAAGTACAGAATTTAGCAAATAAAAAGGGGCCACCCTGCCCAAAAGTGTCTTTAAAGTTCTAGGTACATTGTCAACTTCAAGTCCAGAGAGGCTCCAAAGGACACCTTTGGTCAAGGGGACTGGGGGTGGGAGTGGGGGCGGGGGAGGAGCAGCCCCAGGAGTCCAGAACCTGGGGCTGCCTGGGTAGAGGCAGCCTCTGGCTGCGTGAGAACCCCAGTTGAGGCAGCTATAAGCCTCACCTGGTCAGGGTGATCCTGGGCCTTTCCTGGAGGCCCAAACCCACAGGAAATCCCTGGAGGACCCTCTTTTCCTTGACAGCTTAGTCAGGGTATCCCCAGCCCCTCTTAGTCTGCTCATTTAGAACCTACCTCTGGAAGCTTCTACCCACCCCTCTCCCCTACCAGGTAAAGAAAAGAGCCAACCGCAGAGAAGGAGGAATAGGGGGAGGAAACTTGTTGAGGGGCAAAGGGATTGATGAGCAGGGCCTGCACTTTGCCTTCTAACCCTCTCAGAGCTCAGGAACCTGAGCTGGTTTATCTCCACCCCCGCTTCCTGGACTCTTTCCAGCCAGACCAGTGGTGGGACAGTCTAACTGCATCAACTGAGTGTTTTCCAGAGGCCACAGCCCTTCACCACCTGGAGGGGTCTCTCAGGGAGCATGAGATTGCTGAAGACCTGTTCCTTCTTTTCCTTTGATTATTTTGTATGCTTCTATGTGTTGTCTGTTAGAGTGTGTGCTAATTTTATATTTGACCTAAACTGGAAACACACTTTCAGTTTGCAAAAACAAAGACCATATTACTCTACCAGACATCACCTTCCCTCCTCTCTCTTCCTGCCCCCTTATGGTGGGATGGTGAGGGGCACTATCCTTCTGCCCCAGCCCAGGCCCAGAACCAAGAAAGGACCCCACCTCCCTCTCTCTGCTTGAGTCTCTCACAACTAGTCCCAGTGCCCATCCGTTTTTTGGCATGTATAGGTATACAGAAATTTCTCTTGATTCTTCTCCTGTCTCTCCATGTCCTGAACATGCATCTGTGGTGCTCCAGCCATGCACCAGACCTGCCAAGCCCCACTTGTGGAGGGGCTGCCTTCTCTACAGCTGACCGTTCCCTCTCCCCTGGAGCACTTCTATCCTGAGTCCCAGCCCTCCTCCCTCCCCCTCCAATGCATTTATCCCTACAGCTGGACACTCACATGAGTGAAAAGGAATGTGATTCATAATTACAGCAGGACCGCAGCTGTAAACTGGAACTTCTCTGGCCAAATCAGGAGCCGGGTCACCCTCATCATAAGGCACAGCTTCCTGCCACATGTTTTTTCTAAAAGCTCCAACCTTCCAGTTGGCCAATCACTGAGTCTAGGAGCCCAGGCTCAGCACCCCTGGCTTGCTTTGTTTTCACAGCCTCTCACTGAGTCCTGCAGGAATTGGGGGAAGTACTTGGGGTGGTGGTGGTCTGGGGAAATGAGTATCTGGGGGCAGCCTAGAGCGGCTTCTGCTGTTTCAGAGAAGACTGTCTCTTGCGGCCCGACCCAGTAGAGTCCCCTTGGCCTCCAGAATCAAGCCCAGCTTTCTTAGTTCTGCCTTCAGGGTGCAACTGCTAGGCCCCAGTGAATAAAATCCCTGTGCCACAAGGCTTACACTCCAATGGGGTAAGGGAAAAGTAATAACACAATAACAAAGTATTATTATTAAGTGAATTGGTATGTTGGGAGTTTGTAAGTCACGGTAAAGTGAAAAGGTAGAGCAGAAAACAGGGGCTGAGGCGAAGCTGCAGCCTCCCCACAACGAAAGTGGATGGAAACAACGGACCCAAAACTATCTGTTGGATAAGTCCCTGCATAGCCACATGGTGTGAGAGATCATGAGTGATAATAGAACAAAGTAACTTGGCGACAGTGGCCAGAAAAATGGAGTTGAAGTAAAGTGAAAAAGAAAAAACAATAAAACAAAGTGACTTGGTGACAAATCTTTAGGTGTATGTAGTCTAAAACAGAAACTTTATTCAGTATTTATACTGTTTGTATTGACAGAATATTTTTTCAACTATTATCAGATAAAGCAAGTAAATAATATATATTTTGTATATTTTGATAGGAATCTAGATATCAGGATTAGTGACAAGGAAGGCTAATTGTAGACTTCCAATTTGAGTAAGAACAGGGCACTGTTGGAATGGAATCAAATATATTAATATGAAGTCATGACTTTATGAAACATGACATTAAAAATATTTTGACTTTTTTTTCCCACCGAAATAGCCCAGGAGAAATGTCACCTCCATAATGCATCTTAATGCTAAGATTTTGGTTTCTAGTGTTAGTTTTCTCTTAAAGGAGCCACAGTTTCTTGGCACCAATAGTGGATGCCATGTCAGTTTGGGGTTGAAAGGTACAAGGTGATCCTAGAACACTTATACCTTTTTTGGACAGAAAGCAAAGCGTTAAATAAGGGTCATTCAAAATTACACAAGGAACAATCTATACAGGGCTCCTCCTGGCCAAAGTTGGGACAGTATAAGCACCAGAAGGAGAATATTGGCTGGCACAATTGATACCATACATTTGAAAAGTCATTAGTCCATGGCACCCAACAAGAGCAGAGCTACCACAATGCATTCTCGGAGAAGATGAATCTGATAGAATGCATTTCAATCCCGCTGGGCTTACTGACTCGTTTATCGTGTCAATGAAGAATTCCAGTAAATGTAAATCCATCAGTCAGAAGGCATTTCTTCTCCTCTAAAGGCTCCTCTCTGCCCCTTAACATCCGGACTTTCCTCTCTTGGCTCTCCTTGTGCTGTCAAGGGGTTCCGTGGAAAAAGTCTTTTAAGTTCCCTTGACAGAAGGATTGCAGACTGCTGGTCTAGTCTCTGGGCCAACCCTCCCCGTCTCTTTAATAAAGACGTTTTTTCTTATTTTCCGTGTGCTGTGTATTATTCTTAGGCTAGAGTAACTTTCCGCGGGTGCAGACCTCTCGGTTTCCTTTGAATTTGGAGGGCTTGATCCCATCGCCAGCTTCTGGAGCCCACGAGGAAGGGAAGACCCCCCATTACATCCACGGGTGTCTGGCGCCACCTTGTGGTCAGTGTTGGAATGTTTTCTGTTCCCTCTCGCAATGAAGCTCCTTGGACTTCCGGGATGAAGAAAGGAAAGCGCAGGCTGGTTTCCTAGAATAACTCAGTTACACAGTTTGCACGGACTTGGTCCTTAACAAACTTCCACTGTCACTGGTGGAGTCAGAATTTAGCAGCCACCCTTTCCTCGCTCTGTGTCTGTATCTGTCCCAAGCTCATGATCTGGGGCTTCACGCTGTATCCACGGCTCACCCTCCCTGCTGGGACCCTGGCCTCTCACTCTGTCTTTTGATATCTCCTACACGCTGTCATTCCCTACCGCTCAGAAATAGACTTTTAAAAATTTTTTATTTTATATTTTTTCTCCTTCTGTGTGTCCTATTTCTAGGATCCCTTTACTAGACGGACTTTCCAGGGGAGTTCCTCAGCCCCTGCACAGGTCAGTAGGGAGGAGTCAGCCTGCTGCTTGCTCATGTTGAACCAGGGTGCTGCCCAGCCTGTGAAATTTGGAATTGGAACACTAGAGTTGGCCCCAAATTACAGCTTTTTCTTCTGGCTCCTGGGACTCCCAGGTTCTTCGGCAACAATAACAAAACCTGGAAAAACGTATCCTTGCCAGAGGTGGGAGAATGAGGCTTACAAAAGGAAAACACGGATCTTTCTTGTCTCCCCTGGCAGGAGGTTGCAAGACCAGGTTGTAGAACCCCATTAAGGACCTTGGAGAAAGAGCTGAGCAAGGAGCCTTCTCAGGGACCTGCAAACATCTCCAAGAGCAAAAGTATGAATCCTTATACTGTGGAGGAGGTGTGTTCCTGGTTCCTTCACTGGACCCTCATTGAAAAAAATAACAACAACAACAACAACAACAACAACAACAAACTACGTTAAATAAAAAACCCTGGAGGCCAGGTGCGGTGGCTCACGCCTGTAATCCCAGCACTTTGGGAGGCCGAGGTGGGCGGATCACCTGAAATCAGGAGTTTGAGACCAGCCTGACTAACACGGTGAAACCCCCTCTCTACTAAAAATACAAAAATTAGCTGGACGAGGTGGTGGGCACCTGCAGTCCCAGCTACTTTGGAGGCTGGGGCAGGAGAATTGCTGGAACCCAGGAGGTGGAGGTTGCGGTGAGTGGAGATTGCGCCATTGCACTCCAGCCTGGGCGACAGCCAGACTCCCTCTAAAAAAGAAACAACAAACGCTTTTGGAGAAATGAGTGCCTGAACAAACCTCAGTAACTTCTAAATTTTGCTTCTGTACTTAAAACAGCTCCTCTAGGAAGTGGCCACATGCCTCCAAATTTCCTGCAGATGCCAGCCAGTCTTCTATGAAATTGATTCAGTCTACGAAACATCATCTTGCGTTTCCGGCCCTAGGAGATCACAGCTCACAAAGGAGGTCCCTGTGATGTCATCCCACCTGCATTAATCACGAGGACCAGCTCTTCCAGGTGAAGCCATTTCATTGACATTAACTGCTCACTGTCTCACTGGAACTTCTTTTCTTTTCTTTCTTTCTTTCTTTTTTTTTTTTCTGAGATGGAATCTTGCTCTGTCACCCAGGCTGGAGTGCAGTGCTGTGATCTTGGCTCATTGCCACCTCTGGGTTCACGCAATTCTCCTGTCTCAGCTTCTGAGTAGCTGAGATTATAGGTGCCCACCACCACACCCAGCTAATTTTTGCATTTTTAATAGAGATGGGGTTTCACTATTTTGCCCAGGCTGGTCTCAAACTCCTGGCTTCAAGTGATCTGCCTGCCTCAGCCTCCCAAGGTGCTGGGATTACAGGCGTGAGTGGCCACCAGGGTTTTAAATGAAGTGTTTCAGTTTAGCTGATGGCAGCAAATAGATGCTGAAATTTAAATATAAGTAACATTAACAACTCAATTCTATTTTATTTTTCAAATAAAAAGATCTGTCCATTTGCAAAGAGCTTGGAGTGTTCTAATTAAAATTAGATTAAATTAGAAGTGATATTCAGAGATATCAGGGTGTTGTCTGCTTGGAAAGCTGTCCTCCCAACAAACGAGGGGACTATAAATGGTAAGAAGTCTGACGTGCTGGATTTTAAAATATCTTTATGGAATATGTTTTATTGATTTTTAGCCATACAGACTGGGTGATTCTGGATGCCTGTGTGTGGAATTAAAAAGTATATGAATTGAACTGTTTTTAAACCAGTAATTATCTGTGCCTCATTCCTTCCTTCCCTTTCTTCCTTCTCTGCCCTTATTTCTTTCCTTCTTCCTTTCTTTCTTTACTTTTCCAGAAGAGTTTAAACTCTGAAGAAGTTTAACTTTGGGTTGACAAAGGCAAGCCTCAGGTTAAAGAACTGATTAAAAGCTTGGGCATGAGATGTGGGTCTCAACATGTTGCTTAAAAACAAAAAGCCCAACTGCCAAAGATGTGCATGGTGTTGATTGTGGCAGGGTGTATGAGAAGGTAGGGCCCAGGCTTTTCTTTGGCTAATGACTCATTTAAAAACTCATTTGCTGCCTAAAACACTTATTCCAAAATTGGAATTTTTAAATTAAATGCCACTTAAAACTTCAGAAAGGCATTAAAAACTTGATAATTGAAACAGATGATATGTCAATTCACCTTTTAAATTCAAAGAATATAATTCAGAGTAAATCATAAAATTAGAGAAGGATTTGGATTTCTTTGCTAACACTAAATAGCTATTGCATAAATGTGAGCTATAATTGTAAACACTGAGGTATTTTACAAACTGGTTCTCTTGGAATCCATGTAGTCTGGAAACTGATTCTGTAAAAAACTTTCCACTTGAACTTTCTGAGAATAGTTTGAAGGTAAAATAATCTGATACACTTCCCTGTCAATAAAAAATTAATCATAATTGGACATATTTACTTATGTTTTTGGTTTTTCTTTCTTTCTTTCTTTTTTTTTTTTTTTTTTTGAGACAGAGTCTTGCTCTGGAGTGCAGCGACTGACCTCGGCTCACTGCAATCTCCACCTCCTGGGTTCCAGCGATTCTCCTGCCTCAGCCTCCCGAGTAGCTGGCACTACAGGTGCTTATGCATTTTTTATTTTAACTCTATTGTAAAGTATATCTGGTTGTATTTTTATGACATTCTCGTTTGGCTTTGGGAAGTTTGAATTTTCTATAGAGTTAAGGTAGTTGGTAGTTGTGTTTTCCAAAGACTTCTGAGAATTTGGAAATCTATATTCTGTTGGTCTGTAATGAAAATAAGGACAACAATAATATATACATGAAGCAAAGTTGCAATTTTTATTCATGAGTCAAAAGAGTTCAGGCAAAAATCTTAAGATACTGCATTTATAGCTACTGTTCTTGGCTAATCATAGAGAATCTGATCCTCCAGTGAGAAAATGAATCAAGATTTTCAGGGAAAAATCAAAATGGTTCTCCCAATTCGTAGTTTCTTGACCCAGAACCAGTCAAAGCTTGGGAGGGGAATGTTGAATATTATGAAGGGAGGGAGAGCTTATAGCTCCTAGAAAGGAGCAATATAAATTAAAAAGCTTGGAAGATAAGAACGGAATTAAAAAGAAAAAGAAAAAATCTCCTAAACCTGTGAAAGTAACATGGGTTTGCTAGATTAAATGTCAGGGGCAGAATTGGCTAATTCAGCCAGAAATCATGTGTGCCAATCTGGATTATACCCATGTATTAAACCATTGTAGACGGGGAAATGCAACCATCATGCAGAATGTTGGCCACTGCGCTGCTGGAGGTCCCTCTGGCACTCGGTAGGGCGGATCCCCTGTTTCCTGGTGGCTGCCAGGCACCCCCTCTAGAGCCTTGGTCTGTCAGCTGTTCTGATGCCAGAGCTCTCAAATTGCAAGCAAGGAGAACAGATGAGCCAAAGCTCTGTACAGAGCCAAAGAGTCAGAGATTATGAATGAGTTTAGAGCAAAGAGACTTTTAGCAAATCCTTAGTGGAATGCCATCTAAAAATACACAAGTAGGATGTATTAAGAGAATTGAGCTTTATTTGATAACTGGAAGATTTGCATTAATGTTGTAATAATATTTTAGAATGATTTTTTTCCCCAGACAAATAAGTAATTGTTTATTTTGTTAGAAATCTAGACTTCTTGGCATAAGAGAAGAGGAATTACAATCGTAGAATCAAGAATTTGAGTAGGTGATGAATATCCTAATTACACTGATTCAATCTTTACCAGTTAGGTGAAGGTATTATCACATGTACCCTGAAAATATGTGCATCTACGACTTATCAATTAAAAAAAAAACAACACACAGAATGGTACTGGTGTTTCAAACCAGGCAAAACATACCTTAATGGAATTCATAAAACTAAAATGTCTAAAGAAAACATCGTATCCCATAAATATGTATAATTATTATGTGTCAGCTAAAAATAAAAGAAAAGAAAGCAAAAAAAGAATTTAATTAGGAATACTTTATTGTTAGAACTGGACTGAAAAGAATCAAGATCAATTCAAACTATTAAAAGAACAAAAATAGTAAATTAGAAATACATCTCCTTTGTCTCTCTGTCTGTTGAAGTGCCCAGGAGCCCTGTCACCTCACAACACACTTTGGCACCCACAGACTGGTCTCTAATACTCTTCTCACCAAAAGCATCTTGGGAGGAATGGCATATTCCATACTTTGAGCTGGAAGTTCAAGGAAAACCTAAGCACTGAACAATATGGCCAGAAATCAAGAAAGCTTGAATGAATTAGTAGAGCCAAGAGGACATAGGAGCCCATCTAAAAGGGTCCTGCTGGCCAAAGTTGGGGCCACTTGAATGTCAGAAGTAGAGTATCAGCTGAAGCCAATGGGCTTCAGGGTAGATTGGAAAAGCCATGAGTCCAAGATGATACATAAAAAGAGCAAAAGATTATGAGTAGTGTAAGAGAAAGTGGAGAAAGAGAGAGAGGATTTGCTGAGTCATTTACGTGTTGGTGTTACTGACTCGTCTGTGGGGCAGAAGGGAGAGTCCGGTTTATGTGATACCTACATTTGTACCTGAGATTTTTTTTTTATTTTTATTTTTTTGAGATGGAGTTTCGCCCTTGTTACCCAGGCTGGAGTGCAATGGCGCGATCTCGGCTCACGGCAACCTCCGCCCCCTGGGTTCAGGCAATTCTCCTGTCTCAGCCTCCTGAATAGCTGGGATTACAGGCACGCACCACCATGCCCAGCTAATTTTTTGCACTTTTAGTAGAGACGGGGTTTCACCATGTTGACCAGGATGGTCTCGATCTCTCGACCTCGTGATCCACCCGCCTCGGCCTCCCAAAGTGCTGGGATTACAGGCTTGAGCCACCGCGCCCGGCTGTACCTGAGATTTTTATCGAAAAGTCCTGCATCCCCTCTCAAGCCTTTGGAGTGAGAAGGAGGGCTTGGGGAGGCCTCTGGCACTGTGGCTTTAAAAATATTAAGCCATTCTCTCCTACATCAGCTCTCTTGGAGAGGTGTCCACTCTTCTGTGCAGGACAGGCAGGAGAGGGAGGGATTCCTGCCAAAGCTACTGATAAATTCCTCTCATCACTGAGGGAAGATGTTGCCACCTTGGAAATGGGCTTCTCCACTCTGTTGGAAGGCTGGGGCCTATATCTTGCTCAATAGCGTCTGAGACACGAATAGAAGACATCTGCTCAAGATGGAACATGAGCACACAAACTCTGTACATACACACTCTCTTTTTCTCTCTCTCTACCAAGAATGAACAGTAAACCTACAGGGTAAGCTGGTGAAGAGTAGCCCAGTGGTAGAAGGAGCTGGGTGTACACAGGTTGGCTTTAAAGCTCACATGAGAATGGGGATGAACATGCCCATGCTTGGCAGGAGAACTGACCCATGCTCCCTGCAAGCAGCTGGGGCTGAACATGCTCCAGAAATGTGCTGCTTGCTCATGGCACCTTGACCTCCTGGGTGCAAGTGATTTTTCCTGCCTCAACCTTCTCGTAGTTGGGACTACAGGCATGTGCTACTGTGCCAGCTAAGTTTTGTATGTCTTGTAGAGACAGGGTTTTGCCTTTTTGCCCAGGCTGGTCTTGAACTCCTGAGCTCAGGTGACCCACCCTCCTCAGTCTCCCAAAGTGCTGGGATTATAGGCATGAGCCATGGCACCCAGCCCACTTTGAACTCTTAAAAGAGATAAGGCTTCTTTTGTCTCTGGCAAGGGGCTTTCTTACTTCAGGGAGGGGCCAGCTTCTCTTTTTTTTCTTCTCCTCCTTTACCTGCTGCCATTGTGTACCCATCTGGGACTGGAGTTCAAGAATGGGAGAGGAGGATTATAAATCGTTCTACTATAAGGACACGTGCACATGAATGTTCATTGCAGCACTGTTTACAATAGCAAAGACCTGGAACCAACCCAAATGCCCATCAATGATAGACTGGACAGGGAAAATGTGGCACATATACACCATGGAATACTATGCAGCCATAAAAAACGATGAGTTCGTGTCCTTTGTAGGGACATGGATGAACTTGGAAACCATCATTCTCAGCAAACTGACACAAGAACAGAAAATCAAACACCGCATGTTCTCACTCATAGGCGGGTGTTGAACAATGAGAACACATGGACACAGGGAGGGGAGCATCACACACTGGGGTCTGTTGGGGAGAAATAGGGGAGGGACACCAGGGGTGGGGAGTTGGGGAGAGATAGCATGGGGAGAAATGCCCGATATAGGTGATGAGGAGGAAGGCAGCAAATCACACTGCTCTGTGTGTACCTATGCAACAATCTTGCGTGTTCTTTACATGTACCCCAAAACCTAAAATGCAATTAAAAAAAAAAAAAAGAATGGGAGAGGGATTGCAGCACTGTTTACAACAGCCAAGATTCGGAAGCAGCCTGAGTGTCCATTAGTAGACAAATGGATACAGGAAATGCAATACATATGCACAATGGAGCATTATTCAACCATAAAAATGAACGAGATCCTGTCATTTGCAACGACGTGGATGGAACTGGAGTTCATTATGTTAAGTGAAAGAAGCCAGGCACAGAAGACAAACTTTGCATGTTCTCACTCGTCTGTGGGGACTAAAAATTAAAACAATTGAAGTCATGGAGATAGTAGAAGGATGGTTACAAGAGGCTGAGGAGGGAAGTGAGGAAAAGTGGGGATGCTTAATGGGTACAAAAATAGAGTTAGATCGAATTCATAAGATCTAGTATGTGACAGCACAATGAGGTGACTAAAAGTCAACTATAATTCATTGAATATTTTAAAAAAACAAGAGCATAATTGGAATGTTCATGACACGAAGAAATGATACATGCTTGAGGTGATGGAAACCCCACTGACCTGACGTTATTATTACATGTTGTATGCCTGTGTCAAAATATCTCATGTCCCCATAAATATACACACCTACTATGTATCCATAAAAATTAAAAATTAAAAGAAAAAAGAAGGGAAGAGGGGAATTGGGCTCAGGAAGGTCTTACTTGATTGGAACAGTTGAAGGCTGGTTTTGGCTCTCTGGGCCCTGTTGAGGCTTAAAGCTGATTCTTTCTCCTCTGGGCACTTTCATGGGTTCTTTGTAGGCGTCCCTGCTGAAACTCGATGGTCACTCCCATGATGTAGGCAATACATTGTTTTTAAGCTTTTTTCCTTAGCCTCTGGGTTTCCCAGACGCTGCTTTCCACTCTGCTTCTTCAGGCTGTTTGGCTTCCTCAAAGTGATCCAGGCTCCCACCTTCTTTCCTCAGTGGTGGGGTACACATACCAAGCTGTCTGCATGGGACCCTAAGCTTGGGGTTAAGAGGTCATCTGCTCAATTCCACCCTTTCCCTGGGCAATGTGGCTCAGAGTGCTCCAACAGCTCTCTCCAAAGACATCCTCTTCAAATGTCCTTGGAAATGTCCAACAACTCGATCCTTTCCATATCCCTTCAAAAGATGGCAGGCATGATTTTAAAATATTACTTTTAATCTATGTGTGGCGGTGCACATCTGTAATTCCAGCACTTTGGGAAGCCGAGGCAGATGGATGGCTTGAGCTCACAAATTTGAGACCAGCCTGGGCAACATGGAACCTCATTCTTACAAAAAATACAAAAATTAGCCAGGTGTGGTGACGTTCGCCTATAGTGCTAGTTACTTGGGTGACTGAGTGGGGAGGATCACCTGAGCCCGGGAGGCTGAGGCTGCAATGAGCTGTGATCGCACCACTGCACTCCAGCCTGGTAGACAGTGTGAGACCCTGTCTCAAAAAAAAAAAAATCAGTTTTAAGATTAACATTATTTTAAATATTGAAGAGGTAAGCAGGGAACAGTGTCTTTGCAAGGAGAGCAGGAGATTATTAAACAAAAATAGGCAGTCATGAAATATATTGCTGTTGGAAATGAAAACAACTGCAGCAGGTAGGCTAGGCAACAGGTGGGAATAGCTGGTGAAAAATTAGGTGAAAGATTAAGTGAATTAAAATACAGAAATGCTGGGTACATTGGTTCCTGTCTGTAATCAGCTCCCAGTGCTTTGGAAGGCCAGAAGTTTGAGACCAGCCTGAGCAACATAGTGACACCTTGTCTCTTAAAAAAAATTAGCTGGATGATGACATGATCCTGTAGTCCCAGCTACTTGGGAGGCTGAAGTGGGAGGATTTGCTTGACCCAGGGGTTCAAAGTTGCAGTGAGCTATGATTGTACCACAGCACTTAAGCCTGGATGACAGAGTAAGACTTTCTTAAAAAAAAAAAAAAGGAGAGAGAGATAGGTATAAAAAATGTACATGTAATATAGCGCCAAAAGATGCAGAAATGGAAAATATGAGTAAGAAGTTGAGAGCCATGGGAGATAGATTGAGAAATTCTGACACACATCCAAGAAAAGTTTCTGAATAAGAAAAATAGTGAGAACAGGGGAATGGAAATGTTTGCAGAGATAATGATCGAAAATTTCCAAAATCAAATAAAATTCCAGGTCAGGAAAGTGCACCGATTTTGTTGGGGTAAAGTAAGTAAAGAAACAAAATACCCCGATAATCCCTTTTGAACACTATCAAGGCTCAAAGGGAACAGAGAAAAAAGATCCAGCCTCAGTGAGGCTGTGAACCCACGTCACACCTGATCACATTCCCATCAAAGGAAACACCCGGCTCTGGGCGTCTCCTGCCTAGGGTAGGAGAGCAGAGAACATGTGACTGGAGTCTCCACAAATTTCTACTACTTCCTTCTTTCTCCCTTAAGGTTTTACTAAGCAGAGTTTTTCTTCCATTAGATTAAAAAATAATAATAAAAAGAAAGCAAGAAAGCAAGAAAACACTTCTGCTGCTTCTGGTCCTCAGGCAGCTTCAGAAGATTGCAAGACACTTGTTATTTAGGGTTCAGACACATGGCACAGCACACGGCAGGCACTTATTTCAGGATTTCCCAAGCACTGGAATCTGGCTCCATGACTGGGGCCCTGCTGACTCCAGTCTTCTAGAAAAGGCAATGATGGGGACAGGGTAACAATTGTGGGGACAGCAGTGCCCCATCTCCTGGGGCACACTCTACTTGCTGTCCTGTGGCACAGCTATCACAGGCTATGATTGCAAGAAGAGGCGGGGAAATAAGGTGTGGCTAATCTCCTAACCTCCAATACTTTTTTTTTCTTTATTGAGACAGGAACTTGATCCGTCAAGGGTCTTGATCTGTCAGGCTGCAGGCTGAAGTATAGTGGCTCAATCATGGCTCACCTCAGTCTTGATCTCCCAGCTCAGCCTCCCGGTAGCTGGGACTACAGGTGCGCACCACAACGCCTGACTAATTTTAAACTTTATTGTAGAGTTGGGATCTCGTTATGTTAAGCAGGCTGGTCTCAAACTCCTGGGCTCAATCAATCCTCCCGCCTTAGCTTTCCAAAGTGCTGGGATTACAGATGTGAACCATTTCATCCAACCTTAACCTCTAATCTTTAGACTAATTAAATTCATTTCCGAAGAAATACATGTTTATTGTAAAAACAAAGTAAGCAATGTGGAAAGATGTAAAACGAAAAGCTTCTCCCTTCTTTCTCTTGGTCTTATGCCCTGGGTGTGAACTCTGCTAATATTTGGTTTTGTCTTCCTCACATCCTCTATCTCTTACAGCTGGGATAATAGGTGAGGTTTCACCAATTACGGTTTTCCCATCCCACACTCCCTTTTCTCTGGATTCCTCGTCCAGTCACCATTTGGGGAAGTGGATGCAAGGTATCATTGTTTAGGGAAGCTGTCACAGTGCAATCGGTGAAGAAATATGCCAAATTCTTGAGTTTTAAGGTAAGAGTTCTCAACTCAGATATAAGATACAAAAAATTGAGCAAATAGTATATTGGCTCAGTCAGTTTTTTCCCACTCTTCCCAATCCCAGATTAGACAAAGATGAGTTGAGGGAAGAGGTGAAATGGGGAGGAAGTAATGAGAAAATCAGTCATGGTCTCCAAGAAGGGATATCCCTGTGTCCTCCCCTGGGGATTAGATGTAAAGAAGTATGGGAGAGTATTATTGAATTCTCCAGATAAAGTTTGGGGACGCAGGTGCGGAAGTGTCAGTGACAGACTTCCGCTTGGAGGTCTGGGGAGCAGACACCTCTCCCTGAGACTGAGATATGAGATATATCTCTAAGCCTAGGAGCCAGGCTAAGAAAAAAGAACAATTGTTTTTTTTTTTTTTTTTTTTTTTTGAGACGGAGTTTCGCTCTTGTTGCCCAGGCTGGAGTGCAATGGCGCGATCTCGGCTCACCGCAACCTCCGCCTCCTGGGTTCAGGCAATTCTCCTGCCTCAGCCTCCCGAGTAGCTGGGATGACAGGCACACGCCACCATGCCCAGCTAATTTTCAGTATTTTTAGTAGAGACGGGATTTCACCATGTTGACCAGGATGGTCTCGATCTCTTGACCTCGTGATCCACCTGCGTCGGCCCCTCAAAGTGCTGGGATTACAGGCTTGAGCCATCGCGCCCGGCCAAGAACAATTGTTAATTAAGCTTAAATGTAAAATACCTGAATCTACCCAGAAATGACCATGACTAATTTTCTGCCATTATGAGGATTGGAGATTCCAAATAAAGGTAAAATTGTATAATGGAACAATAAAAAAGTAATATTCCGTACACTCTACGCTGCTTGAAAAATGTGTATATATATTTTATATAACTACACTTTTGATTCCTCTATTTCCTTCTCTTGATGAGCTGGTTTTATCCTGAGATGGATGAAAGAACTATGATTTCAGTTTCTCCTTCTCTTTGCTAAGTTATTTAAATACGCCGTGTTGGTTTGCCTATCACCAAAGAGCTGGTGAAAACAAAGATTAGTTTCCCACTCCGTCCTATTCCCGCATACTTGCAGACAGCAGCGTCGGGGTATTGTCTGGCTTCTCCGAACGTGGCTTCGGCAGAGCCCTCCGCAGCCGGCTGTAGTTCCCGGAGACGCCACGAGGTGGCAATGGAGGGCTTGGCTGGCCAGCAGCCGGCTGCGGTTGATCTGCTGGGGTCCCCGCGGAGCCTCAGCGTCCTCTCCGGCAAAATAACAAATGTCCGTGGTGCAGGGCACTTTCTTCGGGAAGGACTCCTGGGAGCTCAGGAGTTTGCATACGCAGCCGAGGGAGCGAGGGGCTTCTGATAATGATATTCAGCGTCGAACGGAGTCGCTCACAGGCGGAGCCGGAGTCTCTCCCAGCTTTGATGTATGAGATTATTATGGAGAGCAATGCAGGCTGCGTGATGCGCCGGGCGGGCCGTGGATGTGGATTCCTCTGTGGATTGCGAGGCCGGCCGCCGCAGGGATGTCGCTTCCCAGGGACAAAGAGCGGTGAGGGGAGAGCTGGGGACGGCCAGGAACCGAGGACTGTCATGGGAGGGCCAGGCGTCTCTGTTTGTTCTCAGCAACAACGGACTGGGCCTTTTCCCGGAGGCGCGAGGGAGGCCAGCCCATGGCGGATTAGGTGTGCCCGCAGCCCTGCGCTGGAAGGCAGCGCACCCCCAGGCAGAGCCGCCTCCGGCCGAGATGGCCGTGGGGCTGCTGTTCTGGACCCCTGTAAGGAGGAGCTCTTCACTCCAGGGTTTTACGAAGATGACCAAAGAGGAAAGGAGGGCTGGGCGGGCACTGGCACGAAATCTCAGGGGAGGGTCCTTTGTGGACAGCTGGGGGCCATGCTGGTAGGCACCCTAGAGAGGGTTAACAGAGTAGCCTTTCCTCTTCCTGGAGGTTCTGCCAAACTCTCCCACTGCTCATTCTAGTTTAGACTGGAATGTTTTGTTCTTTGTTTCAGGTTTTTTTTTTGGAACCACACGGTCAGCTTGGAATAAAAATTCTATCCTCTTGATTTAGTGTTTCTTCTCACTTGCATGAATCCCGACGAGCTCTTACCACCAGGGTCATAAGAATCGCCCCTTGACACACTGTTCTGCTGTGACAGAGGGTTTACCTCTGGGCACCAAGCTGTCATCACTGCCACAGCGCGTCCCTGTCAGTCTGGTCCTGGACAGATAGATGCTTGCGCTCTGCAGTGTGAATTCTCACGCTCGCATTAAAGCTATTGACTCAGTTTATTCTCACCTGCTCAGCTGTTACCCTCAGAACCAGGCACAGGCTCCAGCCAAGGGCCCTGCCAGGTCCAGTTCTCCCCTCACAAACTTTCGGGCCCCAGACTTCGGACATTTGGTTAGAGCTCAAGTCCACACCCTTGATTAGGCTTCCCTGCCTACAGACCTGTCTGCTCTGACAACTTTCTTGGCCCGAAGGCTGGATATCAGACCCTTTGCTCCCAGAAGGTCCCAGCTCCTATTGCAGACTGTCCAGCCCTCTTCCAAGCTCTGCAGCTGTAGGGGCTTCAGGTAGGGGCATGCCTTTACCGCACCATAAAATCCTGTTACATTCCTCCAGGGCATCAGGGCACCAGCAATAAGGTAATAAACACCTTATATTCCTGGGAGCCTTAACATCCTCTGTCACTATGTGCGTATGTAAAAATAATATAGGCCAGGTGCGGAGGCTCATGCCTGTAATCCCAGCACTTTGGGAGGCCAAGGCAGGCGGGTTGTCTGAGATCAGGAGTTTGAGACCAGCCTGGCCAACATGGTGAAACCCCATCTCTACTAAAAATACGGAAATTAGCCCGGAGTGATGGCAAACGCCTGTAGTCCCAGCTACTCGGGAGGCTGAGACAGGAGAATCCCTTGACCCAGGGAGGCAGAGGTTGCAGTGAGCTGAGATCGTGCCGCTGTACTCCAGTCTGGATGACGGAGTAAGACTTCATCTCCCAAAAAAAAAAATTTTATATATATATATATGGCCTTAATTTGCATAACTAATAAAGGTTCCTCAAGGGCTCCAAGGTGACTTGCTATCCTTAGCCAATGGACTAAGAGGCAGCCAGTGTAATTTGTTTGATTTTGGACTCCTTTTGTATCTAGTTATTTTGATTTTTGACAATTAGCTCATCTTTTTATCTGCAGATGTTCACAGTAAAATTTCTAAATATTGACTCTTATTCACTGATTTTTATGGAGAGGCACACAGTAGGCAGTCATGTCTTTTTTTTTTTTTTTTTTTGAGACAGAGTCTCACTCTCTTGCTTAGGCTGGAGTGCAGTGGCATGATCTTGGCTCATTGCAACCTCCGCCTCCCAAGTTCAAGTGATGCTCTTGCCTCAGCCTCCTGAGTAGTTCGGATTACAGACGCCTGTCACCATGCCCGGCTAATTTTGTACTTTTAGTAGAGATAGGGTTTCACCATGTTGGCCAAACTAGTCTCGAACTCCTGACCTCGGGTGATCCGCCTACCTTGGCCTCCCAAAGTGCTGGGATTACAGGCATGAGCCACCGCACCCAACCCATCATATCGGTTCTGACTGAGTGAGCGCAGGGTTGCTGGTGTGAGAGCTCTAGGAGAAGACTGATTGCCAGAGTGATGGGATAAGGAGGGGGCAGGGGCTGCGTGGCTTGTGGTCATTCTCCCTCTGTCATCTCTACTCATTTTCTCACTCTCTCTCATTCCCTGGCCTCTCCTCCCTGAGCCTGAGCCCTTAACCTGTTTCTGAGGTCTTGATGTTAGGTCCCTTGCCCTGCTCCGTGTTTTTTGCCACTACAATCTATAATGAATGAGGCACTTAAAACTACATTGGGTAGGAGAGGCTTTTTCTGGGTGTGGGGCAAAACGCAGGCCTGATGGCCTGTTTGCGTGACACCACTGGACGTGCCTCCAGGTTTTAGCAGCTGAGGGCAAGGAAGAGGGTGTGTGAGGGGGATATTGGGGTCCTGATTTAGCTGTTTTGTGCCCATTGTCATATAGAAGGCAACATACATGTGGTTCACTGATTGGCAGACAGGCAGTTGGGGGATGGGATCAGCAGAAGGGAGGCGAATTAGGGAGGGTTGGAAATACGTGAATGATGGGCCAGAGAAAGTTCTGGAGGTCTGGCTCAAGCTCTGGGAAATGGCCAAGTCTCTTTCCTAGTGTTCATTCCTGTCCGGGACCCATTAACTGACCTCCCTTTGAAGGGCCTGAAGTCCAGAAGTGGGGACATGCCGGGCATTAGGGTGAAAGCACCGTGAAGGCAGGAGAGGGGCACGCAGCAGGGTGAGAGATCCAGGGGGCTTCGAGCACGGCACCCACCTGCATTCTCCCTCAGCCTGAGTGCCTGCGGTTTGAAACCAGAGCTGCCAGCGTGCACCCTCTTGGGGCACATGATGGGATAAAACCCAGCCAGCCCTGACTGAGGACCCACTCCTTTGGAGGCTTGCTGTCCCTGTGCTGAGACTCGCCTGTTGGGGCCTGCTGGCAGGCACCTTTCTATGCCCTGTGAGGTCCCCTCCTCTCAGTACCAACTCTAGTCTGGGCCATTCTCAGGCATGGGGGTTCAGGCAGAGGTCAAGGGGGGTCCCCGGCCTGTGCCTCAGCTGCTGTCAGGAGGAAGAAGCCCTGAAATGCCGACTAAGTGAACTGTGCACAGATCGTCAGAGTGCGCAGAAGGGCACTGCCAGTTAGTCACGCCAGGTCTCTCGCAGATGGGGACACTGAGGCCCAGAGACGTGGCGGGTCTCAACTCACTTGGGCTTCTTCAGCCCCGTGGGCGTCTGGGCCCGACCCTGGCTGTCCTGAGTAATTTCATCACAGTTCATCGTCCAAGTTTCTGCCTTCCCAGGTCCAGAAAAATGGGAGACAATATATTCTTCCACCACTTTCTGAACAGCTCGAACACAGCTTCCCACGACTCTGAACTCCCCAGGGTGGGAGAGTCTTCAAAGGAGGACAGGGACTGTTCCCCAACTGTGTAGTTGGAGGCTCTCTCGGTGGCACCATCGGCTTCTGTTGAAGCAAACACTAGGCGGGGCTGCCTGGGCTTCCCTAAACTGACCAGCTCCTGCATGTTCAAGAGGAAACCGCCCAGGAACCACGCAGTGGGCCAGCTATGCTGTGACCACAGACTGGCTGTCCCTTCTTCCATGCAGGCAATTGTTCAGCTAGTGTTGATGGGGCCCCTTACCTAGTTCCTTATCGAGGCTGCTATCTGCCATCCTGTCTTCAGTTCTTGCTGCCCAGCCTTCCCTGGCTTCTCCGCCAGCTCGGCTTTTCTACTGTCACTCTCTCTAAGAGCTCAACATTGATCACCCCCCAGAGCCTCCATTCAACCCTCCTGTCAAGCCTCTGATCTCTCTCGGCCCCCACTTCTCCCCTCCATACCCTTCGCTACGAGGGCTCATAAACAAATCCTTCTTTCTTTCCGGGGGGAAAAGAGCCCACCCACTTACACACATTTAAAAACAGCAATGATGAAGCAGAATCACAACTGATGGTACTTAACTAGTTCGTTCGGCTCAGGCATGATGGCTTGGAAGTGCTGCTGAATCATCTTGCACTATGAAAAACTCTATTCTGAAAAACCCACACATTTGACTAATGCAGAGTTTATGTTCCAGTTTTATACATCAAGGATAATATGAGGTATGGGTTGAATCTGTGGACATTTTTTTCCTTTCTTTAAAGAAAAATAACAGATGACATCCTGTGGTCTCTTTTCCTTTTTTGTGGTTTTTTTTTTTTTTTTTTTTTTTTTTTTTTTTTTTTTTTTACCACAAGTACAATGCACACTGATAAAAAAAGATGTACGTCGCATGTATCCATGATAATAGCCATGGCAAAGGCAGTCTGAGGCATATTAACAACAGACTTATCTATGGAGCAGCACCTTATGTAAGATGCATTTTCCTCTAGAGCCAAGCAGCAAAGAATTTACCTACACCAGAGATAAAGTGGCCCCTGGGCCCACACGCCGTCCTGTGCCAGGCCCTGTGGCAAGGGGTTTTCTCACCTCCATAATTGACATAACGAGGGTAGGATTTCCACTTAGCACAAAAAGCCAACATGTAAATTGGCCCCTGACGCTCGGCAGTCTGGCTGTACTAATGTCACCTATGCAACCCAAGATAATTTCAGTGACATCTTTCTTTTCTCCGGGGGAGAAGTGTGCTTTCTGCCAGTGTCCATCTGACAAGCCCGGATAAACATTTTCCTGGCAGGTGGAGACACATATTTAGGGTTTACTTGAATTTAGCCATTCAAGACGTTTTTATAAAACCTCTCCCATTTCCTCAAAAAACCCTGAGGGCTAAACAGTGACAAAAAGCTAGGCTGAAGCTGGTGGGGTGACCTCGAGTTCTCTTCCTCCTTATGGCGAGGGGCTCACCAGGCCATGGTAAGCAAACAGAACATCCAAGAAAAGCCTGTAAGTTTCATCTGTGCAACCCTGTACCATAGGGATGGGACGTGGTCAGGGATGCTGTTGACCTCCTGCCTTTTCTCATCGGGTCACGGCTTCCTCTTCTGCAGCCCCAGACCCTTCCTCTCACCCAGTGGACCAGCAGTGCTGTGACCACAGACTGGCTGTCCCTTCTTCCATGCAGGCAATTGTTCAGCTAGTGTTGATGGAGCCCCTTACCTAGTTCCTTATCGAGGCTGCTATCTGCCGTCCCGTCTTCAGTTCTTGCTGCCCAGCCTTCCCTGGCTTCTCCGCCAGCTCGGCTTTTCTACTGTCACTCTCTCTATCAGCTCAGCCTTGCTCACCCCCCAGAACCTCCAGTCAACCCTCCTGTCAAGCCTCTGCTCCAACCATCTCCACCGCCTGCCTTCTCTGCTCCTTATTCAGGCCTCTGAGCCTGCTCAGGGAAGTCACGCAGGCGGACTCAACACCTAACCTCAGCTGGACACACCGATGGCATTTCTACCCAGGTGCCTTCAAGCCCGGACCCCTCAAGGCCTGGCCTGTTTCTGCCTCCCTATGGCTCGGTGTTCTTCACCTCCAACTTTCAGAGTTCAATGGCTCTGTCATTCCTCATTCTCCTGTGGCCTGATCACCTCAGATAGCAAGCCTTCCCTCGCCTTCCATGGCTGGACTTTTCCAAGGAGTGGTCAATTTCTGTCTCCTTTTCTTTACCATCTGCACATTCTTAATCTCTTGACATTTAACTTCCACCCCTTCTACTTTATGAAAATATGTTTTCGAAGAACACAGACGAGGTTATAATGCCTAGATCTCAGGGACTTTTCCTCAAGACCAGTGGCAGGGTTTGACCTGTATGACCATCATATCATTCTTGTGATAGAATAATGACCCACCAAAGATGACCAAGTCTCAATCCACTGGATTGTGAATATATTACCTTACATGACAAAGAGAGTCTGCAGATGTGATAAGGACCTTGAGATGATGATCCTAACGCAATTACAGGAATCCTCATAAGGGAGAGACAGGGAGTGAGTTTTAGAGAAGGAGAAGGAATAATGGAAGCAGAGGTGATGGCGATGCAAGGCTGTGAACCAAGGAATGCTGGCAGCCTCCAGAGGCTGGAAAAGGCAAAAGATGGATTTTCTCCTGAGCATCTAAGAAGAACATAGCTCTGCTGATACCTTACTTTAAGTCCCACAAGCCCCATTTCAAGTTTGCATTGCTTTAAATCACTCAGTTTATGGTAATTTGTTACATCAGCAATAGGAAACTAATATACTTCTGACAACTCTCTTCTCCTGAAATCGTCACATCTAAAATGATGGGAACTCCTGCTTCTTCTGCTGGTCCTTTTCATTCTTTTCCCTCCAAGTTTGGGCGTTTAAGCCTCAACCTATTTCACTTGCCTTGTATTATCATTCTCACAATGAATGCTTGTAGAGTCAGTCTGTATGTTTGTTTAGGAATTCTGCCCTATTGAGCACATTTGGAGATACCCACCTCACTCCCATTTCCCTCTTAGAGAATCTTCCTCCACTTGTAGCCCTGGCTGAGTAGACAGCAGGCCTTGTGACCTTTCCCTTAGTCATATCTGGCCAGTGCCGGTGTGTGCACCTCTTCTAAGGAGAGATCACAGGTGAGCTGGCCTGGCTTAAAAAGATCCACTGGGCTGATCAGATCTCCACTCTGAGGAATTGTCCTAAGTGACCAAGACAGTTTTCAGTTTGTGGTGGGCAATGGAGCAGAAAGGCAGTGGTGCCGTTGTGTCTGGGGTGGCAATAAAGGCCAGATGAAGTTAGAGAGGGAACACCTGGAGATGGCTCATTGGGAGGATGAGCAGAGAGCAGAGGTAATCAGAGAAGATTAGGAGCCACTCAAGAGTGAGGAGCTGAGAGTATGTTTCTTAGAGCGGCCTTCATTTGTCTTTTTCTAGGCTGAGCGATTTCTGCATTTCTCTGAGATGGCTTTGTGTGCTCACAAAACCCCTATTTCACTTAAGCTAGCTTGCATGTATCCTTGTTCCTTGCATCCAAAGATGCCAACTAGAATGATCTTTATTTGCCCAGTTGCTCAATCCAGGAAGTCGGGGGTGAGTCAGCTTTGAGGCACCTTACGTGCTCTGTTGTTCTAGAACCTGAGTCTGTGAAAAGCAGAACCCGGGACAGACACAGATGAGTACCAGCAGTTAAAGACAGGATGAAGAATCTTCAAAAGAGGATGAGAAGAATCAGGTGAGACACAGTGGCTTACGCCTGTAATCCTAGCACTTTGAGAGGTTGAGGCGGGCAGATCACCTGAGGTCAGGAGTTTGAGACCAGCCTGGCCAACATGGTGAAACCCCGGCTCTACGAAAAATACAAAAATTAGCTGGGCGTGGTGGCATGTGCCTATAATCCTAGCTACTTAGAGGCAGGAGAATCACTTGAACCCGGGAGGAGGAGTTTGCAGTGAGCCAAGATCGTAGCACTGCACTCCAAACTGGGTGACAGAGCGAGACTCTGTCTGAAAAAAAAAAAAGAAAAAAGAAAAAAAAAAAAGGATGAGAAGGATCAGCCTGAGAAGTTGGAGGAAAACTAGAAATGCATACTGAAGCAGTATCCTTGGAGCAAAGGGAGGCTGTAGTCAGAAGTGTTACACATCATCAGACCCTAAACTGTGTTGCTTTTGCTTCGATGTCGAGAATAGTTTGGGGTAATGAGAATATAAGTAACTGTTTGGAAATTTAGTAATTCAAAACTGAGAGCTTGAAGAGCATTTGAGTGAGGGGACATGTAAGTCACCCTCCAGGGGGAGCTAAGGAGACTTGGTTAGTAACATCAACTACAGAATATTTACTGGGACAAGAAATTAGGGGTGAAGGATTTCAACTAGATCTGACCCAGAGCTGCTCAAGGTCAGGATATTGTCTTATTCACCAACCTATTTGAAGCTTAGAGTCTAGCATTCATTCATTCTATTCACATATCTTTGTTGCACGTGTAGGTACCAGGCACACAGTAGGCATTCAGTAAATATGTTGGATGAAATAAGCTATCTACATATACACACCCCGATCTGAAAAGTGTGCATCTAAAAATCTCCAGATTTTCCCACCTGACAGTTTTAGCTCTCAGAATGCATGAGAAGAAGAGACTTTAGAAGTAAAAATATTTTTCAGTTGCCAATGAAGGAATCTAGAGTTTGAGCAAGCTTTGAGTTGTGTGATAATGCAAATACTTAATGAAAAAAATTGTTATTGGATGAATCTATACAACCCAAATTTTTTTTATCTGTGAGCAATTAAAAAATAAAATATAGGAACATCCCTTACTAGAAATGTTAAGGATAAAGGCCACCTGGACATTGAGCTAAGTGTGACCCTGAATGAAGGTGATGCCCTGAATCTTCCGGGGAACCTCTGTGAAGTCACAGGGATCCGTGTGGATTTCTTTGTCCTACCACATGAGATTTAACGTGGACCCTGGATCTTTGATGGGGGAAAATAACCCCCCTTCCTTTGTGACTCATTTTGGAAAAAAGAGGAACTATATAATACAGTTTACTCTTGGAGGTTCTGGGAGCAACAGGACAGAAATCTCGCAGGTAACACGCTTTGGTTGGGTTGAAAACACGCTGAGTGTTTCTGTGTCCATAGGAAGCCCTTCAGCTGGCCGCAGCCTGGCTTTATCAAAGCTGATTAGGATGCAAAGCAGTAATGCAGCTTGTTCATGGAGCTTGTCTCACCTTTGTCCCCTCAACTCTGCCTAGGCCCATTCCTAAGTGTGAAAGTTCTGATTGTTATCTTGGTTACAGAATCTCATTCCTTGTCTGTTTTCTTTTGCCCTTATCCTCACATTTCTTTGAATGTCCTTTCATGGGACGCCTTGATCTGCTCCCAAAGAAATGCAATTATCAGAAATCAACCTCTCTCACCCATTTCCGCCCTAAGCAGCTTTTGCCCACTGGTGAATTTCACATTGTACTGAGAAAGTCAGCAACTAATACTAATAACAATAAAATATGTTTGTATTTTTAGATGACTTTTTCCACTGGGGACTCCCTGGTGAGAGCCAAGCGCTGAGCAGAGTGAGGATGTATATGAGCTGGAAATAGAGAGTGAGAAAGAGACCTGGCCGATTGAAGCCTTTTCTTGACAGCTAATTTCCATTTTTTGGTATCAAGGGGTCTGTGCCGGTAATTGGCATGCAGATTGTGTCTGATGGGCCTGTTATACAGAATAAAGGAATCTGCTAGTTAGAATAAGCCAACCCCAGGCTGATGGATGGGGCATAGGGAGGTCATTGCGAAAGAGAAATTGTGTGTGTGTGTGTGTGTGTGTGTGTGTGTGTGTCCCTGTGCGTGTGTGTGTTTCACAAGAACTCCTACCCCCTCCCTTCTCCCTCTTTATCCAGCAGACTCTAATCTTTCATGTTGCATTGAGACAAATGTTGCTCCTTTTCTCTCCCACTCTCTGTTTTTTCCTTGAAGGGATATTTGATGGAACCCACTCTAGGTTTTAATAAAGTGTGGGGGCAAAGGAGAAATTAAAGCAGTGTCATGGTTTGTTAGCAGCCCACGATCGTCCAGGATGGGCCCAGGCTACAAATTATGCTCTGGAATTAATTGGCAGAAGGTAGTTCTCCTGTCCATCATTCTTAATCCAGCAGCTGTGGGATATCAACGGGAAAACGTGTGCTGTTATCCATTTCCCCTTTACTTGGTTTAAGTCGTCGGTCTGATTAGTCGTTTTCTTGATCCCCACTCCATGCATTGATTAGGTAGAAGTTGAACTATTTGCTGTTACCTCTTAGGTGAGCTGTACAATTCTAGGCATCCTCCTAAGGAAGGTGCTTTCAGTTCAAGTACCCGCCTGGGTCACAGGGGCTGACAGCTAGGCTTCTCATAGCTATGGGAAGCTAAAAGAGAATTTAGCTTCCTTTCTCAAAGCTCTACTAAAACCAACACCATTACAGGTTTAACTCTTATAAATGTATTCGTTTTAGAAAGACTATGTTTAGATTTAAAGAAATGTAAAAACAGAACCAAGTAGCTTCTGCTCACCTATCCTTCGTACCACTCTCAGACTGCCATATAATAGATATTAGCACTTTCTTGGCTTGATATGAATTCTTTCATCCAACATTCTGGGATGAATCAGAACGTTGATCCCAACAGCATTTAGACAGCATGGGAAGTTTCAGACCATTGGGCCACATGTAGCTTTCCCTAAGAGCCCAGATCCTTGCCTTGTATAATGGAAAAAAATGACTTTATATACTCAGAATACCTGACTCTTTCTTTCCTGGCCACAAAAGGGAAGCATTTCTGTAAATCTGACTCCAGGAATTCTTAGGATAGACTTTTCCCAGTTAGCCAGAAGTAATCTCCTGTTTAGCTTTTTCTCTTTGTGTATAAAACTTCAGTTTATCTCATTTGTGGAGATGAATTTTTAAACTCCTATTTACAGCATTTGCGGTCCTCTTTATAGCTTCAGGCCTTGTATTTTTTGTCAATAAAGTATGTGAAGCTTTTAAAAAGGCTTTTCTATAAAAACATATTCAAATAGAACATTGTACTATTTAAAAAAAGAAATAGATGAGCCCCTTATAGAAAATTCTTCGCTTTCTTATTTTTTGTGAGATAACTTCAGTTGTGTCATTGAGGTTGCAAAACCCTTCTTTTGTCTTCTGTACTGATCCAGGAGGCCCCATGGAGTTATCTCCTCAAGCAGTGTCTTCTCCCAAGGGTGCCTTAATGCCTTAATGAGTGACTGCAGAGGAAACATTTGGGAGGTCAAAGCCATGTTTGACTCAGTGCTTGGGCACTGTTTCTTCTGACTCCCTAGGGGTGGGGCCATTGTCTGACCTTTCTGTTTTCACCTCCAGCAGCATGGGGGAAAGTGCTGAAGAGAAAGGGGATCTAGAAGGGAAGGAGAGGAAGGACTAGGACCTATATCCTGGGCGTGGGAGGGAAAGGCAGGTGAAGATGAAGAGAAAGGGATATAGAAAGGGCAAGAGGAGGAAGGAGGAGAGCAGAGAGGGGCAGGAGCTGGATGGTCACCTGTGCACCCCATCCTCCAGTCAGAGGCTCCAGCTGACCTGCCAGGAAGTCCCCAGGGTTCCAGGGCATGGCTGCTGCACCCCGACAGGGCTGGAGATCCTGCAGGAGGCAATCACTGTGTCTGCTAGGATTTCTTTTAACTATGCTCAGCCCTTCCTTGCATACCCTCTCCTGCCAAGGTAAGACCACCCTCCTTCTGCCAAGTATATCACAGGGTCTCTTGTTGGCTGCTGATGTGGATAAGTTCTCTCTGCCTCTCTCTGCCAAACACATCAGAATCTGGGAGTGTTCACTTTGGAACTGGAAGAGCAGAGAGGATTTTTTGTTTTTGTTTTTGATGGTAGGAGAGGTAGAAAAGGAGAGGAGGAGAACAGGTGAATGGAATACTATTTAGTATTTATCCTGGAAGCTCCCCTGGGCCTTAACTACAACAATGCATTGAAAGATCTCCTCTCCTTTCTCTCAGGTTCTGTGATTTTAGGGCCATGAGTCAATGAAAAAAATAGATTCCTTGAGGCAAGGGACCATTTTCTTTCTTGGCTGATGATTTTCATGGCATTGCTCAAGGTACAGCTGACTGGACTGGGTGTGAGGTCCTGTGGGCAGGGGCCAGGGGGCGCTCTGGGAGACACAGAAGTCCCTGCTGGTGCTCAGGTTTCTCTAAGTTGCCCAGGCCCAGCGGGTGAGGGTGGTGCATTCTAGGAGTTGGTGGAGCTGCTTGGTGAGACTCTAGGTACAGTCAGAGCTGCTTTGGGGTCAGGTGAGGCAAGGTCCAGAGCTGGGAAGGAGATCATTTCCCCCTTCTGCACAGGGCACAACACTGAGGGAACATCTGACGGCGGTGGCTTTGGGAGCACCCATCAGTTTCTGGGGCATGGATGGAGGCATTCCCCGGAGGGGGTGGCATGGGTGAAGCTCCTGCAGGTGGCTTTGTGGGTGGGGGATATGGACAGATAAGATGTGGGATAATGAGGAAGGAGGGGCTGGTGCTTGACAGCAGCTGCATAGGCCAGCTTGTAAGTACACGCTGGGCTCCCTGCTGAGGCCTCTCAGAAATAACTGTGTGTACTTTATGCCTATCTGGGACTCTGGAGTCTTGCTGTTTTGTAGTGGGGGTTATTGAGCTCATCAGAGGTCACATTTGACATTCTAAACCTCATGACCACCCTCTCCAATGACAGAGGAAAGAAAAGGAGAGAAAAGCAAAGAAGGCTGCAGCCTTGAAGTCTTAGCCTGCTCAGGCTGCTGTAACAAAACCATAGGCTGAATGGCTTAGAAACGGCAGAACTATGTTTCTCATGGCTTAAGGGGCTCGGAAGTCCAAGATCAAGGTGCTGGCAGATGCAGTGTCTTGTGAAGGCCTGATTCATAGATGGAGGCTTCTCACTGTGTCCTCACATGCAGAAGGAGTGAAGGACCTCCCCTGAGCCCCTTTTATAAGGGCACTAATTCCATTCATGAGGCCTTCTCCTTCATGACCTAATCACCTTCCAAGAGGCCCGCCTCCTAATACCATCCCCTTGGGGTTAGAATTTCAACATATAAATTTTGGGGGAAATAAACATACCGACCATAGCACACGAGGAGCAGGCCACTTGTCAAAACTGTGGGATTCTCTTCTAATTAGGCATCTTCCAGCAGGGCTGATGCGGGCACTGCCTCTCTCTGCTTCTCCAGAGGATGGGGTTTCTATATTTTAAGCCCCTTGCCAGAGAGCCTACTTCTTAAAAGTCCCTTCCTCTGCATACTTGGGACATTAATAGCCTTAAATAAGTCGGGCACCATGGCTCATGCCTGTAATCCCAGCATTTTGGGAGGCTGAGACAGGTGGGTCACTTGAGTACAGGAGTTTGAGAATATCCTGGGCAAAATGATAAAACCTCATCTCTACAAAAGTTAACTGGGCATGGTGGCACATGCCTGTAGTCCCAGCTACTTGGGAGGCTGAGAAGGGAGGATTGCTCGAGTCAGAAGGGCGGTCGTTGTGGTGAGCTGAGATCACGCCACTGCACTCCAGCCTCAGTGAGATACCAAGACCCTGTCTCAAAAACAAATAAACAACCCTCCCCACTAAAAAACCCTCTCAAACAAACAAACAAATGAATGAAAAAAATCTTTAGCAAAGTTCTTAAGGGTTCAGCTTGGCTTCATCTTATGCTCTATTGCTCTTTCTTCGTGTTCCCCTTTATTTTTCTATTGCCTGCTATGCGTTTTGGTGACTGTATACAGAGCCAACGCTAGCCCACTAGAATTGGAGAAAGGGTAAATTTTGTGCAAGTTATATAAAGTCACCGCTTCCTTGGGGGAATAGACTCATGCAGAATGCACAGAGTGGAGCGTAGTCTGCGCTTGGCTCCCTGTGGCCTCCTGGGCTGATGTCCTTGAACAGAACAAACTTAAAGGGGTGCTGCGTCGTCTACCTTCTCACTTATCAAGGGTACTACGATTGTCATAGGATCACTATGCCTCATTTTCAAAGTATTTTTCTCATTACATTAAATTTTTATTTTATTTTATTTATTTATTTTTTTAGATCGAGTCTTGCTCTGTCACCAGGCTGGAGTGCGATGGCACAATCTTGGCTGACTGCAATCTCCACCTCCTGGGTTCAAACGATTATCCTGCCTCAGCCTCCCAACTAGCTGGGATTACAGGCATGCACCACCATGCCTGGCTAAGTTTGTACTTTTAGTAGAGACACAGTTTCTCCATGTTGGTCAGGCTGGTCTTGAACTCCCGACCTCCGGTGATCTGCCCACCTCAGCCTCCCAAAGCACTGGGATTACAGGCATGAGCCACTGCGCCTGGCCACATACTTTGAGTCTTAAAAATTTCTACCAAAACTTACCTTCATGTTCCCCTTAGGTCTGTGCTTTTAAAGCATTGCTCCCTAAGGATATGACCTTGTTCTTGCTTTAGCCATGTGGCCTGAGAAAACAAAACCACTTCAGTTATTGCAGCAGAAGGAATTTAATATAAGAAATTGATTAAGCAGGTGATAGAAGAGCTGAGAAGACAAATGGTGCATGAGGCAACCCGGAAGTTAGCACTCGAAGGAAGCTGCACCCACCCCTAGGATGAAGAGACAAAGGGAGGAGGTGGTGCTACCAGGGACAGCTGTCTTGCAACTGTGAGACTGCAGGCATAAGGACCAAAAGCCAACAAGCCAAGGACAGGAGCATAGAAAGTTAGGAAACTATAGCATCATTAGGCTGTGAAGCCAACTCTGAGATCGCCTTTCTCTTGTCTTCTTGTTACCAAATAGTAAATGCCTGCATTTGCTTGAATCTGCGAGTTAAATTTTCTGTTACTGGTAGCTGAATACATCTGATGCAATATTTTTTCCAAGTCCTAGCCTATTTATATTAATAACTGCATTACATTAAATAACCACATTTATATTCAACAAACCCTTTGAAAGCTGAGGCCACAGTGACCTTTAGGCTCGGCCCGTGGGTACAGATGCTGCCCTAGGTCTGCAGGCAAATTGGAGGTGCTGGTCAGTGATCAGGAGCTGAGCTGGGATGAAGCACACTGGAATTCAGTTCCAGGGTCTCCTGCTGCATGCCACAATTGTGAGGTTCATTCAGTAAAGCTAGCCTTTGCATTCCTACCAAGGGTCCCAGAGGAAGTCATTTTTCCATTTTCTTTTGGCCGTCAGTGGACACAGGACTTCCTGATGGGCTCATGCAATATAAACACACAATTTAGTATTTATCCTGGAAGCTCCCCTGAGCCTTAAATTCGACAATGCATTGAAATATCTCCTCTCCTTTCTCTCAGGTTCTATGATCTGAGGGTCATGAGTTAATGAAAAAAAGAGATTCCTTGAGGCCAGGGCCTGTTTTCTCTCTTTGCTGATGATTTTCAGACAGGTTGGTTTTGCTTGTTTATCACGATCTGCAGTGTGGTATATCTGTGGGAAAGTGTACCTTGCAGATGTCATCGTAACAATATTCGTTAAAAGCATTGTTTAAAAGTAGGTTCATTTTCTCCACTTCCTATGTTCACTTTTGCTTTGCGCAAATGAGGTTCAAATACTTCACAAATTGGTGGAGATTGGTCTTGCAAGAATCAGAGAGTAAATGCTTTGAGATGGATTTTGTCTTTTCTTTCACCTTTTGTGTATTATACAGCTTTTTATATTTTGTCTTACAACCTCTTTGCAACCATTTTCAATTCTTAGTACAAGACACAAAAGTTATGAAGTTGATACAATTAATCATCATTGTTACCATCACAGAAGAATATGCATAGGGCTTACTATACGATGTAAGCAGTTTACAAAACTAACTCATTTTACTAGCAGTTTACAAAACTAACTCATTTTACTAACCATAAAACCTATACGTAGGTGTTAAGGGTTGAACTGTGTCCCTGTCTTAACTCCCACTACTTCAGAATGTGACCCTATTTGGAGACAAGATCTTTTGGAGTAATCAAGTTAAAGTGAGGCCATGAGGGTGGGTCCTGATCCAATGTCACTAGTGTCCTTATGAAAAAGGAAAATGTGGACATATATCCATACAAAGAAAACAATGGGAAGAGATGGGGAGAGAAGATGGCGTTTGCAGCCAAAACAGAGGCCTGAAACGGATCCTTCCCTCATGGCTCCCAGAAGAAACCAGTGCTGCCAGCACCCTGGTCTCGGACTTCCGGCCTCCAGAACTGTGAGACAATGAGAGTCTGCTGGTTAAGCCACCCAGTTCGTGGTATTTTGTAATGGCTGCCCTAGAAAATTAATACAATAAGTATACACTTATTACCTAATAATGCTATTATTGTCCCTATTTTCAGATGAAAAAGTAGAGGCAGAGAGGAGAAGCAACGTGCATAAGTTTACAAAACTAAGTAGAAGATTATATCCCCAGTCCTCTGTGTAGGAGCTGGGGTGCTGCTTCCCAGGCACACAGCTGTGCCGGAAATAGTCAAATGGAGGTGGTGCCTTCAGTCTAGGTGGCCAGGTTTCATTTACCCCAGGCTTTCCTTCTTAAATCTTTCCTTTAGGTGTCGGTGTGGAAGTGGATCTGATGTTTGCTTAACTGAGAAATGGGGCTATCTATATAATAAAATATCATTTCATGTGACCCAGGATCCAGCTGTTCCTTGGACTATCAGAAGGTTATGGGTTCTGCTGACTGCAGAGATGTTAGTATCTTTCAAGTTACCCCTGCCCTTGACCTCCAAGTAGTGGAGCTGGACACAAAAGTGGTGGGTGCACAGATACCCACCACCTCCTCCATGCACACATAGTAGCACACACATCCCTCACCTACATTCACATTTACAAACAAAAATGCCTAAACACATCTGGACACATGTACACATACAGACAAACACACTTGTCCTGCAGAATATACATGTACTCATTCTCAAGCAACACCCTATACACCTGTTCTCACACTCCCTTTCACACTAATGTGTGTGTGTATACACACAACTGAGATCACACACATGGCTAAGTGGGCTCCACCAGTGGGCCTCTCTCTCATCAGAGTGTGTGACAAGCTGGTGTCCTGTCTCAGATCAGGTTGCCCAGAAGCAGATTCTGAGATGAGAGAGTGTGTGCAAGAGATTTGCTAAGGAAGTGCCCCTATGGGAGGCCAGTGAGGGAGAAGGACCAGCAGGACAGGAAAGAAGAGGAAGAATGCGACTGTAGGTGAAGTTGCAGCCTTGGTCTGAGGAGCCACCGGAGCAGTCTGGTGCATTCTTTTGTCTCTCATCAAGGCAAAGGAGCTGGCTTTCACACCCTTGCACCAGTCATGAATTAACTTTGAGCAGCCCCAGGGATATAAACTCCCAGGGACTTCTGTCTATCACTGTGTCTGGTTAAAAGTGCCATTAGGACAGGGGCTGTCCTCTGAAGACTGCAAGGTGAGATCTCTTAGAAGCCAAGCACAATTTGGGAGAGGAATATGAGGAGTGGCACACAGAACTGGTGAAGGGGATCTAGGTGAGATACAGTGTATGTGTGTATGTGTGTTAGAGAAGTGCAGGGGCCTCTGGGAGCAGGGAGATTTCTTTCAAGGAGCAAAGGGATGATCCAGGGATATGGGGAAGAGCAGAGCCCATGGGTGTTGGTCCTGGCCCAAGAAGGCCAACTAAGCAAGGGCTTGAACAGGAAGTGCAGTGATGGTGGCCCACAGGGCAGAGGGTATTTGCCCTCCGGCCATCTTCATGCTTCCTTGGTCAAGATATGAGGAAGACAAAGGTCAGCCTTGGCACCAGCTGCCACTCTGTGCAACTGAGGGGAGGGGTGGATCAGACGGAAGAGCTCCCATATAAGCTGGGGAATCCAGGCACACAGCAATATCTCCAGCCCACGCGTTTATACCCAGGATGTGGGGCTAGGCCCTCCCCACACTTGTTAACTTCCAGACAGCTGCTGCAGAGCACTGGTTCTGCAGGTGTATCCATTGGAGTGGTGGGTGGGGTTTTCTCTACCAATCATTAGCCGCTTTGACTGACTAGAGGTCAGTTTGTATATATAGGATGGCAAAGTCCTTCAACCCAGAGTGGGGTCAGGGGAGGAAACTCACATTTTCCTAGCATGCTTCTGGTAGGAATTATTTTCTCCATTTTGCAGATGAGGAAACTGAGACAGGAGAAGTAATGTGAATTGCCCAAGGGCATACAGGGGTACAGTGGTGAGACTGGGGTTCAAACTCACACTTGTTCTCTTAATGGTTGGACTGTTTCAGGGTCCTGGGACTGCCGAGATAGAGGTAGCAATGGCAGCAGGAGCAGACCCTTGAGTGTGGGGTCCCAATTGGCCAGGCCAGGAAGCACAAGCCCAGCCCAGGTTCTTTGTCCTCCGGGCGAGAAGATAATCAGGCCTCACGTTTCACCTGGCATGGGCTGGTCTGGCAATCTACTGGGAATAAGCAAATATCTCTCATGAACAAGCAATAATTTTCAGGGACTGGGCAAATTAAATTCATATTTTAAAAATAATTTAATTCGAGGGCACAATCCTGATGAAACAGAAACCAAATGCTCATTACTGAACAGAATACTTAACATCTCAGTCAGAAGCAGGGACTGATTCATGGTTGTTCCCAGAAAAAGGAGTAAGAAATTGCTATATCTCTGTCTGCATGACTAAAAAGGTCATCGCAGTGGGCCCTCCCGGAAGAAAGAGGAGAGCTGCCCTAGAACAAATTCCTGCTGAAACTCTAGGATGCAAAATCTGCTTTGTTGCCAAAATGACAGTTTTCCAGCTTCAAAAATTAAACTTCACCTGTAGCAATGGGAAGGAGCTTTTAGCTTAAAAATATTAATTTTCTCTGTGATAAGTTGTTTCCTTGACAGCTGGTGCCCTACCTTCAAGCAAGATTGCTTGTAGTCCTTAAAAATATTTAGTAATATGGCTAAAAATCAGTCCTTTGGAACCTACTTTGGGCCTTAACATTGCAGCGTTTGAAGACTGATTCCTCAAATAACGGGAGGTTGAGGATAGATAAAGACTTCATGACTCAGTGGTCCTGGTTTTAAGTATCAGGGATTTGATGATAAAACATAGCTATGCTCCAAGCTTCTAGACTTTTACTGGGAGTCTAGACTTTTATTGGGAGTCTTATATTTAAAAGGAAATATCTTAATAAATTTCCATGCATCTTAAGTTTTTCTATTAAATTTATTTTGAATTAATTTAGGTTCATACACAGTTGTAAGAAATAATACAGAAAGACATGCATTAAAAATGTGTGTGTGCACTGGGGCCTGTTGCAGAGTGCAGGGTGGGTGGGGAAGAGGACCAGGAAAATAACTAATGGGTCCAGGCTTAATACCGGGGTGATGAAATAATTGTACAGCAAACCCCATGACACAAGTTTACCTCTGTAACAAACTTGCACACATACCCCTGAGCTTATAAAAGTTAAAAAAGTGTGTGCATATGTGTTCATTTTTTTCATCTCATGATGCTTATGAAACATTTCTACTTAGTCTTTCTGATTAGTAGGAAATCACGCAATTGGTACTGTAGCACCCTGACCTCCGAGCTGCTCTTTGTTAACCTCCTAATCACAGAACTAAATGGCTGCATGTTTTTATTTTCAGTTAATGTTATAAGGGAAGAATTTAGCCATGTATTTCAGAATCCAGGCAGTACGGTTTGAATATTGCCTGCAAACTCAGGTTTGCACCTCATAAATGGCCATAAAACAAACCACAATAAAATCAAAAGAGGAGCTGGGTGTGGTGGCTCACGCCTGTAATCCCAGCACTTTGGGAGGCTGAGATGGGTGGATCATGAGGTCAGGAGATTGAGACCATCCTGGTTAACATGGTGAAACTCATCTCTACTAAAAATACAAAAATTAGCTGCGTGTGATAGCACATGCCTATAATCCCAGCTACTCAGGAGGCTGAGGCAGGGGAATCGCTTGAACCTGGGAGGTGGAGGTTGCAGTGAGCTGAGATCATGCCACTGTTTTCCAGCCTGGGCAACAGAGCTAGACTCCGTCTCAAAAAAAAAAAAAAATCAGAAGAGGATAAAATAGCATATTTATAACTATAATGGAGGAGAAATATATTTGTGATATTTGAAGTAAAAGAAGATACCAGCTGGGGGTGGCGGCTCACGCCTGTAATCCCAGCACTTTGGAAGGCTGAGATTGGTGGATCACTTGAGGCCAGGAGTTTGAGACCAGGCTGGCCAACACAGCAAAACCCTGTCTCTACTAAAAATACAAATTAGCCGGGTGTGGTGGCGGGTGTCTGTAATCCCAGCTATTTGGGAGTCTGAGGCAAGAGAATCACTTGGACTCAGGAGGTGGAGGTTGCAGTGAGCTGAGATGGTGCCACTGTACTCAAGCCTGGGCAACAGAGCAAGACTCCATCTCAAAGAAAAAAGTAATTGAAGATATCATCAGAAACAAGGTGAATCAAATCAATTATAAAAGAGTTATGACTTTTGGTCTTGAGAAAAGGGACTAAATGACATAAAAATTTTGCAAATTATTTTAATTATTATGAATAAACTTTACAGTCCAAAATAGATAAGAAATCAACTATAAAAAGGCCTGAATTATACTTTATAATTTATCAAAAGAAATGAAGATATTGCTTACATATAAAGAAGGGCAGATATCTTCTTTACTATCATCTTTAGAATTAATGTCATCATATTGTCATAATGGATAATTTGTGCTATTAAAATGTCTTTTAAAATTTTAATTAATTAATTAATTATTTTGAATTAATTTAGATTTATAATTAATTAATGGGGTATTGCTCTGTTGCCCAGGCTGGAGTGCAGTGGCATGATCATAGCTCCCTGTAACCTCGAACTCTTGAACTCAAGTAATCCTTCTGCTTTAGCCTCCAGAGAAGCTGGGACCACAGATGTCCACATTAGCATTCCTGGATAATTTTAATTTTTTTTTTGTGGAGATGGGGTCTCAATATGTTGACCAGGCTGGTCTTGAATACCTGGCTCAAGTGATCCTCCTGCCTCAGCCTCACGAAGTGCTGAGATTACAGGCATAAGCCACCATGCCCAGACTTTATTTTTTACAAATAGTAATTAGCATGAAAAAATGTTTCGTCTGAATAACAAAGAAATGCTATGGGGTGTCAACTTTAAGTTAATAAAAAGATCAATAAAACCCATTGTAATAGATTCTGCATGTAAAATCCACATACAGGGCTGGCTACTCTGTTTTCCTGAAGTGCAGGCTGGCAGTTTGTAAGAAGGGCTATGAAAACATTCATCCCCTTTGACTGTATACTCCCACTTTTGGGAATATACCCTAAGGTAATAAGCCACATTCTAAAAAAGCCACTTACAGAGAAAGATTTATGGCAGGATGTTCGTAACAGGGGAGGATGGAAAGTGACCAGAATGCCCCGTGCGAATGGTTAAGTGAACCACGGTGTATCAGAATTCTCGGTGACCACTAAAATGGAAAAATATAGGAACTGTGCTTATATGTAAAAATGTGTGTACATCACCATGCTAAATGCAAGCCAAGCAGAATGCAGAATAAAATGCCACTTTTAAAACTTTATATAAATGGTGTCTATGCTTTGATGAGTCTGGAAAAAGTGTAGCTGTGTATACATAGATGGGAGTTTTAAATTCATGGGCTATTTTTCCTATAAAATTATTTATTTATTTATACATTCATCAAACATCTATTTGATGAAAATGAAATAGTGGTTAAAGGCTCATTGCTTGAGTAATCCGTGTAGTAAATTGTTTTCTTTTTAGCACATGGGTGTTTCTAGCTTCCCTTAGTGAGCTGACCTCACTATTTCTTCACCTGGGTCAGCACTGGTGGTAGGGCCTGTCGCCTGCCCAGGAAGACATCATAAGGATGCTGCAAATATCTGTGGTTGGTCATGGAAGAGGGGCTTCTCCTCCACTCCTTGTTCCAGATACTGTCTTTGTTCTTTCCTCTGAAGTTAATACATCCTCTGAACCTTGAGAAAGACTTCCTGTACCCCAGGGTTCAGAGGCGGGATCTAAAGCAGCATAAAGTGAGGTCAAGTTTGGGTTGGGCAGGTGAGGATCTGACCTTATGCTCCTGGTCTAGCAACCTTTTTGCCTCATATGTACCTTAGCAGGTATTATTCTTAGGTAACTTCTGATTGCAAGTTCTAGAAAATCTTGCCTCAATTGGCTCAAAAAAAAAAACCTCAGAAAAAAATACTATCTCTCATAACAAAAAGCTCATGATAGGGCAGCTCCAGGCTGGTGAACTCCATGGCTCCAGGTTCTGCTGGTTTTTCCCTTCCACCTGTCTCCGAGGGTCAGCTTGGTCCTTTGCTAGTCTGATCACGGTTCCATTTACTTAGTCAAACACATATCTAGATGTTGCTTTGAAGGTATTTTGTAGATGTGCTTAACATCTACAATCAGTTGACGTGGTATTATAATCTTTTCGGACCACTGTTATATAAGTGGTCCATTGTTGACCAAAATGTCATTATGTGGTAATGTGCATAGGTTATATGCAAATATTATGCCATTTTATATAAGGGGTAAACATTCTCAGATTTTGGTATCCCAGGGGGTCTCGGAACCAATGCCCCATGGATACTGATGGATGATGACTCTATATGCAAAATTACATATGTAAAATATATACAAATAGATTTATTTCTAGGAATTGGCTCATGATTGCTGGGGCTGGCAAGTCTGAAATCTGCAGGGTGAGCTGGAGATGCAGGCAGGAATTATTGTTGTAGTTTTGAGGAAGAATTTATTCTTTTTTAGGAAACCTCAAGTTTTGCTTTTAGAGCCTTTCAATGGAGTCAACGAAGTCTACTCACATTATTGAAGGTAATCGTAACCTCTTTTGCTTAAAGGCAACTGATTGTAGATGTTAAGCACATCTACAAAATACCTTCAAAGCAACATCTAGACATGTGTTTGACTGAGTAAGTTGGTACTGTAGCTTAGGCCAGCTGACATATAAAACTAGCCATCACAAAAACTGAACTGTCAAATTAAGTGTGCCATTAGAATAAGATGTTTTCAAGGAAGAAGGTCTAAACAATTTTATATGCCATACACCCTTTCTCAGGAAGCTACTGGACGACATGTTCCAACAAACCAAGTAATTAAACTCAGCAAAAGGAAGATATGTGTCTCAGGTTGGTCTCCCTCAAAGACTTTGAGACATTGATTCTTGTGGAAGTGATTTATTTATTTATTTATTTATTTATTTAGAGACGGAGTTTCACGCTTGTTACCCAGGCTGGAGTGCAATGGTGCGATTTCGGCTCACCGCAACCTCCGCCTCCTAGGTTCAGGCAATTCTCCTGCCTCAGCCTCCTGAGCAGCTGGGATTACAGGCACGTACAACCATGCCCAGCTAATTTTTTTGTATTTTTAGTAGAGACGGGGTTTCACCATGTTGACCAGGATGGTCTCGATCTCTTGACCTCGTGATCCACCCGCCTCGGCCTCCCAAAGTGCTGGGATTACAGGCTTGAGCCACCGCGCCCGGCCTGGAAGTGATTTATTAAAGAGACCTGTGAAGGAGTGGGGGAAGCAGGACAAGAGAAAGGAAGCCCAGGAAGGTGTGATTCCAGTCAGCATTTCATGGAGGGTGACTTCTATCTGATCCGGCAGAATTCTGTGTTATAAATGACTTCAGAGTTGTCCCAACCTGAGGCAAGGGAGCTGGCTTGCATATTCCCAAACTAGTAAAGAATCGATGATACCAGTCAATGCTCTGGAGGGTGAGGGCTGGGGGATAAAAATTCTTAGGCACTTGGTTCTCTGGCTTTAGACAAAGCACCTTCAGTAGCCATGGGCAGTCTTCTGAAGGAGGAAGCAAAAGCAACACTGAAGCCAGGAAGTAAGAGTGTGTGTGTGTGTGTGTGTGTGTGTGTGTGTGCAGATGGTGAAATAGGGTATGACACTACAAACTGGGATACAGGAAACAGAAGATCCGAAACAGGAAGCAAAGATATCCGTAGGATGATGGTGAAGGGAAATCTAAAAACAACAACTGTGCAGACAGTTCAGATTGCCAGAGGGGATCAGAAGACCAGGACATAATTATTCAAGAAGGTAAAGATGATTAGATGCCAAATGACTTTGAACATAGTAAGAAGAGATTTACATATATGGGGAAGAGTTTGAGGTTGAATTAATGATAAAGGTATAGAAAACTTAGCAAATGAAAGACCTAGGCAAATGCAAACTCAAGGGAAAACAGGATGTATTATAAAGTAAAGTAGTCATAGCTCACAAGCCACACGAATAAGTTGTGAATAGCATTTACATAATCATAATCATGTAAATAGAGAATGTTTTGAATTTGACTAAAATTATGAATCAACCCCATTGGGAGGATGGGGATAGGAAATAGGTGTGTGTGGTGTGGTTGCAAAAAATAGTGAAAAAGTTGCATCTTTCATATTGGGAAGCCAGTGGGTGGTGCAATAAAAAATCAAGAAGTAGCAGTATCAGCACATTACTTACAGATAGGGGCAAAAAAAGTCCAAAACATCTTCTAAAAGCTGAAAGTAGTTTCCTCTGGGTGGTGAGAACCGGGGGTGGGATGGGGCAGTGTGGTGTGTGCAACTGCTATTTTTCATGTAAGTCTTACAAAACAATCTGACTCTTCACGCCTGTAATCCAAGCACTTTGGAGGCCAAGGTGGGCCAATCACCTGAGGTCGAGAGTTCAAGACCAGCCTGAGCAACACAGTGAAACCTCGTCTTAAAAAAAAAAAAAAAAAAGAAACTGTATGCTTGCAGAAATTTTTTTTTCTAAAAAAATAAAAAAAAGAAGTTTTATTAAAAACAAAAAAGTAAACTAAAAAAGAAAGCAAGCCCTGAAGGCAGAGATGTCAGAGATGTAGGAAATTAGGAAGAATAGGAGGCTGATTCAGATATATTTTAGCTAAGTTAGTTTGTGTTCTCCCAGTCCTGAGCAGGGCCCCCATAGATAACAATGCCAGCAAGGAGGCTTCAGACTTTAGAAACAAAGAAACTTAGAACTTTGCAAAATTAAACTTGTAGGGTCATAAAACTTTGCAGTTTTACATTGACTGAATCTCATTATAACTCATTTTCTAAAACTCTGCTCTGGCTATGGTGTGCCATGATTGCACCTGTGAATAGCTGCTGCACTGCAGTCTGGACAACATAGTGAGATCTTGCTTTGTAAAAAAACAAAAATAACCTTCCATGCAGGTGTCATTTCCTCCAAGAAAACTTTACTGTTCCCTCCACACACCCCAAGATGCCTGGGTTTCTCACCATCCAGCACCCATCAGCCTGTAGTAGCAGGCCGTTTACTTGCCTTCTCCCTCTACTGATGGCAGAACATGTACTTGCAATCACCCCAGGTAAATGCAGTCATTTCCAGACCGAACACCATTGTTCAGGATCCTGCCCTGAGCTCCCACTCCTTCCCTGGAGCAACGTCAAGTTACCTCAGCTTCGTGGAGAGCTCCCGGTGTCTGGTCACAGCAAAAGTCCCTGCTGGCATCTGAGATGTGTAACTTTCTTCCTCTGGTTTGGTTCCTGGCATCCATTCTACTGACACCTGCTGAGATGTCTGTGCCATTGGTCTATGCCTTTTTTGTCTTGACCACAGAGACCCTCCTTATCTTCTGTCCCTCCTCAGCCACATCCTCGAGCCCCCTGGCTGTGCTCCGGAGTCTCTACAGGGCTGAGGAAGTCTCAGGAGTGGCTATGCCAGGCTCTGTTTGCTCAAACATGTCCTGCTACCATTTTGCTCCTCTACATCTGTACCATGTTTGGGCCTATGAAACTCTTAGGAACCTCACTTACCCCGCTGAGTCTTTCCTGGGAATGACAAGCATCCCTTCTTCCACAGATCCCTGAACTAATCTGTGTTAGTTTCTATTGCTCTACAACTACATCATCACAAACTAGAGCAACATATATTTATTATCTCATGATTTCTGTGAGTCAGAAGTCTGACAACTGCTTAGTTGGGTCCTTTGCAAGGTTGCAATCAAGGTGTTGGCCAGGATTGGGCTCTCCTCTGAGGCTCAAGTGGGGAAAAATCTGCTCCCAAGATCACATGATTGTTAGCAGCATTCAGTTCCTTGCAAGCTACCAGACTTGGGGCGGGGGAGGGTCTCAGTTTCTTGCTGGCTGTTCATGGGAGGCTGATCTCAGTTCCTTGCCACATGGTCTTCTCTATAGGTAACACACAGAGTAGTTGGCTATTTACAGCCAGCAAGGAAGAGTGTCTCTTTGAAAGATGGGCACTATAATTGTATGTAGTGTAATTCACGTGCATGTAATCATGTACATCTGTTGCCTTTGCTGTATTCTATTGATTAGAAGCAAGTCACAGGGTCCACCTACACTCAGGAGAGGGGATTAGGCAAGGATGTGAATTCCAGGAGGTGGAGATCATAGAGGAATACCTTAAGGCCTGCTCCCTGCAAGGTCTGGCTCCTGGACCAAGAACTCTCACCTGAGGGTGCATAGCCCCACTTCTGCATTCATCTCTGACTCTCTCTGCTCATCTTCGTCTCTTCTTGGCCTGTGGAGTCTTGGGTGGCAAAATTGACTTACTTTTTTTTTCAGGCATGTCTTCTAAATTCTACTGTTTGTAGAAGCTCGGCTTTTTGTACTCAGAAGAGAGGATTTTGAGATTTTAAGCTATGTTCTCTGCCAGAAATTTCAAAACTTGAAAGCTAGCAACTCATTTTTGTTTTTTATTTTTTATGCCTTTCCTTTCCCATGCAGTAAGCCCAGACTGTCCTAGATATTGCCTGAGAAGTAGGGAAAGGTCCTGGGCAAAAGTGAATGACTGGAAATAATACCACTATGCCCTGAATAATACACAGGGTCTGCTGGAATGAACGCAGACCCAACACCAGAGACCTGGGTGCAAATCTTAGCTCCACCACTTTCTAGCTTTGTGCTCTTGGGCAAGTCATTAATTTTCTATGAGCCTCAGTTTCCTCTTCTATGAAATAGTGACAATGACTCTTATAATGTTGAAAGAATTATAGTAAAGTTGGTAAGACTCCTTTGTCAATTACAAAGTGGCATATATGTATGTATTACCGTTACAGTTGTTGATTTTCTGATGGGCAAGTATGCAAGAGACACTCTAACGGTGATTGTAGATCAAACTCAACTATGCAAAGGCTTCTTTGTAGTTCTGGAGTAGGCAGAGAGGCTGATGCCTTTGATGTGGTGAAATGTGTGATAGTAGATGCTGACTACAGACTTGTGACTATGTCGTGGGCAAGCTCTGGTTTGACTTGAGATTTTACCAAATCAGCATCATTATAACAGATGGTAATATTATGTCGGTGGATGTCTCAGGTGAGTTATAGAGATGGAGTGAATGAACCGTCAGATTCCTAAACTCAGGCCTATCCACTCCTGCGAGTGTTATTCCAAAATGCTATTTGGATACAGTTTATTTACTCTCTGTACAACGTTCTTTCCATCACATCCATCACATTCCTGTTCCCAGGCTCTGTGCAGGAGAGAGTTATATTATGCATAAATTTGCAGAAGTATTTTCTTCTCCTTTGACTTGCTCAAACAATATTAATTTTAATAAGCATTTATGGATGCTCTGCTGTCACTGAGTGGTATGGAAGACACAAACAGGCTATAAAATTCTTTTAACTTTCTCCCCCAAATCTCATCTTCTGTTGCCTAGTAGCTCATCTTTTTCTTGAAGGAAGAAATTGATACCTCACATTGCAGACTCAGCCGAAGGCCTATAAAATGAGGGAATCAGCCTGTTACATGGCTATGAAATTAAAGCCCTACTGATGGTTGAAGAAACTTCTTGAGAAGGCTGTCATATTCTGGCCATAGAAGTTTTGATTTAGTCTTTCTGAACTCAATCTTAAGATCTTTGTCTCCTTGTTGGGATCTTTCTGCATTATCTCTCTTTAGGCAAGCTGAATTGAACGCGTACTATCTGAGTAATGACATTATTTAATATTCATAGTAAATTGAATGTGTTTTCACTTTAACATGAGATAAAGAAAGAGAGAGGGTGATTTAGTGATCTTAAATGCTGGTGTTTTGGGCCAAGTGAGACAAAGGGTGTGGTTAACAAAGGGACGCCCTGGGGGCATCAGAGTGAGAAGCCAAATTTGCCTGACTGTACAGAGAAGAGATACAAGAGTGGGGTGTCAGTGTCTGGGAGGCTTTATCAGCTTTAGGGCTACCAGGGGTTAAGCACCGCTCCAAGGTTGGGAGTGAGTGTTTGCTTCCTGCATTCTTTCCCTTTCCTGGCTCTAGTCCACAGGTGTTAACTCTGGAAAGGGTAGACAAAGGCCAGGGTTAAGGACGTTACAGAAGGAACCTTGTTTAATCACAAGAAGAACTATGAAGCAAGTACAATGACTATGAGTTTTATAGTACAGTAAGGCTCAGATGAGAAGAAATGAAACATTGATCAAACATTGAATTCAGTTTGCAAATTCTTATTTTTGCTGCCAGAAGAACATGTATGTAATCTAGCAATGTTTCAAGATTTTTAGCCCAACATACTAATTTATTGGTTATTTATGGTTCAAAATGTAACCATTTTAAGGCTCCTGCCACTCATGCTCATGCATTTTATTCAAGGGAATCTTCAAATTCCAGTGGCCTTGGGATAGCAGGTGTCTGGCCTGTGGTTGTCTCACCAATGTCGTACCTGCCGCAGATGCTCCTCTTTGTCTTTGTTCCCATCTCGATCTGGGCACGGTGCTCATTCTGGGAGCAGAGAAATTTTTCTCTGTTGCCTGGGCCCCACTTTTGGTCTTGTGCTGCTGCTGACACCCTGAGTTCAGTTGCAGAGACTTTCCTCTGATCTGGCTGGGCAAGCATTGCCAGCCTTGGCTCTTGGGTTCACTTGCCTTGTACTGTGGTTACCTCCAGGCTGGCTCATGGGTGCTTACTCTCACTGACCGTCTGCTCTCCATTTAGGCCAACACAGACTACTGGGGCTCCTCCATCCAGGCCCATGACCTTTCACTGACATCTCTGCAAGGCTGCTGGCTGATCTTAGAGCTCTAGAATGGGCAAGGAACCAGTCCCCTCCACTCTCAGATCCTTTCTGCCCAGCTTGGGCTTGGCCCAAGGTGAAGGGTCAGGGAGTTGGGCTCCTCCAGAGTGTATCCTTATTCATTCTCTCAAAACCTTCTTCCTTCTCCTCCAGCTTAGAACTCTTCCATTTTCTGTGGAGTACAAGGATATACCTGCTCTCTCTATGGGCATCCCCTTTTCAAATTTTTCCTGTCTTACACTTAGAAAGTGTCATTTGACCTTAAAATATTAAGAGTGCAGCATATTTGTTCTCAAAGCTAGCTGTTACTAGATCAGGATGTCTTTCCTTTTAGTTGCAAAGCCTGGGTAGGACAGCGTCTGTTTAGCACCACATCAGCTAATCCTGTGGAATATTATTTTGCTGTACTAGTGTTAGCCCCACTTCACACATGAAGAAAATCCAGAATTGCCTTAAAGCAGATGATTTCCCCCCTGAAATCATTCTACTCCCTAGAGAAGGTCAGTGCTGGGCTCTGGGTGGGTTGAAGTGCAAAACATGAGTCATCATTGGAAGACTGGCTCTGCTATATGGGGCTACGAGAATTGTGTCAAGTATACAGGTTAACAGGCAGGTTCTGGCAAACAGGCCCCTTCTACTTTGACCAAAGCAGGAGGAAGGAAGTGGTTGAGTGCATTCTCAAGTATGCCGACTTCTGCTGTGCATTTAAGGGATCAGAGAAATCAATTCTATCAAGTAAAGATGGCTTTGGATATAAATGAGTTGAAAAATAAGGGGAGATTCTTGACCTCTGAGGGCTGATTCACCAGCATGCATAAACACTGTGTTGGGGAGACACAGAAGACACATGAATCCCCAACTTCCCAGAAAGAAGCATTAATTTGTCAGAAATGCAATAGAGAACCTCCAGCTCAAGATGGTAGGCTGAACTATGCACTTATTTCTACTCCTCATCAGATCTCATGGAAGTGACAGAAGAAGATACAAACTCTCCAGACAAGGACTACAAGACAGACTATACCTTCAGACATGCATGTTTGAAAGCCCTCCACAAAGGGTCTGGGTCACCACGTGATCCCTGCTGCAAAGCCCATCAGCAAATAAGGCCCACCCAGGCACATACAGCTTTTAGGACTTCATTTTTAGGTAGAAAACCAAACCAAAGCAAGCAACTAACCAACCACACAAACAAAAAACCAGAAACAACAACCCTATCCAAACCCGAACAGAGAAACCCCAAAGATCATCAGGCATTTGAAAAATGAAAAATCACAGGAAAGACAGTGACCAAAACAAGCAAACTGGACAAAATATCTCTGAGGAAACACAAGAAAAGGGGAAGAAACAAAACAAAAACAAAGGAACCTCTATAAATATCCTCACAGAGATAAGAGCTAATATCATATGGGGTATCTTCAGAGAGATAAGAGGTGATTTCACATGGAAGTGCTCCTGGGAATTTAAAATATGTTAAAATAATATATTCAATAAATGAGTTGGGTGTTAACATTGAGGAAGAATATGTGGAAGACTATCTCAAAAATAGAAAAAAAAAAGCCAAAGAAATGGAAAACAGGAATGAGAAGATGAAACTGGACAATCAGGTCGGGATGGCAACACTAAGAAATAGGAGCCTCAAGGAGAACAGTGAGGAGACGAAACAATCACAGAAATAATACAGGAGGAATTTCCAAAGCTGTAGGACAGGAACTTCTGAATTTAAAAGCCCAGCATAGGCCAGGCGTGGTAGCTCATGCCTGTAATCCCAGCACTTTGTGGGGCTGAGGTGGGCTTATCACAAGGTCAGGAGTTTGAGACCAGCCTGGCCCACGTGGTGAAACCCAATCTCTACTAAAAATACAAAAATTAGCCAGGTGGGCACCTGTAATCCCAGCTACTCAGGAGGCTGATGCAGGAGAATTGTTTAAACCTACCTGGGAGGTGGAGGTTGCAGTGAGCCAAGGCTGTGCCATTGTACTCCAGCTTGGAGAGAGACTCCATCTCAGAAAAAAAAAAAAAAAAAAAAAAAGCCCAGCACAGCGAATTAACAGAATTTGACTATGAAGCTCACCTTCATGTAATTTCAGAATACCAGGAATATAGAGAAGAATCTACAAGCTTCTAAGGCCAATAAGCAGATTACATACAACTCACCAGAAATCAGAATGGCTTGGGATTTGTCAATAGAAACCCTGGAATCTGGAAAACAAGGAGTAATGCTTTCAAAATTCTAGGAAAATGCTTTTCAATCTAGAATTCCATACCATCAATCATGTGTGAAAGTAGAACAAATTTGTAGATGTGTAAGTTCCTAAACATGTATCTTCTTTGCCTAACGTTCAGAAAAGCTGCTGGGTGTGTGCTCCACAAAATAAAATTGCAAACCAAGAAAGTGAACATCAAGTCAGTGCAGGGAAAGGCAACCCAGAAGAGAGGCAAGGGGAATTACTAGGATAATGGGAAGAAAAGTTTCAGAATTGCAACTGCTTACTAGGTCTAGTGAGTACCAGTTGAGATTTGAAGAGAAGGATGGAAGGCTCCACTAGGAATGTCTCCAAGAAAATGACTAGAACTGATAGATTAGCCAACATGTTGATGGTATTTAGATGGTCCATACCTTCGCAGGAGGAGGTTGAAATATAAAGTACAAAACAGAAATTTTAAGATCTCTATTTACATGACTTAGAAATATGCAGCCAGAAGGAGCATTTTAAAAATAACCCTGAAAATGGTTGGCTCTGAGGAAGGAGATTGAGGGTAAAGAAGGAGTGGTCCCAAGGACTTATGTTTTCATTTTAAGTTTGTGGTTCTATTTAAAAGTATATATACGGGCTGGGAGCAGTGGCTAACATCTGTAATTCCAGCACTTTTGTAGGCTGAGGTGGGTGAATCTCTTGAGCTCAGGAGTTTGAGACCAGTTTGAGACCATGCTATTTTTTGTAGACATGAAGAAACTCCGCGTCTGCAAAAAATAGAAAAATTAGCTGGGCATGGTGACGTGCGCGTGCAGTCCCAGCTACTTGGGAGACTGAGGTGGGAGAATCACTTGAGCCTGGGAGGTTGAGGCTGTAGTGGGCCGAGATTGCGCCACTGTACTCCACCCTGGGCAACACGGCCAGATCCTGGCTCAAAAAAGCATGTATATGTATTATTTTGAAATTTGCTGATGTTTGGCAGTTTTGGCCTATGAAAATTGCAATTTAACATGGTTCAATTTAAAAATTAGATGTATGAAAGAATCATTAAGAGCAGCGCTATATACAGAAATACATATACTGCATGGGCTCATGTAGTTGTGGAATCTAAAAAAGTTAAACTCATAGAAGCAGAGAGTAGAATGGTGGTTATGGCTTGGGGGTTGAGGGGGCTGGTTGGGAAGATGCCGATTAAAGGCTAGAAAATTTTAGTTAGATAGGAGAAATAAGTTTGAGAGAACCATTTTACAACATGGTGACTATGGTTAATAAAAATGTACTGTGTTCTTGAAAATTGCTAAGAGAGTGGATTTTAAGTGTTCTCACCACAAAATGATAAATACGTGAGGTAAAGCCTATGTTAATTAACTCATTTAGCCATTCCACAATGTATACATAATTTAAAGTATCATGATTTACACCATAAGTATATATGTTTTATTTGTCAATTACCTAAAAAATAAAGTTTAGAAAGAAAAAAGAGTAATGCTATGCATATCAGTATTGATTAGTTCTATGGCATTATAAAAACTAAGAATTTTTAATCAGCAAAGAAAAAGGAAAACAAAGAAAATTATATGCATGTTAGTGTAACTCGGTGGAAGAGAATATTTTAGGTGTGTCATCGCTGCCCTTCTAGTGTCCTATATGTCTGCATGTGAATTTTTTAAATGCCAGTGTTGCATCTCCCTTCTTTAGCTGTCTGCAATTTCAGGCACAGCTTTGGTTTCTTTCCTGATAAATGCTTGTTTGAAAACAATTCATTGGCAATCCCTCGATGCTCATGCTTCCTATATATCTAACCATCTATCTCTATCCTTTGCACTCCTTTCTCCCAACACCTTCTCCTTCCTCACTTGGTTCAGATTTCCTGGGAGAGGTTGCACAGTACTCAGTACTGACTAGGGTACACGCAGTGTTGGTTCAGGACCTCGGACAGCAGCCACGTACACCCTGCCCTGGGAACTGTTTGCAAACTCTGCACTGCCGTTTGTATTCTCTTCACAACGGCTGATTGTGACAGAGATAACACTTTACCCAAGCTGGGACAGTCAGATTCCCTCGTCTGGGATTTTCCATTGAACTTGAGGGACAACCAGTTGTTTAGTTTCCTTGTGTAACTGCAAAGTCACACCTCAGGAACTGTGGGGTGTGCTGTCTGTTCCATGGGCTGAGGATCAGGAAATGCTAGTCTGCAGAGACAGACAGTAAAGCAGATGTGCAGAGAGGGTCAGAAATGAGAGATGGTATTGAAATCATGATGACTTTTCAGTTCTTTCTTGAGAAAGGCTGTATTCTTCCCATTGGGTTCTGTTAGACAGTGTAGTGGACTTAAAATAAATAAACTTCTCCCCCTTTCTCTGCTTGAGCTAGGTTTAGTAGGTTTCAGATACTTACAACCATGAGATACTAATGGGTACATGTTAATCTCCAGTATTCTATAATTCAATGACATCTAGGACTGCTTATGTTTTCAGGGGGTGGGGAGCATGGGAATGAGAAGTTCTGGGCAATAAGGAAGATTTGGTGGTTATTTGGAGGAGTTCTGTGTGGGTGAATTATACTGAACTTAGTGAATATGTTAAGAAATTGCCCTACTTCATAAGTATACCTAGGAGAGAGCCTGGCTAGACTAGCTGAATATTATTTTCTTTCAAGTTTTGATGTTAGTATTTGAAGTGTAGCAGCTAGTTTAAAAGCCTAAATGAGGCCAGCTGGTATTTAACTGTGGTAAGGGGAGATGTCTGTTTTTGATGAAGATTTTCCTTTCTGATCTTCACTGGGTGCAGTGTGGAATCCATTTTAGATAGCTCCTGTCTGTATTAATTTCTTCTCATGCTCAGTATTTTTCTTCCTTCCTTTGCTCTGTCTGACCTGATATGATGTCATTTGGGCTGTATTAAACATTTTTTTTGAAAAAGAGTGAACATTATACATTTCATCCCAAAAATGCTATTTCTGGGTCTACAATTCATCTCTGCCACGGCATTTTCCTGGTTCCTAAAGGACTCTGGTACAGAAGTACCCTCTCCCCCTCCTCTTTTTCACCTTGGATTCAGCACTAAAAAATGTAAAAGACGTTAATAAGGCAGGAGGTGCTTTATGCCACAGGGTATAGATGATACTATTGGAAATGAGGAATCTTCCTCCTGAATGTTGTCAATTTGTTACTTTTCTGAGTCCGCTGGTGGCAGTTCAGCGTGGGGCCCCGTTATCTCCCAGCCCAAGCAGCTGGCTTTGGGCGCAAGTCTGGACTAGGAGAGATTGCTTTGTGGCCCCAGTGGGGCATTTCACAATTTTCTTTTCCTTGAGAAACTTTAAAAAGCCATCTAGGCTTCACTACCTGTGTACTTCATTTAGAGCTTCTACCATGTGACACAGTTCAGAAAATGCAACAGCCTGATCACCTGCTGTGGAGAGGGTGAAATATATCACCCTGCTGTAGGCTGGCACCTTGGACCCAGGGTGCAGTGGGTCTGCGAATCAGGCCAGTTTGGCTCAACAAACACTTATTTGATACCCACTGTGTGTGAGCAATTTTGCTAGGCCTCAGAGCACAGAGGTCCATAAAAGGTGGTCCGTGCTTTCAAAGGGCTCAGAGTTTAGTGATGAAGATGGAAAAATAAACAAGTATTATATAATGGGTAAAGTACAGGGTGAGAAGAAATATATGGGCAAGTGGATGGGGCATCTTGAGCTGGAAGCTGTGAAAGGGTGAGGAATGGATTATGGAGGGAGGTGGCCATCTCATCTGAGACTCCAAGAACAAGTCAGTCGGGAGTAAAAGTTGGGGAAAAGCACTTGAGGAAGATAGAACAGCATGAACAAAACATGGAAGAATAAAATTGATTGACCTATCTGGGGGACAAGTAGATTTCTAGAGTGTTCAGGAAAGGAAGGGGGTTATAAAAGACAAGTCTGGAGAGGTAAGCAGGGCCAGGCAGTTGTGTACCATGTTGTGGGGAGGGCGATTGGACTTTCTCCTCTAGGTGCTAGGGAACCATAACAGCAAGGGTGTGCCTCACACAGGCTTAGGGACTGCATTTCAAGAGTAATCTGATGGGGAGGGCTCAGGCCCAGGAACCCTGGGAGGGATCTGGTGGTAAAGGCAGAACTGAAGGGCTGGAAGCAGGGGAGCTGGACACGTTCAGATGTTGAGAGTCTGAACAGGACCAGGGCAGTAGGGCACAGCCAGGTGGGCAGACGGGCAAGGAAGTGCCAAGCTGAGTATACAGTCCTTGGGGGCTTTGGATCTGAAGTTTGCTCAGTGAGGTTAAGCTGAGAGACTGTGGAAGATATGAGTGTCAGAATAAGCCTAAATAGGGCAGAGTAGGTCAGAAGTTAGAGACCAATACAGCAGCTTGCCCAGGAAGTACCTGTCAGAAGTTGTGACCCTGCCTCTTTACCACTGCCCCTAGTCATCCCCGCCCCATCACTACCTGATATGCTGGAGGGGACTAATAAGAACTATGCCTGGCTATCAGATGGGGCTGATAGTGTTCCAGTTGATAGATATGATGGCTTGGGCCAAGCAGTGGCAATGGAAGGAGAGGAAGTGATCACACTGAGATGTATTTTGTAGTTTGAAGCAAGAAGGTAACTTAGGACTGACTTTAGATTTCTGGCTTTTAGCTACCAGAGGCTGGGGGAGTGGTATCAATTGTTTATAGGGTGTATTAGTTTGGTAGGGCTGCTGCAACAATTTTTGTGACTTAAACAACAATAATTAATTTTCTCACAGTTCTGAGAAATCTGAGATTAAGATGTCAGTGTTGATTCCTGCAGGAGGTCATAATGGAATAATCTGTTCCATGCCTCTCTTTTGCTTTGTAGATGGCCAGCTTGTTCCCATGTCTTCACAGATTTCTTTCTTGTAAGGGCATCAGTCACATTGGATTAGGGCCCACCCTAGTGACCCCACTTTAATGATTTCTTTAAAGACTCCATCTCCAAATAAGGTCATACTCCAATGTATTGGAGGTTAGGACTTCAACATATATACTTTTGGAGGAACAAAATTCAGCTGTAACGTTGACAATGGTCGAGGGGAACGGTTTTGTGAAGAAAGTCAGGAATTTACTATTGAACATTAATTTTGAGACATCTTTGATATACACAAGTGAAAATGTCAGGCAAACAATTGTATGTGCAGAATCTGGAGCTTTGACATGAGGTCTGAGTTGGAGATAAAATTTAGGAATTGTTGGCAGATTTACATTTTATTTTAAGCTATGGGAATTAGCCCTGTGTGTGTGTGTGATGTGAAGTGGGGCAGGGCTTGGTGGGGAGGGCACTTATATAGAAGGAAGAAAGAGTCCAAGTTCTATCTTGTGAAAGTCCATAGGAGGTCCTCCCATCTGTAAGGTTCGGGTCCACGTTTTCAGGCCTGCCAGACAGTTAGTCCTACAGGTCAGTTACAATGTAGGAATTAGCTCAACAAGAATTGTGGAGTGAGGTTGGGTGTGGTGGCTAACACCTATAATCCAGGCATTTTGAGAGGCCAAAGCAGGAGGATCACTTGAGGCCAGGAGTTTGAGACTCACCAGGGCAACACAGCAAGATCCCATCTGTTAAAAAACAAAAAATAATTCTGTATTTCCTGGCAAAGGACTCCTCCACTCTGAATAGATATTTATTTTAAAAAATAGAATCTTTGCTATAATATCTTTATAAGTGTAATGCATGACTAGTACCCAAAATTCAGCAAATTAGAGTATTATAAAGGAAAGTAAAAAAAAAACCACTTCATATTCGACATTTCATATTCTCTCTGTCTCAGCCCTTACTTTAGCCTCTACTTCGGCAAAGTGCTTCATGCAGGTGTTTGACCTCCTTCCATTGGCAGTGCCTTGGCTCAAGCTACTTATCCTGAGAGTCCTGTGATACCATGGTATAGGATGCCAGTGCGAGTCTGCTTGACATTTACACAGGCACAAGCTTGAAGTATGGCAACCCTCATCCAATGAGATGGAAGCCAGTGGATGAGTACTTCTCAGTGTTTATCCTTGGGGCAGGGGAATAATTCTGAGATATTTTCTGTATATTTCCTCAGGAGAACCTGGACAGATGGACCACCGGTTGCCCACGGTAATGCCAACTTGATAGTATCCTTATGTTGGCTTTCCTTCCTTGTCTGTTTTACTTCTCCTAGTCTGTAGAAGTCACTTCCTGAATAAGTTATCTGCACATTATCCTTGTCTCAGGGAAGCTAAGCCAGGATACACCTCTAATACCCAACCCCCAAATAATCATCCTCAATATAAGCAACATTTCAGAATCTCTCTATGCATATACACACGGCTGATAGCGGGTTGAAATAAGTTTATAGAAATGAGATAATTTTGGCAGGCTGTGGCCCTGTACAGCCGCGCCTATAATCCCAGCATTTTGGAAGGTGGAGACCGGTAGATCACCTGAGGTCAGGAGTTTGAGACCAGCCTGGTCAACATAGTAAAAATACAAAAAACAAAAATACTAAAAAATACAAAAAGTTAGCCAGGCATGGTGGCAGGCACCTGTAATCCCAGCTACTCGGGAGGCTGAGGCAGGAGAATTGCCTGAACCCAGGAGGCGGAGGTTGCGGTGAGCCGAGATCGTGCCATTGCACTCCAGCCTGGGCAAAAAGAGCAAAACTCTGTCTCAGTAATAATAATAAAACAAACAAAAAACCCCAATAAAAAACCCCCAGAAGAGATATCTGTGAGTAGTATATTTTTAAGGATATCAAAAAGATATCCTTCAGAGGAGCCAAGGCTGGGAGTAGGATGAGGTGATTGAGACTCGCAAGGCACAACATTTAAAAAGGCATTCATTCTCAGGGTCATACATGTGTAAGGTCAGGCTCTCTTGTCTCACCCTATTCCCATCCCTAAGAAGTTCAGTGAGGTGACTACAGTCCCAAAAGCTTGTTCAGTGATGGGGCACCATGCTTGCTAAGTAGGGGAGACATTTGGGGGCACAGCATTCTCCTCCTTGTGCCACTCATGTGGGTGAGTAAAGACAGCACAGTGTCTAAGTCTCAAAGAGCACAGGCTTTGGGACCAGATGGGCTGGGCGCAAATCCCACCTCTGCCATTGACTAGCTGATTGGCCTTGGATACCTGCATGAGAATTAATCTGTAGGAGAGTGGTGGGAAAAGCATGCCACATTATGTGGAGTAGTGTCTGCCCCACTGGAGGTCTGATTAGGACCGTTATTCATGAGACAGTTGCTCTGGAAATCCCAGCATAGTGAAAACAACTTCTGTCCTGGGGAACTGGAGAAAAACATTGTAAAGGAGAGGACTACTAAGTACTTTTCGATTCAATAAATAATTATCAAGGATCCACTATGTACAAGGCATTGTGCTGAGCTTTAGAGGACTAGGATGGAGGTGTAGTTAAGGCAATATATTCCCTTAAGTTCTTGTGATAGGGGTCATAGCTGGACTTGATGGTGTATTCTGCAGAGGTGGCAGGCCAGGGAGTTTGTCCCTTATCTGGAGTTAGTTTGAATGCTGAGCTTAAGGACGTTTTTCAGAACTGGTGATGCAGCAGAGGTAGCAGTGAGGAGGTGAATTAAAGAACAGTCTGAGTGCATAAACAAATTAGGACGATAAGATACAGATACTGGATCCAGGGAAAAGATTGCTGGTAGAAGAGAGTAGGGTATGGGTTAACAGAATAAATATAAAGAGGGTCATGAGTGAATCCTGAAGACAAAAGCTGCTTTCCAGCTTCATGGCATGGTTTGTGGCAAAAGAATGGGGCAGATGCCAGTCACCTAATGTGAGAGTCATCTTCCTGCTTCCTTTCCTAGGCTTGAGTGCCCTTGAGGAGGAATGGCTATATTTTCTGGGGACACAGAGATACTGAGTTTGGAGTTAATAATCTGAAAATCAACAATGTTTTCATTTTCCCACAAATTAACCTTCTTTGGGCACCAAGTCAAGTTTCAGTGCTCTGTTGCCCTAAGTCACCTCCTTATTCTTCTTGACTTTGCTGTGGCTGATGTATGTCAGTCATAGAGTTTCAGCCACACACAAGTATGTGAACTGGCTTAGCAGAAGTGCTGGCCGTGTCTGCTGGTTACCACTGCACAGGAAATTATGCTCATTTTTCTCTGATTAATATCAGATAATATAAATATCCTTCACTGATGCCTTCTAACCACCTTGACCCATTTCTCCCCATTCCCTCCAAGCTCTTTGAAGATAGTCTACGTTTATAATCTCTTCTTTCTCTTTGATCCCTTTTTCCTCACATGACTGCAACCACCTTGTCTACACCTTCATCATCCCACAGACAGATTTTCACCCTGATCCCTCTGAATGGCTACATCCAATGGGTCTCTTTCAGTTTTCACCAGAAGTTCTCACTCTCTGGCACTAGATACTGTTGACCATGCCTTTCTTTTCGGTTTCCTCCTTTGGCTTCTGTATTACTACTGTCTCTTGCTCTCTTTCTATTTCTCTGATGGTCCTTGGTAGATTCCTTTAGTTTTATCTGCCCCTCAGACGTTGCTATATTTTTTAAAGTTTTGCCCTGGTCTTCTTCTTTCCTTTTTCACCCTGAGTGATGAAATTTGGACTGTAATCTATCATATATATATATATATATATATATTTTTTTTTTTTTTTTTTTTTTTTTGAGGCGGAGCTTTGCTCTGTCACCAAGGCTGGAGTGCAATGGCACAATCTTGGCTCACTGTAACCTCCGCCTCCTGGGTTCAAGTGATTCTTCTGCCTTAGCCTCCAGAGTAGCTGGGATTACTGGTGTCCATTACCATGCCTGGCTAATTTTTTGTATTTTTAGTAGAGACGGGGTTTCACCATATTGGCCAGGCTGGTCTTGAACTCCTGACTTGAGGTGATCCACCCACCTCGGCCTCCCAAAGTGCTGGGATTACGGGCATGAACCACTGCGCCTGGCCATTCCTGTAATTTTGACTGTAATCCTATACTTTTGACTCTAATTTATCTATTAATTATTGATTCCCACATCTATGACAACCATCCAGATCTTTTCCATGAGGTTTCAGACCTATGTATTCAACTGCCTGCAAGGTGTCCCCAAAGTATTTCAAACTTAAGGTGCCCCAAACTCGACTCATTTTTGTCCTAGAAAGCCTGATCCACTTAAAGTATTACCCTTTTCAGTAAAAGTAAACCCCATTTATTCAGCTGCCAGGGCCTTGGACAGTATCTCAGACACCTCCCTCTCCTTCGTCCCTCACATGCAATTCATTATCAAATTCTGTTCTTTCTGCCTCCTTGACATCTCTCCTGTTTACTTCCTCTTCTCTATAATATTCTGATTGGTCTCTGTGGCTGCAGTCTCACCACACCCAATGTATTCTTCAAACTCTTGTCAGTGTGGTCTTTAGAAAATACAAATCTGAGCATTTTACTCTCTGGATTAAAACGAGCTAATGGCTTTCCACCACCTAGACCTCTAGAACGAAGTCTAGACCCCTTAGCCTGGCCTATCTGATCCTACATAATCTAGCTTCTGTTCATTTTGCCAGCCTCATCTTTAGCAGAGTTCTCCTCACACGCTGTGTTTAGTGAATGAATCCATCATTCAAGCCACTAATAATGGCTTGATTAAATGCCTCATAATAAACACAACAAGTGTACTGAGCAGCTCAATAGCTGTTTCTTTGGAAGCCTATGGGATGATAAGCCTATGGGATGTCCTGAATAAAAAATTTTAAAATAAGAAGTAAGATTTATTCTCTGTGACTCTGGAGGCCAGTAGCATAGAATTTCAGGGAGATAGGTTTCAACTCAGCATAACGTTCTGCTAATAAGAGCTGGCCACAAAGGGATGGATTTCCCTGAAGTAATGAGCTCCCGATATCTGAAGGTGACCAAGCAGGCACTGAATGACTATGACAGGCATGAAAGGCAGGTTAGAGGAGGGACCTCTCTTCTGTGTGGAGTATTGGACTACAGAACCTCTCATGTCCCTTCCTCTTATAAGAAGGAGAAGAGGAAGGGGAAAAACTAATATTTATTGAGTGCCTATTATGTGCCTGGTACTTAATATATATTGGTTCATTTTTTCCTCACAATTACCCCAGGGAAAAGTGCTATTATTATCTCCATTTGTTTGATGAAAATCTAAAGCTCAGAAAGGTGAAGCAACATTCCCAAGGCATCTCAGAAAGTAAATGATAGAGCTGGGCTTAGAATCCACTCTGGAGTGGTTCTCAAAATGTGTTCCCCAATCAACGTCATCATCAGCATCACCTGGGATCTTGTTAGAGAAGCGAATTCTTAGACCTTATGCTAGATCTACTGAATGAGAAACTTGGGGTGAGGGCCAGTCATCTGTGTTTTTAAACAAGCCCTTCAGGTGATTCAGATGCCCACCAAAGTTTAAGAACCCCTGCTCTAAATAACTTTTTATTATATTTGATTATGTATATGGGAAATATTAGAAAGAAAATTCACTTCAAGTTTTTGGAGATTTTGAAAAAAAAAAAAAAACTGCTCTCAGTCTATATGGCATCAACATTTAATGTGCCTAACGTGCCTTCTCATATGGGGCAGACCAAGGGACTTCATGGTAGGTCTAAATACCCTGCAGCTCCCTGCAGATTACAGTGCTGCAGATTCAGTTTTGTAATTCAGAACCAAATTTTCTCTGAGAATAGCTTCTTGTAGCTTCATATATTGTTTTGCATAAGGAACAATATGAATCTTGGTAAAAGAAAAACAAAGAAAATATTAAAAACACAGAACACTTTCCTATTTAAAACATGAAGAAGATGCCACAAATCTCCCAATCCCCCTTTTATAGAATTTAATAAAAGCAAGATAAATTTGGTGTTTGCTTTTAAAGCCAGGTAGAACTGCTAGTAGTATGCTATTGTTTATTTTGTTAAGTCAGCAATATTTCTAGTGAGACCTAGACACTATAGCATTTTAAAATAATGCAACCTTGTTCCCAGTGCATGTGGCAAGAGCGAGAGGTCTCCATGGAGCTTTGCTAAAGGGGGGTGGGGAAAAGAAATTAAAAACCGTCCACTAATGTACCGGCAAGTAATGAAATAAGAATCTGACACTTGGTGCATTGAAATGCAAACAAGATGTCCCTGTGTTACCCTGGCAATTCATCATAAAGGTCAGTGGATTTCTGCTTATTATACATGAGGTGCAGTGAATTATTACCAGGCTGGTTCTTCTAACAAACTTTTCAAACTCTGAACACGATAGGGTCAAAAAGAGATTTATATATGTGTTTGTGTGTGTATGTGCTCATGCTAGGATATACACATAGAAGTGTATGTTTCTCTGCTTGTGAGTACATGGGGAGCCAAATACTACAAATGAGAAATTTAGGTGTTGACCCAGGTTTTTAGAACCATTCTATCTCTGTATATATGTATGCATACGCGCATACACGCACACACACACACGCTGATTTTTTCAGGTATAAGTGCTATGCAGATGTATGATCTCTAGATAAAATGAAATCTATTGTCAAGGAACACCAACCCAGACAGGTTTTGAGAAATGTCTCACAAGCAGAGTTTTGATGCTTTAAGACGATCTTGGAAATCTATTGTTGGAGGTATTACATCATTATACCTAAAGAAAGTGTTGGAAAATAAATGGATAAAAAGAGATTTAAAAACAAAAACAAGACAAAAACCCTAGAGGTGATCTCTACGTGCTTGAGATTTTAGAGAAAATGTTTGGATCACATGTAAATCTGCATGAACATGCGTCAATCCATTCCCACCCACAGTGGGAAGACAGCTTTTTGCTGAGAGAATACTGCAGAAAATAAAAGCTTTGAGTCTTTTGATTATCTTACGTTCTAGCTCAACAAAACTCTGAAAATTTAATATATTGGTGGTGTGGTATGTATGTGTATGTGTAAGATTAGAGTCAGGATTTGGGCATGAGTCTGGCAAAACTTTCAATGAGATGAGAATATATGTCAATGAGAAGATTCCAGGAGGGAAAGCAGAAATTAAACTTTGCAAGTGTTACTCATCACAACTCTGTAGAGCTGGTGCTATTGTTAACATCATAGCACAGATGGGAAAATTGAGGCACAGGAACATTAAGTGAAGTACCCAATTAGAAAGTGGTAGAGCTGGAATTTGTGTTCAGTGTCTGGCTGCTTTCAAAGCCTTTGCAGCTCCCAAGGATGGAAGAATTAGAAGACAAATAACACTGTGGGCCCTGAAGAAAATTCAGTAATGACTCCGAGGCAGGTGGATTGGGATTTAAGGTGCTCCTTTCTGCTTTCAATGGGAGTGAAACAGGGGATGGTGAGTGCTATGGTTTAAATGTCCATTTCAACTCATGTTGAAACTTAATTGCCATTATAACAGTATTAAAAGGTGGTTCCTTTAGGAGTGCTTAGGTCATGAGGCCTTTGCCTTTATGAATGGATGAAGGCTGCTATCTTGGGAGTGGGTTAGTCATAACAAAAGGGGGGAGTTTTGGCCCCCATTTCTTCTATCTCGTGTGTTCACTTGTCCTTCATCATGTTGTGATGCAGCACGAAGGCCCTTTCCAGATGCTGAAGACATGCTCTAGGACTTCCCAGACTCCAGAATGGTGAGAAATAAATATCTTTTCTTTATACATTACCCTGTCTGTAGTACTCTATTATATCAGCTAGAAAATGGCCTAAGACAGTGTGAGTGAGAGAGACAGGAAGAAGCCCAGGGAGGGGGTCACAGTGATTTCCCTGAGAAAAATTCTGGTCACATCTCCTAAACCAATTTCATTACAGAATCTGGCACAAGGTTAGCACATAGTGGAATAAATAAATGGAGATTCAAATGGAATACACAGAAAAATATCTGGAAGGATATACAATGAAGTTCTAATAATAGTTATTACCGGGGAATGAAAATGTGGGGAGAGAGAAACAGGAGGTTTTTTCAATTTACATTATTTACATGCCTCAGTTTTATTTGTAATCTATGATAGTTCAAATAGGGTTGGAGTTTCCATTGTTTAATTTTTTTCTAAAGCATTGATTCTCATACTTGGCTGATCACTGGAATTTCCTGGGAAGCTTTTTCAATAGGGACATTCCAGAGTTGAACAGGACCAAGGGAATCAGCATTTCCATGGTAGGTCCAGGGATCTCTGATTAAAAAGCTCCACAGATGATTCTGAGGATGAGCCACATTTGGGAACACTTCGTCTACTTAAGATAAACCCTCTAAAGCACCTTCCAGCACTTTGGAAAGACTTAATTCCATATAAGCAGTTGATACACTAATTACAAATTTGCCTTATCTAGTCATTAATTTAGGTTCCCTAAGGACTACTTGGAATCCCTGGTATTAAAGGAGTAGTTGAATCTGGTTAACCTAGTTCTGATTAGTATATAGCTATAAAATAGAAAAACATATTTTCTTAAAATATTCTACAATTCATTCTTATTACTAATGTAAGACTAGTCTTTTCTATAATTAGTGAAAAATGCTTTATTTTTGGCAGCAGATTCCCCGATTTTAACACGAGAAAATGGAATCTCAAAGAAATGAAAAAACTTGCTTAAGAATATGCAGCTGGTTAATGGCTGATCCAGGACAAATGCAAAACCTGCACTGTGATAGGCACTGGTGGGTCAATGACAAATAATATGGGTTTCCAATGTTCCAGGAACGTAGGTCATAGTGAGGGGGTCCAACAAGTGTTGTGACTGTGATTTTCAGTCAGATCCAAGACACCTGCAGCCTAGAGTGGGTAGCAATAGTAGTAGATTGATCTCATTATACAGTCTGGTGCCCAGAAATGAATCTGTCTTAATTTTTCCAGAACAGAACTTAATTTCTATTTTGAGCTCTTGTTCTGTTTGTAACTGAATGATTTTAATCAATATTAGTAATCAATATTAGTAATCAAAATTAATAATTTTAATCAATATTAGGGTGGAGCAGTTCAGGATTTTCTGCTCCCCCCTCATGGGGTTGTGGTTGGGTTCTGGAGGTCTGAAGAATGCCAAGGCATTGGGGGCTGGAGAGATCCTAGTGTCATCTTCCACCTTGCATCTGCTGAGCATCTCATTTCCATCTGGTCTCTAAGGGCTGGTTTATGTAGACTGCAGCTGTGTCTTTTTATCCTAACCACAGGCTTCTTCAAATCTGGGTGATCCTTAGCTACTCCTGCTGCTCTTCTGATTGTCCTCAGACAGTTGGTGTTTCCATGCACTGTGCTAGAAAGCTTAAGGACTCCAGGAGTCAGTTTGAGACCGGTCTGCTGGGAACTCCACTTGGCTGGCTTTTTTTTAACATGATGCTGGGCTTATGGAAATTCCATGAGTTTAGCTAAATACTGCACCCAGCCTGAGAATAGAGCATAGATCTTCCTTACTCTTGCATTCCCAAGTTGGAATGATAATTCTCTTAAACATACTACTTCCTAAAGACATGGCTTGATGTATGTGCGGCTGAGTGGAGGTGGGAAATTAAATGGCTTGGAAACTCCTCCCAGGGACCCACCAGGGTTTGAATTTCTTCCTTCCCACTTCTTGGTGACTGTGATACTGGATTTGATATCCCAATATTCTTGTAGGGGAAACTTATTATTTAGCAGTATGATGTCGATGTCAATGTCAATGTGTTTCATTTTGATCTCCTCTCCTCTTTGCCTCAGTTTCCCAGACTGTAGATTATACAGAATAGCATGCATCTTACTGTGGGTGGGGATTAGAATAAATTGTCTCTGCATGACCACATGCATTCTTTTAAATCTTTTAATGGCATAATCTATGCCTTGACCCCTTCAGAGTTTTGAATGTCAATGCCCTCCAACCAAGACTATCAGGAACACACATATAGTTGAATAAATTGGGTTTATTACTTGTGCAGTGAGCAGATACCATAGGGAATTGGGGTATTGTTATTAAGAAGGTGTTAGAAAGGACTTATAGGATTTGGGCTTGTGTTAAGAGATTTTGGGATGGGTTTAAGGAAATAGAGTTTTTGCTCTGGATTGGATGCTGCCAGGAAGTAGGGTAATTCTATGATTGGGTATCTTAATACATTTTATCTAGAAGGAGGGAAGACTAGAGGGAGGCTAAAGCTCCAGACACTTACATTAGCTAGGAGAGGGGGATGGGTATTTTTGTGGCTTTGACACATTAGTGTTTTGTCTGTGCTCAGACATGCTTATGGTATGGTCTTGTTTTTGTCTTGATGCATCATGGTCATCAGAGTAGCCTTATGTGATGTTGATGTGCTGTGAAATTATTTCTGTTTAATAGGAGGACACCCAGACCTACCTGTGGGTTCTAGGCCAGCTCTTAGCAAAATCAAGGCCAGGTTTAATAATATGCCAATATTATCAACCTAGTTGATAGCTTCCAAACGTCAGGGCTGCTTTCTTTTTTCTCAGTATATGAAAGCTCAAAAATCCAGGTTTATGTTTCCTGAATGGTTTTTTTGGGATGCAAAAGCCAAGTATGAGTCACTTATGTTTCCCTATGTTCCTAAAGTCTAGCTCCTCAAAGAGAGAAGAACTTTGAGGTATCAGGGAATCTTAAAGAAAATTTCAGCAATTAAAATATTAACACATTATCCTTATCTGCACAAAGACATTACCAGATAGTTGGTGTGATGGAAGTAGCACCATGAAGGAGGACTCTGGCACAGCCTCATCCTGGAAGAGATGACCTTTGAGATGGCTTCTTCTGTCAGAGAAAGGGAGAGGGAAGAAAAAGTATTCTATGCAGAAGGAAAAGCATGAACTGGCCGTGCTGGGAAGAGACAAACTAGTCATAGTGCTTGCCCTGCTCACGGTCTCTCCTAAGTAAAAGCAAGAGATCCCATCCCTATTCACAACCTGATTGGTTCTGAAGTGCCTGCTGACCCACAGACAGACTTGGCAGGTAGGTCAGTAACCTGTGAATTTGCCTTGCCCATGAAAAGGAACTCGGACAATGAGACTGCCTCTTTCTCAGGATTGTGAGCTGCGAAATGCCAACAGAAAGAGGCTGTGAGGAGCGAGGGTTGAAGCTGAAGTGCTGTGTGCGTAGGATCCTTGAAGGGGAGTGGGAGACAAGGGAAGTCGTGGAGTCAGAGTTACGAAGAAGCAGGACTGGAGGCAGAGAGATGGCAGGTTGGAAGGATAAGCAGTGGGGTGGCTGTCATAGACAAGTCACAGGGAGAGACGACACCTAACACAGCTGAGTCTTATTAGCCTGGAGTAGCAAAGCGGGCACTACTTACTCCTTTGCCTCCCTGTTTTCTGCTGGCAGGGCTGACTTGACTAGGATCTCTGTTGCTGAACTTCAGATTCTTTTCTCTTCCTCATCTCCACGTATATCTTTACGATTCTCTTCACCTCCGAACTCAAATTGATTTGAGTTATTTGAAAGAGCCCAACTAAAGAAAGAGTAGAGAGAAGCAGGGACCAGACCTAGGTTAGTGCCATCTGCTAAGACCTGGGATTTATAAATGCCCTGTCAGAGCTCATTCGATTTTAAGTGACAGAAAACCCAACTCAATTTGGTTTAAGACCAAACAGCAATATATTGTCTCATGCAGCTGAAAAAGCCAGGGCCAGTTAGGTTTGTCAGCAAGACTGTCTCTGTCTGTGTCTCTGCTCTGTTTTTCTCTGTTATCTTCTGACTCTTCCCTAGGTTTATATCCTAAGGACAGTGTCTTTTTTCTCGTTTCTCTGGCAGAAGTCTGGGGAATGAGGATTGGATCAACTTTAATTCCGGACCTGTCCCTGAACAAATTTCCATGGCTGGCAGGACCTGGTAGATTGGTGGGACCAGCCCTGTTCTATGTCATGGATAAGATCAAGGGCAGATGATGGGTGGGAAAATTTAGCAGATGTCCACGATCCTGATCATAAATGTGCATATGTGCATTTGAAAGCATTTATTATTTCCAGCCACCAGAAAATGAGGAGTCCAGAGAAGAAGCAAAAATATACAGCCATTATCTGGATGTGAATCCATCTTTAAACTTAAATAAAAATTTGTTTGGAAGCCAATATATATTTAATCTGTTTTCATTACTTTTTTCATCTTTTAAAATAAGTTTGGAACCTCATATAATTGTTGGTATGCAATGATTTGGGGGAAGGGGGTTATAGGATCTTGAGAAAATGGTCCTGTGTGCACCTACAGTATGGTATAGCAGAAGAATAAACAGTGGGTGGCTGTAATAGATAAGAGTAGAAAATGATAAATCTGGTCATGGCACCTACCAGCTTGAGTTATTCAATGCCTCTGGCCTCAGAATCCAACTGGGCATAGTCATCTTGCAATGTTGTTGGTGAGAGTGAAATGCAAGATAAGATATTTGGCACATGGGAGGTGCTGACAATGGTAGCTGTTACTATCAGGAGTCTGCGTCATGGCTACATGAATCGGCTTTCCAAGATCTTCATGTTTTCAGGCAATGCACACACCATCATTTCAGACCCTCTGTAGATTTCTCTGCCTGAGTGTACACTCAACCTATTTTAGGTAAAGAAAAATCCTGGTGGAAATCAGTTGACCATGAGCGCTTTGAAAACTAAATGCTTTGAATTGGTTGAATTGAACAGATAGCAAGTTGATAATTAGCTGGGTCCAAAACAGTCTGATTGTGATTAGAGGAAATATATGTCATAGAGAACTTAATCTTTTTATTTTCCAAGCCAGTCTGCATGTGATTATGATCTCCTGTTATAAATAGCATTCTAAAACCTTATACTTAGGCTTTTTGCAAAGCAGCCCTAGAAAGAGCGCTTGTGCATGCACGCATCTGTGCGCACCCACGTTTTGTTTGAGGAAGAGGAACAGTGGCATTGCCGAAGAGACCATGCATCTGGGAAGAGGCTTATGAGGCCCCTGGAAGGTGACAGGATCCTTATCAAACCCATGACTGATAACTGGGAATGACTGAGGGGCTTGGGTACCACTTGAGGCTGTGGCTGTCCACCGTAGAAACAAAGCCCAGAGAAAATGTCTAAATGGGGGAGTTCATAAGTTGATTTTGAATAGAAGCCTGTGGCCACCAGTAAAATGAGAGACAGTCAGTGGGAACCTGGCTTTATAGCTTGTGAGCTAAGCACAGGTCTGGAGCTCTGTTGCTGTGTCGTCTACACAACATCTCCTGCCTCATTCTTCCAAGCCAGGTGAGGGATCCGCCGGATAAAGGGACTCTAAATCAAAGCAGTTTTATTTCTTCCTTCTTGATTCGTATGCATTTTACTCCCTTTTCTTATAGCGTGGAATAGAAGTTACAGAATTATGTTTCCTTATTACCGATCTCATGGGGAAAGCGTTCAATCTCTCACCATTAAATATGTGTGAGCTCTAGAGGATTTTTTTTGTATGTGTTCTTGATACGTTTAGGCTTTGTGTTCCCACCTAAAACTCATCTTGAATTGCAATCCCCATGGTCCCCACGTGCCAAGGGAGAGACCAGGTGGAGATAGTTCAATCATGGGGCCAATTTCCGCCATGCTGTTCTCATCGGAGTGAGTGAGTTCTCACGAGATCTGAAGGTTTTATAAGAGGCTCTCCCCGCTTTGCTTAGCCTTTTTACTCCCTGCCACATTGTGAAGAAGGCGTCTTGCTTCTCCTCTGCCTTCCACCGTGATTTTTAAGTTTCCTGAGGCTTCCCCAGCTACGCAGAACTGTGAGTCAGTTAAACCTTTTTCCTTTACAAAGAGGAAAGTTCTTTAAAGCAGGATGAAAACAGACGAATACAGTTTTTTTATCAAGTTGAAGAAGCTACCCTCTATTCTTGTTTGTTGAGGGATTTAAAAAAAATCATAAATGGGTATTGGATATTGTCCAGTGCTTTTTCTGTGTTGATTAATACGACCATGCAATTTTTCTTCTTTAACTTGTTAATGTGGTACAGTTTTATACATATGGCGGAAATTACATTGCTTAGTTTTGAATGTTGAAACAGCCTTGGATACCTGAAAAAACTTCTCTTGGTCATGGTACATAACTTATTTTATACAATAATGAATTCTATTTACCAATATCATGTCAAGGATTCCTGCATCTATACTAATAGGGAATATAGGTTCGTTGTTTTTTGGTATTGTTTTTGTCTGGATTTGGAACCAGGGTAGTGCTAGCTTCATAAAATGGGAAGTATTCTCACCTCTTCTATTTTCTAGAAGAGACTGTATTATGTACAGCTGGTATTAATTCTTCCTTAAACATTTAGCAGAATTTTCCAGTGAAATTATCTGGGCCTGGGGATTTCTTTTTTTGGTAGTTTTAGAAATTGTGAATTTAATTTTTTAAGAGTTAAAAGGCTATTTAAATGATTTATTTAATATTGAATGAGTTGTGATAGTTTGTGTTTCTTGAGAAAGTGGGACATTTTGTTTATTGCCATGTGCATGTTGTAGAGCTGTTCATAGTATTCTCTTATTGTTCTCTTGATGTCTGCAGGGTCTACACTAATATTGCCTCTTTAATTACTGATCTTAGTATTTTGTGTATTTTTTTTCCTACTTAGTCTTAATATAGAATTGCCATTTTAATTGATCTTTTCAAAGAATCAGCTGTGTGTTTTATTTTTTTCTGTTTGCAATTTCATTGATTTCTGCTTTTATCTTACGTTTTTCTTTCTGCTTGCTTTGGGCTTAATTTGCTCTTGTTTTTCTAAGTTCTTGAATTGGGAGCTTAGATTATGGATTTGAGACTTTTTCCTTTTTCTAATATATGCGATTCTATAAAATTTCATTTATGTACGGCTGTAGCTGTGCCTCACACATTTTTATATGTTGTGCTTTCATTTTCATTTAATCTAACTTATTTTTCAGTTTCCTTTGAGACTTTCTTTGATTCATGCATGTGTGTTGCTTGAAGATTTTCTTATCTTTCTGTTATTAAACTTTAGCTGATTCCATTGTAGTTGTGGAACATACTCTTTATAATTTCAATTCTTTTAAGTTTGCTGAAGTTTATTATATGGTCCAGGACATGGCCTATTTTGGTATATGTTCCATGAACACTTGAAAAACATGTGCATTCTGTTGTTGTTGGGTGGAAAGTTCTATAAGTATTGAAGAGATTCTAGTGGATAAATGTGTGTTGAGTATATCTTATTTTCTATCTAGTTGTTCTGTCAATTGCTGAAGAAGGGTGTTGAACTCTCCACTGTAATTGTGGATTTGTCTATCCTTCAATTTTGCTTCACATATTTTCAGCTCTATTGTTTAGAATTGCTATATCTTCTTGGTGGGCTGATCCTTTTATCATTATATAATGTCCTTTCCTGTTGCTGGTAATTTTCTTTACCCAGAAGTGTACTTTATTTGATATTAATATCACTTTTGATTTCCTTGATTAATGTTTATATTATATATAGTTTCCTACCCTTTTACGTTCAACTTGGCTGCATTATTACATTTGAACTGAGTTTCTATCACATTAGCATGAAGATAGCACCAAACTCTTTATGAGGGATCTGTCCCCATGATTTCATTGCCTCCCATCCAACACTAGGAATCACATCTCAACATGAGACTTGGAAGGGACAAACATCCAAACAATATCATTGACCTTTGGGAGTTTAATTCTTAAATATCTTGAGGTAGTTTTATTTGGATTAAATCTGTGTGCTGTTCTGGAACCATCTTGAGCTTACTTAAAAAATTATTCTTAATTTTTGGGGGTGCATAGTAGGTATATATATTTATGGGGTACATGAGATGTTTTGATGTAGGCATATGATGTGAAATAAACACATCATGGAGAATGGGATATTCATTCCCTCAAGCATTTATCCTTTGGGTTACAAATAATCCAATTACACTCTTTTAGTTATTTAAAAATGCACAAGTAAGTTATTGTTGACTATAGTTACCCTGTTGTGCTATCAAATAGTAAGTCTTATACATTCTTTTGAACTATTTTTTTGTACCCATTAACCATCCCCCTCCTCCCAGCCGCCCATTACCCTTCCTAGTTTCTGGTAACTATCCTTCTACTCTTAACATCCATGAGTTCAACTGTTTTGATTTTTAGATCCCACAAATAAGTGCAAACGTGATATTTGTCTTTCTGTGACAAATGATATTTGTCATTATTTCATTTAATGTAATAATCTTCATGTTGTTGCAAGTGACTGGATCTCATTCTTTTTTTTTTTTTTTTTTGAGAAATGGCCTACTGTTTTCCATAGAGGATGCAGCATTTTATATTCCCATGAATAGTTCACAAAGGTTCCAATTTGTTCACATTGTTGCTTGGTTTATTGATTGATTGTGGTTAGTAGTCATCCTAATGGATGTGAGGTGGTATCTCATTGTGGTTTTCATTGCATTTCCCTAATGACTAGTGATGTTGAGCCTCTTTTTGTGTGCTTCTTGGTCATTTATATATCTTCTTTGGAGATAAGGCTATTCACCTTCTTTGCCTCATTTTTAATCAGGTTGGTTTTGTTGTTGTAGTAAAGGGTTTTAAGTAGGACTGTTACAACTTAAGATTTTTGAGAGAGCTGAGCCTGAAACTTTAGCAGGAATCAGGGTGAGGGGGAACCAGCAAGAACTTGGGGCTGCCAGGACAGACGCCACACACAGTGGGCTCTTCACAAAAGCTGAGGCTCACCCAGGCCTGCTTCCTGCTCTGGATCTTGGATGGCCTGAGGAAGACGACACTGGGGTCGCCCCTGTGGAAACTGGCCTTTTTTATTTTTTATTTTTTTGAGACAGAGTTTCACTCTTGTTACCCAGGCTGGAGTGCAATGGTGCGATCTCGGCTCACCGCAACCTCTGCCTCTTGGGTTCAGGCAATTCTCCTGCCTCAGCCTCCTGAGTAGCTGGGATTACAGGCACGCGCCACCATGCCCAGCGAATTTTTTGTATTTTTAGTAGAGACGGGGTTTCACCATGTTGACCAGGATGGTCTCGATCTCTTGACCTCGTGATCCACCCACCTCGGCCTCACAAAGTGCTGGGATTACAGGCTTGAGCCACAGCGCCCAGCCGATCTCATTCTTTTTTATGGCAGAATAGTACTCCATTGTGTATATGTACCACATTTTCTTTATCCATTCCTCTGTTGATGGACACATAGATTGCTTCCCAAATCTTAGCTATTGTAGACAGTGCTTCAACAAACATAGGGGTACAGACATCTCTTCAACACACTGATTTCCTTTCTTTTGGGTATATACCCAGTGTTGAGATTGCTAGGTTATATGGTAGCTCAATTTTTAGTTCTTTGAGGAACCTCCAAATTGTTCTCCATAGTGGTTGTACTAATTTACATTCCCACCAAATCGTCAAGTGTTCACTTTGTGTACATCGTCACCAGCATTTGCTATTGACTATCTTTTGGATATAAGTCATTTTAACTGGTGTGAGATGAAAACTCATTGTAGTTTAATTTGCTTTTATATGATGCTCAGTAATATTGAGTACATTTTCATATACCTGTATGTCAGTTGTATGCTTTTTCTTGAGACATGCCTATTCAAATTTTTTCTTCCATTTTTTGATTGGATTACTAAACTTTTTGCAAATTTTTTTTCCATTCTGTGGGTTATCTCTTCACTTTGTTGTTTGTATCCTTTGTTCTGCAGAAACTTTTTAACTTGATGTGACTCTATTTGTCCATTTCTGCTTTAGTTGCCTGCGTTTGTTGAGTATTGCTCAAGAAATTTTTGCCCAGCCCAATGTCTTGGAGAGTTTCCTCAATGTTTTCTTGTAGTAGTTTCATAGTTTGAAGACTTAGGTTTGTCTTTAGTCCATTTTTCTTTAATTTTTGTATATAGTGAGAGATAGAGGTTTCATTCTCCTGCATGTGACTATTCAGGTTCCCCAGTACGATTTGTTGAAGATACTGTTTGTTCCTCAGTGTATCTTCTTGGCAGCACCTTTGTTGAAAATGGGTTCACTGTAGGTGTGTGGCTTTGTTTCTGGATTCTTTATTCTGTCCCATTAGTCTATGCATCTGTTTTTATGACAGTACAATGCTGTTTTAGCTAATATGGCTGTGTAGTATAGTTTGACGTTAGATAATGACATTCTTTCAGTTTCTTTTCTTTTTGCTTAGGATAGCTTTGGTTATTATGAGTCTTTTGTGGTTCCATATACATTTTAGAATTTTTTTTCCTGTTTCTGTTAAGAATGTCATTGGTGTTTTGATAGGGATTGCATTGAATCTGCAGATTACATTAGATAATATGGACATTTTAACAATATTGATTCTTCCAATCCATAAACATGGATGCCTTTTCATTTTTTTGGTGCCCTCTTCAATTTCTTTCATCAGTGTTTTATAGTTTTCAATGTAGAGCTCTTTCACTTTGATTATTTCTGCATGTTTTATTTGTAGCTATTGTAAATGGGATTACTTTATTTCTTTTTCAGACTGTTTGCTGTTGGCATATAGAAATGCTACTGGTTTTGTACATTGATTTTGTATCCTGCAACTTTACTGAATTTGTTTTAAGTTCTATTAGTATTTCAGTGGAGTCTTTAGGTTTTAATATCAGATCATATTGTCTGTAAATAGGGATAATCTCATTTTGCACTTAAATATTGATATCTTTCTCTAGCTTTGGAAAGTTCTCAGTTATTAGCCCTTTAAATAAAGTTTCTACCCCAGTCTCTCTATCTCCTCTCTAAGGCCAATAACTCTTAGATATGCTGTTTTTGAAGCTATTTTGTAGATCTTATAGGCATGCTTCTTTCTTTTTTATTCTTTTTTCTTTCGTCTTCTCTGGCTGTGTGTTTTCAAATGGCATGTCTTCAAGTTCATTAATTCTTTCTTCTGCATGATCCGGCTGTTGAGACACTTTCGATCATTCTTCAGCATGACAATGGACTTTTTCAGTGTGGGAAATTTCCACTTGATTTTTAAAAATTATTTCAAGTCTCTGTTAAATTTTTCTAAGATTCTAAATTCCTTCTCTGTGTTTTCTTGAAATTTGTTGTGCTTCCTCAAAACAACTATTTTGAATTCTATGTCTGAAAGTTCACATATCTGTCACTCCAGGATGGGTCACTGGTGCCTTATTTAGTCCATTTGGTGAAGTGCTGTTTTCCTGGATGGTCTTAATGCTTGCGGATGTTTGTCAATGTCTGGGCATTGAAGAGCTAGGTATTTATTGTAGCCTTCACAGTTTGCGCTTATTTATACCCATCTTTCTTGGGAAGGCTTTCCAAGTATTCAAAGGAAACTGAATGTTGTGAGCTAAGTCTTTGGTCACTGCAGCCATATTTGTATTAGGGGATACCCCAGGCTCAGTAATGCTGTGACTCTTACAGACTCATAGAGGTACCACCTTAGTGGTCTTGGGTAAGATCTGGGAGAGTTCCCTGGATTACCAGGCAGAGACTTTCGTTCTCTTCCCTTACTTTCCCCCAAGCAAACAGTCTCTCCCTTTGTGCTGAGCTGCCTGGAGCTGGGGAAAGGGTGACGTAAGTGCCCCTGTGGCCACGGCCACTGGGACTGTACTGGATAACACCTGAGCCAGCACAGCACTGGGTCTTGCCTAGGGCCTTCAGCAACCACTGTCTGGCTAATGCTGTTGTTGACTCAAGGCCCAAGGGCCCTACAATCAGCAGGCGGTGAATCCAGCTAGGTTTGTTGCCTTCTCTTCAGGGTGGTGAGCTCTCCCCCTACCCAAGGCATGTCCAGAAATGCTCTTTGGGAGCCAAGGCCTGGAGTTGGGAACCTCAAGGATGTATTTGGTGCTCTGCTCTACTGCTGCTGAGCTGGCACCCAAGCTTGAAGACAAAGTTCTTCACACTCTTCCAGCTCCCTTATTCAAGCAGAGGAGTCTTTCCCTGTGGCCATCACCACTCCAGGCTCATGGCTAGTACTACCTCACTACTGGCAATGTTCCCTCAAAGCTCAAGGGTTCTTCAGTCAGCTTGTGGTGATTGATGCCAGCCCTAGGTCTCTTCCTTCAGGGCAGTGGGTTCCCCTCTGGCCCATGGCATGTCCAAAAATTCCATCAAGGAGCCAAGGCCTGGAATTGGGATCCCAGCAGCCCACTTGGTGCTCTACCTCACTGTGGCTGAGCTCGTACCCAAACTGCAAGACAAAGTCTCCTTTGCTCTTGCTGCTGCTTTCTTCAAGTAGAAAAAGTCTCTCCCTGTGGCCACCACAGCCAGGAATGCACTAGGTCGCATCTGACGCCTGCATGGCTCTGGGTCTGACCCTACTCCCATGATGAATACTGCCTGGCAACCACTGACGTTTGCTTAATGCCCAAGGGCTCTTTAGTTAGTAGACAATGAATTGTGCTAGGACTGAGTCCTTCCCTTCAAGGCAGCAGGCTTCCTTCTGGTCCGGGGTGTGCCTAGAAATGTCATCCTAGAGCTAGGGCCTGAAATGGGGGCCTTAGGACTCTAATTGGTGCCCTATTCTGCTGTAGCTGAGCTGGTGTCCAAGTTGTGAGACAAAGTCCTCTTGACTTTCCCCTCTCCTCTCCTTAAGTAGAAGGAAGCGATCTCCCAGAGCTGTGAGCTGCACTCCTTGGGTTGGGGGAAGAGTGAGGCAGGCACTCCCTTGGCTACCCCAGCTAGTGTCTCACTAGGTCATGTGTACCCCAAGTCCACTGGCTCTAAGCCCAACACAGCATCAGGACTTGCCCATGAATTTCAGTCCTTGTGGTCTAGACTGCCTTTCATGTTGGTCTAGGACTTCAGAGCACTTTAGTCCATGGCAATGAGGCTTGCCAGAACTCAGGTCTCGATCACAGAGATAGACAATTCCCCTCTGGCTTTGGCTGGCTTAAATGCTTCCTGCATGGGCACTGGATGAATTCTACTTGGTGCTGTGTTCTGCTGTTACAGGGGAGCACTGAGTGCCAGTGCAAAGTCCCACAGTCACTGTGCTGTCCCTTTCCTAAGTACACAGATTCTCTTTCCACACCACCACTGCTGCTGACGAACGGGGAGGAGTAGTGTTGGCAAGTTAAGATTTTCTTTCCTTCCCTTTTCAGGGCCTTTTTCCTTGATATTATGTTAAAACAAGGTACTGTGATTGCTTGCCTAATTTTTGGTTCTTATGAAGGTGCTTTCTTATGTGGATAGTGGTTTAGTTCAGTGTTTCTGCAGTAGGGATGATTGTGGAAGGATTCTATTCAGGCATCTTGCTCTGCCTCCTATTCTGTATCATTTTGTGTAGATTTTTAATTGGTTACTTTAGAAATTACATTATATATATGTAACTTATCACAGTTTATTGGTGGTGTCATTTTGCCAGTTTGAGTGGAAAATAAAAACCTCAGCTTTATGTCCTTTAACTCTCTCCCGTTTATAGTGCATTTTTCTTAAATATTTATTCTATATACATTTAGAATCATAGCACACAGTTTTGCTTCAACTATCAATTACATCTTAGAAAATGCAAGAGGAGAAGAAAAGTCTGTTGTTACTTCCCATGTCCTTTCTTCTTTCCTGCTCTTCCAAGATTCCTTAAAAAACGCATTTTCTTTCTGTCAGAAAATTTTCTTTAGCCCTTTTTTAGGATAGGTCTGATGATGACAGATTCTTTTGTTTTCTTTCATCTGGGTGTCTTGATTTCTCCTTCATTGCAGAAGGGTATTTTTGCTGAGTACAGAATTCTATCCTAAGGTATATAGGTTAACAGTTCTTTTAGCACTTGAAAAATATTGTGCCACTTTCTTCTGATTGCCATTGTTTCTAATGAGAAATCTGCTGTCATTTGAATGTTTTCACCTGCAAAGTTGCATTTTTTTTTCTTGCTGCTTTCAAATGTTTTGTCTTCAGTTTAAAAAATTTAAATTTTGATGCAACTTGTTATAATTTCTTTGGATTTGTATTGTTTAGGGTTTGTTCATCTTCTTAAATTTGTAGCCTTATGTCTTTTGCCAAATTGGGGAAATCTTAAGCCATAATTTCTTTGAGTACTTTTTCTTTTTCTTTTTCTTTTCTTATTTTATTTTATTTTATTTTTCAGATGGAGTCTTGCTTTGTAGCCCAGGCTGGAGTGCAGTGGCACAATTTTGGCTCACTGCAACCTCTGCCTCCTGGGTTCAGGCAATTCTCCTGCCTCAGCCTCCTGAGTAGCTGGGATTACAGGCATGTGCCATCATGCCCAGCTAATTTTTGTATTTTTAGTAGAGATGGGGTTTCACCACATTGGCCAGGCTGGTCTTGAACTCCTGACCCCATGATTTGCTCGTCCTGGCCTCCCAAAGTGCTGGGCTTACAGGTGTGAGCCACCATGCCCAGCCTTGAGTATATTTTCAAAAGTACCCTGCTTTTTTCTTCTTTTCTTTCAGGGCTCTAATTACACAAATATTAGATATTTTGTTTTAGTCCTATAGGCTCCATGCTCTGTTTTTTTTTTTTTTTTTTTTTTTTTTTTAATTTCTCTGCAGTCTGTTTTCTTTGTGTTTTTCAGATTGGGTAATTTCTTTTGTTTTATCTTCCTGCCTCTTTTCTCTATTCCTTTCATCCTCCTGTTGAACTTATCCATTGAGCTTCTTAATTTGGTTATTGTATTTTTTAGTTATAAAATGTCCATAGATGTCCATTTTGTTTTGCTTTACTTACTTTATGTCTTTTTTGAAGCTTTGTGTTTCTTTGATAAGGGGGTTTATTTTTTTTATTTAGTGTGTTTTTGTAATTTCTTTTTGAAGAATTTTTGTCATGGCTGTTTAAAAAATCACGGTTAGATAATTCTAATATCTCTGTTATCTCAGTTTTGGTGTCTTTGATTTTAAAAAAAAATTTAGTTTATCTGTATAGTTTTTAAAATTTTTATCATGTTTTTCCCCCTGAGAAGTTTATACTGTTTTGGTGTTATTATAAATGAGCCTGGCTGCCATTTTCTGGAATCTGAGTCAGAATGGGGTGGTGAAGGATCGATCATTCACCATTCAACATGTAGACTTACGCTGAATACCCGTGTTTTTAGCTTCTGATTCACATTCAAGTTGGCCTGGTGTCTCTAAGCTGGATCTTACTAAAAAAATCTTCCCCCAGGGAATAGAACTTCACTGTCCTGCTGGAGTGATGGAAGGGTGTCTCTGGCTGCTTGGGGTAAGGAAGAGACGAATTAAGAGTCCAGGGGCTTCTTATACACACTTTCAAGTAGTGTTACTGTTTTAAGCCTTAGTATGCTTTTTCCATTTTAGAGCTACCAGGTCTCTAATTTCTGAGGCCACCTAGGACTTTGTAGGAATTCCATTGAAAATTGACTTGTTTCTTGGCCTTCTCCCCAAGATCCCAACCCACTGGCATGTAGCATTCAGCACTAGGGTCTTTTTTTGTTGGCTAGCATACAATTGCCTGTTTTTTCAGCTTCCTAAATGTTGTTTACCTCTCTCTCTGTTGTGAGTTCCTTTCTCTTTCTTTTGTATTTGAATGCTTATGTATTTTTTAAATTGATTTTTATCATTTTAGTGGAGTTTCTGAAAGAGTAGAGGCAAACGTATGTATTTAATCTACCATTTTAAGTAGAAGACTCTCCATTGTCTTGACTTCACCTTCACCAGGTTTGTTCACCTTCCAACTTTATAATTACTCTCTTGCAAACGTCTTCAACACTCTGGTTGTCCTCTCTCTTTCCCTAGTATGGTTACTCCAAGACTGGCTAAACTCAATTATCTGTCTTCTTCATGTTTATGTAAGAACATCAGAGCATTGCTGGAAAACTCCACACATTCAGGCTGACTGGTTACTCTTAAAATTTATGACCACTGATACTTTTAAAAAATATTTATTTATTAACTTTTATTTTAAAATCAGGGCTACGTATGCAGGTTTATACAGGTAAACTTGTGTCATGGGGGTTTGTTGTACAGATTAATTCATCACCCAGGTATTAAGCCTAGTACCCTTAGTTATTTTTCTCGAACCTCTTGCTCCTCCCAGCCTCTACCCTCTGAGAGGCCCCAATGTGAGGTGTTCCCCTCCATGTGTCCATGTGTCTTCATCATTTAGCTCCCACTTAGAAGTGAGAACATGTGGTATTTGGTTTTCTATTCCTGTGTTAGTTTGATAAAGATAATGGCCTCCACATCTGTCCATGTTTTTTAAAATTTTCATAGCTTTTGGGATACAAGTGGTTTTTGGTTACATGGATGAATTCTATAGTGGTGAATTCTGAGATTTTAGTGCAACTGTCACCTAGTGACCACTGACTTTAAATAGGCACTGGACATTGTCTGAAATTTTGTTCTCCCTAGTGGCTTCAGTTTCCACTCTCCCAGGTGACTTTCCTTTTCAAACTTTCTGAAACACCTCTCTTCCTCTTCTTTTGGTTAGTGACCTCATTGCCTCCTTCAGGAACACTGTTATTTCTCTAGAACCAAACCTCAAACCCTGTAATGTCATTTTCTGTCTTCTGTTACAGTGCAAAAAGCATCTCTTGATGTGTGCTAGAATACTTGCCCCCTCATCTTTGTTTATGTGACCCCTCTTTTTCTTCTCCCTACATCTTAGTGTCTCTCTTGCTATTAAATAATTCCTTACAACCCATGTACACATGTTCAGATACTTTCAATCTCAAAAATTTAAAAAGCAAAATAAAATCCATGGCTTCCTTGATAACAGTTCCCTCTCTAGTCACAATTCTGTGCTCCTTTACTGAGCAAAACTTGTTGAGTTGTCTGCTTTTGCTATTCTTCATTTTCTTATCTCTCATCTAAGAGTTAATATTAAAAGAAAATAAAAATTAAATTTCAAAACATTTAAAATAAATAGAGAGGCTTATACATTTTTCCATCTACTGACTTTTGCCTCCATCTCACTATTGATACTACTCTTGTCAAGATCGCCGATGACTGTTGCCAGCTCTAATTTACCTTTACCTTCATTTTACTTGTTTCTCTGTTAGTTTTGATGACACCATTCTTTCCTGGTTATACTTCTACCTTTCCTGCTTTTCCTTCACTGGCACCCCCAGATCTACCTGAGAAACTACCACAGTTTCCCAGGCTCAGTTCTACCTTTTTTTCTTTACATACTTTCTCTCTTCATGACTTCATTCAGTCTTATGGCTTAGATACCGTCACATACTGGCAACTTCCTAGTTTATATTTCCATTCCTGACCTCTCCTCTGTGCATTAGGGTCAGATATCTCACTGGCTGATTGACATCTTCACTTGGATATTTAATTGGCCTCCCAGACTTAACAGCCACTAGCTAAATTCTGGATCCTTGGCATCCTTCTATACCACCTCTATACCTCCATAACCTTCCTTACTCAGTGTTCTGAATCTCTGTAAATGTTGTCCTCTGAGCTGCTTAATCTTCAAACCTAGGAGTTACTTCAATTCTTCTTTTTCTTTTCTTTTCTTTTCTTTTTTTTTTTCAATTCTTATCTTTTTCTCATCCCCATTCAAAACATTAGTGAGTCCTTTAAAATACATCTTGAGTGTGTTGGCTTCTCTCTGTCTTCAGTGACTTCACCCTAATCTGAGGCATCACTTCTGTCTCCTGGACCACTGTCAACAACCTCTGTAGTCTGTTTCTGCTCTTGCTCCTCTGTGAAACCAGAGTCTTTGGCTGAATATGGAAAAAGATTAAAACCATAGAAATCTACAGTAATGACAAACTGATACACATCTCCTCAAATGAACACATGTTAAGATTCAAGCATTTTTATCAGATTTATTGAATAAATAATATTAATTAAGCTAAACTCCTTTTTGTACTCCTCTACCTAATGTCATTCATTTTCCTTCTTTCCTTGATGCAGCCATTATATGAACTTTGTGTATGCCTTTCTTGTCATGTTTTTATACTTTCATTTCCCACATTTGTATCCAGTGTCTACCATTGTTATGTCTACTATTGTTTTGCATATTTAAACATTTATATATTAGTAGAGATCAGATCCATTTAATTGCTAAATAGAATTGCATTAGACAGACATAGCTTATTTTGTTTATTCATCCATCAATACTTCACTGCCTTTAATCTTTTACTACCCACAGTGTTGCTATGTGCAGACTTAGACATGTCTTCTTGTGCAATATTCCAGAATGTCTGTGGCAGAAGCACAGGAATGAATATAAATTTTGGATCATATGGTATATGCATTTTCACTTTTACCTGAAATTGTCAAACTGCTCTCCAAATGACAGATCATTTTCACCAGCAGTCTGAGTGTTCTCATTTCCCTGTAGTCTCCAACACCTGATATTGTCTGACCTAACAAATATTTTCTAATCTAAAGGATGTAAAACAAATTATCTTTGAAATTAAAAAATCATTAAAAGGATTATATAACATCCCACCACTCATACCCCTGATTTTCACTGGGGTTGTTATATTTAAAATAAAATCTCCACACTAAAAAAACCCACAAAAACCCAAAACCATAGCCTATTAAGGTCATGTACTTCGGAATGTCCACCATTCCTTTGTTCCTTCCTCTATTTTACTCCAGATGCCCAGGGCATACTTATATCCTTTACATTGGCTGTTCTTTCTGCCTGGGTGGTTCTGCTCCCAGCTGTTAGCTTGGCTGTCAGCTCATCCTTGAGGCAACAGGATGAGGGGTTAATGGCTACTTTCTCAGAGAGGACTTCCTGGGTCATCCTGTCTAAGGAAGCCAGCTGGCTGGTAAGTGCTTCCCTTTCCCCATTTGATCTCCATTAGATCTACATCCTTTCAAACTACAATCTGTTTATTTATATTTACTTGTTTATTGTGTACAGACAACATAGTGTTGCTTTCCTTCCAAAGACAGTTTGACGGAATTTCTCTCCAGCAAACTGTCTTTGGTGTTCCATTCTAACTCAGAATTATGCAGGAAGAGGCATTTTGGGAACTGTAGTTCCAGTTCAACCAGGTTGGTACAATACAAATATATCATAAATCCAGCATTCTTCTTATCGGTTAGGAAGGGAACATGTATTTATTAGATGTCGTTTACACACCAGGGACCAAGCTAGGTGACTTACACATATTCTTAATCCTCAGAACAGCTTTGAAGTAGATGATATTATTCTCATTTTATGGAAGACTGAAGCTCTAAGAGCTTAAACAGCTTGCTGCATGTCATATAGTTACTAAGTGATGCCATTGGTATTTAAATCCAGTCTTTCCATTTCCTAAACCTATTCATTTCAGTTACATAGTCCCAGTTTTAAAATCACAGATAATTTTATTGCTATTTATTTTGGCAGATTAATTTTGTCTTTAAAAATCAAGCTGCCAGTGATCATTGCTTTTCATTCACAAAGGGGGAGATAATTAATTGGATTGTTCACTGTATCCGAGATGATTGTATGGGGCAGCATGGCTCAACAATGAATGGGCATAGGAATAAACTTGGCCTCAGAATAGATGCTCCTCAGGAGTGTTTCTCAAGCTTGCTTGAGGGTTGGAATCACCTAAGGTGTTTGTCAAAACTACATATTTTCAGCCTGATGTAGTGGCTTGCACTATAATCCCAGCTAGTTGAGGGTTCTAGATGGGAGGATTGATTGAGGCCAGGAGTTCAAGACCAGCTTGGGCAACATAGTGAGACACCCCCAGAGCTAATTTTTTTTGAAAATACATTTTTCCAAGCTATTCCCCAAGTGATTCAATTCATCAGGTTTAGGGAGGGATTGGGAAACTGTTTTTAAACAAGTGCCCCAAACAATTTGTATCATAAGGCAAATTGGGAAACACTGCCTTATAACATTTTTGAGGAAGTAGCAGCTAACTTAAATTTGAAAAAGAAGGTCCCTGGAGTTTTAAGAATGACAGGGGTTCAAGATATGCTTTGCAGGTACAACCAGCTTTTATGACCAGATGTTATTTGTACAATTGAATATAGGCAGAAATGTGGGAGTATTCCATTAGACAGGTTTGAAACAGGAAAAGAAAACCCCTCCATGCATTTCAAAAGAGAAAATGTCTCCAGGAGTTGGTAGTAAGGGTGATGTAAGGGCTGGAGAAACAATCAGGGAAAGGCGAGGTTATGGAAAGAGTTGACACTGCAGGAAACAACTAGCATCCCAGGGCTAAGGAGTAAAAGGAGAAACTGAGTGATTGAGAAGCAGGAGGCTGCTGAGGCTCCTGCTCTGGAGTGGATTCCAGGCTTAGCTACTCAGAGTCATTGATGGAGGGGTGCTAAAACTAGAGGAGGGATGGGGAGAGAGAGAGAAAGAGACAGAATGAACAATGGCTTCTGCCTTCTTCCTGCTCTTCAGTGTCCCCCAGTGCTTCGCATTGGCTGAACCTGAGTGGAAATCAGCTGGGAAGGGAGTGTGGGATTGTAGTTTCCAGGTGCCCAGCGCACTGGGATACAGAGTAGAATGCAGATGACGTGCGCAGACCTGAGAGCTGACAGGCAAATAACCAGCCAGGGCGCTCAATCAAAACAGGGTCATTACATGAGGCAGTCAGTACGTCGATGGAAAAAAAAAAATCACTGTTCAAAGTAGGGACTAGTTAGAGTTTAGGTTTGTAACAGCTGTGTCCATTTTAATTAGAATTATTGGTTAACACTTACCCTGTATGATATAGTTTACGATTTAGCAAATGGAAAGGGAGTCTGTTATTATTGTGTCAGTCAGGAGTTGAAACTAGCAGCCCTTGGGATGGGTCAAGAGCACAGCCTGATTTTGAAAAGCCTACATATTTTTAAAAAGTTTGAATTGTTTGCTAAATGTGAAAATATTTCACATAAAAATAAAAAAATGCAGCTTCTTTTGAAATATTAAAATATTCGCAAATGTTAAAGTCTCATTCTAACATGGCAATAACCAGCTGGAAGCAGTAGAGTGGCTGCATTATGGCCTTCATACTTGTCTTCCTCACATTGTGTGGTCTTGGTGGGCATTTTAATTTGCCACCACTGGTCTTGTCTTACCATTACATTTTTCGTTTGTAAATGTATAAAGTTTTAGTTTATAAGTTTATTTAAAAAAGTTAGAAAAGAGGGTTATCTATGCCTGAGGTAGTTTATTACATTTTGTGTACCATATTGAGAAGAAATATTGATGATGACATTGATAATGATGATGATGAAGAAACTACTAATCAGGTGACAATATCCAGATGTGAATACTGATCATCTGGGAAGATATTAAAAATCTTCTATAGAGTTGCAAACTTAGCCTTTTAGTGTGACCCAAATGTCACATTAGTGTGGTGTTTGTTCCTAAAACAATTGGGGTCTAATGTTAAACTCCCTCTGGATACTTAATGCCTAAGTCCCTACACATTACATCCTTAGAGGGAAGAGAGGGATCATGTATAATCCTCTTTTCTATTTCCTCGGTAAACAAGTAACTATAGAAACACACTTAGCCAACAGCTTGGTGACCATCCTGGACTCTGAGAAACTTCAAAAATTAACTTGCTGCTGGACAGGAGCTTTGATTAGGAACTCTTCAAAGATATTTTCCTTTACATCAGTGTAAAATTATTACCTGGTTTTGCTACTAAGGTTTTAAGACCTGTTGACGTGTAATTCTACAAAGAATAAGAACTTTTATCCAGTTGACACTAGGTCAGTATCTTGTCTTTACATTTGCATGGGAGCCTTATTAAGGAACTGAAAAATGTATTTGTTGTATCATTTATGTAAAATGGGCACCAAAGCTTGAAATTTCAAAGCTGTGTGATTTACTAAGACTAGCAAGAGAGATGGACAATTGAAAGAACTCTTAGACTTAGACAGTGGACTCCAGGGACTGTTTCCTCCCCTCTTCCCACTTGGTGGCATTCCTGTTGCGATGATGAAAGTCTTGGAAGTTTCAGTCCTTGTTGGAAATTCCCAGTGGACTAAGGGAAAGGGGATTCCAGGCAATTGGCCTTCCTAAATGTCTTCCCTCTCATTTTCCGGAAAAGAAATAGTGGAAGAGAGGCAGCAGCATTTTATTAGATAAAATATAAAACATTTATTTATTATAAAGTCAGTGAGAACAGTAAGTCTGTTTTTATGAACACAGACTTTTGAAATCAATTTCTGGATGACTGTTGTGGCTTTATAACCTCAGAATCCAGTTCATGTCTGAATTTTGTTTTGGCTACAAATATTGACAAAGTTCTAGTCCATAAGAATTAGTTGCAAATGGGTAAAAGATTTTAAACAACTGTTTTTGCAACTTAGGATATGTTTTAATAAAATAGAAGTGGGAGGAGATTATTCAGAATTTTGCACACAAGCAAACATGGTAGCATGAATCTGTATGTTGGTGCCCACCCAAATGTGTTAAAATTAGAAGTATTTAAAAGTTAAATTTGGCCAACTAGCATATGAAAAAATGCTTAACATGGTTAATCATTAGGGAAATGCAAATCAAAACCACAATGAGACACCATCACACACCAGTCAGAACGACTATTATTAAGAAGTCAAAAAAGAGCAGATGCTGGTGAGGCTGTGGAGAAAAGGGAACATGTATACGCTGTTGGTAAGAATGTAAATTAGTCTGGCCACTGTGGAAAGTAGTTTGGAGATTTCTCAAAGAACTAAAAACAGAACTATCATTTGACTGAACAATTTCATTACTGGGCATATACCCAAAGGAATATAAGTTATTCTAACAAAGACACATACACATGTAAGTTAATTGTAGCGCTTTTTGCAATTGCAAAGACACAGAATCAATGTAGATTCCCATCATCAGTGGACTGGATAAAGAAAATGTGGTACATATATGCCATGGAATACTATGCAGCCATGAAAAATAACAAAATCATGTCCTTCGCAGCAGCATGGATGTAGGAGGAGGCTATTATCCTAAGTGATTTAACACAGGAACATAAAACCAAATACTGCCTGTTTCACTTATAAGTGGGAGCTAAACACTGAGTACACATCGACACAAAGAGGGGAACGATAGACACTGGGGCTTGCTTGAGGGTGAGGATCAAGAAACCACCTATCATGTACCATACTCACTATCGGGATGATGAGAAACCACTTATTGAGTACTATGCTCACTAGCTGGGTGCATACCTAGCCCTAGTGACATGCAACTTACCCATGTAAAAAACATGCAAATGTACCCCCACCAAATCTAAACAAGCTGGAAGAAAAAAAGTTAAACTTTTGGGTGGGTGCGGTGGCTCACACCTGTAATCCCAGCACTTTGGGAGGCCGAGGCAGGTGGATCACATGAAGTCAGGAGTTCCAGACCAACCTGGCCAACACAGTGGAACTCCATCTCTACTAAAAATACAAAACTTAGCCAGGGGCATGCTGGTGGGCACCTGTAATCCCAGCTACTTGGGAGGCTGAGGCAGGAGAATCACTTGAATCCAGGAGGTGGAGGTTGAAGTGAGCAGAGATGGTGCCACTGCACTCCAGCCTGGGTGACAGAGCTAGACTCGGTCTCAAAAAAAAAAAAAAGTTAAGGTTTTAAAAATTAATTTTTAACTATAGCAATATCTACATATAGTTAAAGCATTAGACAGTACAAAAATGTAGTACTTCCTTTCCCAGCATTCCCCACCTGTAATTCTATCCCACTAAATACAACTACTTTCAACTACTGTAGCTGCTTATTTATTTCCTTCCTTCCTTCCTTCTTTCTTTTTCTTTCTTCTTTCTTGAAAACAAGTTTAATAGGAAGGTAAAGGAAGGCAGCGAAGCCTGTAGCTGTTTCTTTGGGTACTTACCTCCATGTCTAATCTTATTCTGTACTTTCTTGACTTGTCTGTTGTGAACATTAGCTATTAAATTTTCTTCGTGGTCATTGAGGATTGTGCCCTTTCACTCCCCACTCTCCTTTCTCTCCTACATTATCCTCAGCCCCCATTCTCCCATTAGTGAAGCTTTGGTTAAACCATAGTCAGTGTTTACATTAAAATGGTGACGCAGAGATCATATCTTGCTGCCAGCCAGATAGTCTACCACGATCATTTCTGTTACAACTTTGAGTTTTCCTTGAGTTGATGATTGCTTTATTTTTTCTAATTTGGTTTACTATATGACTGTCATGGGCTAAATTGTGTCCCCATAAATTGCGGCTGTTGAAGCTCTAATCCCTAGTACCCCAGGATGTGACTATATTTGAAGCTAAGAACTTTAAAGAGGTGATACGGTTAAAATGAGACTTTTGGGATGGGCCCTAATCTGATGTGACTAGTGTCCTTATAAGAAGAAGACAAGGCACCAGGGCTGTGTGTGTACAGAGGAAAGACTATACGAGGACGCAGCGAGAAAGCAACTGTCTGCAAGCCAAGGAGAGAGGCCTCTGAGGAAACCAGTCCCGGCAGTTCCTTCATCTTGGACTTGTAGCCTCTGTAACTGTCAGAAAATAAATTTCTGTTGTTTCTGCCTGCAGTCTGTGGTGTTATGGCAGCTCAAGCAGATGAAGAGCTATTTTTTTTTTTTCCAAATGGTCCAACGAGCTTATTCGTAATTCTTCCAAACTCTCCAAAGCAGTTCCGAACGTTCCGTCAGTTCCACCCCTCCTTCCCTCGTCTCCCACAAGCCTTCTTTCAGGGATGCCACAAGCTAATATGGAACCTTGGCTCATATGGGGTGTAATGGAGGGCTTGGGCACTCCGTTCTCCGTGAGAACACCTGGCTTCGTGAGCCATGCGTGGGCTTCAGTCCCTACTGATGTGGGTGGAGTGTCTGCAGGCAGGACGTACCCCAGACTTGGCGCCCTGCCCGCCGTCCTCCTGCTGTGATCTGCACTACTTCTTCTCTAATTCCTCTCTGTCATCCCCAGATTTCCCTTTACCATGTTTGGTTCACCTACTTCCTGGATCTTATGTTATACTTGTTTTCTCACCCTTCCTTTTGCTGAAGCAAAACTTCCAGTAATTTTCTAAAACCAATACACAGGAAGTCAATTTTTGGAGTCCTTAAATGTCTTAAAATGTTTTTATTGTATCCTCACACTTGATCATCAGTTTGGTCAAATATACATAATTGGGATTGAAAATAATGTTTGCCTCAGAACTTCGAAGTTATTGGTCTGCCACATTCTGGCATCCAGTGTTGAAAGCTCCGGAGTCTTTCTGATGATCTGATTAATGGTATTGATAGAAATGAGGAGCAAAATCTTGGGAACCAAAAGGAAACCCATTTAAATATAGTAATTTGCAATTGTATGTGTAAGATTATACAAGGATACATGTAATTTTACATAATGAAATAATACATGTAAAAGAACTTAGGAAACTCTGTTCCTAAGTTTAGACATAAAAAAAGTGTTAGACATGAAAACGAATATTTTAGCCACAATTTTGACCTCAGTTGGAGGTATGCTTGATAATATGGAAGATACCACCACCCTCCCCCTCCCCTAGCTGATGTTTAACTCAGTTGACTTTTATTTTAGGCTTGATCCAAGTTCAGTTCTAAACAATCATTTAAAGAAATATAGAGAAAATGTCTTCTTTGTGTGGTATGAAAGGAGGCCTTAAACTGAGATAGTCCATAAAATTGCGTGGCAAAAAGTGCACTTCTGTGGTTGCAAGTGCATGGCACAGTCTAAAATTCCTTCAGCAAGTGTTTACTGGGCAGTGGGCTGTGCCAGGCCCCGTGCCGGGTGGTGGGCAGAGAGGAGGGAGCCGTTTGGACCTGGCCTCCTCCACTCTCCTGGTGTCCGTTTTGTGGGGAGGGAACGGATATGAACAAATTAGAATCTGTTATGCGGTTAATTACGCTAAAGTAAGGTGACTTTTGTAACAGAGGGAGTGCAAAGGGCAATGGGAGCCCCTGCAGGGTGAGATCCTAATCTGGAGAGTCACGTAAGTCAGGCCTCTGGGGGAGGCAAGGTTTAGGCTGACAGTAAAGAATGGATGAGGCACTCAGCACTTTGGGAGGTGGGAGGATTGCTTGAGTCCAGGAGTTCTAGACCAGTCGCGGCAACATAGTGAGACCTGGCGTCTCCTCCTCCTCTCTCTCTCTGTGTCTTTCTTTCTCTCTCTCTCTCTCACACACACACACACACACACACACGGGTACAATGAGCCATGTGAAGTGGCCAGAAGGGAACAGAGCTCCAGATAGGGAGAATAGTGTCTCTTAGGCATAGTGGAAAAGTGCTGTTTGAAGAACTTAAAGAGTTTTTTTAAGTGGCTGTACCATCCGGGGAGAGAGGTGGTGAGACAAAACTGGAGAGTTTGGCAGGGGCTCAGCAGCAGAGAGGTTTGGTCTTGATCCAAATAACAACCAGCAGCCATTGCGAGGTTTTGGAAAGGGGAGTGGCACGATCAGATTTGCTTTGTAAAAAGAATGCTTTGCATGGATGGGAGAAAGGATGGAGGTTCTAGTCACCAAGGAGAGAGACAAGGTGGTCTGAGTATGTGTTGTGGGCTGAGCAAAAAGCAGGAAGATTCTGGGAGACGGAACTAAGGTTCCATTTTGTTCTCCTGGAAAAGAGAGCAAGTTCTGTCAGGGGCTAAGTGCTATGACTGGTAGGGGAAGGTAGAACAGGGATGATGTGACAGTGACCAGACACAGGGAGTCCCCAGAGTCACACAGTTCCTGCAGGTCAAGGCTTACAGGCATATCCACCCAGGAAAAAAGAAATCAGGAAACTCCGTGGCAAAGGTCCAGGGTTGAACAAGTTTCTGATGTCTGGGAAGGCAAGCAAGAGTGTGGGAGCAGAGCTTTGGGAAGTCAGGTAGTTGGCCAAAAGTCAGCTACTGGCCACCTAGACATGAGATGGCCTTGACCCTGATGCATGATTCTGGTTAGCAGGCCTTTCTGAGCTCTCTGTGAGGGTAGGCATATCCTGCAGAGTGGTGGCCTCCTGGAGAGGACAGGTGCCTGCAGGTAAGTGAAGACTCCCATCAGTTCTGCCAATTCTGCCTGCAGGATGCAGAAGTAGATCAGACACGGCTCCTCAGAGGTGACTCAGGTGTGCCAACAGGACCAAAAAGCAATACTTCCTAAAGTATAGTTCTGTGAATTAGAATCTTCAGAAAGGGGGTATAGTATGTTCCATTGTCACAAAGTATTTGTTCACAGAACGCCTTTTCTGTGGAGCATCTCATGGAACTCACTTTAGCAAATGTACACTTGGTTAATTGCCATTATGGAGGTATGTATGAATTACGGAGGACCAGGAGATAAGGTTCAGCCAAGCATACCCTGGAGATCAGGGAAGTCTTCTGGAAGTGATGGTATTTCAAGCTGCTACTTGAAAGGCCTGTCGAGGCAGCAGCTGAGGGCAGTCTGGAAAGAAGAGAAGACTCTTCGGTGGGGGAAGGGGGGCAGGTACAGCTAGTACTACAGTAAACTCAGTGGGACTAGCACACTGGTATATTACATAGGACTTCTATGATCATGATGAGAATCACCACTATGGATGAAAAGGTTTTGGGCCCTTACAGGTGGGGCTCTGAAAGATAATTTCTGAGTAAGGACTGAAGGAGAAATATGGAAGGATACAGCTCGGATGAGTCCATGGGAACTGGATAACAGCTGACGGCAGGGAATTCTCAAGTCCTTGCCACAGTAGCGGGAGAAGGGACATCACCTAAGTTGGGGCTGTTTGGGTTTGGGGTTTCGTCCTTGACTGGCTGAATGAATGGTTTATTGGCATTTCGTAGAAACAGATTAAAGTAAATTTGTTCATGGCTTTTCAGACTTGGAATGGTTAAATTCTTCATTAGGGGATTTACTCCACTAAAATGCTGTCAGATGCTGCGCTACAGTAATAAAGTGACCATAAGAGGGCGCCAAAGACAAAAGTATGTTGCCGTTTCCTGCAGAATGACTTCAACAGAACACTGAAAATAGGGCATGAAAGGAAAGGCGGAGATCTGAAGGGGGCAAGGAAGAAAAAGACGAAAGGATGAACTCACAGCAGAGGGTTACGGATTTGTTTATCGTCTTGGTAGCAAAGTATTAAAATTACAGAACAAAACAAAATCTACCGCTTTTCAACTAGAGTCTGCTTTAGAAAGGGACTTAAGAAAATCAATTCTGAAGTACAGTTTGTGTTTTGCCTCCAGACCCTGAAAGCATTTGTGGGTGAATAGTCCCCCTTCTCTTTCTTCAGGCTCTAAGTGAAGTGAAGATAATCCCTTCCGTTTTCACTCCTCAGAGTGCAGGTCAGAAAGGGCTAAAATAGAGAGACAGGACGTTTCTTCTGGCAGTCTCATCCTTGGTTGCTTCTAGGGGAAGATGAAATTCTATTTCATTGTGTTTAAAATGTCCAAGGCAACTTAAGCAGCAATTATTGTTTTTTGTTTTCCAAATGAATGAAACCAGTCTGGAGCTTCTCTGCTTTTCTTTCTGCAGTGCTAATATATCCATGTGTATGGTCAATACCCATGACTTGAAAGAGCTTTAACAGAGTGACATGATTTTGAGACTTCTTGAAATTGTTTAGAAATATTCGTTTGGATGGTGGAAAATTAAATCTTTTTGCCACTTCCTTCCCTATACTTCCTGTTTACAAACAGCTAAAATGCTAACCTTCTTTAAAATAAATGAATTTCAAAGAATTCTGTGATCCGTAATAGACTATTTGGAATTATTACTGAATAACACAAAAATTTATCTGGAATTTTGTTTAAACCCAGGAACATAAAGTAAGAATTGCTCTTTTAAGGAAATACAGCTCTTTCTGTTTGTGCAAAATCTCCCATTGAAAGCAGAAGAATTCAGCTTATAAATAATCATCCATAGGAAACTGCAAAGGACCCCCAAAACTCGGACTGGCAAGTCTTCCCTGGACACTTAAAAACTCAAAATAGATTCACCAGAAAGTATAAAATCATTTCTCAGAATAGAAGCTTGTGTGCCTCACTAACCATGCATACTGTATATATTATATATTTCTTTTCTTTTTGGTGAGAATCTTTTTAAAAAAGTTGGGTGGCTGTGATACACAGGTAATTGCTTAAGCTTAAAAAAACAACTACACTGAACAACAAATCTCTGATAGTGTTTAACATTGAAAGCTGTTACCATGGAATTGAGGAAGCCGTTTTTATCCTAGAGAAGAGCTGGCCACAGAGACAATGAACAAGGTTAGGAATAAATGGGTATCTTGTGAATAGGGAAGTGCTAAATGTGGGGACCTTGTGGGATCAGTGTTTTGTGCATCTGTGATAAATGACCAGAAAGACATGAAGGACAATAAACTCTTCAGGATTGTGGAGGATACCAAATGCACAGAATCCTAGCTGGGCTGAGAGTCCAATGTACTCAGAAGGGAAGAGAGAAGGCATAATCAAGTAGAGAGAGAGAGAGAGAGAGAGAGAGAGAGAGAGAAAAAGAGAATGAGAGGGTGGGATATTGTGAACCAGGAGTTTATGTCAAGTTCAAAGTTATAGAACAAGAGGTACAGAGTGGTATGATATAAAACCAGGGCTTGGCTGTGTGAAAATGTAACTCATCAGTTATCCATTATTGCCAAATAGGGAATCTACTTAGCTTGGGTTCCAAAGGACTGAAGGTTAACCCCCTATGTGCTAAAAGTTTTGCACAAACGTTTTAAAATAGACACTTTTAAATGAAAGGAAATCTTTTTCTGCCTTGATGTATGAAACACAAGAGAACATTTTCTTTTTCACTAGGTTCACAGTTATAGGAATGTGTGTGTTACTCATCTCTGAATGCCCGGCAGTGTTTCCATTTGAAAGGGGCGCAACAAATACCTGTGTTATTAGTGCATGTCAAAAGGGTCTCACTGTCTGTAGGAGGTAGGTGGAGCGTGTCTAGAATCCCTGAGCTAGGTTGCTCAAACTATGTCATCTCTGTCTCTCTTCCTATTGTGTCTTCTTTTTTCCTCCCTCCCTCTCTTTCCTGAAGTATATCAAACATGTAGAAAAGAATTGAGAACAATTTAATGATTATTTCAGTACCAGTATTAACATAACATTTTAATAACAATATTATTTTATATACTTGTGTCAGATTATTTTTTTAAACATATAAAACATTAAATATTGAATTAAAGACTGTGAATTTCTCAAAACCTTTTCTCTCCCTTCCTCTCTCCTTCCTCTTTTCCCAGAATTAATCACTTTCTCAAATTTAGTGCGTATTTCTTCTGTCTGATGTATCTTTACTGCATTATGTTTGTTTCAGAAAGCAATGTATAGCTTTTATTGCAGTATTTAAAAACTTCACCTAAATGGTACACTGTATTAACATGATTCTGCAGATTGCTTTTGTCATTCGACATTATGATTTTGAGGGATATCTCAGTGATATATTTAGATCCAATTTATTCATGTTAATTGTTGCTTTGTATTTTGTTATTTAATTTAGTAAAATTAAATTATTTGCCTGGACATTTAGATTGTTTACAATTTTTCACTGCTAACAGCAATGCTGTAACGGGTTTCCTTGTATCACTCTTTGTGACTCCCTTGAGCATATGGCTGAGAATTTTCTACCCGTGCAGTAGCCACTGGAAGTGTGGCCAGCCCGTACTGAGCTGTGCTTTAAGTGTAAAATACATGTTGGATTTTGAAGACTTGCATAAAAAAGAATGTTAAAAGATCTCAATAATGTCAGCATATGGACTATATGTTGAAATGCTAATACCTTAGATATATTGGGTTAAATAAAATAAATTGTTAAGATTCATGGTTACTTTTTTTTTTTTTTTGAGACGGAGTTTCGCTCTTGTTACCCAGGCTGGAGTGCAATGGCGCGATCTCTGCTCACCGCAACCTCTGCCTCCTGGGTTCAGGCAATTCTCCTGCCTCAGCCTCCCAAGTAGCTTTGATTACAGGCACGCGCCACCATGCCCAGCTAATTTTTTGTATTTTTAGTAGAGACGGGGTTTCACCATGTTGACCGGGATGGTCTCGATCTCTTGACCTCGTGATCCACCCGCCTCGGCCTCCCAAAGTGCTGGGATTACAGGCTTGAGCCACCGCGCCCGGCGGTTACTTGTTTAAAAATTTTTTAGTGTGGTTACTAGAGAATTTAAAACGGAACATGTGGCTTTCATTCATGACTCACATATTGGACTGTGCTGCTATTAAGATGTCTCTCTAGGATTTGGGTTTTAAGTATTCTCATTTTCTATTCCTTCTTTTTGGCCTTAATGGCATTTGATTTTTAGAGCCATTACTTCCCTCTGAGGGAGTTCCTTCCATTGCAAACCCACCAAGCATGCCACTCCTTTTGTAAGCTTCTCTCTTAGGTTCTCCTTGGCTTTTAAATTTCTGCCTGTACAGGATGACTGCTAGGGATACTTGTGTGTTTTCAGATGCTCTGGATGACTGAGGGTGTTTGATGCTTGACTAGTGGATAAGAGAGGTGTGACTTCATTATTTATGGAGTTTTGGGGTTATCACAGCATTCCATTATGCTGCTCAAAATTATTGGTTTGAGATTCTGCTTAAGGACACAGATTTAGCTCTAAGCTATCGTGCCCAAACTTATAGTATCTGTGAGTCAGCTTCTCTACCCAAGGAACTGAATAAATCTCTGAAATGCTAATCCATCTTTAAGGAGCCCAATAGCCAAGGTTTCAAGGGAAAGGTTCCCCTCCCTTTTTCCCCCACGAACCCTCGCCATTATTCTCTCTAAGAAGGCAGGGATTTGAGACACTCTCAATCCTGCTTGAGACAGGGATTGGGTATGCACCATTCTTGCTGCTATCACAGCAGCCTAAAAGATGGCAGCTAAGCCAAGCTGGAAGGAGCTGCTGTCCCCTATAGTGGTGGCTCCCCCATGTGTGACACAGCTCTGCTTTCGTGGCATCACCATTTCCAATGAGAAAATAAATTGCTTCTGTGCAGTTGCATGCAAAGCAGAGAGCCTTTTTAGCTGGCTGGAGCTGGGAGCTTGATAGAGAGCAGGAATTCTATGCACCAATTGTTAGTGGGTAGAGCTAGGGATGATTTTTCATTGTCTGTTGAACTCGAAGCACACCCTCTTGGAGTGGGTCTCAAATTTGAAAACAAATCTTCGCAGTGACTTTTCCAACCTGCTTGGCTTTAGAAGGATGGAGCTGTTGCCGAAATTTTTCAAAATCCCACCAAGTTGAGTGACACCACTTTTATTTTAGCAGAAATATTTCTACTTGTCCTGTAACACTCCTATCTTCAACCAAAACTTTGTTTACATAAGCGGAGGGACTGTGCTGCTGTTAAAACGTGGGCTTTGTGGTTAGGCAAAGCTGGATTTGAATTGCAGCTCTACCACTGGGATTAGCCCTGTGGGCTTGCGCAAGGTATGACCACCACAAGCCTCATCTTCTGCACCTGTAAAATGGAGACAATGACGGTACTTACCTTATAAGTTACTGGAATTACTATGATTACAACTGTTAGTATAATGTGAGCCAATTTGAAAAGATTCACCTGACTCAAGCAACTGGATACTTTGGGCTAGTTAGTATACTTTAACCAGTTGTTTTCAAGCTAACTTTGAGCTGTTTGGTTCATAAACTTGTTAGCTCAGTTTTTCTGGAAGAGTGATTTTCAAATGGGTACCCTGTCTCCACCTCTAAGATGCTGTTTCAGGATTTTGACATAACATGGCCCGAAAAAAAAAATCCCACTTAATTTTGCATAATGGTTTGAATTTAGAAAATTTTATAGAAATAAAAATTTTTATTGTACCATTCTAACTGTGGGCTAGAAATTGTGACAAACTCTTCTTGGCGGGTAGGGGTATGTGAAATATAGATTATAAAAGCGATCTTGGCTGGGCATGGTGGCTCATGCTCGTAATCACAGCACTGTGGGAGGCCAAGGCAGAAGGAACCCAGGAGTTTTGAGACCAGCCTGGGCAACATAGGGAGACTCCATCTCTTTAAAAAATAAAAAAATCAGCCGGCTTGGTGGTGCACACCTGTAGTCCCAGCTACTCAGGTGGCTGAGGTGGGGGGATAGTTTGAGTCTGGGAGTTTGAGGCTGCAGTGAGCCATGATTACACCACTGCATTCCAGCCTGGATAATACAGCAAGACCCCATCACAAAAAATAAAAAGATAAAAAAGTGATCTTCAAGGTGGAAAGAGATGTGTATGTGTGAGATTTTTGTGATGAATAAAAAAATCACTAAAACCACTGTAGAGCTGATTTCTCCTTTTCACTTTGACTCGTGCAGTTCTGTTGCCTGCCACTAGATGTGTGTGAGCTCCCTTAAGCACGGCCGCCCTTAGAACTCAGAGACATCAGCATAATGCATCCGTTCCCAGCCAATCTGCTAGCACCACGTGTTCCATAAAACAGAATTTAATTTTATCAGTTGATTGTGGTTATAAGAAATACCATTTGAGGCAAGATGGAGTAAAAGAGAGTTAGTGGGGCTAGGTCATGCATCTTCAAAGTTCATCAATTTGCCCCAGAGGGGGTAAAGTGGAGGCAAAATCTAACTCTTTTTATGTATACGGTGAAGATACTCAGACATTACCTGAGTGGATATATGGCATATCTGTGGTGTTAAAATCAAATAGGGAAAAGTGCTAAGACTGCTCCTTAGGCGGGTGATACATAGAAAAAGCCTGGGAAATCCAGCTTAGGTTTCTGTGGTGGTTCATCTGGTTTTTGAGGACAATGGATTGCTGAGACCCAGATGGTCACTGGGATTTTCTCAGGGTTCAGAGCCTCCAGATGTGCTCAGCTCCCTGACCACGCCTTCTGCATGGAGGGGCTTGGAGTGAAAATCCTCCAGCAGCTTTTATACTCCTGTAAACACATTACCTCAATGAGCTTGCTTGCAATAGCTGCCTTATCTCATTTTCTTTCTGCTCTTCAACTTGGCCTTCAAAACCCATCCCTTTTGTATTTTCCCTGATGTTGCTGTTTACTTCTAAAATAAGAGAGGGAGAGACTTCCACTGATGGGTAAATCTCAGTTTTGCCCCTGACTCTATAACCCTTCACTTTCAGATAAAAGGTAATTAGTGAGATACTGTGTTAATCCACAGCGTCAGCTACTCTTTCCATTCATAGAAGCAACTCCATGCAGGACTGGATTTCACAGGGAAAGGAGCCCATTGCTGTTTGAGGATGGAGATGGATGTCCTTCCCTCCCCACAGTCAGGCAGAAACAATCCTGCTCTACTTCTTTCCACTACAGGAGCTTATTTAGTCTTCTAATGTTTTTGTTCTTCACACTCTGCAGTCACCTGCCACACAACGACATTTTGGTCAACAGTGGACTGCATATACCATGCGGCCCCATAAGATTATCATAGAGCTGAAAAATTCCTGCTGCCTAGTGACATTGTCGCTGTTGCGACGTTGTAGCTATTGTCATAGTGCAGTCCATTACTCGTGTGTTTGTGGTGTTGCTGTTGTAAACAAGTCTACTATGCTGCCAGCTGTATAAACGTCTAGCACATATAATTCTGTATAGTACACAGTACTTGGAAATGATAATAAACAACTGTGTTACTGGTTTATATATTTATTATACTATTTATCGTTATTTTAGAGTTTTTTTTTTTTTTTTTTTTTGAGTCAGAGACTTGCTCTGTCACCTAGGCTGGAGTGCAACGGCGTGATCTCGGCTCACTGCAACCTCCACCTCCTAGGTTCAAGTGATTCTCCTGTCTCAGCCTCCTGAGTAGCTGGGATTATAGGCACATGCCACCACACCCAGCTAATTTTTTGTATTTTTAGTAGAGACGGGGTTTCACTATGTTGGCCAGGCTGGTCTCAAACTCCCAACCTCAGGTGATCTGCCAGCCTTGGTCTTCCAAAGTGCTGGGATTATAGGTATGAGCCACCGTGCCCAGCCATCAACACAGTGAAAAAAATGTGTCAATAGGCAAAACATCCAGCTAGCAACAAAATGGCAGGATCAGATTCACACATAACAGTATTAACCTTAAATGTAAATGGGTTAAATGCCTGAATCAAAAGACACAGACTGGCAAATTGGATAAACAGTCAAGACCCATTGGTGTGCTGTATTCAGGAAACCCATCTCACATGCAAGGACACACCACACATAGGCTTAAAATAAAGGGATGGAGGAAGATCTATCAAGCAAATGGAGAGGAAAAAAAAAGAAAAAAGAAAAAAAAAAGCAGGATTTGCAATCCTAGTCTCTGATAAAGTAGACTTTAGAACAACAAAGATCAGAAGAGACAAAGAAGGGCATTACATAATCGTAAAAGGATCAATGCAACAAGAAGAGCTAATGATCCTAAATATGTTCATGCCCAATACAGGAGCACCCAGATACATAAAGCAAGTTCTTAATAACCTACAAAGAGACTGAGACTCCCACACAATAATAGTGGGAGACTTTAACACTCCACACGTCTACAACCATCTGATCTTTGACAAACCTGACAGCAACAAGCAATGGGGAAAGGATTCCTTGTCTAATAAATGGTGTTGGGAAAACTGGCTAGCCATGTGCAGAAAGCAGAGACTGGACCCATTCCTGACACCTTACACTAAAATTAACTCCAGATGGATTAAAGGCTTAAACATAAGACCTAACACCATAAAAACCTTAGAAGAAAACCTAAGCAAAACCATTTGGGACATAGGCATAGGCAAGGACTTCATGACTAAAACACCAAAAGCATTGGCAACAAAAGCCAAAATAGACAAATGGGATCTAATTAAACTCCAGACCTTCTGCACAGCAAAAGAAACAATCATTAGAGTGAAGTGGTAACCAACAGAATGGGAAAAATTTTTGCAGTCTACCCATCTGACAAAGGACTTATATCCAAAATCTACAAAGAACTAAAATAGATTTACAAGAAAACAAACAAACAAACCCATTCAAAAGTGGGCAAAGGATATGAACAGATACTTTTCAAAAGAAGACATATATGAGGCCAATAAGCATATGAAAAAATGCTCATCATCACTGGTCATTAGAGAAATGCAAATCAAAACTACATTGAGATACCATCTCATGCCAGTTAGAATGGCAATCATTAAAAAATCTGGAGACAACAGATGCTGGACAGGATGTGGAGAAATAGGAACACTTTTACACTGTTGATGGGAGTGTAAATTAGTTCAAACATTGTGAAAGACAGTGTGGCAATTCCTCAAGGACCTAGAAATAGAAATTCCATTTGACCCAGCAATCCCATTACTAGGTATACACCCAAAGGATTATAAATCACTCTATTATAAGGACATATGCACGGGTATGTTCATTGCAGCACTGTTTATAATAGCAAAGACTTGGAACCAACCCAAATGCTCATCGATGATAGACTGGACAGGGAAAACGTGGCACATATACACCATGGAATACTATGCAGCCATAAAAAACTATGAGTTTGTGTCCTTTGTAGGGACATGGATGAACCTGGAAACCATCATTCTCAGTAAACTAACACGGGAACAGAAAATCAAACACCGCATGTTATCACTCATAGGTGGGTGTTGAATGATGAGAACACATGGACACAGGGAGGGGAGCATCACACACTGAGGTCTGTAGGGGAGGACTAGGAGAGGGACAGTGTGGGATAGGGAGCTGGGGAGGGATAACGTGGGGAGAAATGCCAGATATAGGTGATGGGGATGGAGGCAGCAAACCACATTGCCATGTATGTACCTATGCAACAATCCTGCATGTTCTTTACATGTACCCCAGAACCTAAAATATATATATAGGAGAGAGTTGAGAGAAGGAAGTCAGAGGGTCCTTTCTGCTTCTGCAGTCTTCTCATATTCTTTCAGCTTAAGATACTCAGTATGCCAAGGTGCCATATTTTAGGGTAGTGTTTCCCAGGATACATCATTTGCATTTAAAATTGTTGCTGCTCCCCTCAGAAAGAAATACAAATGGAGGTATAAATATATTCTCATAGTGTTAGATATTTCACATATGCTGTGCTTTCCTCATAAAACAGCCTTATCTCCATGTGTCCTACTGACAGTTTGATGATTTGGTGATCTGTTGTTTCAATTTACATTTTCCTACTATGCTAATAATATTAGTTATATAATTGTGACATGGGACATAATTCTGGCCAATGAAATACAGGTGCATAATTTTATAAGAAAGTGCCAAAGAGCCTTCCAAAGTGGTTACTGTTTTTCACTTTCATTAGAAATGTATGAGAATTCCAGTTGCTACACATCCTTGTCAACACTTGGTATTGTTAGTCTAATTTTAGCCTTTCTTGTGAGTTTAAAGTGGTATCTCATATATGGTTTTATCTGATGACTAATGATGTTAACATTTTAAAAAAATACACTTTTTGGCCATTTGAATATCTTATTTTGTGAAATAGTTAATTTTGAACTATTAGAACATCCTTGCATACTAGAAGAAATTCTACATAGTCATGAATTTTTAAAATAAATTTATTTGTTCTTTTTGCTAACGTTTTATTTGCTATTTTTAACCTTTTTTTTTAATGAATGCAATTAACCTATAAATTTTCTTCCTTGCTGAAAATTGAACAAAAAAGTGTTCAGTTTTGATATCAGGGTTATACAAAAAAGTTCAGTTTTGATATCAGGGTTATACAAACTTCATAAAATGAGTTGGGAAACCTTTCTTCTTTTTCTATTCCTTGGGACTTTTTGATAATATAGGGGTTATCTGCTTCTTGGAGGTTTGATAAGCCTTAATTGTAGAACTGTCAGGACCTCATGCTTTTATTGATTATGGTTCTAATATAGTGTTCTATTTATTCTTTAGGCAATTTGACAATTTATCATTTTCATTTTAATCTCAATTTTTAACTTGATTGGCATAAGGTTTGCCATACCATTTCCTTTTGATTTTTAAACATCTAAGGAATCTACAGTTAGGTACTTAAAAAAATTTAACATTTTTTGTGCTTTCTCTTTTATTCTTTTGATCAGTCTTCGAGGTTTGTCTATTTTATTGTTCTTTATCTTGTTGCTTTTGTTGTCAATTTTATTAATTTCTTCTCTTATTTATTACTATTAATTTTTAATTTCTTATTTCTGTCCTTCCACTCTTTGATTTTTTTTTTACTTGTTTCTTCTCCTTATTTCTTGTGATAGATCCTGAATTTACTTTATAATTTTCTTCCTTTATAAAATATGCTTTTTCTATGGTTTGAATATTTGCGTCTTCTCCAAAATTCATGTTGAAACTTGATTCCCAATGCAACAATATTAGGAGGTGTGACCTTTAGGAGGTGACTGAGTCATAAGGGCTCTGCCCTCGTGAGTGGGATTAGGTGTCCTTGTAAAAGGGCTTGGTGGAGGGAGTTTGCCCTTTTTTTTTCACGCTGTCCATCTCTTCTACCATGTGAGGACACAGTGTTCATCTCCTGCAGAAGATGTAGCTACAAAGTGTCATCTTGGAAGTGGAGATGGAGGTCTCTCCAGACATCAGACCTGCTGGGTCCTTGGTACTGGACTCTTAGCCTCCAGAACAGTGACAGAATAAATATGTCTTCTTTATAAATTACCCGGTCTCAGGCATTTTTTTGTAGCAGTACAAGTGGACCAAGACAGCTTTCAAGACTACAAATTTTCGAATGTAAGTATCTCTTTAGGTATAGCTCATAAATTTTAATACGTAGCTTTTCTGTCATTCAGTTCTTACATGTTTCATATTTTGTTTTGACTCATTCTTTGTTTCATGGGTTATTTATGACCATCTTTTATAAATTTCCATATTCATGGGTCTTTTTGGGGTGAGATAATCGTTTTTTAAAATGAGTTCCTATCTGATTGCATTGCAGTCAGAACACTTGCTCTGACTTGGTAGGTTTGGATGACACAGGCATCGGTCTTTGACTCTTGGTCTTAAACACTTTGAAAACAACACTAATGAGATCAAAGAGAATGAAGAGACCAGACAGAATTAGTTATTTGAGTGAAACCCCACAGAGGAAGAGTTTTCTGTGATGTTAATTTGGTAGTGAACATGGATTTGGTCCCATGGGACCAAGTTTCCCATGGAGAGTTGTTTGAAGTCACTGGCTTCCTGGATGGTACTCTTCAGGGATGCAGGCAATTCTGACCACCACAGACTGAGTAACTGAATATTAAAGTGTAAGTTTTAGCTGAAACTCAAAAGCAATGGGTGAAGATAACACAGCAAGGGACTAGACCATAATGCAAATTTTAAATATTAGAAAATATTTAAAAACTGATTTTATGTCTCTTAAACCTACATTTACCTTAGGAGTAACAGCAGTTGTGTTTTTGGAGATTAGAAAGAATTTGTGAAGGGATTTTCTTTTGGAGAGAGTTTTATGGTGAGCAGTCCCCATCCTCAACATGAAGGGGTGAGTTGCGTCTGACTTCAGCTCAAGGCTAGGGAGGGGCGTTTTAATGGGTCTATTCAAAGCACTTACAGGATCCCTGCATTATAAAGCTCACAGTGGCCTGGTATCTGACTCCTCTGACTTACACTAAGCAAGTCTTAAAAGAGTAAAAGATGGGTCATCTGACTGCTGGCTGATGATTCAGAGGTGTGGTGTCTGTGTTGGGATCACCCTGTGCATGGGGCATGAGTGTTTCCTAAGACTTTTTACTTGCATGTGTATGCAAGAGCTGAATCCCTACCAGTAGGGGCTTCTGGTTAATGAGATCTTGGTGGCAAAAACTGGAGGTGAAATGTCTAGGGGCTGTGGGGGTAGGAGAGTGAGCAACTGGACTAGAGATGGATTTGTCTGGGTCAAGAAAACTGCAGATGAAAAATCAGTAGCAATGGGAATCTCTGAATAACTTGTGGAAGTGCTTCACAAGAGAACGAGAGTGGGATAGTGCCATCCAATAATAGCAGTTGAGCTTAGGGTAGTACAAGTCAAGTAAGAGCTTTCCTGCTCCCTTCACTCCTTCCTCTCTCTGAGCTCCAGTCCCAGGATGTCAGGAACAGCAGATGGGGAATGAGAGAGAAGGTGAGCCAGAAAGATAAAAGTCAATTACCCTTCTTCCAAGGTAGTAAGCCATTGCTGGGGACAAAGGGAGTAGTGTAACTGAGTGACGTCAGAAAGCGTTGACTATTACATGGGCCTGGACATTCCAACTGCCCTGTTGAAACTGTGTCTGTAAGATTTTTTTCTTTAAGTAATCAGAGTAGTCATGGGAGTGACTGGAGTTTTATACTGGGCAAGAGTTCTTAGTCTACTGAGTAAATTTTAAAAGAATACAGAAAGACAAAATAGGAATGCTCCGTGACCGCATTCCATGAATTGTGCTTCTTCAGTGTATTGATTTCATCCAATATAAAGCGGAATTCTTGAGTCACTCAGAAAATTATTGCTTTATGGGGCTTCATTGTGAAGAAAGTGATGACCGAGGAAAATGACGTGGCAGATGGTAATGGATCAGTCTTGGCATGTTCTCTTTCATGCTCATCTTTAGAGGGGTAAGCTTTGGGGTGTCTCTTTTGTTTTCTAAGAGGGATTTTTTGTTTTTTATTTTTATATTTTATAGATTTAGGGCTACAAGTGCAGTCTATATTTTATTTAGGGGTTGAGTTTGAGACCAGCCTGGGTAACAGGGCAAACCCATCTCTGCAACAACAACAACAACAACAACAACAACAACAACAACAACAACAACAACAATGACACACAAATTAGCCAGGAATGGTAGCATGTGTCTGTATTCCCAGCTGCTTGGGTGGCTGAGGTGGGAGAATTCTAACCCACAGCAGTGATTTGCTTAGGGTTGACCATGTGATTCAGATCAGACCAATTATATTCTTATACAGAATGTTACACATCTGAAATAGATTATTACATGCCTTATATATGTGTCTTTCCTCATAGCAACTGGCATAGTTGATAAATAGTGGTTTAACTGAATTGAAGCTTTCCCTCTACACTCTTTACCACGTTTATTGTCTCCTTTGAGAAATAGTAGTGATGGTGGGTATTCCAGCTTCCTGAATTGAAAATAACATGAGATTTGGATTTATAGAGATATAAGGTTTAATGTTTAGCTTTGTCATGTACTAGCTATGTAGCCTTGGGTAAGTCACTTATCCTGTATGAGTCTTGGTGTCCTCATTTGTGAAATGGTGATATTTCTTAACTTATGGGTTTGTCAGGAAAATCAGATGACATGTGCCAAACACCAGCAGTGTCTGGCATAGTGCAGGTGTCAGTGCTAACTCCCTTTCTTCTTTAATCAGTCCATTTAAGAAGGCAGGATTTGAAGCAGAGAGAAGGTTGTACCAGAATTTTGTAGAGGAAATGTTCTGGAACACCTGGCCTTTGCAATTTCCTTTCAGAGGACATCTGATGATCCTGTAGCATCCCTTTTCATTTCTTTCTCTATTTTTAGGCAGGACCAAAGCTCACTCCTGAACCCATTAGTGAAGGTTAATGCATGACAGTAAGATATTTAGGTGAATTGCATGGAACATCTTCAAAAGGTGGTTTATTGCTGTTTCAATAGAACATCTCAGTCAGAAAATTCCTGGATGGGGGATCTTTCTTGTCCTCATAAGTTTATCTTTGCCAGTAGCAGAAAGGTCCTTGTATTAGTCAGTAGTCTTTCAGTTATGCTGGGGGTGGTGGTAGGGGAGTGGTGGGCAGAACCACAATAAAATTGGCTTAGACAGGAGAACTTACTGACCCATTTAACTGAGGAGTCCAGGGATAACTCTGGATTTGAGCTCAGTTGGATCTAGGTGACCAATAACTGTCAACAGAACTTCTCTGATGCAATTTCATAGCTTTGCTTCTTTTCTCTCTCGATTTCATTCTTTTCTTTCCCAGAATAGATTAGCTTTTCCCTTCTCAGGTAAGGAAGATGGGTGCTAGAGCTTACAATCTTACTTCCTCCCAGCATTATGATCCCAAAGGCAAACGTTATTTCTTATAAGCTTTACCAGAAAAGTCCTGGCAAAGAATCTAACTGGTCTGATCCAAGTCACATGATCATCTTTGAAGAAATCACTGCTATGGTTTGGGGGGTGGGTGGGAATTCTGATTGATCAGACTGGGTTTCAAGCCCATGCTTGTGGTGGTTGGGGAGAAGGAGGAGGAAGAACCCTGTGATAGACAGCCCCTCAGGTCCACATAGACTGCAGAAGAAGCATCTCCAGAGGAATAAGGTGGCCAGGCAAATAAAACAGGATGCTTTATTACACAGCACTTTTCAGTGTTCACAGTCCTTGACCTGTTTTATTATTATTTTTTTCTCTAGAGGACTCTTTAATTAAATGTCTTCCTTACAGGTAATACATTTTCTTCCACTGTTGTCTTCTACTTGAAATTTACTGATCTTTTAATTAGAATTAAGGCCGGGTGTGGTGGCTCAAGCCTGTAATCCCAGCACTTTGGGAGGCCGAGGCAGGTGGATCATGAGGTCAAGAGATTGAGACCATCCTGGTCAACATGGTGAAACCCTGTCTCTACTAAAAATACAAAAATTAGCTGGGCATGGTGGCGTGTGCCTGTAATCCCAGCTACCCAGGAGGCTGAGGCAGGAGAATTGCCTGAACCCAGGAGGTGGAGGTTGCGGTGAGCCGAGATGGCGCCATTGCACTCCAGCCTGGGCAACAAGAGCGAAAGTCGTCCTCCTCAAAAAAAAAAAAAAAAAAAAAAAAAAAAAGAAAGGCCTCCTAACCTTTCCCCAATATTTAAGTTCCCATGTTGATCACCCAGTGGATTCCTTGGGAATGTCTCTGTAAGGAAAAAATGAAGATTATAACTTCATCCGAACTGTATGGATAATTAGTTGCTCATTTTAAAAACATTCTCTCCAGGGTTGAAAAGCATATTAAATAGAGCCTTAGGGTTCACACAGGTAGTGAAGAGACAAATACTTGTGCTTCTGGGGAGCATGTGGCAGAGGCTGTGACTTTTAAAATATGATCGTGTACCTTGGTAACCTAGCAGGAGGACAAAGAAGAATATATCCCACTCTATAATGTAAACGTGGTGAGACTCAAATCTTAAATTTGTGGTCATAAATCAGATTTGGTGTTATATATTGCATAGTATCACCAGAAACTCAGGTGTGTCCAAATCCTGCCCTGCCAACCTCCCCCTATTCCTCAGGACAGCACAAGTGGCTGATGTACCCAGGTAGAGTTCTCCAGAAATGGTTGGGTTGAAGCATATTGCATGAACCTGAGATCTAAGTAGGTTTTCTTAACTTAACAAAAATCAAAAGTTTGAAAATTTTCCTACTGTCTGTCTGGCTACATGGAACAATAAAATTGAAGGGAGTTGAGAGATTGACATGGTCAGAGCCGCAGAGCAGGCTGGGATGTAATGTCCTCCTCTAGCTGCTTATGTGAGGAAGGAAGAGAAAACAGAAGCTATAGGACTCCTTTTGGACCCTGACAAAGATTCTGCTGCTTCTGCATTAAGAGAAGGAGGTTTCCTGGCTAAGTGAGTGCAGTTCTTTAAGGCTCAATGGACCCACTCATGGGAATTACAGCTTAATCAATGTTCTGGAGTCTAAATTAATCAGATTACTACCCTTCCCTTTGAGAGGAGTGGGTAATGAGAACCCACAAAGGCAGAATTAGATCTGGCATGGAGAAGGATTTGAAATGATCATTCATCAGTATTTTATTTTGTTCCATCTTCTGACCTAATTAAAAAATCTGAAAACATTGGCCTGTTAGTCATCTCAAACCAGTAAAAATTTACCCATGAAATCTACCTACTGCTATTGCTGATGAAAGTATGACATATATACAAAAGAAGATGGTGAGCAAATTTAAATACTTTATCTCATATAGGCATTTCTGCAATGATGTGATATGAACATTTTTGAAAACCCCCACATTCTACAAAATCACACATTGGAAATAATGGGGATTGCAGAAAGATAGGGTGTGAAACCTGTTCACTCAAAATGTATGCAACCTCCTCATCAGTTAAAAATAAACTGCAATCCTAGTAAAAATACTAGAACAGTAAAAAAAAAAAAATCCATGTTAAATCCCTAATAGATGAAAAAATCTGAATTTTACCTAAATAACTAAATAACTAACTAACTAACTAAATAAAAAGCTCAGTGAAAGCATGGGTAAGGAAGTGTTGAGGCTGATGAGTTGCAGAGACAGGGCAAAATAAAGACTGGGTGGAACCACACAATAAGCACATCTGAGACAAAGCATGTAGTCTAACCAGACTGGAGGAACAGTGTTGGATGATGGGCATCATGTATAATCCCATATTCCTTCATGGCTTGCTGCATTTGGTGTAAAACATTAAAATGCTGGCAAAAATTGTACATGAACTAACATGACTTCTATGTTAAATTAACATTGTTTATTTCTCAGTCATGTATGAACTAATTTGCATTACAAAACATGAGTTGTAGAAGAAGAGACTATATATTTCTGAGATACATGCTAACAAATATTTCACAGTTATTTTGAGTTTCATCTATAAAATTGAAGTCAGTTCATTTGCCTCAGATTTATTAACTGAAATCATGCATGTGGAAGCTTAAGTAACTGATAAATGGTCATGCAGGTATTTGGTAATGAATCTTATAATTGTATATTCTTTTTCCACTTACTTGCTTACCAGCTTTGGGAAAGTTGCTTAAACATTTAGTGCTTTAGTTTCCTCATCTGTAAAATGAGGTTAATATTAATTTTTACCTCATACCACCTTTTTTGGGGAGTTTAATCCCACTTTATTCATCCTCCATGCATTTTGTAATCTGTAGCTCTCAGTCTATTTTTTCTCCTTGTGCAAAAATAGTAACTGTCTTTTATTATGCACAGTTGAGTTTCCTCAATTTTAATTTATTTAATCCATCAAATACATACACTGCTTACTAGGTACTGGGCACTGTTCTAATCACAAATATTAACTCATTTAATTCTATGAAGTAAGTGTATCATTATATCCATGTTATAAACGAGGAGGAAACTAAAGCACAGAGAGGTTAGGGCACTAGCTCAAGGTACCCAGCTTGTGAGTGACAGGAATGAGATGGAATCCAGGTCTATTTTTTGCCCAGGATGGTGGTCCTAACCCTAGCCCATGCTGGGGATGGGTTCTGTCAACACTGTTGATTGCTTTGATCACCTCCTCTGTCCCTGGCATCTTTATTGAGGTTCTTGGGTAAATGCACAGTTGGTCTCAGCACCTTCTGGTTTCAGTCGGCCAGGCCCATCCTCGGGGAACTCTGGGAAATGGAATCTGACCTTACAGGAAGTAAGCATAAAGACAGCTTCTGAAATGTTTCCCCTCACAAAAACAACACTTACTGGGCCAATGAAATCATTTTTAGAAAGCATGTTATCTATCAAGAAGTTATAGGTATAATAATTTAATTCATTCAAACTACATTCTTTGAAAAGATGATTTCCTGATCCTAGTTTTTTTTTTTTCTCCTATCCTCAAAAGTTGGTTTCTTTACTTCCAAAGGAAAAATTTATTATACATTTTCCTTCATTTAAAAAATATTTAACAACTGATTTGTGTGTTGTACGAAAGTTACACATTTCCTAAGATGCATTTGCTATTTTATTTTCTTTCATTCAAAAATGTGTCAGTAATCTTTTTGTTAACATGAAGATAAAGGATTAGTAATGCAAGATGCAGTTTTCTTGTAACCTTCTTGAAAGCAGACTATAGTTTCTTATCTGGCTCCAACATTCATTTTCTCAAACAGAAAAAAAGGTGACTTAAAATGAAATAAGCCACATTTGATTCCTGAGAGCTTCACTAGCAGGGAAATATACTGAGAAAGGCAGACTTTCTGGGATTCCTGAAAGCCCCTCTGCTCCCAAGTGAGGGAGTTGACTAAATTTGCATTTTAAAGTAGACTAGCAATGCAAAAATAATTGTGAATTGTCTCTCATTTGATCACCAATCGAAAGATATCAATGATTTATTCCTTGAAAATTCAGGCTGCTAGAAAAAAAATCACGGAGGTGTAAATCTTTATGATATCATTTAAAGCTTTATTTACTTTTAGAGATAGGATCTCACTCTGTCACCCAGGCTGGAATGCAATGGTGTTATCATAGCTCACTGCAGCCTTGAACTCCTGGGTTCAGGAGATCCTTCCTTAGCCTTCCAAATAGCTAGGACTATGGGCTTTCACTATCATGCCTAGTTAATTAAAAATATCTTTTGTTTTTTTTGTAGAGGTAGAGTCTCACTGTGTTGCCCAGGCTAGTCTGGAGCTCTTGGCCTCAAGCAATCCTCCTGCCTTAGCTTTCCAAAGTGTTGGGATTATAGGTGTGAGCCACTGCTCCTGCCCTAAAATCTTATTTTATTTATTGAGTACCTACTCTGAGCAAGGAACTAAGCGAAGTGCTAAGAGCATTCAGAGAGAAAGAAGAAAACCCCCTGCTCTTGATGAGTCATATCCACCCTCCTTGACCCTTGAAGGTAGAAGAGGCATATGTGGGAAGAAAAATATGACACGTGGTTTTCACTCCCAACTGCAATGTTCAAGCATGAGTAGCGAGAATTTATAGGTCTTTTATGTTCTTTTATAGATAGTTGAGTGAGCCTGCCTCAACTTCCTGTTTTGGTGCTTGTGAATGTGGAGGCGAGGACTCCAGCTTTTGAAATGTCACCTGGGTGACATTTCCTGTAGAATCTCAGAGGTCAACCGATCAGGCTAATGGGGCTTCTGAAGCCTGTGGTGATCCTCACGTGTGCTAATTCCAGCCTTGATGGAAGCTCATGACTGTCACCACACAGTGTCCAGAGCAAGCCCAGGGCATTTTAAAATATGAACCTTCAGTTCAGCTTGGCATGCAGCTGGCCTAGTCTGTGCTATGCTTAGTCCTGAAGGAACACAGTTGAGTGAGGCCTGCTCCCTGACCTCCAGGAAATACTTTCATCATGTAATAAATGTTAGTATGAAAGTGAGTACTAGCCCTCCCCTGAGGGCCGGAGGAGGGGCATGTGGACAACCTGGGGACTCAGGAGAGCTTCTTGGGAGTAAGTGTTAGAGTGCTGAAGGGAGAGTCAGAGCTTTCCGGGTAAGGGAGTGTAAGGCACACTGCAGGAAAACAAAATAAAATGCAACACAAAGTTCCGCTTTGCCAGGTTTGGAAAATACCTGTGGTATTTGGTAGAGAGGCTGTCAGTGTGCCTTGTGAGCAGTTCTGTGATTGATGTGATGGTGCGTATCTCCTATCCAGAGGATCTGCAGGTGCAGGAGCTGATTCACCGATTGGCTCCATTTTCTCCACTAGGGAGGTGAGGCTTTTTGGCTAGGAGGAGTGGGTGGGAGAAGATGTTGATGGATTGGGTGAAGACCAGTCGAAGGAGTGCAGACCAGGAAGAGGAGGACGTTGATTTGGAAGGGAGGTCAGGCTTCAGACAAATGATGAGCCTGACTAAGTCTCATTAGTCTCATCAGTTTTGCTGGGCAGGAGAAATGGAAGGGCAGGAAGCACATGAGTAAGGAGCTTAATGAAAAAGGTTCAGATAGGCTGTATTCTGCCCAGGGTAAGGCAGAAAGTGGTCTGTAGAGGGTTAATAAATTGGAGAAGCTGGAGGGATCAAGGCCCTCTTGGTTTCCTTCAAAATGCAAATATCTACGAAAAGAGCAACTGAAAAAGCCCCTAATATTGTTAAACCTGAGTCCACTAGGACTTCTTTCTGCAGGATTGGAGAGTCTGGAGTCTTTGTGAAGCCTCTGGCAAGAAAGGGGAAGGGAGAGAGTGTGTGATGGCGACGGCCTTTTCTCCCTGCTGAGTCCTTTGAGCTGTTTATTGTTTTCTGGATTTAATGGAAGTATTCTCTGTTACCTTGAAATGAACCAGGGAGGCAGTTATGGTAGGATAGAAATAGCTCTCAGTGCTGATCTCTTTGGGGCAGGAAATGCTCAGACACGAATAACAAAACAGACTCCGTCAAAGAGATGAGACCAGGGAAGGATGTTAAAATAGGTGGGTCTTGAGAAGGATATTTCAGAACAGAAAGTGCCAGGTACGGGGTAGGTGTTAAGTAAAGATTTCCTGAATTGAATTCAGTTTAATTGCAGGTTCCTGGAGGAGGTTGGAGAGCTGCTCAGACAGGGCAAAGCTCATAGCAGGGGCTGTTCAGCAGAAGCCTCAGAACCTGAGACAGGGTCCCTGCCTTTGCTGCCATGGTCATGGGCTGCTCCTCTGCACACATCTCATCCTTATTAGACTGGGCTTTCTGAGGCCAGATGCCGTCTATTTTGTTCTTTGTTCCCTCAGCACCCAGCCTGACACCCATTCATAAACAAATGCCTCACCCAGAGTATGTTCCATCTTTGAGAAACTGGACTAGAAACAAGTGGAGAGAGGAAGAGAATGAGACTCTGCGTGTGGCTAGAGGAGAGCTGGCTGGAGAGGAGGCCAGAGGCTGACACCTTGTGACTTGTCCATCGTGCTCTAGTTGGAAGTAGTTCATGCTCCAGGGGAGGAGCTGCTGTAAGTAGGAGAGTTATTTTGAGATGCAAAGAGGCAGTATAGTTGGGCAGTGGATATTTACCAAGGTTTCTTCTCCCTTGCCCATGTGGTTCCCAAACCTCTCTGTCCCCACTAGTTTTATCCTTCTCCAAGTGACATTTCTCCTCTATCCTACACAGTCTACCACATTGATTGAAGGGAATATACAAAGGAACACAAAGAGTCAATCAAGTCTTGGATGTTGAGTTTCAAATACATTAAAAAACTCCTAACAAAGACAACATTCTTGAAAGCCAATGCTTTCAAATATATATATATGTGCACATATTTCTGATACATATTTGATTATATATGTGTATGTGTATTACTTCAAAAGAGCCAACCCTAAAGGAGGCTGGGAATGCAATTCACAAATCAGTAGTTCTCAACACCATCAGACCCAGCAGACTCCCTTTTTCTTTGAATTCAACCTTTCTATACCAAAAATTTCAAAAATTCATACCAGTTGACTGAATCATAAAATGAAGCTGATGCAGCCATCATCCAGCTTCAAAAATTATTGATACATGCTACATTTTGTTTTATCTCTACCTGACCCGCTCTATAACCCTGATGATTCCAAAGCAAATCATAGCATTTTATCTGAGAATACTTCTGGAGGTAATCTCTTACAATAAGGTACTCGTTTAGAAAACATAACCTCAGCACAATTATTACACCAGAGATAATTAATAATAATTCCTTAATTACCATGTTTATATTTCCCTGAGTAACTTACACATTTTTGACAATTTGTTTGAAACTCCCTTTTATAACTGGTACTGTGCAAAGTCCCCTTTATTATTCTCAAAACCAATAGACAAATCTGATCTACTGTGTAATTAAAAGTGTCAGTATAACACCCTGAGATATAAAGGAAAAACAAAATCAAAGCTACTTAAAATAAAACATATATTTCAACATTTAAGTGCTTAGACACCACTATAGTAGAGGATATAATAACGTAGTTCTACGCTTGAATTTGAACAGTGAGCCACAGTGAATGTCACAGCCTTAAACACAGACTGATATAGGGATGTTATGTGGTGATTTAAATATCATAAATGGTATTGCCATTAGTACATACTTTTCTGAAATGATTAATAAATCCTGAGAAAGTCTCTTAAAAAAGAAGTTTCAACCATTCCCTGATTTATAATATTGTTGCTGTCCTAGAAAATCGTTTGTATTTTATATTTAAAGTGTGCAGAAATTCTGTGTGTTTATATGTAAAACAGAATTAGGCTCTGGGTGCAAATAATTATAAGTGATTTTTAAATCTACATGACTGTCTGGGGAAAGTACCCAAGTCATGCAGGATGTGGAACAATTCTTTATTGGTGGGACCATCCTAAGCATTGTGAGATGTCTTTTATTCTTGGCTCCTGCTCACTAAGTGCCAGAACTATTTTAGAGTAGCAGAGATTGAAGAGACTTGAGAACTGAATTTAATATATGATCCTTAATTGAATCCTGGATGGAACTATAAACCAGCTATAAAGAATATTGTTGGGATAACTGGGGACTGAATAACTGTTACTGAGTAACAAATTAGATAATAGTATTAATACTAAACTTCTTTATTATTTGGGTAATTGTAGTTGGATCTATTCTTGCAACTCTTCCATAAATTTGAAAACTTTTGAAATAAAATGTTTTGGGGGAAACACCCTCACAAATTTTCAAAATTGCCATGGGGGGGTCATACCACTTCCACTGAGAGCTGGTGGCGTAAGTAACAGATGCAGAGGGCAGAAGGTTGATTTGGGAAAGTGCGTGAGGATTAGAAATGGAATGGCATTTCTTCCTCATGTACTACCTTGGGCTGGGTGCCAGGATGGGTACTTAGAAACTCCTTTAAATTTGGGTTTCTGAGAGTAGTAATGACTTGTAACCTACTTACCCTCTGGAACATAAGAAGTAGCAGTCTTGCTAATATTCCCCCGGGTCACAAAAGCACGGGAGAATTTGATTCTCACAGGCTACAGAATATTGATGGGGAGTGTCAGAAAGCCCCCACATCCCTAGGAGGCATGCACAGATGGCTGATAAAGTGTGAGGAGCTCAGGTCGGCAGATATCACCAGAGAGCTGAGGGTGGCTATGGCTCAGAGGCTCCCTTAATGCCCACTCTCATGTCCTGGACTTGGTGCTATGTTTGGGACTTAGTTGCTACCCTGGCTGAAAAGGGAAGTATGGAACTGGGGTGGAGTGCAGGACAGAAGCCCACAAAATTTCACTGAGTTAAACTTAAATGTCTGAGTGATTACTAATGTGATTGAATTTACCTAAAAGTGTTTTCTGCTGTCAAATGGAAATGGGAACTCAAGGCAGAAATTGAGTGGAGTTATAGAAAATTAAGCTCCATTTCTTTCGGTAAGTGTGATTTTGTGGCTTGTGAAAATGTGAGTTTGCTAAAGTAGTTAGATCAGATGTGTTCATGGAATGCAGTATTCAGCATAGCTGAATATCTAGAATGTGTGAGAAAGATGACGAGAAACTGGACAGAGGATTCTGCAAACAGAAATACCATTTTGATAGTGGCCGGGAGCAGTTAGGGGAGAAGGTGTATCTGAAATTATGAGTATAGAAAAGTTCCAGAAGTCTTAGGGGGCGTCTTTCCCGGTTCTCTAATCCAGAAGAGCTGAAGAAGACAATGTGTTCATTTAGTTCAAAAAATATGAATTTAAAAAGTGTTTGTATTCCTAAGTGAGGCCTGTAGAGAACGCACGGGTTCACTGTGAAATAAAAACGTTTTGTGCCTTCAGCCAGACTCCCTCTGTTTGATCAGAGGATGCCATAGGAACAGGCAGGGGCAGATGGCTGAGATCCTATCGCAGCAGCCTCAGAACTTAGGAACATTAATTTTAACGGGGGATTAAAGCACAGAAGAACACTTAAAACATCATGCATTTTCATAAGCGCCTATGCATCTCGCTCCCTGCTAGATGTTTATGTGACAGGTCTTTGGAACAGACACTGTGATGGAAGCAAGGGAGCTCTTATGTTGACTCTGTGTAGGGACAGTATTTATCTTCTTAAAGTACTAGGAAGGGTTCCTCCCTTGTCTCTTTTTTGGTTTCCTGGCTCATGGAATGGAGGAAAATTCTGGTATCCAGCTTCGTGGATAATGGTGACTCTGGGAATTGAAGTCTCTCTTAAGACACTGTAGCGTCCATAAGGGAGCCCTCAGCATGTAGGAGCAGTGAGGCCGTCCATGCCTTCTAAACCAGAGCTCTAAAGTTTCATTTTAGTGCATTTTAGATGTCAAGTCATTCTGGTGTTATGGTCTTCAGACTGGTGCATGCATCCCCACTGGTGAACTCAAAAGACTTTCCACGAGGCATAAGGGCACACAGATGGTTTAGATCCCCAGATTCCACATGTCGTCTTTGCTGTTACTTATCCACCTGGGAACATGCCTGAGGTCTACAGATTCTCCGTTTCAATCTCCCTTCATCCTTTCCCACTAGAAAACAGAGACATAGGCCAAGTGCGATGGCTCATGCCTGTAATCCCAGCAGTTTGGGAGGTTGAGGTGGGCAGATACCTGAGGTCAGTAGTTTGAGGCCAGTCTGGCCAACATGGTGAAACTCTGTCTCTACTAAAAATACAAAAATTAGCTGGACATGGTGGTGGGTGCCTGTAATCCCAGCTACTCAGGAGGCTGAGGCAGGAGAATCACTTGAACCCAGGAGGCGGAGGTTGCAGAAAGCCGAGATTACACTATTGGACTCCAGCCTTGGTGTGACCAGAGCAATACTCCCTCTCAAAAAACAAGCAAAACCACACACACACACGCGCGCGCATACACAAACACACGAAACCACCAAGAAACAGGCACGCCTCTCTCCTGATCATGGTGCTTTGCCTCGGGAATAGATAAATCTGTAGCGGCAACAAAGGGTGCCAGGTTGGAAAATGACTGGGTCACAGTTGTTCTCACTACCGAGTTGTTTCTGACTCTGCTTTCATCAAAATGGACATGGGTCCCTTGTCCCTGCCCCACATATTCTCTCTTTTTACCCAGGGTGGCATTACAGACATAATTACTATTTCTGTCAGAGCTTTAGTTATACATGGATTCAGGATGTGTCTTCTAGTCAATGGCATCTTACAATTCCTTCAGTTGAGTCTTAGTCACGAAGTCGTTTATTGCATGACAATTTAAAGAAAGTTTCAACATTAAACTTGTAGAATGGTATATGAAGCTTGGGAGAAAATCCCAGAGGCAATAGTGGAGCACTCTTAAGAAATGTCTCTTCATCAATGTTCTTGATGATATATTGGGTAGAAAACTATAACCATTAATGCCTTGATGATGATATTGGGTAGAAAACCATGATCATTAATGCCTCAGTTGAAAAGCAATTCAGAGGAGCTTGACTTAGAATGTGAAGATGTTTTAGAAATACCGTACCAATTTATTTTACTTATATTTCTATTTTTTATGAATGCACAAGAATGACACATATCTAGAATCTGTATCAGAGTTTCCTTGGTGGGCTTCTGGTGGTCACATGTTCTGTTGTTGCTCCTAGATTCTGTATTTCAAGGAGGGGAAGAGGTGATTGCAGGTGCCAGCAATGAAAAAAGGTGGCCACGGACAACGTCTGGAACATAAAACAACCAGACTTCTTTAAAAAGGAAAGGAAAGGCTGTGGTGAAATAAAAACGATGTAGAGGTGTTTTTAGCAACAACTGGTGACCCTGCTGATTATTTCAAAGTCAGTTCTTTTGAACCATTTAAGGTATTAACCTTGGTCCAGACCTGCTACCCTCACCTACAGAGGCTGAAAGTGTCCAAAGTGAATTACGCAGAAGGCCATTTAGGCTGAGCCTCTTGGCATTCTGAATTGGATGCCATTTTTAGTTTTCATTTTCTCATGGTTGCTGTGTGTGTGTGTTTATGTTTGCAAAAGCAGTTTAGGCCCTGGAATTGCAAGCTGTTCTGTTAAGACCCAGGCTGCTTTGCTATCTTCTATCTTTGTTCCTCACCTCATTTTGAAGGATTGTTACACGTTTGTAAGTACAATGGGATTATTTATTCATTGTGTCTGTCCACTCTTTTTCTGTGCCACAAAAGGAGAAATAGCCTGCACTGTGACTTAAGAGCTTTCTGACCGCACCAAAGTCATGACATTTCCTTTGCTTTCTGATGGCTGGCTTTGAAAAGCAGGGGAAGCTGGGTGACAAACTCTGTTGGCTCCAAGAGGGAGATGACTTGTCGTTGTTGTGAAAAAGGGTATTTAGTCACTTTTAGAAAGCAAATTGCGGACTTAATAGAGCCACACAGTCTTCTTTGGAGATTGCTACAAGGTGGATTGTCTTGATAAAACATTTGAAGCCAGAAATCCATCAAGCGTCAGTGAATATAAGCACTGACCTGAACCCAAGCACACCACATTCTCACCAAGCTTTCGAGTCTTTTTTTTTTTTAATAGAGAAAAGATAACTGTCCAGTACCTTTCATTATGCCTTCTTTGCAATTCTTCTTCCAGTTCCAAATCAAATGAAAGAGTTTGATGATGAACTATTTTGAACTATCTGAGACCATACGCATTGATATTTGTAGGCTCAGCTTTTTGGGTCTTTGCAGAAGCTGTGAATATGCACTTGAAGCCGAGCATTTAGCAGGTTCTTTTGTGGCCAAGGGCAAATCTCTACATTAAACAGAACCAACGCCTTCTCAGCATCACCCACTCCCAAGCCCCTTGATGATGATTATGTGCACTGTTACTTTTTAGGTGATAGTGACAGAGCAACTCCAAGTCATGTTGATTTCCTCCTGGACACTTAACTGTCTTTGAGGTAGCTGCCACCAGGTGAGAGTAGATTCCTTAGGCATGGCTGTACTTTGCCAAATATGGATGAGAATGAGTGAGAGAGAGTCAATTGTTGCTTACATTTTTTTATATTAAAGTAATAGCTATACTAAGTATTATTATGAGAAGTTAAGCATGTTTTAATTACTAAGCCCTTTCTCAAACCTTCATTTTACAACCTCGGTTTTCTGCTGTTAAAAGAAGGTACCATACCATTCTTACCCTAAACTTTTGATGAAGCCCAAATTGAATAGACAATAATGAGAAAGCAAAAAATTTAAGATTTAAAAAGGGATTTTATTTGAAAAAGAAAACATATACTTTGAGAACGGCTGTGTTCTGTTGTGAGCAGTGGATTGAACAAGAGGAAGATAAGACTTAGGTTACGAGGAGAGGCCAGCTGGAGTGGGCCAGGACAAGACGGCCCTTTGGCCCAGGCCCTTGGAAAGGCTGTGGTTACAGCGTTAGTCTTTTGTTTTTTCTTCTCCCTTCCGTCTTTCCTTTCTGGAAAAGAAAAATACAGAAAAATAGAAAGGGCAACGTAATATCAGTGCTTGGCTTCTCACATCCTAGAATTAACTAGCAGTCATTTTTGCTTTAGGTTTTAAAAAATCATAGAAAAGAAATAGAGGTGGGTGTGGTGGCTCATGCCTGTAATTCTAGCACTTTGTGAGACTGAGGCAGGTGGATTTTGCTTGAGCTCAGGATGTTGTGACCAGCCTGGGCAACATGATGTAACCCCATCTCTACAGAATTAGCTGGGCATGGTGGCACATGCCTGTAGTCCCAGCTGCTCCAGAGGCTGAGGTGGGAGGATTGTCTAAGCCCAGGAGGTTGAGGCTGAAGCAGTAAGCTGAGATTGCATTACTGCATTCTAGCCTGGGGGACAGAGTGACACCCTGTCTGAAAAACAAAACAAAACAAAACAAAAACAACCCAAAACAAATGCAACTACAATTAAAATCTCCTTTATTTTCTCCTCCCCGGTACCATTCACGTTCCTCTTTCCCCAGGAAAGGGAACTTTAGGACCCTGGTTCATTTTCTTCCCCTCAAAAAAAGCCTACAGTACTGCTAATGCCATTATTGTTATTATTACTGAAATGCAAATGGGATCATTGTAGTGTTTATGGTATTTTCCTTGCTCTTCCACTCAACGTTTTCTCTTTCACATCTTTCCTTGTTGAGATGTGCATGTTGATTCATTTTAATTTCTGGATAATATTTAATTATGTGAGTATATAAAAATCTCCTCTTGATATTGTTTTTCTAGCCCTTGTCTCCACAACAATGTTGAACAGTGATAGGGAGAGCAGGCACTTTTATTTTATTTCTGACTTTAATGTTTCTAAATTTCTATCATGAGGAGTGATGTTTGCTCTGTTTTTGGTGAAAACATTTTTATTATATTAAAAATTGCTTTCTATTCAGAGTTCACTAAGAGCATTTAAAAATCACAAATGGTTGTTTAATTTGAACAAATGATTTGTCAGCAGCAATTGAGGTTCTTTCTTTACTTCATTAATGTGAGTTACATTTTAATAGATCTTCTGAGGTTAAACTTCCTTTGCATCTTAAGCTGAACCTCAAATGATTATGATGTAATTTAAAAATTATACTATCAGATTTATTAACGTTATAGGAGTCTTCCATCTATGCTAATAATTAAGATTGGTTTATAATTGTTCTTTATTTTCTATATTTCTCTTGTTTTCAAATTTGTTATTAGTTTAGTAAAATTAGTTGATGGCTTTCTCTTTTCTGCTCTTTGAAACATTTTCTGTGAGATAGGAAGCATCCCTTCCTTGAAGTTTTGGTAAAAATCATCTACAAATGAAAATGGTTCTGGTGGCTCTGATCAGAATTCGACCACTGATTCATTTTTCTTGTTTCTAGTTTCTGGCAAAACTCTGAATGGACTGCTTCATGATCTATCAAGACTGGTTTATCATCTGAGTTAAGAAAAGTAACTAGAAACAGATCTGTAACCAGCTATCGTAGGAAGATGCTCTTTGCCTGGCAGTTCTGGTGGATATGATGTACACTCTTCATTTTTGAGTATGTTGGCTCTATTGTATTAAAAAACGAGTCTTATCATAAAACCGGGGGAAGGAGAAAGATGCTAATAAATATCAGTGACTAAACAATGGACCCCAAGTGATGCTCGATGTGTTCTCTAGCTTAAATGTGCATTATTAAAAAAAATAACACTGTATATCATCTGGACAACAATAGTTCCACCATCTTTAAGGTAAAAAAGTGAAACATTCTCCAATGTCATTTCCAGTTTTGGAGAAGATTACTCTGTAGTCTTGCAAACAGAATTGATTCCAGAGCTGCAATATACAAGGGCATAGTCAGCATTGGATCAGAGGGTTGTTTTTGGAAACAATCTCAGGAGAAGTTAGATTTTTTTTCTGGAACCACTTTCTTTCTAATTTGCAAAATAAATTTTAAAACATTTCAAAGTACCTTTGTTTTTAATCATGTGGCTGCCTCGGTTTAAGTAAAATTTTCACTTGAAATGAATACAGGCCTACCTTGGGAATTACTTTCCAAATCTAAAATAACTTAGATAAGAGTCCCTCTTAAATTTAATTCTCTTTTGAAGAGAAAAAGTAATGACTTTCAAAGTACTTAATGTATTACAAAGGAGTGGCAAGGGGAAACAAATTTCCTTTAATATAACCTTTTATTTTAATAACATAGGTACAGATCTGACTGAAAAAAAGTCTTTTTTTAGTATATCAATTGTATTATTTCAAAACAAGGTTATGCACTGAAAATTGAATCATAAAAACACAGTTTATCTCCTGTTGCTAATTTACTGTGCCGAAAACACCTGCTGGAAGAAGGACATCGGTTTGTATATATTCAAGTCTCATTAGTTAATTGCCAAGTAAAGCCAGGTTTTGTCTTGGTTTGTCATTTTTAACTCATGGGGAATTGATTCTTAAAAGCAAATAAATTAATTCTTACAGTCTTTTTTTCTCTTGCTGCATACAGTAGCAAGTGACGTGATTGGGTTTCTCGGACCTTGTTTTGGGAGAAATGGAAGAATCTGACCTACAGTGAGATATGCACCACAGCAGCAAAGCAAGGAAAATGGCCGTTTGTATTAGTTGAGTTTTATCCCCAAACCCCAACATAGAGTCCTAGGAAATGAAGCTAATCTAGTGGGGGAACTACATTAGTGGATACTAGGTAGGCCTAAGTGGCCTCAGACCAAAGCACCTCTTTTCCAGAATGATGATCACTCTTCTGTTCATATAAATGAACGTTTCCATCTTGATGGACTCATTCAGAGGTAACCACACTTCTCATGCAGAGTGAAGTGGCCACAAGGTAATATTTGCACAGTTCACTGCAAGAGGTTCCAGAACCTTCCCTTGGACAGAGTTAGGCTAACAGCTTTTGCTGGTGTAATCTGGGTACATGCTGGTTCATGCTGTGCTGGAGGCATGGGATTCTGCGTCTTTCCATTGGGAATGACTGCTTAGTACTCGATTGTATTGGTAGTCTGCCAGTTATTTAGCCTCTCTCTAATATCTGGCTTTTTGTTTTCACTTTCTGCTTTTCAACTCTGTGTGTGTGTGTGTGTGTGTGTGTGTGTGTGTGTTTGTGTGTGTCAGAAAGAGGGAGAGAGGGGTAGAGAGAGTCATAGCATCATTTCATTGTAGGGTTCAGGAGTATGGTGAGCCTTAAATTTGTAGCTTTGGTGTTGGGTGGCAGGGACAAGTTTGTAAGTGAGACAGTAATTGCTGAAAACCATTCAATATCTTGTCTAGCATGAGCGACATGAACCAGAGCAGTTATGAAAAATTCAGCTTGGTGCTATGCCTAATCCTATTCAGTAATATGATTGTATTGCTTGTGCCTAGTAGGTGATTGGTGCATATTCAGTTATTAGTCGATTAGCTCTGTATTAAAAATGCCTCAGTATCAATGTAAACACTCCGGGTTTCTGTATTTTAGTGTAGATCACAGGGAAGATGATCTGCCTCACGTTTTTGCAATGTAGAGTGGCGGCACAGCACTGAAGGGTGTTTATTATTCTGATGCTATAAGATGTGTCTACTTACTTAATAAGTTGCTATTGCCTCTTTTTTTCTGATTTTCTTAGATAATCCACAATGGTGCCAAAACAGCCATCCATAAAGGCACAAATTCTGTCAATCCTGCAGTTTTTTTGGTTTACATTATTTCAATATTATTTTTGTGAGTTCTCCCTTTTCCCTGTCCGTGGATTGCATGATATTTTTTAAAAATAAAATCTTGTTGTGGCCACAGTTCCAGAAACAAGGGAAGGGGAACGAGTCTACCTAGAATAGAGGAGTTGTTTTAAATTTAATTTTCTAGTGTCTAGTTGCTACAGCTTGTCTGGCTAAATGGATGAACAGTGAATAAAGAGAATGAACAGATAAATCAATATTAATGTTTTCCTTTCTGCACCTCAGGATCAATCATAAGACCATGACTGGGTCCCGATTTTTGGCACCAATCAAAATGACAAGCTTGGTTGCTGGGACCATTCTTTGATGCATCTGTTTTTGGAGGGCTGAGATAAACTATGGAAAGATGGAATGCTGTATTTTTCCACCAGAGACATTGTTTCTGTTGTTCTTGTCCTTTTTCCTTTAAAGAGGCCAATGAGTTCTTTTGGTCCAGGGCTGTGTGCTAATGTCCCAGTGTCACCACTGTGCCGCTCGGAGTACAGGCAACCACGGCATCTCCTTCCTGGGGAAATCCAAAGCCTGTTCCAACAGCCTCGTCTCAGCATTTTACACGTGGAGAATTACAATGTCCCACGTGGAGAATTCCGTTATAAATGTGGCAACAAGTAAGTGGAGAAGTTATGCAGGACGAGCTGCATAGTTTGCAGGACTCAGTGCAAAAATGAAAATGCAGGGCCACTTAAAATTGTTAAGAATTTCAAGACAGTGACAGCAAAGCATTAAACTAGGCACAGGTTCCCTTTTAAGTAGGGACGCTGTGTGACTTCACAGGTTTCCTGCCCATGAAAGCTGGCCTTGCCTGTAAGGGTGTTTGCCTTCTCAAAAGGTTGTGTTGGAGACACAGATTCTCTGAGGCAGGAGCAGTGGGAGAGACTTTGTCCATGCTTCCTATTCCTTTTTTCTCTTTTTTGGTCTTGTTGTGTCTCTCCATGGCCCCTCAGGCCCTTGGCACAGTCCCAGTTTCATCTTCCTTACTTTACCTGCCTTCTACACCACCTATAGGTCTAGCCTTCTCTGCTCCCATGCTGTGCCGTTATTAGCAAAAAGGTTCAAGGGATCTCTGCCATTTGCTTATGGCTCTTCTCTTTCTCTCCACATTTGTTGGCTCTAACTTCAGGAGCTGACTTCAGATACTCAGAATTCCACCACTTCTATGTCACCTTGATCACTCTGGACACTCTCACATGTCTTATTGGAATGCAGTAGCCTCCAAACTACTCTCTGTGTCTCAGCTGTCTTCCTCTGCACCCTTATTCTATGCTTCAAGAGCAGAACATGTTTCTCTTCTCTCCAAAACCTTCCAGTGGCTTTTGTTTCACTTATCTCATCTTTCTATCTTTTTTTAAAAAAGAAACTATTATTTTTCTTTATTATTATACTTTAAATTCTGGGGTACATGTGCAGAACGTGCAGGTTTGTTACATAGGTCTACACGTGCCATGGTTGTTTACTGTATCTATCCCCCACCATCTACATTAGGTATTTCTCCTAATGTTGGCCATCCCCAGTCTCCCAACTCCCTGCTATCCCTCCCCTAATGCCTCTGTCCTCTGACAGGCCCCAGTGTGTGATGTTCCCCTCTTTGTGTCTGTGTGTTCTCATTGTTCAACATCCACTGTGAGAACATGTGGTGTTTGGTTTTCTGCTCTTGTGTCAGTTTGCTGAGAATGATGGTTTTCAGCTTCATCCATGTCCCTGCAAAAGACATGAACTCATCCTTTTTTATGTCTGCATAGTATTCCATGGTGTGTATGTGCCACATTTTCTTTATCCAGTCTATCTATGATGGGCATTGGGTTGGTTCCCAGTATTGCTATTGTGAACAGTGCTGCAAAAACCATACATGTGCATGTGTCTTCATAGTTGAATGTTTTATAATCCTTTGGGTATACCCAGTAATGGGATTGCCGAGTCAAATGGTATTTCTAGTTCTAGATCCTTTAGGAATCGCCACACTATCTTTTACAATGGTTGAATTAATTTATACTTCCACCAACAGTGCAAAAGTGATGCTATTTCTCCACATCCTCTCAAGCATCTGTTGTCTCCTGATTTTTTAATGATTGCCATTTTAACTGGTGTAAGGTGGTATCTCAATGTGGGTTTGATTTGCATTTCTCTAATGACCAGTGATGATGAGCTTTTTTTTTTTTTTTTTTTTTAAATGTTTGTTGGCTGCATAAGTGTCTTCTGAGAAGTATCTGTTCATATTCCTTGCCCACTTTTTGATGGGGTTGTTAGTTTTTTTCCTGTAAATTTGTTTAAGTTCTTTGTAGATTCTAGTTACTAGTCCTTTGTCAGATGGGTAGATTGCAAAAACTTTTTCCCGTTCTATTGGTTGCCAGTTTACTCTAATGATATTTTCTTTTGCAGTACAGAAGCTCTTAAGTTTAATTAGATCCCATTTGTCTATTTTGGCTTTTGTTGCCGGTGTTAGGACTTATGTTTAAGTCTTTAATCCATCTGGAGTTAATTTTAGTATAAGGCGTAAGGAAGGGGTCTAGTTTCAGCTTTCCCAACTCTGTTTATTAAACAGGGAATCCTTTCCCCATTGCTTGTTTTTGTCAGGTTTGTCAACGATCAGATGGTTGTAGATGTGTGGTGTTACTTCCAAGGCCCCCATTCTGTTCCGTTGGTCTATATCTTTGTTTTGGCACCAGTACCATACTGTTTTGATTACTGTAGCTTTGTAGTATAGTTTGAAGTCAGGTAGTGTGATGCCTCCAGCTTTGTTTTTTTGTTTTTTGTTTTGCTTAGGATTGTCTTTGATATGTGGGCTCTCTTTTGATTCCATATGAAGTTTAAGGTGTTTTTTTTCCCCCAATTCTGTGAAAAAAGTCAATGGTAGCTTGATGGGGATAGCATTGAATCTATAAATTACTTTGGGTAGTATGGCCATTTTCATGATATTGATTCTTCCTAACCATGAGCATGGAATGTTTTTCCATCTGTTTGTGTCCTCTCTTATTTCCTTGAGCAGTGGTTTGTAGTTCTCCTTGAAGAGGTCCTTCACATCCCTGGTTAGTTTTCTTTTACGTGTTAATCCTCTACTACTCTCCCCTTCACTGTCCTAGACACTCTGGCCTTCCAGCTTTTCCTAGAAAATACCAGGCATATTTGTACCAAGGTTTTTGTGCTTCCTGTTCCCTTTATATAGAGTGCTTTTCCTCGGTTCTGCTATGCACTGCTTCCTCAGGTCTCTAAATGCTTACTTTATTTATTTATTTGAGAAGGAGTTTCACTCTTGTTGCCCAGGCTGGAGTGCAATGGCATGATCTTGGCTCACTGTAACCTCTGCCTCCCAGGTTCAAGCAATTCTCCTGCCTCAGCCTCCCAAGTAGCTGCAACTGTGGGTGTGCACCACCACATCTGGCTAATTTTTGTATTTTTAGTAGAGATAGGGTTTTGTCATGTTGTTCAGGCTGGTCTCCAACTCCTGACCTCAGGTGATCCACCTGCCTCAGCCTCCCAAAATGCTGGGACTACAGGTGTAAGTCACTGCGCCCAGCCCCTACCCTATTTAATATTGCATACTCCCCACCAACCCCTACACTTCCTAATTCTGCTCTGCTTTTTCTTTCTTAGCACTTTTCACCATGTGCTGTGTCATATATTTAGTGATTGCTTAAATCCCTTTATTGGAAAAACTCTATGAAGGTGGAGGTTTTTGTCTGCTTGTTCCCCTGTGAATCCCTGGTACCTAGGATAATGCTTGGTTGCTCACTTGATGTTGGCAAGTGGATAAATTGCTGTGAGAATCAGGCTTCCTTGGGTGTTTCCTCCTGTATTTCGGAGCTGTCTGGCCTTGGCCCACTTTAGTTGCAAAACACTTCCTGAACATCTACATTTGCTCCCTTTTCATTTGTCCTGAAATGTGCTAGGAGCTATGGATACAGCAGAGAGCTTTGTCCCTGGCCTCATTAAGTTTTCATGGGAGTGGGAAAGGAGTAAAAAAAAAAAGAAAAAAAAAGTAGTGTTTCAGATGATTGTGACAAGGATATGGTGGTCGAGGAAGGTCTATCTGAGGAGGTGATATTTCGAATGTAACCTTAATGATGAGAAGCCGGAATGTGAGAATCTACTGGAAGAGCTTTCCGAGCTGCAGAAGCCAAATGTGGCCAAGGAGCAGAAAGAAGCTATTGCAGCTGGAGTGTGGAGAGAGAGGTAGCAGCAGGGCCAGGGAGACAGGATGATGGGCTGAACTTGCAAGGCAAGTAAGAGTTGGGATTTTCATCTAGGTTCTTGAGTCCACAGTAAACAGTAAGCTCTGCTTTGACTCTCAGGCCTCAGTTGTCTCAGACGCTGATGCACGTGAGGGCTCTGCCTCCTGGGGCACAGATAATGGGCTCTGGACTCAGACCTGCGTCCAAATTCTATATCTACCATTTAGCAGGGACATGATTTGGGGTTTGTTTCTTGAGCTGCATTCACTCAATACATGGTTACTGTTATTTTGTCTGTGGGATGATATTCCAAACATTTATACCCCAGGAGACCCAGATGCCCACCTACCAGGTAGAAGATTTAGTGGAGTTATTGGAGCAGGGACTGGAGTTTCCTGCTATGCCAGGAATTAGCTCTTAGTTGCTGGATTTGGGGAGGGCAGGGAAATCTTGTGGGAGGGGCTTAAGGCAGTGGCTTGTTACTAACCACTTGATATTGAGAAATCTCTCAATATTGTAATACTTTAACTGTATATTGACAGAAACTAAGCCTAGCAAAGAGGATACAAGATTGGTAAAAACACAGTCTCTTTCTACCAGATACTTAGAGTCTTGTAACTGATAGGGAAATGCAAAGCCCTTGATATCCGTGGTTTGAATGTTTGTCCTCTCCAAAACTCACATTGAAACTTAATCCCCAAAGTGGCAGTATTGAGAGGTGGGCTCCTTAAGAAATGATTGAGTCATGAGTGGATTAATGCATTCATGGATTAGTGGGTTATCATGGGCATGGAGCTGGTGACTTTATGAGAGAGACCTGAGGTATCATGCTAAGTCCCCTCATCATGTGATGTCCTGTGCTGCTTTGGGACTCTTCAGAGTCTTCTGCTTTGGGACTCACCAGGGGCAGCCCCTCAACATTGAACTTCTCAGCCTCCAAAACTAAGAAGTAGTTTTTTTCTTTGTAAATTACCCAGTTTCAGGTATTCTTTTATAAGCAACAGAAAACCGACAGAGACACATGGTCTTATTTAATTTGCGCAGTATTCTGGTTAGGAAGCAGTACAACATAGCGGTCAGGCGTGTAGGCACAGAACAGCTCTTTATGTTCAAATCCAGGCTGAGTTACTTGCTTAGATTTGTGGTCTTGGCCAAGTTACTTACCCTGTCTATGTCTCAGTCACTCTTCTGTAAAAGGAAATGGTTAACTGGGGATGATACTAAATTCCTACGGTTGATGTGAGGATTGAATATGTTTATACAGATAACATAATTATAACAGTGCCTCAGGTACATAACACTATGCTCCTTTACAGATGGGAAAACTAGGGTTAGACAGTTAATGAAGCGCTACAAGTTCACACTGCTGGAAGCCAGGACTGGAACCCAGGTCCTTGGATTTAATCCTGTGTTCTATTTCAAATCAATAATACCGGAGGGGGCTGCTAGTGAAATTTTTTGTAGAGGTTTATTTGGAAAGACAGTTGTTAATACTAAAATAAGGTTAAGTTTAAAAATACTTTGAAATTTTATTATAAAAAAAATAGAATCCCATCAAAGAAAAGTTAGAAAGATAAAAAACTGACTCTCTAGTTGTGCTTTGTCGTCAGTTGCTCCAGGCAGATAAAATGAGGCCTGAGGAACAGTGGAATGGCCAGAAAATGCTGCTGGGATGGGATGCGCTCTGTGGCCTGGCGCTGATTAAGCTCTCAATTCTGAACATGTTCCTGTACGTCTAGTGTGGGGAACATCCAAGAGGAAACTATTCTCTAAAGGAAGAAGATCCACTTTTCATGGCCACCATCATCACCTGGAGAAGGGAGGGCAATTTGGGACACTGTTAGGGTGTGCGTTAGAAGTTCAGGTACTGGGTCCCCTTCTAGAAGATCCCAATGCCCATTTGTCATGTGAAAGCTTCCAGGGTCTAGTGACGCAGCAGTCTTAAAACATCACGCTTAAGTGAACTGTTCCCAGACTTATTTAGTAATGGATTTAAGAGAACGTCTAATACTCAGTAGCATCCCAACCACTTGGATTCTATGCAACATACTTTGCGAAATGCATCAATAAAGCAGTAAGAAGAAAATTCATTGTTTGAGAAAAATGTTTGGAGATATTGAGGCAGAGGCTTGGGTTAAAAAAAAAAAAAAGATGCTTTTTCAGATGCTGATTTAGGGACCAAGAATGGGACTCAGGACTGCCCCTGTAAGCACAGCATGATGACGAAGTGAGGCCACGAGTGCAGTGGATAGCCCCTCCTCAGGTGTAGGTCTGCGTCCCTGTGTGGCCATGCTTGATTACTTTGTATCTACATGTGTGGATACTTTGTATAACATCCGTGTTCTCTCATCACTAAGGATGTCACTTTTATGAGGACTGGTCTGCAGCATGTGTGGACACTTACTTTTTGGCATCCGTTTTTCTCTTTCCTGCTTATTAGTGCACCTCTTTTCTTTCGGGGAGTCTTCTCTTCCCTATTCTGAGTCCTTGTGGTTTAATTGAAACTGACCCTTCTCTGGCCCTAGGGCTGGTGCTGGGACAATTAAGCCATCAGATGCCCAGAGCTGCAGGCTACAGTGACTGGTCCATTAGAACCAACGAGAAGCAATGACACTCTTGTTTGCGATGCTGGAGTAGAACAGTTCCCGCACATAGGCAGTGGCTGTTTCTGGGATCTCTATTCCATTAATCCATTTTTTTGATTATTGTGCCAGTGCTGCCCTATTTTCAGTACAATAGTCTATGAGAAGTCATGAGATTTGATAAGACAATTTCCCCAAATATGTTCTTTTAGGAACATCTTGGCACACTTTGCCCTTTAATAAATGTTTTAGAATCAGCTAGCCAGGTTTCTTCATAAATCTTGATTGGAATTGGCAGTGAAGTCATAGAACATTTTGGGAATAATTAACATTGTTAAGATTTTGAGCTTTCTTAAATACAAACATAAGGTAGCATACTGAGATACAATTGATTTTTATATATTGATCTTAAATTTAGCCACTTGAGTAAACCCTTATTAATTCTAAATTTTTATGGATTGTTTTGGATCAGTGTTTCTTAACTTTTTTATTATTACCCTGCCTCCAAGGAAACTTTTAGTTATTTTTTTCCTAATTGGCCCCTCATCCAACCCAATTAATTTTAATCCCACAGGTTCACTGTGACTCTTCTCCCACCTCCTAAGTGTTCATCTCATCTGAGGTTTCTTCAGCTCTGTGTTTTGATTCATAATTGTTTTTTTCAGTTGTGACTAACCTGCTATTTAACCTAATAATTAAACATTAATTTTAATTGTTGTATTTTAATCTCTAAAAATTGTTTTAACTTTAAAAAATTTGTTAGGGCATTTTTATACCTTCTAGTTACTGGTTCACTTTAAAAATTTTATCTTTTATTTTGTTAGACATTTCATAATAGCTATTTTAAATCCTGCTTTTGAGACTATTTTAAGTCCTTGGGTGCCAACGATGCTTTGGTTTTTCTGTTGATTTACACTCATGCTTGCTTATTTCCTTGTGTGAGTTTTGTAATTTTTTATTGTAAGTTCATATTTTGTTTTCCTAATTTGTACAAACTCCCGCGGGCCTGTAACAATGATGTGTTTTTTCATAGAAGATTTTCCTTTGCCTCTGCCTGGAGCCAGGGAGCATTAGTGACCTGTAAACACTTTACCTTGTTTGAGGGTGCCAGAATAATGGTGGCATCTCAGGTTCAGCACTTTAACAAAGTTGAAGGCTCCGTTTCTCAGTAGCAGATCTGATGTTAGCAATGTTAATATTTTTAACCAGGGCAGAACTTTGGTATTTACTTACTGTCCAATTTCCCAACATTGGGTTCAATTTGCTATCTTTTTAAAAAATTATCTTTCGGATTTCTCCGACTTTCTGGAGAGTCCAGCAACTAATTAAAATGTTTACTTATGGCAGTTTATCCAGGATCTACTTGTATTTAGAATGAGAGACTTTCAGAATATCTGCTCTGCCATATTTCCGGAAGTTGGAATATCTTATATGTCTCTTGTGTGTTACAGTTTACAGTGTACTTTCACATACAATATCTGTTTTGATCTTCACAATTTTTAAAATAAAAATACTCAGTTTCACTTATGCTAAAACTATGTGTAGAATAACTCTGGTGTAAAAACAGTTCTTTTATGTTCAGAATTATTTTAGCAAAATATTCAAAAGGAAGTATGTATATTCCTTTAAGACAGATTTTATGGAGCATAGTTAGTTAAAAACGATTTAATCTGTCTGTATGAATCATTTTGTTCTCATACAGGAATCTTCAAAAGAGGTGAAACAGTCAAATGAGTTAGAGAAGATAGTAGTGTAAAAATGTGATTGCCAAGTGTTACCTTTTACTTGACTGGAAGAGAGACAAACATGAGTTTTAAGAAGTCAGGAAGAATGACAGAGTTTATCTTCCATTGTGCTTTTATCTTCTAATCTCCAAAGGCAAAGCAGGGAAAAAAGAGTTGCCCTTAGCCGAAAGGGTCTTGAGCAAGACTGGAAGACAGGGGGTCTGGATTTACAACTCACAGAGGGAGTTAGAATGAAGGGTTATTAGGTCTGAGAGTGACAGTTGAAATTTACTGAAAGTACCTGTAGAAAAACTGCATGCTTTTGAAGTCTTAAAAGTCATTTTCCTTTATGATTTTCTTCGTAGTTAGTGTCCTTTGATGAATAAATTAAAAATTTTTAATGAGGCACAATTTATTGATTTTTTTTCTTTGGTGATTAATGCTTTCTGTGTCTTGTCCAAGGTCATCAAGATTTTTATTCTATATTTTCTTTTAAAATCTTTGTAGTTAATTTTTTACCTTTGGAACTGTAATTCACGTCTAATTGTAATGTATAAAGTGGTCTGATTTTTAAGAGCGGGGTTCATTTTCACCCTTACGTTCAATTGTTCTTGCATCATTTGTTGAAAATATTTTCTTTCTCTGTTGAATTATCTTGGCACCTTTGTAAAAAAAAAAACCAGTTGACCATATATGTATATAGAGACCTACTTTGGGGACTTTTATTCTGTTATATCAGTGTATTTGTCAGTACTTATGGAACTGTAAACTTAGTATCTATTTTATTATATGAAAATTATACCTCAATAACAAATGATGTAATGATTAAAAATTACTCTATATTTGAGTTGTTTGACAAAGATAGTAATTAGTGATTAGAAAACATAAATCATATTTTTTCATTTTTTATTTAAAAGTCCATCTACTATGCATCAGTTTAATATAGATTAAGAAGTGAAACCTGCTGGCCACCGTGGTGAGCTCTGGGCCCACAGAGCACATCATCTGTGGTCGCTGTTCTTGAGGAGCTCATAGCTGAGTGAAAAGAGATGGACGTGAAAGTACAATGACAACCCAGTGTGATGAGGGCTGTGAGATAAGTAAATGTAGGGACCTGTGGAAGTCAGTCACCCAGCCATCCAACCCCTCCTAGAGTGCTTACATCAGAGAAATATTTGTCAAAGAACTTAAGAACCTGCTGAGTGTTCAAAGTAAGTGGGAGTGGTCCCCATAGTGCTGGGGAATGGGCAGGAGAGGGCAGCTGGGAAATGCAAAGCCCTAAGACCAGTTATTTTTAAATGTTTCAAATAGGAGGGTACACATGCCCACTTAACTAAGGAAGTGGCACCTTAATAAAAATAAAAACTTTGATTCCTTATTAGAGAAGCAGGGAGCAGGACTGTTGAAGAGAATGGCATGTAAATATGTACTGCTGTGGAGAACAGTGTGAGGGACAGTTCGTGACACTGGGATTGTCTGAAACGAGTGGCTCAGGCCTAGACTCTGAGTGAAGGAGTGGACACTAAAAGACAGGCTGGCGGCACAAATGGGGATGTGACGACAACTAAAACACTCAGTTTGTTTCACAAGTTAATTTATCCTGCTGATGGCATTAGTTCTTACTATGGATGAGAAAAATGAACTAAAAAATAAACTGCAATTGATTGCTTGTCACTCTGTGCCAGGTGTTGTGTCCTATTCTTTATGTACATTAAATATCATACTCTCCATTTATCTGTTATCATCACCATCGTATAGGTGATAACACTGAGCCAGAAGCTTAAGTCACCAACTTGAGTCTGCTCAAGCTCACTTAACTGGTAAGTGAAGCATCAGGATTTGAACCCAAGTCATTCCAAAAACTGGGTTCCCATCACTATTTCATGTAGCTTATGCCTATAGTATTTACCTATGTTTGGGATACAGATGAAATTTTTCTCCCATAAAATTATGCTGCTTGTTCTTAGTTTGCAAAGCAAGCCTCATTTTACAGTGAAAACACATCCCACGTCTGGAAGGAGTTAATGCATGATGGCATCTGGCTGAATTAGGGCAAGGACTATCTGTGCAGTCACTGTTTTATGAGTGCTCATCAGAGAGCAGGGTGCCTCTATGGACAGAAATGCAGAGGGGGAGTGCCAAGGACTTCTGCTAGGAGTCCAGCCAAAAAGCCACAAACTTTTTTTTTTTTCCACCGGTTCAGTTAAGCATTTTCTGAGACCCTTAGCCCCATTTATGAAAATGGAAATGTCAACAGAAATCACATTTTCTACGTCGTGTTTCAAAACAGGAGGTGCACTTTGATCATTCTGAGCAAAATGGTCAATGAATATTATGGAAAAAATATTGGCAAAAAGATCATTCAGAATTCAAGTCTGGATCCAGATCAGCACAGGGCTGAGCTGATGGCTGAGCTCAGGATTAGCCCTAGACATGGGCTATGCTTTAGATACGGTCTGTCCCCACTAAAACTCATGTTGAACCTGGGTCCTCAATGCGGCAGTGTTGGAGGTGGGGCACGGGGGGAGTTGTTTTGGTTATGGGGACAGAGTCCTCATGAATAGATGAATACTAGGAGCGAGTTCTCGCAGGACTGGATTAGTTACCGTGAGGTTGTTGTAAAGTGAGGTTTCTCCTTGTGTCGCTCTCTTTTGCGTGTGCTTGCTTGTCTTTTCACTTCTCTGCCATGTTATGATACAGCACAAGGCCCGCACCAGAAGTCAGTCAGACACAGGTGCCCATTTCTGGACTTGCCAGCATCCTGAACTGTGAGCTAAATAAATCTCTTTTATTTATAAATTACCCAGTCTCAGATATTCTGTTACAGCCACACAAAACGGACTAGGACAGAGTGTATCTCATAAGTGCTAGTTGCCTGGAGTAGCACTGAGGTAGCAGAGTTTGAGAACATCAGTGCATGAATTAGACAAGAGTAAATAAAAGGAAATTGAGCTGAATAGGCAAGGGGAACTTTTGCCCAAATGGCAGAACAAGGGGCAGGACCATCTCCTTTACTGAGGCAGAGACACGCTCAATAAAGCCAGGCCAGATGGGGAGTGGGGGAGTTGGATGAGGAAGAGGATACGTAAGTGCTAGAGAGTAGGGAGCCAAGAGAGGGTTGTTGGGGTTGGTGAGGAAGGCTGTCTTTATGGTTTACTGCAACTTCTTTTGTAGCTGTGCTGGCCACGCTTGTGTTTAAAGTAACAGTAGTCATTTATTGCTGTCTACTGTTGGTAGCCAAGTGGGCTCAGTGGAGGGGTAAGGAAGAAAGCAGAAGCTGGGACACTAGTTCTGTGTGTGAAAACTGAAAAATTTCATGGTGTCGTTGCATTCCTGGGTTTAGCTGCCACTCAGGTTTCTTAATGAAGTGAAAAAAATCTTCAAGCTGAAAATCCGTTCTCAGGTCAATGAGAAAGGTGACAGATAATATGTTGCTAGCTTTTCTGTCGATTATCCATTACGTTCTGAGGATTGTATGTTGAAACACTGCAGATAAAGTGTCTCAATTAAGACTTTAATTTAGATTTAATAAGAGTTATTATATGTTAATAAAAGATCAATTAGCAGTTAAATAGCCATTGATCCAGGTACAATAAGTATGTCAGAAAGACATCAAGTTGTCATTGAAAAACTGGAGATTACATGAGCAACATGTGAGCAATTAGATTCTCAATATATTCAGGCTATAATGAATGTCAATGCATTTAATTGCCATCTAACAAGAAAGCCTAATGTTAAGTCTCATGCCTATTAACTCACATACCTATTCACAGTACCTCAATAGATTCATTTTTTCATTGGTTCCTTCAAGAAATATTTAATTAACCACACACCAGGTAAAGTGAGAAAAATATGGGTATAAAGCATAATCTCTGCCTTCAAAGAACTTAAAATCTAGTATTGAAATAAGACTCATCTACAAGGAAAAATAAAGGAATGAGGCAGATAGTAGAACATTTTCCACATACTTTCTGATTAAATTCTATTACCACCATAACTGAAATTTCTCACATGTTGAAAGAAATCTTTGTTATTATAAGCCACTGAATTTAGGGGTTGTTTGTTACTGCATTATGCTGTAGTAAAGCTGACTAATATGGTAAATAGAAGAGGGATTGACAGGCCACAGATACATTCTCTGGTATGATGTTGTCATAAGAGAAGCTAAAGTTTTATCATCCTCAATATTGGAGAGGGGCACTTGAGAAATATGTTAGCTCTCACTAGGGCAAGGGGGCATTGAGAAGTAAATGACTCTTGGTGTTTTCATGCCCACCCTCCAAAAATCTTAGTTTCTCTGGGACCATAGATGGACACGAGATAGAGGCCGATCAGTGTCTGATAAAAATGGTTAAAATGGTGAATTTTGTCTCAATTAAAAAAGAATAGACATATAATCTTTTAACTGGAGTGGGAACATTTTGGAGTGAGTCTGTAACTAAATTCTCTGTTCACTGAGAATCATACTTCTCCCTCTCAGGGGGGCCTCTGAGGCCATGCTCCTGCCTTTTCACGTGGCTCTCTGGTCATGTCAAGGCCTTTTTATGCTTTGTTTTTGTTTTTTTGTTGAGACTGAGTCTTGCTCTGTTGCCCAGGCTGGAGTGCAGTGGTACAGTCTCGACTCACTGCAACTTCCACCTTCCAGGTTCAAGCGATTCTCCTGCCTTAGCCTCCCAGGTAGCTGGGACTATAAGTGTGAGCCACCATGCCTGGCTAATTTTTGAATTTTTAGTAGAGATGGGGTTTCACCATATTGGCCAGGGTGGTCTCAAATTCCTGACCTCAAGTGATCCATCTGCTTCGGCCTCCCAAAGTGCTGGGATTACAAGTGTCAGCCACTATGCCTGGCCGCACCAAGGCCTTTTACATGTGGAGCCTCTCGCTGAGGCTGGTGCTCCTTCTCTAGTCTCTTTCTGGAACGTGAGGCAGTGGTTACCTTCTGAGCTCCTTTCTCCAATTATATTCAAGTCCTCTAGACCTTGAAAATCACAATTTACTTTCTCTTTTAGAAAGCTAAGCTTTTCCTAGAAGCTTTAAGATCACATTTAGTTGTCAAAAAAATTATCTGTCTCTTTCTTAGCCCTTCCTTGAGTGAAACTGAGGGCAGGATCTGCCTCGGGTCTTGTGGTGGGACAGGTCCTATGTTATATGTGATGACCTAATGGACCCTGTTGCCCAAAACTTCGTATGTCTCCTATGCATACCAGTCTTGGCTGGAGTATGACTTGGAGAATTAAAAAATAAAGGGCCTGTGTTTCACCTTGAAATGACCTAGAAGTTTATATAAGAGATGCAGCACAGAAGGTGTGTGTATGTGACAGAGGTTGAGAATTTGGTAGGGAGTAGAAACCAAAGCTCACGGTGGTCCTGAGAATGGAAGTCCTCAGATATTAGCCAGAATCTGACGTCCACCAGATATGGGAAAGAAAGCTTCAGAAGGTTGGAAATCTGGGGACAATTATGGAGATGACACCTGAGTTACAATTGTAAAATTAAAAAAACAATAACAAAGAAAAAAATCTGCTGGAAAAGTGAAAAATTTAGCCAAATAAGATATTTTGAAGATGGACTAAAAATGTTTCTAAATTCAATGTCCTTTCTGCCTTTCAATTTAGATTTACGTGAATTTGGGTTGATAGCTACACTTTAGCTTTGAAAACTACCTTTCAATTATGTAGATTGTGTCTTAAGGAGTTGCTTTCTAGGGTCTGATTTTACTTTGCAGCGGGAAGAGCTCTCTGTTGACCACTCAGTATGTGAAGGGGCATGGAAAACATGAGAGCGGAAAGGATAGAAAAGACAAAAGTTAGATTCAAGGGAAGCACCGTAGAGGGTGGCCTGTGGAGGGAGAGTGCACAGACAGAAACAAGCGGCTGTTACTGGAGACAGGCTCAGTGCCGAGGGCTCTGCGGTTCTTGCTTATGTCCAAATCTTATTTTATCAGGTGATCAGACAGATGAAGGGACTGCACGGAGTAATTTTTTGCAGCTAAGCTGCGCCCACCTTCCCCTTTTGGCAAGGGGAGGGAAGATAAAATAAAGGACCCGAAATGATAGAAACTTTGTGTGCTGCTTGTTCTCAGACCTTCTCTTCCCCTGGAGGAGTCTGGGTTGGAACAAGCATGACATCACTGAGTAAATTAATCCTGACCATAGGAGGCAGGGAAGCTTCCACCCGTGCCCTACCACATACAAATGATGGGTTTAAAGGGAGTAAAAAGGCAAGTTGAATAGGAAGCACTTAAAAAGCCTCCCTTGTTCTCCACCTCCAGGTCTAATAGCCTCCCAGAGCAGACACAGAGCCTTCTAAGAGAAATGAAAATATCCCTCCTAAACACACGCAAGCACATAACAAAAGCCAAGTTAAGAAGGTTAGCGATTTAGTTGTCTCAGCAACATGTCATCAAGTTGAGATGAGCAGGAAACACAGATAACACGAGGAAGAAGGAAAACATCATAAGCCGCAAAGAGGGAAAAGCCGGGATGCTGAGAAAAGCAATGCAAAGCCCTTTTCCTTTCTGTTTCGTTAAGGGGAACTTAACTTTTAAACAGCCTCTCAAAAAGCTAAAATAGAATCTGCTTTTGTGTAACCTGTGTACTTGATGTGTGGTAAGAAATTGTGTTATCAGCATTTCCTGTGTGGTACCGCCTTTAAGAGCAACATTTTTAGAGATGTCCATGTAATTGCTCAGAGAAACAAAATGGTGTCATGTTAGAATGGGATTTGATTTTTTTAGAATTATTTTATTGGATATTTACAGTATGGGATAAACACAGAAATGATCAAAGGTAGATCACTCTGCTCACCTGAGTTAAAACTCATAATATTACAGCACAAAATGAGACAAATGGACATTTTAGAGACTAATTCTTTCTCTGCTTTCATAAAGTTGTATCCAGAAAATTGCTGACATTTGGTTCCTAGGAGAAAGAAGTTTTTGACTGGGGAAATGTGAGATCTACACGCTCAGCTGGAGCTATAAATTTGTTGGAACAGCAGACTATGGGGAGGAGGAAAATGAAAGAAAGGCAGGAAAAGAGGCAGGAGACGGTGGAGAGCGCCAGCCTATTCCATTGGTACACACTTCCTGTTATTCAAAAATGTGTTCTTATGTCGAGTCAAAAATCTACCTGCAGGTAACTTTCCAAACATTTCACTCAGGAGCCATACCGAGCTAACCAGCTTTCTCTGGGCCACAGCACTTCTTAAGATATTTGCATGAAAAAAAAAAAAAAGATATTTACATGATAGCACATCCTCACTTGATCTCCTCTCTGAGCAGGGATTCTAAAAGGGTGGTCTCCAATCAGCAGTATCAGTATCAACTGGAAACTTGCTAGAAATGCCCCTCTTTCCCCACCTAGGGGTGGGTCCTGGCAATCTGTGGTTCAACATGTTCTCCAAATGATTCTGATGAATGCTCAAATCTGTGAACCCTGCTCTAGGCTAAGAATCTGTTGTTTCTTCAACGCTCCCAGCTTAATTCATCCACTCCTGTACACATTCATTTATTTATTCATTCATAATCAAGTATTTCTTCCTTCCTCCATAAATATCAGTTTGATATTTGATTCTGTGTTCAGATATTGCTTACAAAGGATTTTCTGGAATATGTTTCTCATAATACTGGTTGGTAGAAGTGCGGGACCCTCATGTTTTCCTTTCTGAAAAACCTCTAATATTTTGGATACTTAGCATCTGCTAACCCTCATACTCAGGGAAGGTGATCGCTTTCCAGAGCTAGAGGATGCATCATGATGTATGAGCCAGTTGTTGTGGCCTCATTCCCCTTGCCAGGATTGGTTTAGACATGAGTATGTGACTCAGTCTTGGCCACTGGAATTTGTTCTTATGACTTGATTCCTTTTGTATTTCTTTAATGTCAGTTCAATGGACGTGGGGAGGAAAGGTAAACAGACATATGTGCCTAGTAGTTTTTCTTCCAACTTCATCTGGGGCCACTGAGTGGCTGCAGTCATCTGGCAGCTTTACTGGGAGACGTGTGCTGGTTAGTGCAGGTTGTCAGCTGGTTGTCTAGCCTGTGGGGTTTGGACAACCTCGCTTAGGCTTCTTCATATGGCAGCCTCAGGGGAGTATTCCAAGAATTCGAGAGAAGAAGCCATAAAGTCTTTTAAAACTTAGGTTCAGAAATCATGTATTATTTCTGCCACATTCAATTGGATAAAGCAAATAATAAGGCCAGTTCTGGCTCAAGGGATAGGAAAATAGATTTTACCTGTTGATGCAAGAGCTGCAAAGTCATACTGCAAGGGCCATGCACACAGAGATGAGAGAATCTGATGACAAATTTTTGCAATTTGGTATTTCAGTACTTAAAACTCTATGAATTTGTTTTTATATCAGTAGTGTTTGCTCGATTGAAAGTATGTAAGCACAATAAAAAAAGAGAACAAAAATGTTGTCTGAAATTCTACTGTCAAGAAGTAGCCTAATAACTTTAAGTGAAAATCATTCCAGGTAGCTCTTTAAGTTCATAAATTAAATGAAAAATGCAGAATAAGTTAGTAAAAATTGGGTCTTACTCTGCATTTTTAGAAAAATAAAAAGCATTAAATTGAATTTTTCTTGAATTTAACAGAAGAAAAAGAAACCAAAGAGAAATCAAAGAAATTATGGAACTTCAGATAATTTTTTACCACCAGAGATATGAGATCCTAAAAGTTCTCCCTAAGGTTACAAAATGATTATAAAAAAATTAAGAAAGCTGGAGTTTTTTTTTTTTTAAAGATCCATGTTTAATTTTAGATATATTGATTGACTCTCTGCTATGAAAGATAAGAAAATTAAAACTTTTAATCTTCCTCTCACCTCATTTTCCACTCCCCTCATCTTCTAAGTTTTTTAGTAACATTTTTATAAAGTCAGTAAAAGGATTTATATCCTACAGTTATAGTTCTATGATTCTATCATTATCATGGTTTAGTTTAATGTCTGTAATTAAGTGAATTTGCTGCTCCCTACCTGTCCTTGTACCACAGCTTCTGCTTTTCTGAATTATTTATTTTCTAAAATTACGGTTCATTTGTGGTTTGCTGGATTTCCTTGTGAAGTTCTTTTCCAGGTGCACTCATAGAGTTTGCTCTCTGGGTTCTTGTATACTTCCAAATCTCTGTTGATTGTCTTCAAATTGAGCTGGCTGGGTATAAAAGTGTGACGTCCCAGTTTCTTTCCCATAATACTCTGAACACTGCTCCAGTGTCTTTGGGTGTTGAATTCTGCACTGTTTCTTCTATCATAACTCCTCTATTCATTTTTGATTGGTTGAATTTATTATCGGTAAGGTTTTAAAAGAACGAACTCTTAGATGTTTTATTCTCCATGCTCATTCATCTTGAGAATGTTTGTCTGTTATCTATATGTCTGATATTCACTTCCTTACAGGTGATTCAGTACTTTTTTGGAGGGTATTTGATGCTTTTTAAAAAAATAGTGTTGGGTCTCAGTGATGCAAGAAGGTGATATTTTGTTGATAATTCCATACTAGATCTTTCAGGCAGATAGTATTAGTTATTATTTTATTTTACGTATTTATTTATTTGAGATGGAGCCTTGCTCTGTCATTCAGGCTGGAATGCAGTGGCATGATGTCCGCTCACTGCAACCTCCACCTCCTGAGCTCAAGCAATTCTCCTGCCTCAGCCTCCTGAGTAAATGGGATTACAGGCAGATGGTATTAGTTTTTTTTTGAAGCAAAGAATTTTCTTGAGTTATATGTTCAAGTATATTTCTTTTTCAGGAATAATTTCTGTGTTGGATGACCTTTGTCCATCATCTAAGTGCTTTAAAAAGTCATCTTCTTCCCCAAGATTTGTTTTTTTTATCATCTCAATATCTTTTCCTCAATCAGCTATTTATTCTTCAGTCAGGCCTACATTATTCATTGATATTTGAAATTGCATTATTAGTTCTTTAATAATGTGACTTTTGTCTTCAGGTTATTTCATAGCTATATAATTTCTCTTTTGGTCTTTTGGTCTCATCCTGTTGCTTTAAAATTTCTTTTTCATGTTCTTGATGGTTGATTTCATGTTTCTGTTGTTTTCTGTAGTCCAAATCAGTTGTAGGAATTTCTTCTAAGATGGGTGCTTTGTCAGCAGCGTGTTATATTCTTTTTGCTGTGGTAATTGTATAATTGCTATCGTTTTTATTTTATTTTCTTTCTTGCTGGTTTTTTTTTTTTTTTCCTTATTTTTTTTTTGACAGAGCCTTGCTCTGTCACCCAGGCTGAAGTGCGGTGGTGTGATCTCGGCTCACTGCAACCTCTGCCTCCTGGGTTCAAGCGATTCTTCCGCCTCAGCCACCCAAGTAGATGGGACTACAGGTGCCCACCACCATGCCTGGCTAATTTTTGTATTTTTTAGTAGAGACAGGGTTTTACCATATTGGCCAGGCTGGTCTTGAACTGACCTTGTGATCCTGCTGCCTTGGCCTCCCAAAGTGCTGGGATTACAGGTGTGAGCCACCGCTCCTAGCCCCTATTTCTTTTATTATTCCTGTTGATGAGGGCAGTTCTCTTCATTTCTCTGTTTTCTCTGATCCAGTGTGGCTGAATTCTCCTTGGCTCCATTCCTTCTATAACTAAGAGCTGTTTTTCTCCTCAGCTACAGATTGAAGGCTGGGCAATTGCAGTTTTATTCACTTTTTAATTTCCCCAAGAGCACAGAGCAAGATCTAGGGTGGTGGATGGAGGAGAATTCTCTTGGGGCTGCATGATCTAGGCTCCAGGCTATCTTCTGGAATTTTATTAAGTACCCTGTTCTGTGCTTATACTTTCTAGTCAGTGTGTCTGCCTCCTAGGGAAGATCTAAGCTTCCGATAATTCTCGAAATTCAGCATGGCACCTTGGAAGGCCATTTTTCTTTTTCTTTGGAGACCTCAAGATTCCTCTCTGGGTGTTATGGGGGCTTTTTATTGATATCTTGAGAATTTTACTATGATACTTACTTGGCTCACTGGAGGCTGTTGGAGGAAGTCTCAGGATTTTTTAAATTCACCTTTTCCCCAGTTTGGTTTCTTGGAGCTGAGGGCAATGTTACTTGTAGTGTGGCTCTGTAAGTTCCACCCTACAAACTTGATTAACTTCTTGGCCACCACTTTTTGAAGTTTGTAGGTATTTGGGTTGTTGATGAATTTTTCTTTTTTTTATTTTTTGTTGGTATCATTATTGTTTATTAATTTTGTATTATTTCATCAGATATGAGAGAGGGAGACCATGTCTGGCTACTTTTTGCCATCTTTACCCCGAAGACCTGACATACTTTATTTTTACATAGTCGTTTATGTTGATTGCTCCCTTTGAGGTTTTGAAGTGGCAGTATAAGGCATTTTCCCCCTAGTTTTTGTTTTCTTCTAGAAAGTGTAGGAAGGCCTCTCTTTACTTCTTTAATTCTGGTAATTCCCCAGACACAGTAAAGGTTGGTGATAGCTAAGAATAGAAAACAAAACCACAAATTAATGACAGTTATAAAACAATATTAAACAAAGCAAAAAAAAACCAAAAAACAAAACACACCCTACTTTTATTGAATGCCGCAGTTGAGTCCAGAGCCAAGATTTTTACATAGGTAATATTGTTTAATTTGAAATGCATAGTAGCCTCATTTTTTCAGATAAGTTAAATGAGATTCAGAGACTTTAAATTACCTCAAAGCTCAGGGTCACACAGCTGATAAACACCGGGAGTCCTACTTTGAATGTAGGTATGTGTTGCTCTAGACTTAAAGTTCCTTTCCAGTGCTTTTCCGGGAAAGAGCCTAGAAGAATTCCTGGACTATTTGGTTGGAGGGAGTCCAGAATGTAGCTGAGACAACAGCTTTACCAGACAAAGAACAGAGGGACAGCTCAATCTGTTAGTAAAAATACTGGATTTGCTATGGTTTCCGAAGGGGTAGGCGCCCGTCAAAAAACTTAAAAGTGTGGTCATTTTTTTGTTTGGGCTTCCAGAGGGAGGCTAATGGAGTTTTAGGAAGGAGAGACTTAGGGATGTTTATACAAATTGTAGGAGACTCTATGAATCACTTGTTGCATAGTAAAACACCTCAAACTCAGTGTCTTCAATCAGCAATAGTTTATTCTCACTCACACATCTGACAATAGGCTGGGGTGGGCTAATCTAGGTTCAGCAGGACTGACTCCAGGTTGGATCCAGGTTTACTCCACTAACCTTTTACCCTCCTTGCATCAGTGGACTGCCTGGGGCATGTTCTTATCATGGTTATGGTAGAAGTGTAAGAAAGCACGCCCACACAAGGAAGCACATTGTTTTTGCCCATGGCACATTTGCTAACATCTCTCTGGACAAAGCAAGTCACCTGGCTAAACCCAGGGCCAAGGCCCTCCAGTAGAAGAAATTTGCAAAGTCACTTGGCAAAGGGCATAAGTACGAGGGGTGGGGGGTAAAGAATTGGGGTCAGTAATTTAACTGACCACAAGAACTAGGAAGTTTTTCAAAAACAGACAAGGAAAACAGCACAAAACCCCTGAGAAATAAAGATATTAAATTGAGAGGTTCTGTCTTGTTTGGGGATGTTATCTCTGGAAAAACAAAAGTACAGCCTCTGTAGCTAACTCATGAACCTTTCTAGATGAGACCTGACATTGAATGATGAGGATAGGAGTGTGGCCTTTATGAAAGTCAGAAATAACTTATTGTCTTAGGGCCCGATTTACCTCACACACTATTTTGCTTTGCTGCAACCCTAAGGAGAACAAGGATGATTTCTGTCATTTTCTTTGCTATTTTCCTCTCACTTAATTCAGTGCTTGGCATATAATAGGTGTCCCACAGTTCTTTATTGGATAAATGACTGAATAAAATACAGGAGCTATATTTGGGGAAAATTTTAAGCTGTTGCTTTTTTACTTTTGCTTGCATAAACACTATAGAGAATTGGGCAGTAGTAAGTGGGGACTGAACCAGCATCCAGTGTAAAAATGGATTCAAAATGTGACTCTCTTCTTAGATCAGAAATCTCATGATTTGCCGAGCATTAGTAAAGAATTAACCCTGGAAAAAATGTGTGAGGAAGGTGTGGCCTCAAACTGATCCAGAGAAGAGTTAAAAAGAGGAAATGGAGAGCAAGCACTTTTCCAGATTGAAGAGAGAGCCATCCAGGGACCTCCTCTTACAAAGCAGATGGCAGCCTCCAGCTGGCTGCCCTGGAGATGTTGAAATTGGAAGTACTCCGTAGCCAAGCAGACCCACCCACTTGCAGGTCTGTGGGAGGCGCTGGATGCTAAGATTTGTAATTACCTCCCAACTGAGTCTTTGTGTGGTAACATAGCTGGCAGAGCTGAAGCTACTACAACATTTTCTGTATTAATTTGAAATCGCCTCAAATCATATTTTATGAATGTTAAGACATAATGTTGGCGAAATCAGCATTTAGACCCTCAGAACTTTTTTTTTTTTTTTTTTTTCTGGATAGGATGGTGATGGTGGTGTGGCATGAGGTGAGGAAGTTAGAAAAACACATCTCACTTGCATTTTCCAGTACCATTGGTGGTGATATGACTTTGTCTGCCTTTTTGGAGAGCAAGTTGATGATGCTTTTCATGATCAAAATTTTAAATGTGTATTACCTTTGGCACCGGCAGGACCCTTTCCATGAGGGGTTTGTGGACCGTGTTAAGGCATTTTGTCTATCTGTTAAGAGTACAGAGAAGGCATTATCATGCATTTAAAGCAAAAAGGCCTGGATTTTTGGGCTTGGTGATCTGATCAGATCTCTATTTTAAAAAGATGCCAATTGAGAGACATGTAGAAGAGCAGGTGAGAGAAGATGGTAGCTTGGACTGAAGTGGTGGTGACAAAAATGGAAAGGAGGGGTATATTTGAGTGAATTCTGGAAGCAAATTGACCAGGATTTGGTAATTATTGGATCTGGGGAGATGTCAGGAAGGCAACTAAGTTTTTATCTAGATATGTGGTGATTCCCTTCACTCAGATGGGTTCGCTTTTGGACTATGAAATAGTATGCTCTTATAAGTAGGAGCTAAATGATGAGAACACTTGGACACATAGGAACAACACACACTGAGGCCTATTGGAGAGTGGAGAGTGAGAGGAGGAGGAGGATCAAAACAAACACACACAAAAACAATGGGTTCTAGGCTTAATACTTGGTGTTTAAATAATCTTCACAACAAACCGCCACCACACACGTTTCCTAATAAAACTGCACCTCTACCCCGAACTTAAATTAAAAGTTAAAGAAATACTATGAAGCTATTAATAAGGACAAGCAAATCAATCTTGCAAATTATTCGGACACGAACAAATGTCCATAAGATGTTATTGAGTAAGAAAATAAGATTGTAAATTAGTAGAAATATTTTATAATATGCTAACATCTACCTTCCTATCAATTTTTATGTGCTTTGAAGGGGTTTGCGAATAACAGCACCAAGTTAATAACAGCATTCACCTCTAGAATGAGGGTCGAATTACAAGGGAGTTTTACTTCTTCCTTAATACGTTTTTATATTATTTGATATTTGTATAACAGGCATGCTGTAATTTGACAGTATCCCAGTAGCTGACTAGAAGAAAAGTCAAAGACTGAGGGCTGAATATTTAAGGGTCAGTTCTTCTAGGGACCTAAGAGCCTGAGGGAATGCAGAAACACCAGCCCCGCTCAGAAGCCAGTGTGTATAGAGGAGCCAGTGAAAGGAAAAGCAGCTTTGGAAGAAATCTCCAGTGCTTTTACCTATGCCAAATGGGTATGATTCAACAGTGTCCCTGGAGCATATGTAATCCAGTGCAGCGTGGTAAGAGCTGTGTGGATGTGGGGCTGCAGCCAGTCTGCAGGGTCGCAGAGGAAGGAAGAAGGATGACCATGTATCTCCGGTGCATGAAATGTTCAAATTGGGGAATAAAACCTGAGCAGGCAGAAAGGAAAACTTGAAAGGTTTCTGCAGTTTATTTTTCTGTTCTATTTTTCTGAAGTTCTATCCGTCTCTGCGTGGAGCCACAAACCACAGAGACATTGTACCCATCAGTAAGACTGCTTGTCAAGGATGCCCGCAGTCAGCCCAAATGTGAGATATTTAATCCTCTAATTATAGATGACTTCAGTAGCAACAGGCGCTCTGCGCCCCCAGCCAAGATCACAAGAGACAAAATCCTGGCTCCTTCAGGTAAATCCTGTGATTACCCAGCACAGGAAAAAAGTGGGATCTGAAGGGTTCTTTATTGGAAGTCTGCATGAGGACTGGCTTTCTGAAGCCTGGCTTCACAGGCCCCATGTGGTGCCCATCAGCTCAGTCTTTCTTCACCACACAACCCAGACCATGCTGTTCAACCTGCCAACCAATTTGAGGTGTGAGCTGCAATTAATCATTTAATTTTCAACCCTGAGTGTTTAATGCAGCATAGTGCAATGTAGTCTTTTGGATTTGAATCTAGCTCCACCACTTTATCTAGCTGTCTGAGGTTTGAAAAATTATTTCTGTTGCCTCAGTTTCCTCATCTGCACAATGATAATTACTAGTACCTACTACTTATGATCAGTGTGAATATTGAAGGAGTTACATGTGAGATTCTTAGAGTTGTGCCTGCAAAGAGTAAGCACTCAGTAAATGCTAATCATTTATATTTGTTGCATTCTGATTAGTGTTAGAAGTCTTCAGAATAAATCAGTTCCACAGCAGCCACTGCCTATGTTTTTGGGCATATAGGGAGGGTCCTCCAATATTTTGGAAATGAGGAAAGTAAGATTTTCCTTTGAGAATGAAACAAAAAGATAAATACATGGTAGATCACAACAAAGTCACCTTAAAGTGATGGAATGACTCCGGAGCAAGCAGGGCTCAACTGTAACCACTCATAGTTAATTAATTAATTAATTAATTCAATGACTTCTGAGTGCCTACCATGTCTCAGGCATGAGGCTGAGTGCTAGCTGTAAATTGGGACTTGATACTTGACTTCATGGATCTTCCCAGCCAGTGGGGGAGATGCAATAAATGAAGCTAAAGAAACTGCATTAGGTGTTATAAAGAAGAGAGAGAGGACACTATTAGAAGGTGGGTGGGGGATTGGCTGTTTAGTATCCCATTGTATGACCATAACATGAACTATTTGACCTTTCTATTGTTGGTGGACATTATGTTTTTTTTTTTTTTCCATTTCTTTTGTGATTATGAAAAATGGTGCTATGAACATTCTCATATATGTGTTCTGGTATACAGAGTCAATTTTGAGAAGTTGTAATTTTCTAGAAATTTGTTCATTCAGTACCAAGGCCAGGGTGGTGGGAGCTGTGCACTCATGGATGTATGCAATAAGGGAGTTCAGTGTAGAAAATTTTTAAGCAGCAGTAAAATCAATGAAAATGTCAGCAATTTCAAATAAATGCTAACATCTTTTGGGTTAAGTTCTAAAATAATGGGCGAGATTTCTGTTGCATCTTCATGGTACGTGTGTAAGCTTCAATTTGGCACTTGAAAAAACGTTCTTTAAAATACACTACATTCTGTGTAAAAGTTAATTTGGAGAATTCACAATTATAGAGTTAGCCCTTGAAACACTTGGACTCAGCTGTATACCTTTGTTTCTGGGGTAAGTTTATACAGTTGGGAATTACTGGAGCTTGCTTGCTTTGGGTGTAAGTAATATCTCTATCTCTTGTGTTACTACATGTTTCTGAGCTTAAACTGTATGTTAGAAATTAACAGTGTTAGCACAGTGATTGGAAATACAAAGAAATACAACTTGAATTACATAAATTCTATCATTCTGTGACCACTTGGTGTTTTCAAACCTCTGTAATGATATTTGAAAGTGGTTAGAATGGATCCTAAAGAAACAAAGGCAAGGGCAGTATTGCCGTTTCTGGAATTTATTGTGAAGTGAGATCTTTATGAATAGCAGCCAAGCTCAATATTGCATTTAAGACTTTTTCTAATGACTTATGCATCTTTTCCTTCATATGGAAGATACTTTTCAAAATTAAAATTAAAAATGTTTTGGTCAACTGAGTGAAATAGATGGACAAGTCTGGTCAGATTGTCTATGGACATGAATAAATGAAGAAGATAAATTTTGATAAATTCATTGAGAAAATTAGAGAAATTTAGGCTCAAAAATGGACATTACGATACTTGTATTCATTGCTATGACAGATAAATATGTAAACATAAGTATTTTCCTTTTAAAAATATATTAAGGCAGTTGAGCACAGTGGCTCATACCTGTAATACTAGCACTCTGGGAGGCCAAGGCTGGAGGATTACTTGAGCCCAGGAGTTTGAGACCAGCCTGAGCAACATACAGAGATCTCATCTCTACAAAAACCCTTTAAAATTAGTCAGGCATGATAGTACATGCCTATGGTTCCAGCTACTCAGGAGGCTGAGTTGGGAGGCTGGTGTAAGTTTGGGAGGTCAAGGCTGCAGTGAGTCATGATTACACTACTGCATTCCAGCCTGGGCAACAAAATGAGACCCTGTCTCAAACAAGCTCAAAACCAACATGACATTAAGGCAATTGAAAAGTGTTAATCCATTAATTTTTCATCTTTTTTTTTTTTGTTGTTGTTTTTTCTTCCCTACCCTAAAAATATACTTCAAAATTACTAAATTCATCCCTTCAGGATAGTCCAGGAATAGGAATTTTAAAATAATTAAGACAACATAAAATAACATCTACTGTGAAACATACATTTATTTAAAAAGCACTTGATCCAGTTTTCACTTTTTTCTATAATATGTATTTTATTAAATTTTTTTGAACATATATCTGTGTTTACTAGCATACAAAATTTAATGCAAAGTTTTCACTTGCTTTTTTTCCCATTATTATTACTTGGTTGATTATATGATTATTCCTGAAAATAATTTTGTTGAATAGAAGATGAGACTGTTAAAGCTGCTCTGAGTGTCAAAGATGCCAGGTATATCATGGTGTCCATTTCATTTACGTTTTCAAATTGATAGGTATTAAGTTGCTAAAAATTTTCTCTTATCTGTTAGATGTCTTCCACATTTATCTACGTGAATTTCCTTTTCATTTTTCCATGAGTTATTTGTCCCATCTCTTATCATTCCAAATAATCAACTTTGGCTTTGTTTCTTCTTTCTTATGGCTGGTCCATTTCATTGATTTCTGTTATTCCCTCTTCCAATTTTTTTCTTTCCTTCTTTTCTTAACATTTTGAGAAAGATGCTGAAATCAATTTTTGTCTTTACTAATAGATAACATGTTAAAGCTTATATTTACTACATGTTGTTCAGTGTATAGTATTTTCACTGTCATTTAGCTCTAAACATTTTAACTTTCCATTATTTCCTCTGTGACCTATGATGATACATCTTCATTTCCAAATGTTTGAGAATTATTATTTTTAAGTATATCCGATTTAGTTACATTGTGCTCAGTCCTCAGAAATTTGTTGAGACTTGCTTCATGGTCCATTCTATGGTCTACTTTTGTAAATATAAGCGTATGTATGCAAAAAATAGTATATGCCCAGGTGTTGGGCATAGCATTCTCTAGATGTCCATTTGGTCAGGTTTATTAATCCTTGTCCTAGTGTTGCTATAATAAAATACCTTAGACTGGATAATTTATAAAGAACGAAAATTAGTTTTCTCCCAGTTCTGGAGGCTGGGAATTCCAAGATCAAGCTGCTGGTAGATTGGGGTTGTCTGGTGAAGGCTTACCTTCTGTTTTCAAGATGGCATCTTGCTGCCTCCTCATATAGCAGAAGAGGTGAAAAAGAGAGGAATGCTGTGTCCTCACATGACTGAAGGAGTAGAAGGGCAAAAAGGGAAGAACCTGTTCCCTCAACCCTTTTTATAAAGGAATGATCCCATCCATGAAGGCAGAATCCTCATGGCCTAATCACTTTCCAAATACCCCACCTCTTAATGCCATCACCTTAGGGTTTAAGTTCCCACATATTAATTTTGGAGAGAGATATACATTCAAACAGTAGCAATACTGTTTTTTGAATCTTCTATATGCTTACTAGTTTTTATCAGCATATTCTATCAATCACTGAAAGAGATGTGTCAAATCTTCATAAATTGTGCTTGTTTATTTTTCCATCTATTCTGTTAATTTTGCACTATTTTAGGCCGTGTTATTAAAGACTTATAAATTAAAAATTATATTGTTTTTCTCATAAATTTAACCTTTTTATTGTTAGGAAGTGATAGTCCTCACCTCTAAACATTATCTTTGCCTCAAATTAGATTTTATCTGATATTAATATAGCAATATCATCTTTCTATTTGTATTTTCATGCTATCTTTACTTTCAAGTTTTCTGTATCTTTATATTTTATGTGTCTTTTGAAAACTGTATATAGTTGCATTTTATGCTTCTCTAACTTTATTTTTTTCTTTAACTGAAGCATTGTTGATTTATATTAATTGTAATTCCAGACATATTTGGAATTTTTATGCTATACATTTTCTATATCAATTTTGTTTGTTCCTCTCTGTTTATTTTTACTATATTTGTTCACCTCTTAATTGTTTTGCATATTATGTGCTCTATTTATGTTATTTTAGCAGCTACTCTGGAAATTACAAAAATGTATCTTTAAACTGTAAAAGAACAAATTTAAGAAATAACTGTTATCCATCTTCCAAATAGCCTTAGAATGTTAGAACTCCATTTAACATACATTTTATTTATATATTTTTGCTATCTGGTAATTATGTCCTTTGCATTTTTAAGGCTGTTAGGCATTGTTATTTAGCTGATTTACACAATCGATATTTATTTACAATTCCCATATATTTTTACTCAATTTCACTTTATACACCCTTATATTTCAGACCTTCAATCTGGTATCAGTTGCTTACAGCATGTCCTTCAGAATTTTTTTTTTTTTTTTTTTTTGGTGAGGGTATGCTGCTGATGAGCTTTTTAAAAGTATTTTTCTGAAATGTTTTTATCTTTTCTCTTCAAGGATGTTTTTACTGAATATAGAATTCTACCTTTTACTTCCCTTCAGGACTTAAAAAAGATATTCCATTGTCTTTTAGGTTCCATTGTTGATGTTCAGAAGTCAGTTATCTATCTAAGTGCTACTTTGCAGGTAATTTCTCCATTTTCACAGACTGCAATTATGATTTTCCCTTTATCTTTTTTTTTTTTTTTTTAAATTTCTGTGATTTGGGCTGGGCATAGTGGCTCATGCCTGCAATCTCAGCACTTTGGAAGACTGAGCTGGGAGGATTGCTTGAGGCTGAGAGCTTGAGATCAGCCTGGGCAATACAGTAAGACTTCATCTCTACAAAATAATAAAAAAAAGTTTCTATGACTTGTATAAAAGGTGAATTTCTTTTTACTTATTCTTTTTTTTGAGTTTTCTGGGATCTTTGAGTCTGTGGATCTTTGCTTTCAATCAGTTTTAAAAATTATTAGTCATTCTCTCTTTGCAAATTGCCTCTGTCCCTTTCTCTTCTATTTTTCTGAGCTTTAAATTTTGGTTATATTTTTTATTTCTAGATGTTCTATTTAGTTTGTTTCTAAATCTGCTGTAATGCATTTTACAGTGTTTTGTTTCCAATGGATATTTTCAAGTTTGTCATTTATATTTTTAAACATAATAAATAGCTATGGAAAGCATCATAATTTAAAAAATTGTGTCTGATAGCTGCAATATTTGAATTGTGTGGATCTGTGTCTGCTGTCTGTGGTTTTTCTTAGTTATTGAAAATATTCATATTATCTTGTATTCTTAAAGGCCTGGTAATTTCTGATTGCTAACTGGTCATTGATTTTCAAACATAATTTGAAGTTCACTGAGGGCTAGAATAGATGTGTTCACCTTTAGAGAGACTTTGTGCTTGTTTCTGCCAGTATCCTAAGTACCCTACCGTTTACAACCACCACAAAATAAATTCACAGATAAATGTTCATGAGGGCCTATAGTGCCCCACTTAAATTCCCTCCAGTCTATCCTACTGGTTCTGTGTATTTATGCCCCAGCTTTTCTGTTGGGTTTATGCCCCAGCTTTGCTGTTATGCAGCTAATAGCTGGGACCTATAATATTCTTTGGTGGATTGTGCTTGGACTATTGAGTCTAATTTGCCCATTGAGATAGCTGAAAGTTTGTGGGAGCACAACCCCTCAGAGCTACCTATGACCAATGACTGCTTTGTACTAGAATACCTGGTAGTTGATATATTTTCAGGAAAGCCTGTAGTCAATGACTGCTTGGTGCAGGAGTACAAAAGTCCAGCTTTTTGTCTGGAAGTGGAAAAACCTTGACATGCAGTTTATACATCAGAGCTTCCTGCAGAATCAGGTTGAAACTGGGATTCACTTGAGTTTTCTCCCTAGCTTGGCTTCTTCCTTTTTCCCATTATGCTTCCCCTAGTCACCAATTTCCCCTGAGAGTGCTTTCCTAACAAATCACTTGAATCGAATCCTTGCTCAGGGTCTGCTTTTTGAAGAACCTGATTGAACATAAGAACTGCCTACAGCTAAAAACTACCAGAGATAGCTTCTTTGATTTTTTTCATTTTTGATCTGCTTAGCAAGGCAGCTGTTTCCACCATTCCCAGTGGGCAGGTCTAGCTAGATCTGACTTTTCTGTTTTCTTGAAGGTGTATCTTTCTAGGATCTCAAGTTAATATAAGGAAAGTCTCAAACAACACTCTACCTGGATGAATTCTGGACTTTGGCCTTTCTCTCTTACTCCACCATCTTTGCCCAAACAGTGACCCCGAGAACAAGCATTTATGTTATCTGCAATTTCTCTTTGTTGCTCTGACATGTTGCTAATGTTGTTGGTTATAGCTAGAGTATATTTCCCAGTGTCTCTAGCAGTTAAGTAGGACCTTTGACTGACTACTAGAGTCCTGGCCAATGGAATGTGGGTAGAAGTGATAGATTTCTAATGTAAACTCTAAAAATCTTCCATGTGATTGCTATAATTTGGATGCTTATACTCTTCACCCCCAAATCTCATCTTGAAATTCAATCTCCAGTTGTTGGAGGTGAGGCCTAATGGGAGATGTTTAGGTCATGTGGGTGGATCCCTCATTAATGGCTTGGTGCCATCCTCAGGGTAATGAGTGCATTCTTACTCTGTCAGTTCCCATGAAAGTGGATTGTTAAAAAGAGCCTGGCATGTCCTTCACCCTCTCTTGCTGTATGATCTCTGCACATGCCAGCTCCCTTTCACCTTCTGCCATGAGTGGAAGTAGCCTGTGGTCATAGACGGATACAGATGCCCAATCTTAAACTTTTCCAAACATCACAATCATGAGCCAAATAAACAGTTTTCTTTATAAATTACATCTTTATAGCAGCACAAACTAAGGCAGCAATCCTCCATGTATTTGCTTTTCTGTTGTACCAGCTGGATAAAGATGACTTCATGAAGGACTCTGGGCTCTAGGAGTGAGTGAGAGAACTCACAGATAAAAGAAGCTTGGTTTCCTGAATGACCATGTAAAAGCAGAGTTGTCTCCACCAATCCCCACCGTCAGATTATGATGGGAGTAAGAAATAAATCTTTATTGTTTAACCTGCTAAAAATTTGGGATATTTATTATAGTAGTTAGCAAACCCTGAATAATCACCTACTATTTTTTGGTCACTGGCAATTTTCTTTGTACCACCTGTGTCTATCCCTCAACTCTAGCATTCTGAGTCAGGAAATCATTTATTTATCTAACATTTATTGGGTGCTAGCCACTATTCTAGGCACTGGTGACACAATAGTAAATAAAAAACAATCCCTCCTCTCATGAAACTTACATTATGTATGGCCATTTATGTGCTGTGATAGATCTTTTCTTATTATTTAATGAACAGTGAACAGATTTATCAGTCAATGAGATAGGATCTTTCCTTTTGTTTCCACCATAGTTATTTTTCTTCTATCTAGTATTATTTACCTTTAGCTACTTTTAGTTTATACAGAAAGGTTAATTTCAGAATAGACAGATTGTTTCCTCCATTTTATTTCACTGAGGATGAATCTGCTTCAAATGTACCTCCACTTACTTCTCTTCTGTTCTTGTAATCGTGTGATCTCTGAATTTTACCTTTTTTTCTTTAAAAAAATTTTTTTTTTTTTTTGGTCTTTGCTGTGGTCTTGACACAATTCCATTGGCTTTGACTGTCCTGTATGTTAATTTTATTTATTTATTTCTAATTTAAATAGACTATTTTATTATTTTTTATTATACTTTAAGTTCTGGGGTACATGTGCAGCTCATGCAGGATTGTTACATAGGTATACACATGCCATGGTAGTTTGCTGTATCCATCCCTCTGTCATCTACATTAGGTATTTCCCCTAATGTTATCCCTCCCCAACGCCCTCACCCCTTGCTATCCCTCCCCTAGCTCTCCACCCACCCCCCAACAGGCTCTGGTGCATGATGTTCCCCTCCCTGTGTCCATGTGTTCTCATTGTTCAACACCCAACACCACTTACGCGGTGTTTGGTTTTCTGTTCTTGTGTCAGTTTGCTGAGAATGATGGTTTCCAGCTTCATCCATGTCCCTGCAAAGGACATGACCTCATCCTTTTTTATGGCTGCCTAATATTCCATAGTGTATATGTGCCACATTTTTTTAATCCAGTCTATCACTGATGGGCATTTGGTATTTGCTATTGTAAGCAAATCTTTGCTATTGTAAGCAGTGCTGCAGTGAACATATGTGTGCATGTCTCTTTATAATAGAAAGATTTATAATCCTTTGGGTATATACCCAGTAATGGGATTGCTGGGTCAAATGGTATTTTTATTTCTAGATCCTTGAGGAATCACCACACTGTCTTCCACGATGGCTGAACTAATTTACACTCCCACCAACAGTGTAAAAATGTTCCTAATTCTCCACATCCTCTCCAGCATCTGTTGTCTCCTGATTTTATAATGATCGCCATTTTAACTGGCGTGAGATGGTATCTCAATGTGGTTTTGATTTGCATTTCTCTAATGACCAGTGATGATGAGTTTTTTTCATATGTTTGTTCGCTGCATAAATGTCTTCTATTGAAAAGTGTCTGTTCATATCCTTCTCCCACTTTTTGATGGGGTTGTTTGTTTTTTTCTTGTAAATTTAGGACTTCATAACTAAAACACCAAAAGCCAAAATACAAATGGGGTCCAATTAAACTTAAGAGCTTCTTCACAGCAAAAGAAACTATCATTAGAGTGAATTGGCAACCAATAGAATGGAAACAATTTTTGCAATCTACCCATCTGACGAAGGGCTAATATCCAGAATCTACAAAGAACTTAAACAAATTTACAAGAATAAAAAAAGCAAAAGGATTATTCTTAACATTGCAGGACCAAGATCACGGCCTCTCTTAAGTTACAAATCTTTTCTGAATATCTGCACTGGAAGTTTTTCTTGAGAGATAATTAATAACTTTGCTGAGTCATATTTGGGGCTTGTGACTTCAGACTTAAACTTTAGCATATAGACTCTTTATTGTCGGTCTCTATGCTGGCCACCAGCTCTCTGTATCTCAACAAATGTTTTAGCAATTTATAGACAATATCAGAGTTCTAGTCTCTCCCATCTAATGTTGAATATGTTCTTTTAAAAAAATTTCTTGGCTGGGCTTGGTGGCTCACACCTATAATCCCAGCGCTTTGAGTGGCTGAGGTGGGTGGATCATATGAGGTCAGGAGTTTGAGACCATCCTGGTCAACATAATGAAACCCCGTCTCTACTAAAAATACAAAAAATAGCTGAGTGTGGTGGCACATGCTTGTAATCCCAGCTACTCAGGAGGCTGAGGCAGGAGAATCACTTGAACCCGAGAGGTAGAGGTTGCAGTGAGCTGAGATCATGCCACTGCACTCTAGCCTGGGTGACAGAGTGAGACACTGTGTGAAAAAAAAAAAGCGATAATTATTTTCTTTTGAAGTTTTTTTTTTCTTTTTTTGGTAAGTTTTCTGGGGGAATGGGTCCTAGAAAAAGCCAGAGTGCTTGAGCCACAGGCAAAGAAGAGCTCTGTCCTGAGTGAAAGTGTCCTGTGATTGAACTCTTTATAGCACACAGAAAAAAATGGGAAGTTGAAATCTCAGATAGGAGAGCTTCAAATTTCCAGAATATTTGAGAAAGAGTAGGTTTTCTTCTAAGTCCAAAAATCTTGACAAGAGCTCAGATGAATGCTATGTCGATCTTCACCCCTTTCATAATGAGCAGCCCAAGGTGAATGCTTCTGGGAAAATGAAACCCAATGTCTTAGGAGAATATGCTCAATATGATATAAATGTAGCTCTAATCAGAGTTGCTGCTTGCTGAGCTGACAGTGTACCTCATGCATTGGGTTAGGTGGGTTTTGCTGCTGAATTCTTCACCCAGACATGGTTGATCCAGCCAAGTACAGAAAAGTAGATATTTTATTTGGAATTCTATAACCTTCCAAAAGGGATAGATCTCTGAAGAATCACTCTAATTTTTTCTTTTCTCTGGAAGCTTCTACTTATTACTGACTATAAACCTTATGGCGGGGGCATGTAGGGGAGAAAAAGAAGAAAGAGAGGGAGGTAGGAGAGAGAGAGAGAGAAAGAGAGAATGAACATAAAACAGCACACTCACTTATCAAGAGGTTTGGACCATGGCTGATTTGAAATATTACCAACCTTGCATTTTCAAATTTGATGCACAACAACCAAGATGCTAATACTTTCCTTAGTTTAGAAAAAAAAATCCTTTTACCCATCTCTTCTAGCTGAAGATTAGGAGAGAGGCTTTAAGAAGATTTAAAAAAAAAAAAAGCCCAACTTCTGAGCAGCGGAAAAAATGGTTTGTGATTCAGGGGCTTCGGGCAATTCATCATGGAAATTGGGTTTCTTAGCAGACATCGTGTGAATCCTTTCGTCCCTGTCAACTTTTTAATACATTACATTGAGAATGTAAATCGTGTTGGTGAGGGGGAGCAATGAAAAAAAAGGAGCGAGAGAAAAGAGAAAGCTTCTTCATTTTGGATTTAGAAGGGAGGAAGCATGAGGCCTGTAATTCATATTAACCAAATAATGAAAAAACTGTGTAAATACGTAGATATGCAGGTATATCTGGGAAGGAAATGGGGAGAAGTGAGTGAGACAGTAAAATTGAAATAGTTTTATCCTTTCGAAGGGTCTTTAATGGGTACTCCTTATAATTTATTTTTATTTCCTTTAGTTTTTATGCTCTCATTTTTATTTCTTTAGCTATATGAATCAACTTACCTCTCCCTCCCCAAAAAAGCAGAGAACAAAGACATGAAATCAGAGTTTCCATGACCGAGCAAAAGACAAAAAGGTAACAAATGTAACACCTCCTTAACAGGGACTATTGATAGGAGAGCCGGAGTTCTAGCCCATCTCTGTCACCATCAGGGTTGGGCAGAGTCCTTGGCTGGCCTCCTCACTACCCATATGCTGCCCAACTTCATTCATTGCTTATTCTGAAAGTGTTTCATTTGCTCTAACTTCATGGTTCACATCCACTCAGGACTGTTGGGGATATTGGTCACCGGTTTTGTGGAATGTTCTTCTGCCTATCTTTCCCTTAGCATAAGTTTGGCCCCCGTATGGGTTTCTTACCCAAATTTATTACATAATTCATTTTGTATTCTCCTTTTTAAACCATGTCTCTCCAGTCTTCTGGAGATGGAGAGTTTCAGTCCAATGAATTTCATCAATGAATGCAAAGGTTCAGCTGCACTGGGCACCACCAGAGCCAGGAAGGATAGGTCTTCTAGGGCCATTTTCCTGTTGGTGTTACTGACAAAGGGGAAAGATAAGAGGGAGGACATGAAATCTGATTCTGTAACTTCTTTTTTCCCATGCCCCCAGCACCCAGCTCAGTCTCATGCACACAGACAATCATGCATTGTCTATCCAGTAGTCTAGTCTGCTTTTAAAATGGAGTTGCAGACTGGCTTCCTATTGATTTTTTGTACAATTAGCCAAGTGGGGCAGGGGCCTGGAATCTTGCTTTGACTTTAGACCTCACTTATTTTCAACCAATATTCCTTTTCCTCTCGCTGCTGAAGAAAAAGCCACAAAATGAAAATTAAAAAAACTTGTTCCTAGAAACTGATAAAGAATCCTATGGAAAAATGTATCAGCAAGTTGAGGAAAAGAGGGAGAGGTGCCATCTCCTTTGTTATGTTCAGCGGTCATAATGGAATAAAATGGGGACTGAATCCATTCTTACCCAAGTGGTAAATGGACTGATTGAATTTACTTAAAAAATAAGTAAAAATGTATTTTTACCAATGTAATGTAATTAAATATTACTATTGAAAAACGTATCCCCCGGCTCCTTTACCCTTGAAGTTGTTATTTTCCTCCACACATGTAAACGCCATGGTGAGTCTTTTCTTTCTTCGTTGATTCATTTCACACAGTATCCATTCACTTCTGTTGTGAGAGTTAGACTGAGCTCTCTTCACTTGCTCCCTATGACACCACCCCTTACCTTTCCAAAATAGTTATAATAGTCAGTGTTGACGTTATGATGAATCTGCCGATATTCTTCACAGCTGAGTGCAGAAGGGTACGGGTACCATTGCTACATTTGCTTTCTCCTGTAACATTTTGTTTTTCTTTATATCTGTATCTAACCTTTTCAAACGCAGTAGGTATCTAGCCATTCCTCAGTCCACTCTTGTGCTTTCCCAGGATGAATCGCTCCCAGCTTGCTGAAGGAGATTGTTCAGGAATTTCCTCTTCCTTTACTCCTGGACCGAGTTTCCACTTCCCTGGATCCCTAGATCTTTTTTGGTTTTATATTTTGGTTGACTCCTGCATGTAGCCAAAGCATGTCCTCTATTAGCTTCCTAAGTTGCAGGGAGGGAGGTGTAAATAGAAACAATTTTGGACTCTGATATTTTTACTTTACCCTTATGATTAGTTCATACACACCCATGCACGATTGATGGTTTGGTTATTTATAGAATTCTAGGTTGAAAACCTTTTCCCTCAGACGTTTGAAAGCATTGGGCACTGTTCTCTAGCATTCAGATTTGTTGTTGGAAAGTAGAATATCGGTTGGGTTTTTCTTTCATGTGATACAATTTTTTAATTTCTCTGGAATGTTCTAGGATGTTCTATTTAACCCCTAATTCTAAAATATGATGATATGTGCTTTTCATTCTTGAATGAAAATATGTGCTAGTCAGTGGACCTTTGTAATCTGGAAACTCAAATTTGTATATAGTTTTTCTGAGAATATCTTCTATATTCATTTTGCTCTGTTTGGATATCCTAGATTAATTCTCTAATTTTCTTATTCATTTTCTCTTACTGTTATTTATTTTTTGCTCTGTTTTCTGGGACAATTTCTTGACTTTACATATATTAATTTTGCTAATTAAAAAAGTTTTTGTGATCACATATTTTCTGTCCCCCCCCCCCCAAAGTCTTTCTAGTTCTTTTTCCCTTTTTCATTGGATAACTTTATTGTAGGTAATAACTTCTATCCCTCTCTTCTTTTGGTATAAATTTAGGGGGCACAAGTGTGGTTTTGTTACATGGATATATTGGGTAGTGGTCAAGTCTGGGCTTTTAGTGTAACCACCACCCAAATGGGGTACATTGAACCCATTTGGTAATTTCTCTTTCCTCATCCCTGCCTCCACCCTCCTACATTCTTACCCAACTTCTACCTCCCTGAGATTATTTTCAAGTTTTCTTCTGTGCCAGTGCTTTTGTTTTGGTTTTCCGTGAGTTTCCCCCACTTTTCTTTTTTATTTTCTTGGTGTTTCTGTTTTGGGTTGGAACAAAGAACTAAGACCAGTTAACAGCCCTGTGGGTAGGGGCAAGGCTTCCCCGCTAACCAGTCCTCACTGCGGCTGAATCAGAAGAGCAGGCAACCATCTTACGGGAGACCCTCCAAACGTTAATTAGTGGAGCTCTTTTTTTCTGGGGCTTATTTCTCCTAGAGAATGATCTTCCTGTTCTTTGCCAGGGCATGTATATTTTTGGCTACCGTTTCCTCAGAATAAGATAGGGGAAGGGTGGGGTTGCCCCATAGTTCAGTATATAGGCCTCCACTAATCTCCTGTTTTCAGCTTCATACCTAATCCCTGCCCTCTGAGCTGAAGACTCTCTGCTTATCTTCTCCAGAGAATAAATCTTCTGTCTCCTTGCAAAGGTGACGGATGGGGACAGTTGCTTGGCTCCTTGGGGTGGGCACGGGGGCTTGCAGGATTCAACTGCTTCTTATATAGATCTTTGACTCCCACAGTTTTCAGCCCCACATCTCACGCCTGATTCCAAAGTATTGGGTGCTTCCAAGGTCTCTGTACTTCCACCTGACTGTACAGGACAAATAGTTTAGTTCTCATTGGTGTAGCTGCTCTGCAGGCAGAAATCTTTTACTTTTTATGCTCTCTTAGGGTAATTACCACTCATTCATCTGCTTTCTGTCCTCTAAAACCTGTTGATACTGTTTTCCACCTTCATCTACATTCTTAGTCTTACGGTCTTTGTTGGTGAATTTTTAAAAAATTCCTTTACTGTTATTTAGAGGAGGTTGGGGAAGGGAGGAGGTTAATCCACCATGTTTGACCAGAGCTAAATGTATGTAAGATTCTGGGCTGATTTTTCTCCTAGGTTTCTGCAATTTGTTTCTGACCAGGCTGGTGGAGAGGACCCTGGTGGCTGGCATCAAGGTTTCACAGACTGTCCCAATGCTCTGAGCCCAGAGAGCATCCAGTAGAGAATATTTGGAGCAAGCCAGGGTCCCTGGTGACCCAGCCTCTTCTGCTGTTTTTGAAGTCTCAGTGTTAAGATCAAAGGCCAAGACCATCTGGCAGAATATTTGGGGGGCCAGCTAAGGAGCTTGGCAGAGATGGGCTATTTCAAGACTTGTCTTTTTTTCTCATTGGTAGGATTGCTGCACAACCCAGGCCCAGCCCAGAGCTGAAGTTAAAAACAATCACCACCACCACCAACCCTCTGCCCCCAACTGCCCGATAATAGAGACCTTTGTATTTTGTACATATTGTTCAAGACTTCACATGAAAAACTTTAACGCTATCTCAAGAAGTTTATGGGCAAAGAACATTTTAAACCTTCCCCTGCTTTCCTGCCATCTTTACTGGGAAAGTGGATAGAGGAGAGAAGGAGTTCATGAAGGAGAAAAATAGGGAAGAAGAAATTGTGGCAGCTCCCAGCGGCAGCCATCCAGAGTAGCATCTTGATTTCATAAGCCCCATTTCAGCATAAATTATCTCATTTCTAGCTTGTCAATTTGGATAATCTTGGCCCCAGAATGGATTCAGGGGGTCTTAAATGATCTGGTTTGGCTCTTCACGGAGTCTGAATTTGCAGATAATTGCCAGAGCTCTTTTGGCTGTGTAAACTTGTTATCAATTGCCTTTTGAAAAGTCAGCACTAAAATAATCATTCCCATGAGCAAAACCCATTACAAACCTTAAATTCAGGAGCATAAATACATTTCAGTGCTAGGGAACAAATGTGTTAAGATTTCATCATTGCTACATCTGTGAGGGCTTATGAGAAGTCAGAGATGCATTGGGAGAGTCCCTGTGTGGCTAAGCCTCAGGCCTGAGCTGGAAGTTGACATAGTGGCTTCAGGTAGGGATCAGATACCTTCAGAAATCCCTGGGCAAGGGATCACTGGGTATCTCTCATGTGCCCCACCCTGTGCAGCCAATAGGCAGCAATGCAGGCCTCACACATCACCATTCCTGTCTTACCTCCTGCCTTAGTATTGACCCACATCAGGTCCTTCCTTATGCCAGTCTGTCTCATCCTCTTTGGTAGAAACCCTTCATTTACACACACACACACACACACACACAAACAAACCTCAAGATCAGGCTGAGAAAGCAGTCAGTGTGTGAGTGGAAAGTGGTGGGCAAATAGGCCAGAGGCCAGGTATTCTGGCCTCCTGTCATTGGTTGTGAGCAACTCAACTGCTCTAGGCCTGAGTTTCCCCAATCTCCCAGAAGAGGGGTGTTAATATCTGTTTGCTGTCTCTCAGGGTTGTTGTAAAAATCAAACTTCAAAATTGTAAAATTATTTTATAAATATAAAAAATATGCACAATACTTGTGATATTAATATAAATGCAAGTTATTATTTCAAGACAGGCATGGGCTTAATCCCAGATCAAAATTTAGTTTCTTGGGTCTTAAGGCTGCCTAGAATGTGTCTATCACAAGCTTTTGAAGTCAACTTGTCTCATGCTAAAGTTTATGTCCTTTTTTTTGTTTTCTGTGCTTTCACTACTTGTGGGCAATGGGTAATTTTTCATCCTTTAGGGTAATGTGATTTATAGAGCATAAAGGCAGCCCATGTGATTTGTGCTGATGATTTTCTCTGAAAGGAGACAATATATTTACGGTGTTCTATATGTTTGCCATTTAGTAGAAGCTCAGGTGGATCCTGCCAGCTGCCTCTAATATTCCCAGTAGCAGCTTTCTAGACGTCCACCTTGACGGCCCTTCTCATGACCATTCTCCTGCAATCTCCCAAAATGCACTCAGAGATGACCTCACTTCCCATCTTTTAGGGAAACAGAGGCCTCTGGAACAGATCCCACGAACTCCCTTCTTGTCTGCAAAAGCCCAAAGAAGGAACAGTGAGGAAGCCAAGGTGTCTGGGTTGGAGAAGAGGAGGGAGCTCATAGAAGTTGGGGCCCACAACCATAACTCAGTGGGTTGGGAGCCCTCAGAAGGTTTTGTGCAGACAAGGGCCATATTCTGATTTATGTTTACTGCTCATACTGGCTGCTCCACTGAGAATTCAGGTAGCAGGAGGCAGTCAGAGGCAGAAGCAGTAGACCTATTAGGAGGCTAATACAATAATCCAGGTAAGAAATGATAGTGGCTATCTCTAGTGCAGTCCCATATAGCCAACTGCTTACTCCACAGTGTCTCATATAATATCTCAAAATCATCATACCTCAAACAGTACTAACCCTAGAACTGCCCCATTTTTCCGGGGTAGGGGGACACATTTGTCTGGGTGCCCTAAGCCAGGAACCTGTATACATCCTTGATTCCTCCCTTTCTGTTAACTCTTACATCTGGCTGGCAACAAGATCCTATTGATTCTGCTTCCTGGATATCATTCAGTTCTGTTCCTTCTCTCTGTTGTCCAGGTCACTGCCTTAGCCTGTTCACAGGACAATTGCAGGAGCCTTCATTCTGGTTTTCTTACGTTCAGTCTCAGACCCTCTTCTACTCCAAACCATTCTCCAAGATCCTCCCTGCTTGAGTGACCTTTATATTATCCCAAAGTAGCTGAACTTCTTTGAATCATCCTTGGTCAAGCCCTACCCAGACAATAGACTCATCTTTGTACACTGTCACATCTCCTCCTCAAACATGATCCTACTCTGAAAGCCTTGATGAACAATATAGCACTTACAGAAGATTTTGTGGGGAGAGGAGGAGATGATTACATCCCACCAAGCTGAGCAAATCTTCCAAAAAATCTCCTGTAAACACCAAACTCCTCCACACATTCCTCACCTGTGGCAGGCTGGCACAAATTCCCTTTAACATGTTTAGCAAAAATAAAAGCTAACTTAACAGAAACTAGACCTTCCATTTCCTCACTCTCCCACTCAACCCGAGAGAAAATGTGTCTCTGTTCACTGAACCTGATCAGGACACTTCTCTGATTAAAAACCAACCAACCAACCAACCAACCAACCAACCACTGTATTGTTTTTTTCCTGTTCTTGGGATAAAGAGCACGTTTGGCCTGGCCCGAGATAGCCCCTCTGTCCCGCCCTGCCCTTTCCTCTGGCTCCTTATGCAGCAGAAGCACCGAGGGAACATTTACATCTCCAGGAATGAGCTAAGTTCTCCTAGTCTGTACCTTACTTTCTGCTGATTTACTTTCCCCCAAAACACCCTTCCTGACTGCTTGTTCTACAAAACTCTGCTCCGATGGCCCTCCATCCAGGAAGTCTCGTACCCACACCTGGGCACTATTGTTCTGAATCTGTGTACTCATGGGTTGTCCCACCTAGGTCATGGGCTGTGTGAGAACAGAAGCAGTGTTGCCGCCTTCTCTGTGTCCTCTGTCTTTAGCACAGGAATGGCTATAGGTTGAGTGAATGAGCCGTAGGGAGACCCAGACAGCGATGATGACTCATCTAGGAGTCTAACAACAGACACATTTGAACAAAGGAATTGTTATAAGGGGGCTTACATATCCCGTATTTAAAAAAGCCATCTATGTCATTGTAAGAAGTGAAGTGTGGTTCACTCTAATGGTACTTCATAAGGCGGTGTGACATGCAGAACTGTGAAGCCAGAAGTGACTGGTATGTGATGGTGTAACTGTTGACCCCACGAAGAAATGGACCATGTGGACTGGAACAGCTGGTCTCAGCAATGCCGGAACTCTGCTTGGTAATGTGTGAACTGTGACGGTTTGGGGTCACAGGTTTTGACAGGAAAAATAATTTTAAAGTTTTAATTCATGATTGTGAATATGTATTATGCTTGCCACTTCGCAGTCTGAGTAATAGAAAACGAAACTAAGAGCCACCTTCCAGAAAATGCTGGGACTATATTGACTTTTCCATTATTTTGTTCTCTTAGAGTTAAGACAGGTCAACTCTGGAAATATTATTGATTAAGAACAAATCAGGGCTCAGATATTTTTGGGTAAACAATCATGTCTCTCCAACATATTGCCAAATGTGTGGACTGTTAGAAACTCAGGATATGAACAAATGCTGGTTCCACAGAGGACCTCTCTATTCTGGAGAGGAAATGCTTGGTTCACCGTAATTCTTAACAGCCTCTCTGTAGAGTGCTCATCTCTTCAAATTATTCATGCTTTAGTTTCCTCCTTACATCTTTCTTATATCCTTATCCTCACTCAGGACCAGCTACATAATTTGTGGGGGCCCTGCGTAAAAATTAATAAGAATTTCAAGACGGCTACAGAAGAGCATTAAACCAAGCATAGGCCCTTCTAAGAACAGGGCACTCTGCCACTCTACAGGTTATGTGCCCATGAAGCTGGCTCTGCCCTCCATCATTTCACACATTTACTGAAAGAATTCTTCACAGAGCGAGCTCTGTGCTTAGCATTAAGGATCAACTAAGAAAGAGACATGGTCGTGCTCTCTAATAATCATAACAATAAATATGTGATGATAACGGCAATTAGGACAAAACTAGCAAACATTATTTAGCACTTACGTGCTAGGTGTTGCACTAAGTGCTTTGTATGAATCATCTCCATTTTTTTTTTTTTTTTGAGACGGAGTTTCGCTCTTGTTACCCAGGCTGGAGTGCAATGGCACGATCTCGGCTCACGGCAACCTCTGCCTCCTGGGCTCAGGCAATTCCCCTGCCTCAGCCTCCTGAGTAGCTGCATTTTTTTGTAATAGTGTTTTACAGATGTGGAAACTGGCTCAGAGATGCTAAGTGACCTATTCAATGTTAACTGCAGCTAGGCAGTGGAGCCGCGTCTTTCATCTGAGGTCTTGGCCTAAGTTTGTACCCTTTCTTACCCTTACCCAAACTATTACCCTCACTCTGGCTATCTGGGATTCCCTGGAGAGTTGCATGTGTTTTCCTTCAAGAAAAAAATCCCACTCTCTTTTGTAGCCTCTGAAAGCCCCTTGCAGCCATCTCTGAGAGCTGATCCCATCTGAGCCTGCAGCTTCCTTTGCTACCCTCCTGGGTGGTAAGTTCTGCTGCAGAGGACGTCTGGCTTGGGTGACATTCATACGCTGCAGCCACCACTCGTGGTCCCATGCTTGGCCTTTTTCTAGATCCTGGATACCTAGTAAGTGGTGGCCTTATCATGTTAGGTTTGAGAACAGCTACCGCCTCATTCACACCGTTCCTCCATCCCAGGGGTCCCTTCTCAAGCCATGCTCAAGCATCTTAAAACACCTCTCCATCCACCTTTAGGGAGAGGTGGGGTCCAGTTGGTGCATGCTCCCAGAGCTCTGCCTCCTGGTACTTGGGACATCCCCCTGCTCTTCCTTGCACACAGCCTTTGCCACTCAAGATATCTTCACAGTCTAAGTTGTTTGTAACATATGTGTCCTTGAGAAGACATATTTACATTTATACTGCAAAATCCACATTTAAATATTTGGATAAAACATTCCATGGTGAGAGATACAGATGCTTTATAGAAGACTTTCTGGAGCAGTTTATGTTAGAAACAGCTTAAAATGTGCAGGTTGCCTGGGTGGCAAAGGATGTAAATTTCAAATAATAGTTAACCAGCAGCTACTGCTGGAAATATCTAACTAGAGGAAAGATGTCTCTAGGAGTTGAGAGGGTAGCTGCTTTGATAGCAAGAGAATAGTATGAGTTGTGGAGTTTTCACACATTAGTGGCGTGATGATGTTTCCTGTTTCTCTTCTGCCAAATGAAAGAAGAAGGAAAAGGGTGAGAAGAAATTAAAGAGGAGATACTTTTCCATCCTTCTGATGGTTCCTTCTTGCAGTTAAGGAAGAAGACTGGGATGCAGAGAAGTCTTCAGCAACGGTAGGGTCTGGCTCAGAGCGGCTTTTGATGCACACAGTTCTGAATCCTCAGGAATGTTATCCAGGCCTTGATAAAAGTTGATTCCATGGTAAAATATAAGGTGAATTAGTAAGAGTTTGTGACAATACGTCCTCTACAGACATGACCACACTACTTATTCCTCGGGTGCAGCCATTTATCTGGTTTTACCCGAAGATCCCATGCTACTCATACCCTGGGGTTGGTCTACCCCCAGTAGGAAGTATGTAAGTACCCTCAGATTAGGCCAGAAACGATCTGACCCCGTTGGCCTATGCTTGATAGTACTTCTGTCTGGCTCCCTTGGCTCTGACTTGCTACCTGTTCTGATATCTGGGTTCTGCTTGCCCCTCAGTCTCTGTTGGGCGTATCTGGATCTCTGACTCAATCCCACCCTACCCTCCAATCCTTCTCTAACCTTTCTTATCAAAGTGCCGAGGGTCAGGCTCTACTGTAGTTAATGGCAAAGATGACCCAGAAATGCCCTGAAGGATATTGGAATGGATTCCTTAAACATCTTCATTGATGATGTGCTGTATTTAGTATACCATTAGTATGTGCTGTATTTAGCTGTTTAATTTAATATCTGTAATTAAACAAAAGAGAAGAATGGAAAATGTGTAGCCAGCTTCTCAAAGAGTTAGGAATACCTAAGGTGCCAGCTTTCTTCATCAGATCTATTGAACCCTTTTGAGCCACTGCTGTGGTCTGGCCAGTTGTCTTTACATAGCATAATCTATAAATTAATCATTCCTGCCTTGCATATGCAATTATCCTTTGTGGTCCAAGGGTCTGTTCCTCCCTCTGCAAATTCAGATCTGACAGGTGTGGCTCAGGCTCTGTCTATGGGGGTCTCCCTGACCAGATTATGATACACTGTTTCCTCCTGGTTCCAAATTCGTGTAGCAGATCAGTCTGTTTTATAAGCTCAATGTGCTAGGGTAGGGCCCTGTGGGAAAAGGAAAGGGCCTGGGCTGAATTCAGAATGACCTGGATTCAGATTCTGCCACTAACACTCACTAGTAGTATGACTACAGCCATGTTGCTTAAACTCTGTCTTCTCATCTGTGACCAGTAGATTATCACAGCATGTTTAACAAAAAGGTAATTGTTGCAAGGATCAAATGGGATAATCTGTGCAAAACAACCGGCAAGTGAATGGGCTCAGTAACTGTTAAAAGGCTCAGGACAGCCTGAGTCACATGTTATACTCTGTTGATCCCAAGTTGCTTTGTGCATGCAAAACTTGTCTCTTCTCTGCCTTGAAAATGCCAAGAAAATGCTTTTTAAATACAATGCGGCTAAATGCTCTCCTCACTGTCACCTTCTCTGCCTTGCCACATAGGCAGTTAATAAAACGTTAAGTATTAACATTCATTTACTGTTGAAAAGCATTTTCTTAATTACACAGTAATGATTCTTCATGCAGGACTCTGAGGGAGATGGGAAAAAGAATGTATTTTTCTAATTTTTCTGATGAAGAATCTGAGGCATCACTTAAGGCTATGCCCTTCAAGTCATCACACAAAGGTGTGGTACATGTGGAAGAAGCACCAATGTTCTGGTCCCCAGGCCATGTCTGATCCTCTTAGCTGTGCTGCCACTCCAATTAACTCTTCTCTGTGTGCTCATCAGCTCTGGTCACCGTGATTCAGGAGACCTGGGCACTCCCACCGTGGGGTTTTCAGATCTTGTAGACCTGCTCTGCCCTGCCCTGGGGCAGAAACCCCACCATCTTGGTGGCCAACTCTATTCCATTGGACAAGCTGTGGCCATCCTTGGGCAGGTAACGGAGAGCAGGGAAGGAGAAGAAACGGAGGCACCACAGGACTGAGCCATAACCATGCCCTGAGGACTAACAGTCTCTTTTCTTGGAGACTTTCATTCTCTAATGGCACAGGCCCATCCTCCTCCACTGTCTTCTATGCTTCTTCCTCTTTGACCCATTTAAGGTGACATTTAATTATTTCCCACCTATTTCATTCTTGATAATTACAACATTGTGATGATTATTCTTATAATTAGTTATCTGTGCGTATTTAAACTATTTTTTAGATAGCAAAATTTTCCACCTGCATTGTGCTTCATTAGGGCATAGTTCTGGGACAGGAATGTTCAGCATACCGTGGTCCTGTGGATAAAAGCACACTGAGGACAAGATGTGTGCAGGGCAGGACTGAGACTCATATTCACATGTGACCGAAGGATCTATATCCCCCATGGGGTGCAGTGAAGACTAAGATCCATGTTGAGAAAAAAATACTACTCCTTCACACCCTGCTCCCACACAAAGGCTGCAGGAACTCAGGGCATTGTGGAAGAAGAGAAGAGAAAGAGGAAGGAGACTGTATGAGTTTTTTTATTGCTGTAACAAATTTTGCCATAATTTTGTAGATTAAAACCACAAACTTAGTGGCAACATAGATTTATTCTCTTATAGTTTTAGTGGTCAGAAGTCTAAAATAAAGTATTGACAGGGTTTTTGTTCTTATTGAAAACTTCAGGAGAAAATCAGTTTCTTTGTCTTTGCCGGTTTCTAGGGGTCATTTGCATTCTTTGGCTCATAGGACATCACTCCAGCTCCTGGTTCTATCCTTATGTTTTCTTTAAATTTGAACTTCCTGCTTTCCTTTAATAAAGATTTATATGATTACATTAGACCCAACTATATACTACAGAATCACCCTCCCCCACCACAAGATCTTTAATCACATATGCAAAATTCCTTTTTTAATGTAAGGTAACATATTCATTCGGTCTGGGGATTAGGACATGAACACCTTTGGGGGGGCTATTATTTAACCTACCACAGCCTACCCTCTGGTCACCCAAAATTAATGCCCATTCCACACTTAAAAGACATTCACCTCAACCCAGCATCCCCCAAAGCTTCAGCCCATTACCACGTCCACCCAAAGTTCAAAGTCTTACCCTAAATAATGTTAGCTCAAAAGCCTCAAATCTCATCATTTAAACCATTTAAATCAGGTGTGGGTGAGACACTAAGTGTGATCCACTCTGGATCAAAATTCCTCTCTACCTGTGGGCTTATGTAAATAGAAAACAAGTTACTTGCTCGCTAAATACAATGGTGGAACCGTCCTAGGATACCAGTTACCTTCTCATTCAAATGGGAAAAAAAATGAAAAGATGAAATGAGTCACTGGTCCCAAGAAAGTTTGAAATCCAACCAGAAGAAGTCTAGTTCATTTTAAAACCTGGAAATACTCCTCTTTGATTTGATGTTCTCCCTTGCAGACCCTCAGCTCTGTCCTCTTGAGTTGAGTTTTTCTTTCTTTTTCTGAAGGGTAGCATATGTTTGCAGTTGAGCGGTCTTACTGGTCTGTTTCCTACCTGTAGAATTTTAGGCATGTAAAAACTTTCATTGACTTCATCCTCTCTCAGTATTTCAGTCCAACCTGCAGTATTTTTGCTGATATAACATTCTCAAAAGCCTTGTGGATCTCTTGTTTGAATTGTCATGTTACGGCAGTTCTCTTCAGCAGATCAGTAGCTCTTCCACAGATCATTCCTGGTTAATCCCAACTCTATTCCTGGCTTCTCATGAAATGGCTGAGGGGGGTGGTCCATGATTCAAATTCCTAATTTCATCAAAGATACCTCTGTATACTTTTCGTTTGTTGGAGGGTGTGAGAAAAGGATTATCTAGCCACACCATTGGCTTTTCCTCCAGAGCACACTTTCCTGATAGTGAATCTTCTGATCGTCTTGCAACCTGGACAGGCTAAGAATTTCCCCAATAATCAAATCCTAGTTCCTTTTTCTAAACACTTCTTCCCTCAATTTTTCTCTTTTCTCTTGTACTTTGCTATAGGAGACAAGAAGAAACTAGGTCATACTTTCAATACATTTTTGGAAATCCCCTCAACTAAATATCCAAATTCATTACTTAACAAGTTCTACTTCTCATGTAACGGTAGGGTACATTTCAGCTAAGCTTTGTCACTGTGTAATGAGAATCTCCTTCTTTGCAATTTCCAATAAGATGTTCTTCATTTCCTTCTGAGCCCTCCAGCGGCACCTTTAACATTCATATTTCTAACAACATTCCATTTATGATGATTTAGGTATTCTCTAAGATGATACAGGTTCTCTCTACCATGTCCCTCATTTCCTTCTGAACGCTTGCTGGCAGAGTCCTTAGTACCCAAATTTCTACCAACAGTTTCTTCAAGGCAATCTAGCTGTTTTCTATCAGGGTCCTCAAAATCCTTTCATCTTATGGCCATTGCTCAATTCCAAAGCCTCCTCTACATTTTAATGCATTTGTTCCAGCAGCACCCCACTTCCTGGTATGTATGAGTTTCCTAATGCTGTTGTAACAAATTACCACAAACTTAGTGGCTTAAAACAACACAGATTTATTCTCTTAAAGTTCCGGAGGCCAGAAGTCTAAAATCTAGGTATTGGCAGGACTTTACAAATTCTGGAAGCTTCAGGGAAGAATCTGTTTCCATTTTATAGAGTCTACCTGCAGAAGGGAACCCTGAATTTGATGAATTTTCCCCTAAAAGAGTTGAGTTTTAAATTGGAAGTCAGTGGTGCCTAAATTGGCAGGTGTAATTTTTCCTTTGCTGAATGTAAGTGAGGTCTCAGAAGCTAGGTTAAAATATAGATAAATGAAGAAGGTTACATTATTATACAACTTATTTCCTTTATTCTTGTAACTTTAAAAAAATCTACATACATACTGTCAAACTGTTCTCCAGAAAGAATGTACTTATTGGTGCCTTTTGCAGTTGTGAGTACCCCTTTCTTTTGAATCTTGCCAAAATTAACCACTTTTTAGTTCTTTCTTTATTTTTGGCAATTTGATAAGGAAAATGACACCTCTTTGTTGCTATAATTAGCATTTATCGAATTACAAGTGAAATTAGATATTTATTTCATAGGTATTTGAAATAATTTTGAGTATGATAGATATTTCCCGGTTACTCTTTCTTCTCTGCTTCTATAAAGCTTTGTACATATCTTTATTATTGTCAGAGATGGCATTTTTTCCTCCAAATTCTGTTATCTCCCTCTTCTTTGGCAATGGGAGTGTGGCAGAGCATGTGGGTGCCCAGGGGCACTATATTTCCTAGATTCTTTGTGGGAAGTTGTGGCCATGTGGCTAAATTCTTTCCAGTGGATATAAGTGGAAGTGATACAGGCCAGTTCCAGGTCTGGCCCATGAGATCTCTTATGAAATAGCACCACAGTGACACGTTGGCTGTATGTTGAAGATGTTGAAGATGGCAGACTCTTGTCAGTGTTGTGGAGGACCAGCTGTCCTAGACTATTGCATGAGTAAAATTTTCCTTCTGTTTTGCTTAAGCCAACTGTGGTTTACTTTAACATAAAATACAGTTATAACACATTTAAGTCTTTATTTACTTAATCAAGTTTTCCACCTTCATTGAACTATGAGTGGAATTCTGGCTTTAGCCATCTCTGTAGCCCCATGGCACACAGTAAGCTTCCAACAAACTGAATGAATGAATAAATGAGTTGCACATTTACTTGAAAAGATGCTTGCCGCTTCTAGTTCAATTCTCAGAGACATTGTTTGTCCATTACCTGGGGGAAAAAGGGAAACTATATATGTGAAATATGTTAACACTCGATTCCGAGACATATTTCCACTTGTAAAATGTGGTCCATTTTCTAACCTGATAAGTCAGAGATCAGAAGGTGCTGATTTTCCAGTCTTCTGACCTCTCAGGTGATGAGGAAGAAAATGGCTCAGGATGATTGTTTATCATGGCGTAACCATTACCACTTCAAACTGAGTTCATGTGAAACTTCAGGCCTCCTACCTGGAGGAGAGTAATTTTTTATCCCATACTAGAAGTTAAATGGGCCCAGTGAGATCCAAAGAGCTTAACAAATCCTCTGCTTTGTCACAGTGAAGACCTTTGCCTAATGCAAGGTCTTATCCTGCAGATTGCTTGGGGCCAGAAGATAGCCTGGTTAATCTAAGCTGCTCCTACTTCCCTACAGTGTTCACTGAACTGGGGTTTTATTTTATTTTATTTATTTTATTTTTTTTTCCTGTGAATAAAATGGACCAGATCTGGGTTGGTTGCCATGGTGACTGTATCAGGAGCCTTTGGGCCCTCTATCTTCTACTGCTGACAGCTCCTGTGCAATGAACCCCCTGTGGGGTGCCTCTGTCCACAACCTTATGGAATCACCTTCCCAAGAAGGTAAAGTTCATTATGAAAAGACAGGTCAGTTTCTAATGGAAATGGGTTCCTGATTACCTCTTCTGGGACGTGGCTCTCTGGTCACATGTGGCTTTCCTAGATTATGATTTTAGGAACCCTCATAAATTAGCTTTCCAACCAAAATCCCTCTGCACTAGGGATTGCAGCCTTTGACTTCCCCATCTTCTTCAGCCAGGAACAATCAAGGTTTTCTTGGCCTGGAATGTATTATTCCTTAAGCAGGCTTAAAATAGAAATCTAGCCACATGGAGGCAAATTACTTCCTCTTGGGCTCAAGGGCAGTATCTTTTTAGCTGTCCTTTGGTTAGAAATGTGGTTTGGTTCCTTTTCTCCTTTCCAGGATTTAACCTGCTGCTCACCAAGGGCACTCTGGATGGGTGTCCAGGACTGTTGGCTCAGCCTTCTTGCACAGATGGATGGCCTTGCTCAGAATGGTGATCTGAGGAAGGTGGAATTTGCACCGTTGATCTAGGTTAAAGTATCAAGAGTTCTATTTAATCTTCCCTTCCTAAGTAGTAGCCATGTTTCTGTATACCTGAATGTCTATATAATATTAATTAAATGGTAACCTTTTATGTGCCGTATGCTATCTCGAATTCAATTCTTTTTTCCATCTGGCACGTCAAATTCCACATATTCCAAACCAAACTTGTTCACATCTGTCTGGGCTACCCTAACTGGTCCATCCATATCGACTCTTGCCCCTCTAATTCATTCTCCACACAGAAGCTGGAGGAGCTTCTGAAATGCAGGTGTGATTATGTCACAGGCTGAAAGCCTTCCACGGGCCTCCCCTTGCCCTTGGGACAAGGATGTGGCTGGCAGGGTCCCAACGCCTTTTCCGCTTTGTGTTGCACATGCTGCCTTTTGTCTCCTCCAGCCACACTGGCCTGATTTTGGTTAACTCTCTGCACTGGGTTCATTTCTGCAACAGGGCCTTTGCCCAGGCTTCTCCCACCCCACTGCCCCTGCAACTGGTTTCTCTTGCTTTTCTCTTTGTCTAGTTTTCTCTTAGACATTAGACATCTCTCAGATCTCTAAGTGTTGCTTTTGTAGGGATGGCTTTCCTGGCCCCTAGACTAGGCCAGGTTTCCCTATTACATGCTTTCATGGTGTTTAGGGGTTCAGGTTTGCAGGTAATTAGGTACTAATTGTGTGATTGTTTCCTCAATGTGTATCTCCCACACTAGACTGTGAGGTTCACAGAACACAGCTTGGGTCTGTGATCATTCCTCATTCTATCTCTGTATCTAACCCTGTGCCTGCAACGCAGTAGGTGCATAATAAATGTCTATTGAATAAGTACATGACTAAGTACATGAATCTTCATAATCACTGGCAAAGTAGAGATTACTAATTTTACACATAGAACAGATTTAGGGCAAAATCTCTCTATCTCTGTTGACTGCTGATTGAAAATCTCAAAAATTTGTTATACTAATGTTAAAGCCTGACGACCAATATCTGAGAATTAATATTTTCATTCTGTTTATGAGTTTAGGAGATTTAGGGGCCACCAGGAGCTAGCAGCATTTGGGACTGTGCAGAGGGAGGTCATCAGAGGTTACAGAGGACTAACCTGCTCTAGGAAGGCAAAAGGTTTCAACCTTCCTACACAGCCTGACATACCACCTTATTATTTAAAAAACAATTCTTTCATTCATCTGCATCCTCCACACCTGCCTCCCAGTGATTTCCGGTGAGGATAGATACCTCTTCCCTGAGCTCCCATGATGCATTATGTTTATCACTGTCCGAGCACTTCATGGTGGACTTCTTATGATGACGTTTCAATGTTAGATTTATTACAATTGTATTGTGACTTTCCTACCACTTCCTTGTGAAAAGGAAGTGCAAACTTCCCTTTTCACACTCACATCTCTGTGGCACAGGTGCTGATGCACAGTATTTGGCATGCATTTTTGTAATCCTTTACTCCAGCTGCACATAAGATTCAGATTGGTGGCTGTTAATGGATCTCAAAGTCTGGATTCTGGGTCAGTTGGCTTGGTGTGGGGCCCAGACCTTAGCAATGTTTCAAATCTCACAGATGATTTGAAATGTGTAGGCAAGTTTGTGAATCTTTAGATACTCAATCAGCATTTATTGCAGTGAACTAACTGGAATCATCTTTGCGAGTGTGTGTGTGTGTGCATATGAGCAATATTGGGGTCTGGGGAAGAATTAGCCTTGGAACTGGGAAACTCCTGTGCTGCTCCCCTCTTCCCCAGTGAATCTTATAGATTCTGAGGATCAGGATAGACTTGGAGGTTGGGGTTGGGGGGCTGCCAGAGACAAAGCTGAGCAATGTCATGGTTGTTAGCAGAGACGTATTTCCCAGCTTTAAATGTCGGCTGAACACGAGAGCAGCAAGTCAGTAATTTATCTGCTTTCCATTGCCAAATGTAGCAACAGGAACATTTTATCCTGATTCTGCATGCTATTTGGAGGTCCAGATCAATTAATTAATCTTGGGTTTTGCAGATGGTGCATTTGACTTGTATTCACTTATTAATTCATTTACTCCTTCAATAAGTACTGATTGATTATGGGTACAGCACAATGCCACTTCTGGGGTCACATGAAGGAAATGTTATACAGGTGCCCTGAAGAACTTACAATCCAGCTAGGTAGACAATATATGCACATCAGACATGAGTGGCTGTACATTTTGCTATTAAGAGGGCAGGATTTGAGCCAGGCAACCTGGTAGATTGCCTGGCCCATTATTGATTAGATGTGGACCCTGGGAAAGTTACTTTACTTCTGTAAACCTCAGTTTCCTTATATGAACATTTCTCTTCTGTGAATGATAATAAAAAGTACATCATAGGGTTGCTGTGAGGACTAAATGAGGTCATTCCTGTAAAGCATTTAGTATAGTACCTGGCACATAGTAAAAATTCAAGTAAGTGTTAGCTGTTATTATAGGGAAGATAGCAACATGGGTCAGCAAGAGAGCAGGATTGAGAATAAAGGATATAGAGAAATTTAGAGAAGGTAGATATTGATGTGCTTATGGGGATTGGGGGAGAAAGTCTCAGGAAGATAGAAATTGAGCTGGTTCTTGGAATGGGTATAATCTTGAGAAGCAAGAAGGATGCTCTGGGTGTGTGAGGTGGGGTTGAAGGTGAGAATTTTGGGTAGGGGTGAGTGCATTTGCTATTTGAAATATTGCAAGGCAATTCATTATCGGCCTGCACCCTCGTCTCTGCTTCCCAGGCTGCTAGGGAGTCTGATATATTAATTGGTTATGTCTGAGATTCTCCCTCTAACCCTGTATTCAGCAAGTGTGGTGGTTTATCATTATGGACCAAATGTTCCAAAATGCCAGTCACAGTGCTGGGAAGTCTAAATTTAGCATATGGGTCCTGGGTATTTAGAACTTCCAGTGAAAATTCTAGATTCTGAGATGAAGTTAAGACCGCCTTGGCCTTTAAACTGCAGTTAACACTTTCCTTGAAAAATTCCAAACTTTAAAAGCCTGTATTTGACAACTTGCTTGCCAATATTTACGTTCCACTCCATTAGCATCACGAGGGCTGACTCTCCACTTTAAAAGATACGCATTTGTCTGGAAGAAATCACTGCTGTTTGCTTATTTCACATGCTTATACAAATGTGCACATAGACACACACACACACACACACACACACACACACACAAACAGACACTTGGCATGCTCCTAGCAGAAGTGCACATGTGCTCAGTCCCCTGGAAAGTTGTCCTGAGTGATGTCTTCTCTATGCTTGTTTTCATCTGTTTTTATTTTCTTCAATTGTTTATTTTTCCTTATTCGTCTATAAGTCTTCTGGATAACTGAAAGGCAATGTATTATGAATCTCTAATGTTTGTTTTCAGGGCCAATTGTTGTTAAGTACATTTTGCTATGATAAGATCCCCAAATATGTGTAAATATGTATTCCGTGGATTTTAGAATTAGGACTGCTAGTATTGCCTTGTACCCCAACAATAGAGACATAGACTTTGGGGACTATGAGGGTAAAGAAAAGAATGAAAACTTCATGTTAACCTAGTTCTATAGGTTGTTGATTTTTAAAAAAAGTCTGCTTTATTATGACAAGCGACGAAATGGAATTTGGGCTGTTCCTTTTGCTGGTTGAGAGATCATCAGAAAATACAGCTTTACCTAGGGTAGTGATTTTTAATCCTCTTTAGAGTTATGTGAGAATGAGTGGGTAGTCTTTAAGAATCTGATAAAAGCTATGGATGCTTATCAAGAAAAGTACACATAACCACATTATACACATTTTCTGCATACAGTATATTTTGCTGCAATGCAAACAATCTTTCCCACAGTTAGAAAGTTAAAACAATACCTAAAAGTACTCATGATCCTCTTAATTTCATTTTGCATGCAAAAACTAAGTCACATTCTGAAAAACCTCACTAAATCAAAATGTGCAAATAAACGTAAAATATAATTTAGTTAAAAAGTAACTTTCATAAGAAGATTGGCTATTGTTTATTTAGAGCAAGAGGTTGACATTATAGAGTATTTTTTGACACATAATACAAATATCTGTCTTTCACATTCAGTTAATATTTGCTGGTAATAAGGATGGCAAATTCTAACTTTCAGTGGTATTTGCTAGTAAAAGAGAGTTTTTACAGGTTACTGTGACAGATGAGGATGGGCTTATGTTGAGGAACACTAAAATTCTCTGAAACACTTTTAGTTGAATTCATATAAGATTATTTTCTTTGTTTTGAGTTCAGTGAGGTCAACTTTGCTCATGTCCAAATCACAAAAGTTATCTTTGTTATGAAGGAAAAAATCATTAGTACCATACATTTAAAAATCTTGACCGGGCGCAGTGGCTCAAGCCTGTAATCCCAGCACTTTGGGAGGCCAAGGCGGGTGGATCACGAGGTCGAGAGATCGAGACCATCCTGGTCAACATGGTGAAACCCCGTCTCTACTAAAAATACAAAAAATTAGCTGGGCATGGTGGCACGTGCCTGTAATCCCAGCTACTCAGGAGGCTGAGGCAGGAGAATTGCCTGAACCCAGGAGGCGGAGGTTGCGGTGAGCTGAGATAGCGCCATTGCACTCCAGCCTGGGTAACAAGAGCGAAACTCCATCTCAAAAAAAAAAAAAAAAAAAAAATCTTAAGACCATCCAACAAAAGTAATCTTCAAGGATTTTTTTGCTTACTTGTCCTGCAGAACAGCCAGCAAAGCCCTTTGACTCTTGGCTCTGGCCTCCAGATGGCCTCTCTCCAGCAATGCAAGGAGTACATAGCTTTTTCCAACCACCACTTCTACACTGGTAACCTGGTCAGAAGACCTTTCTTAGTAGCAGCATCAAAAATGGCTCCAGATCTTGAATGGAGAGAATGGCTCATTCAGATACTAAAAAATGTGAACAAGTCACCTGTCATGAATGAACTCTTTTTTGTCACATTAGTCTGCGTTCAGGCTTTGTGAATCACTTGAGAGAGGTACAGGATTCTGCCTGAAGTCACTCAATTGCTTCAAAACGTGTAGTTTAGAAAACCAGTGAACTTTGGCACCGTTTCTTGACAAATCCTGTTGATAAAGTATAATTCAAGGCTCTGACTCTAAGTTGAAGTGGACATGACTTATTTTAGAATTATTGCCCTAATTACATGAATGTAGAAAACAATGTCTGTGTGAAGTATGGAGGTTCTTTCTTTAACAAAAAAACTAAGGCGGGACACTTTGTGGAACAGCAATGTGCTCCATCTGTACCAGTGGCATCAACACTTTTTGTTCAAGGTTTTCACTGGAAAAGATATTTTTATGATTCCAAAGGCATCCCATTAAGTACATGATACTTCCAAAGAGGGTTCACCAAATAGGCATCAGTATGTATGTGACAGGAACACAAAGAACCGGCTACACTGAAAACTGCCAATGCGTTCATTCATTTACATGCTGGAGAGAACTTCTTTGGCTCAAGTATTCCCCAGACCTTTAAAAAGAGGAGAAGCTGGTGACTCTGGATAGGGTAACACATCTTGACAGAGGCACTGATTCAACATTGTTTCTCCTTCGGGACTGCAAACACACTTGACTAGGGCAAGTGGCTGCAGGGTCTGTCCAGTCCGAGGGCTTCTTTTGCTTGGCTACAGGCTGATGATGTTGTTGCAGGATGCTCTAGGACCAGGCTGTGGAGTTGGTGCAGTTTTCTCTAGTTTTGATGAAATCTTGCTTTTTTCAGTTCAGCCATCTTCTCATGAAAATTATCTACTTTTTTTTTTTTTTTTGAGACGGAGTTTCACTCTTGCTACCCAGACTGGAGTGCAATGGCGCGATCTCGGCTCACCGCAACCTCCGCCTCTTGGGTTCAGGCAATTCTCCTGCCTCAGCCTCCTGAGTAGCTGGGATTACAGGCACGCGCCACCATGCCCAGCGAATTTTTTGTATTTTTAGTAGAGATGGGGTTTCACCATGTTGACCAGGATGGTCTCGATCTCTTGACCTCGTGATCCACCCGCCTCGGCCTCCCAAAGTGCTGGGATTACAGGCGTGAGCCACTGCGCCCGGTGAAAATTATCTATTCTTAACCAGGCAGTCGGCAATGGACTTGCTTTGCAAAGGGCACCATGTTTTTGGTGTTCATCATATTTGGGATGAAACCAAAGGAAACAACATTTATTCTATTTTATTTGCTTCAATGTTTTCCTACCTAAGCTAGCCCATGTACTAAAAGATTGAGGCCTATAGTCATAACGACAGCTAACATCTGAAGAAAAGTCAGAGGAAAGCCCTGTCACGATGATGACTTTGCTGCCTGACAATGTGTAGTAACATCCTGTGCCACTCTGCACTTGTGCGGTAGGAAACAATTCCTTAAAAATCAAATTCAATAAAAATTTATATTTTCCTCAGAGATAATTTTCAAGCTATTAAGAAAGAGCTCAAATATGACAAATTTCTCCTCCACTTCACTGGCTCCTTAAAATCTATTCAAAGACTCATGAACTCTTAATCCAGAGACCTGTTTTGCTGCAAAAACTCTTTATTTTTATTTTTTTGAGACAGAATTTCACTCTTGTCGCCCAGGGTAGAGTGCAATGGCATTATCTCGGCTCAAACTGCAACCTTCACTTCCTGGGTTCAAGCAGTTTTCCTGCCTCAGCCTCCTGTATCTTGCTGAGAAAATTCTGAAAAGGTTGTAACTGAAACAAGTGGGAATAGTATACTGCTTCCATCACTGTTTAAATAAAACCCAGGAACTCGCTAATAGCACCCCAAAGTAAGTGAATTGATTCATCTGTTCATTTAGCCATTCTGTTCCTACAGAATGGCTCCCACAGAAAATATGTGCATATCTCTATGATGCATTTTCTAGGTTCTGTTGAATTTTAACCTGACTTTTCAACTAGATTGGGAGCTCCCTGAGGGCAGGGCAATATTTTTATACTTTCAGGATAAATATATTTTGTGGTACTTGGCACATAGTGAGCCCTTGCAAATGCTTGAGGAGTGAATAACCATCACTTATTTTCAAATTAATCATTTAATAATATAGTTTAGATCCTCCTAGGGATACATAATTCATCACTGGTACTTAATACATCTGACAGTTATAAACTACAGTTGTCTTTGGCCTTGGGTCTAGGGTTAATTAGTCTTGCCACTTTTGATAGACTCTCTAATAAGGGCCCCAATCCCTTTTATGAAGGATAACCAGGGTAGTCATGTATAATGCCTAATAAAGAGACAGTTGTTAAATATGTAGGCATTTTTGCCAGTCTGCTAGGGTTCAAAGGGGATGGGGTCTTGTCAAGGCCAGAATATTGGGGGAGATTTGATCTTCAGTGCTCTAGTTGCTGCTGAGATGCTCATAGCCCAAGCTCTCGTGGTTTCTTGAATGTGGATGTCACAGTTGCTCTTGTGCCAAACTTAGTGAAGAGTCTTCTACACAGAGACACCTCAGTCCTAACCAACCTACTTAAGCTCTGCCTGGAGGCATGGCCAGGTTCTAACACCAGGATCAGGTACCTGGGCGAAGCTGTCGGCAACCCCCAGAACCAGTGGAAGCCTCTGACCTCAGGTCCATGGGAGCAATCACACAAACACGACAGGCTCCTCTCTGAGTCTGCTTTCTCTTTGGGTCTAACCATTAATGTTTTCATCACTTTTTTCACTTGCCTGGCACAGCATCTTTTCATCATTTTGTCAATAACTATCATGGAAGCATATTATTTTAATAAACCCTTACAACGTGAAAAGATGTAAATTTTGGAAAAGGTGCTGAGGGGAGCATCCCATCGCTAGCCCCACCTTGCGTGGGTGCTCTGGCTGCTGTTTCTTTCCACCCCCAGGGGCAGCAGCTCCTTTTCCCCTTATCCCTTCCTTGAGGCTCTCTTGAAAGAGCTTCAGCTTTCAAGACAGAAGCTAGGAGGAGGACCTTTTCAGTCAACTTCAGCTTTCTGCCCTGTAACACAAACACCCTTGAGAGAGGGGAACACAAAAACTTGGACTTCTCTGTGAAATGAGAAGGGGAAGATACAATGAGAACGAGCCACAGATGAATCGAGCAACAATTTTCTGGCTACACATTCTTGTTGAATTTCCTTAATTGGATGTCAGATATTCCCAGAAGTCCAGAATCTCAGGAATCACCCAATGTGAGACCCATACTGTACGTCTCTACAATCAGGACTCTTTATATTTTTTTTTTCTGTGACTTAAATACGCTGGGATTAAATAATATTAGAAAGTATTCCCATTCTATTTGAAATGCTGCTAAAGAAAAATATAAAGCATCAATGGAAAGATAGCTGCTAACTCCTCTAAAATGTAACTTCTAGAGTCCTGCCTGATTTGTTCTAATTTTAGCTACTAAATAATTGACAATATTCTGGACCATAATCCTAAACCTTCATTGAAAACATACACAAATATTTCATTCTTTAAAAAAGTCATGCTGGCTGTATTTTAACCAGAAAAGGGGTAGCCACTTAAAAAATTTTTTTTCTGTTCCTTTAAGTGTTTGAAAGGATGCATGTTTCTCTCTAATTTCTATGAATTCCTGTGGGATGGACTGTCTCAGCCATCAGGAGCTAGGTCTTGGCCGCAGACTGCAGTCCATGACAAGATGTGTCTCCTGGGATCATTGCTTTTATTTGGGCAGTAAGGGTGCTGGCCTTATGAGAGTAAGGGAGGCAGCAAAGATGAGCCCACCCGGAAGGGAGCGGCTGCAGGAAGAGAGGATGGAATTGCTGATGCTGGGAGCACATCCTGCCAGGGTTGGTCTCTCCTCAACTCTGTTAGTGTCTCCAATCGTGTCTCTATCAGACCCCTGTGAAGAGGGCACAGACATTTCATGGGAATCTGAGTGATAGATTTGAAACAGTGCAACATAAAAACACAAATTTTCACTTTAAGCACAAACTGTGCAGTAGTGCAGCTACCCCAAATGAAAAGTAGAACAACCAAAACCAAAATAGCCATCACAGACGGGAGGACCCAGAGCATTGCAAATATTTTTACTGCTGCCACATGGCGGCGCCACCTTAGCTGTTAAAGTGCATCTCGGTTGGGTGTCAGCATTTTTTTTTTTTTAATCCTTCTGTTGTTTTCAGGCACTTGAACATCTGAGAGTGAAATTTGGTAGTAGTTGTCCTGTTATTTTAACATTCATTTCTTATAATTTAACAAAGTCATCAAAGCATTTATTAGGTTATGACATTTGCACGAGTGATGAAAAACATGCCAGAAAAATCAGTAATTTTGGAATGGAAGTTAGAGGTGATAAAATACTACAAGGAAGATCTAGCAACTGCCATGATATGCCACAATGTAATAACAAGCCTTCTGCAAAATATTAGAGCTAATGCTAAGAAAATAAAAAGCAGTATTAGAGCACATTTTCTACAATGTTTGTGGATTTTTGTGCCCCTACAATGCAGCCTCCATTTTATGTTTATTTAGAAGAGCAATTAGTCTTGAATTGTGAGAGGCCTTCAAGAACTCATCTCTGGCATAAACCTGACAAATTTTGTTTACCGCCCCTCCTCTCTCCTATTACGTGGTTTCCTAATAATAAGGGGCCTCAACTTTTTCATCCCTCATCCTAATGCCTAGCAAGATCCCTGAAATACTGCAGAGGTTTGGTCGTGATTTGTAGAACAAATAAGTAATAACTAACATGGAGTATCATTTTATATGCCCAGAAACAGGTTAGTACTTTATATGCATTAACTCCACTAATGCTCATACAATCTTGAGGAGTAAGCATTTTCATCTGCAGTTTTACAGACAAGGAAACGTCGTCTCAAAGAAGTTAAATACTGTGGTCCACAGTCACATAACTAGTGATTGGCAGAACCAGCTTTGGACCAGTCAGACTAACTAATTGGAGGGGTAACTGATTGTAATTAAAACTATAACTGACTTTGAAAGCAGAAATGACTTCTGGGTACTACCAAGCATCCTTTAGGCCACTGACTGGGTGGATGCACTTTTCTGATCAGCTGATGAGCAGAGGTAGACCCGGGACAAGTTCGAGATTAAAAGCTAGAGAGAAGTGTTTAATTACACCAGTGGTTCTTAAAGTTTGATCTTCAGACCAGTAGCATCAGCATCACCCAAGAACTTGTTAGAAATACAACTTCTTGGGCCCCATCCTAGACCCTAAATAAAAAATACTAGGGTGGGGCCCAGCGATCTGTGTTCAATAAGCTCATCAAGTGATTCTCATACATGGTTGAAGTTGAGAGCTACTGACCTGGAATTCTTGGGAGCAACTGGGAAGGAGGGAGTGAGGAGGAGAAAAGGTTGAAGGTGAGAGGAGAAAGACAAAAATCTGGAGATATTCAGGTCTTATTATGGGATGGGGCGGCCATGATGGGTGACTGAGAGGAATAGGGATGTCTGAAATCTAATATCTAGTTCTGTAGCATATATCACCTTGGTTTGCTCGAACATCCAGTCATGTCTGATTCTCAGACCAAGACTTGTGTGAATGGTCTTTTGTAAACATCAGAGAAAGAAGTTGACTTATATTCTCTACCAGCACATGCTAGTCATAGAAATTATCCACTGATAGAACAAATTCAGCATAAACAGGAGCATGGAGCCAGAAAGAACTCTGAGAAGGTAGTTTGTATAAAACAAAGGGCATGGGAACCACTCTTATCTGGCTTTTAAGGGTTAGGTTAATCCAAGATAGCATGGGTCAGAGGATGAAATCATAAACTGAGGTTCTGGCCCTTGGATGTCAGGGGCTGGAATATGTTTTGATGACCGAGCACTGATTCCTAACCTTCAGGACTGGTTAGTGACTAACCAATTATGGAAGTGTAGGGGGTCAACATTTACATAATCTCCAGCAGCTAATGGGTATACTTTGTCTGGTTATTTAATGTTGCAAAATAAACCACTTGAAAACTGAGTGGCTTAAAACAAGGACTTTTATTTTGTTCATGAATTTGTAGTTGAAGCTGGGCTTGGCAGGGATTGCTCTTTTCTTCCCTACTTGGCATCTGTTGGGGCAACTTGAAGAAAGGGCTGGAATCATCTGAAGGCTTGCTTACTCACAAGTCTGGCTGTTGATGCTGGCAGTTGACAGGGATCTTAGCTGGACCTGTCAGCTGGAACACCTACACATGACCTCTCCATGTAGTCTGGGCTTCCTTACAACATGGTGGCTGGATGCCAAGGTTGAGAATCCTGGAGAGAGACAGTTACTAAGCAGCCCCATATAGCATTTTATGACCGAGACTTAGAAATCCTGCAATGGCACTTCTGTCATGTTTTATTAGTCAAGGCAATCACAAAGGCTTACCTAATTTCAAAGAGAGGAAACGACTGTATTGATTAGGGTGTGGTAAAGTTCAGAAAGAGCTTGTGGAGCCAATGACATTGATGAAGACATTTCTTCTTCTTTTTTCTTGGAAATAGAACCCCTTCATTTCAAGAGCGACTAGCTTTCAAGGAAGCTCTGTGCAGGTTGGAGGTGGGTGGGAGTGGGGCTTGGGAAAGATAGTGGCCCCACTATTTTGGTGGGGGGTCACTTGGGAAGATAGAGGTAATTTAATTCACCTAAAGTCAACAGCTGAGATGTTGTAGATTTAAAGTGAGGTATGCAGCGCTCCACTCTACACCTGAGAAATATAAAAGAAATTGAAAAAGTTCAGGCTGGCCAAACTGCACATTGGGGTCAGCCTTCATTCCCATGGATAGTCTGGCTTAAAAAGGTGTGAGTGTCACACTGGGGCCTGTGGGAAGGGACCAGGGGAGGGAGAGCATCAGGACTAATGGCTAATGCACGTGGGGCTTAATACCTAGGTGATGGGTTGACTGGTGAAGCAAAACACCATGGCACACATTTACCTGTGTAACCAACCTGCACATTCTACACATGTATCCTGGAAGCTAAAAAAAATAAAAAGATGTGAGTGTCCACTGTGAACCAGATAAGGGTGGGACATGAGAGACAGTTGGCAGGAGGTTGCTTAAGTGCTCTATGATAGGCAGAATGTCAGCAGAGGCTGCAGATGGATAATCATATTCTTGGGGGCTGCAGCCAGGTAAGTGATGACCTGGAACACTGAAGTGCTCTGCTGCTCCCAAAAACTTTTTGTGGAACACATACATAAACACAGTGACACACACACACACACACACACACACACACACTCTCTCTCTCTCTCTCTCTTTTGTGACAGATGAGGAAGGATCTAAGCATTGTGTCTGAGCTGAAGAGATACTGAGTAGATTCCACGTGTGAGGATATAAGAGCCCTGGAGGGAGGGGAGATCCTGAGATTATGAGCCACTGGAATCCACTGAGGCCATAGGAAGTGCTTAGGACTTGAAAAGGTTGTGGCTTTGCAGGGTGGGGCTTAGGTTAATATTAGGTAAATCTGGAAGTACAGAGAGATCCCAGAGGACTCCAGTTCCGAGGGAGTGTTAAATAGCTATTGTATGGTGCAGGCGTCCCCAAACTATGGCCCGCGGCCCGGGCCGCATGTGGCCCCCTGAGGCCATTTATCCGCCGCCCCCCACCCCACCGCGCCCGCGGCACTTCAGGAAGGGGCACCTCCTTCATTGGTGGTCAGTGAGAGGAGCACAGTATGTGGCGGCCCTGCAACGGTCTGAGGGACAGTGAACTGGCCCCCTGTGTAAAAAGTTTGGGGATTCCTGGATGGTGGATCAGGGTGCTGCTTCGGTTCTCTGGTAGAGAATTTGTCTTAAAATATTTAGACTTACTGTTTCCTCAGATTAATCTAACATGTGTTGGATATCCATTGCATTCCATGGAGGGTACAGGGTCTTTTATGCTATTTCATTTGATATTGATACTCACCATATGAAGAAGTTGCTGCAAGTATCCCTTTTGTAGATGAGGGAATGGACTCTAAGAGGTAATTTAATTCACCTAAAGCCAAACAGCTGAGATGTGGTAGATTTAAAGTGAGGTCTTCAGACTCCCAGGCTAAAATCAATTCTTATAAATGTCTCTTTAGCTGTCATATACCCATGAGAGGGAGAGTGGGTGGGTGGATGCCCAGTGATAAAAATGAACACAGATTTAGAGCACCTTGAAAAGGATAGGTTTGTATAGAAACTTTGAAAAGGGAAAATTAGAAGGTTAAAAACAAGCTGAAGGAAGGGGCAGAGAGATAGTTTGGGTACTTGTTCTGCCATTCTGTTTGTTCTTCATAATGCAACAATGTATATCAATATCCTGATTGGTGGCCTGCTCTGTATCAGGGATATGCCCCATAGATTTCATGTGCTTCCCTAGTGAGTCGTGTCGAGAAGTCTTCTGAGGCTCGGCTCTGGTTCATTGTTGAAGAGTGCTGTGATCAGTGAGTGGTGTCTGCCACAGGCAAGAGAAACAAAACTGGGGGCCTAAGGGCTGCCATGTGTCACTTTTGAATATATTTGAATATTACGTTGTTCAAATATATATAAATATTCAAACATATAATAATGTCAGCCGGCACAGTGGCTCATGCCTGTAATCCCAGCACTTTGGGAGGCTGAGGCGGGTGGATCACCTGAGGTCAGGATATCGAGACCAGCCTGACCAATATGGTGAAACCCTGTCTCTACTAAAAACACAGAAATTAGCCAGGCATAGTGGTATGCACCTATAATCCCAGCTACTTGGGAGGCTAAGACAGGAGAATTGCTTGAACCTGGGAGGCGGAGGTTGCAGTGAGCTGAGATTGTGCCACTGTACTCCAGCCTGGGCAACAGAGCAAGACTCCATCTCAAAAAAAAAAAAAAAAAAGTCTTCCTTTCCAGTTTTTATTTCCTCAAGCAAAATTAGCTCCACGTCCTTTTACCTTTCACCCACAAATCTTTGTAGGCTTTTGTTTTTTTCCCCCTAAACATTCTATATGAACATCAAGATCTTCATCCTCATTTATAAGCAAGAATGACGTATTCTTCTGTTTCTTGAGGGAAAGGGCTGCCCAAGTGAAGAAACAGGACGCGGACTTGTCTTCCTCCTCGTACTCATTTTAACAGCCTCTCAGCATTGCTGGGCTCCACGAGATAGCCTTCTCCCTGCCTTCTGAGAAGTCTGGTGCAGAGCCTCTTTATTTCTTAAAGTACATTGACACTAATTTGGTTTTGAGTATTTTTAAGAATCTTTCAAAATCCCTTACAGTGACTGAAAATACCCTGGGGTGTTGCAAATTCAGAGCTGAGGATTATTGTGGAGAAGCTAAAGCCATGACTGTGTCCATAACAACCAGCGGAAAGTGCCTCTTTGGTTGTTTTGTCTGTTGAATAGCTGATGGTGGTTGTTTTTGCATCAGATAGAGTAAGTGGATCAGACAGATAACACAGATACAGACAGATGGTGCTTGTGTTCAGATGACACCAAAATATTTGTCTTAAAGACAACATTCTGGAATGACAGAATTGAGCTTGACTGCTTTTATTTTCCTAATTTAAAACTGTTTTGCTCAGCCTCAGGCAGGCAGCCTAGAGTGGTAGGGAGAGCGTGGGCTTTGGAGGCAGACAGTACTGGATTAGGCTCTCGGTTCTGTTGCTTGAGAGCCTTGTAACTTTGTGTCCTAATTTGGAAGGTAGGATCAGTGATGTAATGATACTGATTCTCACTTTGAATATGTAATCCTGTATATGAGAGTTCAGAGGGAAAATGTATATGAGACTCTGCACTGCATGCTCAGCAGATGTTAGTTCTCCTTCTGGCTTCTCTTCTCCCTTTGCAGAAAATGCTAAGTGTGAAGGGAGCTGTGGCCTCCGTGATGACAGATGTAGGGAACAGAGTTCCTGAAAGCTCAGACACCAGTGGAGGATAGGGAGTGTTCTGGCAGCAGGGCAATTCCAAAAAATGCAGCAAGTTACCTGAGTCTTGGCTCCCAATTCAGAGAATTTGGAATCCAGGTAAGGCACGAGAAGAAGTACAGCAAGAAAAATAAATAGGTCAAGGTTGTAAGTCTGCTCATCAAAAGAGAGAAGGATGCTTTTCTCCTCACAGCAGCAGCAGCAGCAGCAGAAGAAAGATGAGGAATCAGATTGTGTGGACCAAGATGAAGAAAGCAAGCGTGGCCCAGGGGGGCCGGGGGAGGATGAAAAGCCATATTTCAGTTTCTCCACCTTCTACGCCAAGAAGAAAGCAGCTCTGAAAGAAGGTTCTTTCTTCACGTCCAGAAGTCCAGAAAGAATGTGTCTCTTGCTAGAGGCTGAATGGGACAGACAACCTGAAGATCCCAGAGAAAGCGGTTTGACTGGGAAAGAAGCCATTTTTCAGGTTCAAGAAAGGAAGAAATTCAAGTGGAGGCAGTGACACAGTGACAGCTGTGAACCTTAGTCTCTAAATCATCAAATACTTCTTATATTATTATTATTATTTTTTGAGATGGAGTCTTCCTGTTGCCCAAGCTGAAGTGCACTGTCGTGATCTTGGCTCACCGCAACCTCTGCCTCCTAGGTTCAAGTGATTCTTCTGTCTCAGCCTCCCGAGTAGCTGGGATTACAAGTGTGTGCCACCACATCCGGCTAATTTTTTGTATTTTTAGTAGAGACAGGGTTGCACCATGTTGGTCAGGCTGGTTTCCAACTCCTGACCTCAGGTGATCCACCTGCCTCGGCCTCCCAAAGTGCTGGGGTTACCGTTAAGAGCCACCACCCCTGGCTGACTTCCTATGTTTTTGTGATAATTCTTAAACGTGTGTATGTGTGTGTGTTTTAGACTCTGTTTTAGTTTCTTGGGGCTCCTGTAACAATGTACCACAGATTTTGTGGCTTTAAAGGTCAGAAATTTACTATCTGGCAGTTCAGGAGGCTAGAAGTCTGAAGTCACTGTGCTGCAGGGCCACGCTCCCTTGGAAACCTGTAAGGGAGAATCTTGCCTCTTCATATCTTCTGGCGATTTGCTGGCAGTCAAGAGAATTGGTGCTCCTTGGCTTGCAGCTGTATTAGACCCAGCCACCCTTGTCACATGCCATTCTCTCTATGTGTCTGTGTCCAAAATGTTCCCCTTTTATTATGACAAGAGTCTTCTTGGACTAGTGCCCACCTGAATGACCTCATTTTAACTTAATTTGGATCTTTGTATCTGCAGAGATCCAAATAAGGATCTATTTTCAAATAAGGTCACATTCGTAGACACTGGGGGTTAGGACTTCAACACATCTTTTTGAGGGGATGCAATTTAACCCATAACTGACCCCTTATGGGCATCTAATAAAAACTATGGATATGTGTATAGAATACAACATTTTGTGCGTGATTTTAGTGGGGTCACACAGCTTTAAAGCCTGTTGTGGAGTCTCTAGAGACTTGCTCCTCCAACTGTGATCCAGCAGCAACAGCATCATCTGGGAGTTTTCAGAAATGTGAAATCCCAGGCCCTAAACTAGACCTGTTGGATCAGAGTCTACATTCTGATAAGATTCCTAACAAACCCTGCTCTAGTGATCTGCAGCCCCTAGCTGAAGAAGATGCACTTCTCTTTCTCTCTCTCTCATTCCATCTCTGGTTTCTAGCTGGTAGAATCAGGCTTATCTGTCCAAGTCTTGTTCCCCACTGTGAACACACCTGCTTCCACTGCAGCCAGGCCAGTGTTCTCTCTGTGCCTTAGGCAGAGCACACCCATTCCCTCCTTTCTTTCCCATGCTTGGAACACCTCTGTTATTCATTTATTCAATAAACTTATATCTAGCAGTTCCTTTGTGCTGGGTCTTGTATAAGAAAGCATACGCTATAGTTCTGTCTCTCAAAGAGTCCTCATCTGGCTTCCCTTCCTCTTTGCTCACGTGAACTTGCTTGTTCTTCAGGGTCCACACTAAGGACCACTCCAACTTTGCCTGAGCATTTCATTTCTGGGTGCATTTCATGGGTGCAGTTGGGTGCTGGCATAGCACAATTCACCCCCTTTTTCCCCCTTAGTAAGAAAAATGCCATTAGAAGTTGCAGGCAATTTTGTTCTGGAGGTAGAGTCATCAGCTCCTTCACTGAGTTCATTTGGGAAAAAGCTCCAGAATGGGTCATTTGATTATACAAAAGCAAAAAGGGCCAATTTGTTGAATCTACCAAATATATTGATTTGTCTTTTAAACTTATTTTGGGAATTATTTTTCTTCAATTTTTTAGAGAAATGTGATTTTTTCCCCTGAATATTGTCAATGAACAATTGCTATGTTTTTGTTGAATACCTTCAGTCGATATAGTCTTCCTGAATTATCCATCTAATTGCCATTTCTCCTCTTGCATTTCAGATTCCCTCATCCTGTTGTACATTTCTGTTTTCCTGTTGCACTCTTTGTCTTTTGACATGCAGTAGCACTGATAGGCTTATTATCCTATGGAGGCAAAAATCTTTGTTTTGCTCTCTGATGTTTCCCAAGTGCCTAGAATAGGGCACGGCTCATAAAAGATATCCAGTAATATTCTTCAATAAATGTGTAGTTTTTTGAATATATTTTCTGTGTTTTCTATATATTTTTCTTAGGTTACGCATATATTATTCTATTATAGAAGTCATTTTCCCTGATGACATTTTAACATTTACAGGTTGTTTTGCAAATTTCATCAATGACCAATTCACTAAATTTGCCAAGTGACAAATATACTGATTTGCAAGGACTTTTTGCTATAAAGTTTACAACAATTTGAGATGATTTTAATAGCTGTAGAAAAATTCTGTGGTTTTAACTGCAGGTTTGTTTTCTCTTTTTCTTTCTTTCTTTCTCTCTCTCTCTCTCTTTCTCTCTTTCTCTCTTTCTTTCTTTTGAGAGGGTCTTGCTTTGTTTCCCAGGCAGGAGTGCAGTGGTGTGATCATAGCTCATCGTAGCCTCTAACTCCTGGACTCAAGTGATCTTCTTGCCTTAGCCTCCTGAGTAGCTGGGACTCTGGCTTTGTGCCACCATGCTCAGCTAATTTTTAGGTTTTTTTTTTTTTTTTTTTTTTGGTAGAGACAGAGTTTTGCTATGTTGCCCAGGCTGGTCTTGAATTCCCAGTCTCAAGTAATCCTTCTACCTTGGCTTCCCAAAGTGCTGACATTGGAGGCATGAGCCACTGCACCTAGCCTCATTTTGTCCTCTTGGCAGTGTTTTCAGCAATGTTTCTTCCATTTGTGTTCATCCCAGTTCTGTGCTGCTACAGCTATAGGGAGCTGGGATAGAAGGAGGGGCTCTTCTATTGGAGAGATTAAGCAGGGGTGAATTAGTACCCAGCCCAGCACAGGCTACTGATCCTGAGAGGGCAGAGGCTACAGGACAGGATGGGGCAGGTGGGTGAAGGTGACAAGAGATAAGACAGAGAGCTGGAAAGCTGAGGGCAGGTTGCAGAGTCTGAAGACATTCAGTCATGGCTCTCAATAGCCTCCTAGGTCCTGGTAATCCCTTCAGCACGAATTTTAGAATTTGCTTTCAGTGAATTAGCCTAAACCATATATTGCTTTGGAGGAAAGCTGGCTTGTCTGAGCTGTGTGTGAGCTTTCTCCTGAAGGGAATAGCTGGTCCTCCATTGGGAGTTTGCCATGAGCTCGGACTGGGATAGGGAGATCTTGGTCTGCCTTGGGGATAGGGAGAGCCGGATACACAATTCAGTGGTGAAGAGAGGCCACAAGATCCCTCTGGGTGACTGTTGTAGTGACTGATGTGTGAGATGTGGTCAGGACCCCTTAAGCAGATTTGCCCTAGTCAGCTCTTCCAATAGTAGTGGAGAAGCTTGTTTCGCTTCTTGAATGGAACTGGGGCAATGGGAGTTGAGATGGCTGGAGAAGCCACCAAGTAGACATTGTGATGAACTAGCAGAGTTGAAGAAAACCAGTGGTTTAGAATAATGTCATCTGCCAGAGGCAACACACAAGCACAGATACAGATCTGGGGAACATGTGAGTCCGTCTTGGGGATCCCTGAAAGTACATGGGGCTTAAGGTAGCCTAGTTAAAATTTGAATGTCCAACACTCTGCAGGATGGGCACTCAGAGTCATTGTAATGTGAAGACTGTACTTTTGTGTCCCAGGCTGGGGATGTTTGAGGACTTGTGTCAATGATCCCTACATCTTCCCTAAGCTTCTAGTTCTACCCTGGGTTCCTGATTCACACGTGGCAGCCCAAAGCATTCGTGATTTTCTTTTGTAGAACTTGCTCTCTGCCAGTCCTGCCAAGCATCTAGAACAGTGTCCTGAAAAGGATGGGAATTTAGCTGCCTTGATTTTGTCTTTCACACTTATTTCCTAGGGTCTTGTAAGAGTATGTGTAGGAACCTTATGCACGTCAGACCTCTTCAGGTCAGTCTGACCAGAAGGTCCAGCCTTTCACAGGTTAGTGAGGGGGCTGCAAGAGTGCCTGCAGACTGTCCAGGGTGCTCCTGAGAGAGTGAAAAATTCTGCTTCTCAGGCTAAGTCTGTTTCCTGACAAGGAGAAAGAACTTGGGAATGTGTTGGCTCTTTCTCCTCTAGAGGGACAATTAAAGTGCTACAAATCTCAAAAGTGTTGGCTCCTAAAGGTGTCACATTGGGTAAATATAAATAATCTCTATGGAAAGTGGGTAAAACCTTTGAGCAGACGGGGCCTCTCCAGTAAGTGGCTGCTGATCCCAGCAAAGTGGGTGGCCAGGTGGGAAGGACAAAGACAGGATTATGTGCTCCCATGAACTTGAAATAAAATCTTCCAGGTGCCTGCCATGTTAAGGAGGAGCTGGGTCATTTGAGGAATATACTTAAAACAATTTCATTATTTTTCCTGCACTGTACCATAAAGAGTGTGGAATGACCATATAGATTACTTAAACAAAGGATTGTTTCTTCTTTCCGAAGCACATTTGATGACATGAGCCTCACTAAAGAGAGTTTTCATGACAACAGCTAATAGAAAGGTTCTTTAATACTAGAATGAGGAATTCCTTTATTGTAATTTCCTCCTTCGTCTTTTCTTTATTATAGGTAGGTCATGAGAATTATCCTAGAAGGGTGTTATAATACCATTTTACAAATTAAAGTACTGAGGATATGTGAGATAGATGAATTTCACCCATTCATTCAGTAAGTCAACTAACACATGCTAACAGATTCTTACCCTGGGCTAAATTGTGTGTTCAGCTGTGGGTATACACCTGTGGGCCAATGTACAACCCCAGCCTTTAAAAGTGTATAATCCAGGGTACTTTATAGTCAGGTAAGCACTGAATCAGGTATACATTAGAATCCCCTAGGAGCTTTTTAAAGATCCAGTGTTCTGGGTCACTGTTAGCATCTTCTGAATTAGCATCTTCTCTGGGGTGGGTTTGAGAAATCATATTGGAAACTGCCTAGGTGGTTCTGAGGTTCTCCTAACTAGTAACTGCAGGTCCATTGGGTGAGACTCACAGGCAGTTACACCTAGCATGTGAAAAATGGTAAATGCTAACCTGGGCACGAGGGCAAGGTCCTTTAGACACCCAAGCAAGGAGGCCACCCAGTGTTGACGGGTCAGGGAGGGCTTCCTGGAGGAAAGAGATATTCAAGGGTGAGCAGTTATGGTCGGGTGGGGCAGGGTGGTGATGGTTGTGGGAAGGGGATTCTGTTTGGTAGGTTTGGAGATGAAGCAGGGCCTGATCATTAGGGAAATTGTGAGTGGCTCAGAGGGGCTTGGATTTCATGACCTGCGATGGGCAGTGGTGGCAGCTGAGACTGTAGAGACAACTTGTCTAGAGGTCACAGCTTAGTCAGTGATGTGGCCAGAAGGAGGACTCAAGACTGACTCTAAGACTATGTGCCCTTTTTCTTTTAGCTGCGCTGGAAGGTCTCCTTAAAGAAAATAAAGTGCCACTCATTAAAGGGCACCTGTAAAAACATGTTACAATACCATTAGAACATCCTTCTAGGATAATTCTCATGAGCTACCTATAAAAAGAAAAGATGAAACAAGGCAGTGATAAGTAGAGTGAGACCTAGTATGGCATACTTGCCCTTGGCCGTGCGGTCCCAGAAAGACCATGTGTGATGGGGCATACCAGACCCTTGGATTCAAATCCCAACTCTTTTACTTGTGAAGGTCACTTTGCTCATCTCGTCATCCTGGTATTGCCATGAGGATTGCACAAGTCAGGACACGTAAAGCTCTTGAAGCCATGCCTGCCATCTGGAAAACCTCAGTGCATATTATTGCTAGTGCTATTCTTTCTTGGTTTTCCTTGTGGCAAAGAGCAGGAGAAGTTTTGCAAACAGACTGCTTCAACAACGTGTATTTAATTAACTCTTCATGGAAGCCTATGGATCAGGATGAACAAAATGAGAGATCCACTCAAGTACACTTTCCTCTGAGTGCCTTCAGGAACCCATTCCCATTCCCTGGCAGTGTTAACAATCCCTCCCTGCACTCATGAGGAACCTGTAAATCCTAGTTCACATTTAGGGACATCTTTCTTATAAACGTTCACTTCCCTGCCAGGCTGGAGCTATCTGAGGCCTTAGAGGGCCTGGGCTGGATCTTGTTAATTTTATATTATCCCCAGCATCTACCTCAAGTTTCATCATATTTATTTTATGAATATATGAATAAGCAGACTTTTAAACTCTTATCCCTGATTAAGATCATATCATAGCAGAGAGAGGAGAAAAATTAACCAAGCTTTTTCAATCTCATCCAAAGTCTTATCTGTTCTCTCTGAATTGTAGCTGCATCTTTCTTACAAAGGTATACCCTGTACCATTCCTCTAGTTTTAAAGAAGCGCTCTCTCAGAGACTGACGTGGAAGGCCTGAGCTGATTCCCCAACCTGTAATAAAGTGTATGTATAAAGATAGCAGTGTTGTTATACAATTTAATTAGTACATCACTCAGACATTTGGACCAATGCCTGGCTCTTTTTCACATGTTCATTTAGCTTTTAGTCTAACTCCCATGTGAAATAAACAAAAAGGCTAATTGCTTTTGGATTTTAGCACTGGGTGAAATACCTGGATTCATTATGTGAATCATATTTTATAGGTTGATTAAAGGTTCTACTGGTAAATGAAAAATTCCAAGATGACAGCTATAATACTTAAAGCAAGGCAATTGAAAGGTTTGGGTTCCCAAAGGCAGCATATGAATCCATCTGACATGTTCCTAGTTTTCAAAGCAGTATAAAATGTTTGCACACTGATGAGAGCATTGTCTCAGGCTGGTGAGAGTTTATATCTTCAAAACAGTGACATGCTGGTAAATGTGTAATAATTAGCTCTTCAGGGGAAAAGGAAAAGCCCTGATTTGGACTGTTCACCAATTCCCTTGGTGTAAATATTCCCATATGGCTAATTTTAAGCCAGTCATTAGGAGTTGAGAAGAGATGCATACAGTCAACTCTCATCAGCACTTTTGAACTGGCTCTTGCACACCATGCTTTCTTGCCCATGGTGCAAAACGGAGTTAGGCCTGACCTCAGAGACTAGAGTGGGTTTTCCAGTAGTTTCTGCAGGATGTCAGGGAGGGGCTGGATGTAGCGGACAGTCGCTTCCTTATCCTGAGAACTTTAGGGGCAGGAAAAGGAGGTGTATACCTTCCAACTTCCTTGAGAAAGAAGGAGGCAAATGAGGGGACTTGCTTGCATCTTGCATTTTCAAGTGTGCTTGAGGCAGCATAGGGTGGGATGTATGTGTGGCCTCTGCTGTCAGATTGAGTTTGTTTGCAGCCACCTACTTTCCACATTCATTTAATGGAGGATTGTCTGGGGGAATTGAAAGGGTGCAACTGGCTTAAAAAAATCTCTGTAACTGGTTTTGAAAGCATTTGTGACACATTGTGACTCAATAAATGACACTTGTTATCTGTGGCCTGAGGCAGCACCCAAAGTATGGGAGAAGATGGGCTTTACCCCTGTCCGATGCTTATTGTACCTTTGTATGCTGAGTGCTCTGCTCGATGTTGGATTATAAAGAAAATTGAGACCGGGGCCCTGCATGTGGGGCTTGCAACCTACAGGAGATCTTTTGGAATATGATTTGGATTAGTCACAAGACTTGCCTCTCCCCCTCATTTTCCATGACAGTAGCTATGTGGTTGTTATATACTCATTAGAGTTTTGGGTCCAGCTGCCTGGCAGCAGGTGTGCAGACTACCTGGGGTAAACAACAGTTTCTCTAGTGGTCTTCCAGGCACCACTGGTCCTCCAAACAGCTGGAAATTTAATCTCTCAGCCTTGGAACCAGCACTGTCCTCTGGCAGCTCCCCTACCTAATTATTGCAACATATTAACAGTGTGAAGTTATTGCCTCACCCAAGCCTAAAAGAGAATTCGTGACAATGATAATTACTAATGTGAGTTTGTCCCTTACCCTGTGCCAGGCCTTGTGCTGAGCGTTTTCGGCTATTATCTCATTTAGTCCTCACAGTACCTCTGTGAAGTTAAGCTTCTTGTCCAAGACCATACCACCAAGTCAGCACTGGGATGCAAATCCAGGTGATTTGACTCCCAAAATCCAAACTGTTTACTCTTAGATCGTTGCATCTCTCCCTAAGCCTGGAAAATGAACAAGGAACATTGCACAGGGGCAAACCCCTCATGTCCTCAAGTCCTTCATCCAGCTTTTCCTATCTACTACTCCCAGAGGGCTTGGTCCTGCTCGAGGAGGGAATTTAGATAATCCCTCCTCTACCACCAGTCCATCTGACTATGTCCTGCCAAGACAGTTAAGTTCTATAATCCCACTCCCATTTATTATATGCTAGTGGATATGCCTTCCACTAGTTTCCCAAAGGGATCTATGAATTTAGAGTCCAGAAGCTTCCAGAAACTAACACTGCTCACAATTGAACTGGCTTAAGGTTAAAGTAGATGATTTTCTTGCCAAACACCCAACTGAATTAGTGAACTGTTACAAAAATCACTGTGATTGAGAAAAGGCCTAAAGTTTCTATGGGAGAGAACAATGAATCGAAACAGCTGCTACGCTTCTATTCTGGACATGGGTTGGCCTTGGCAGAGAGCAGGGAACAGGCTGGAGGACCAAGAGGTGGCTGGTTTGGAGATGACTCCAGCATCAAGCAGAGAACTAGATACATGGTTTCTGAGAGCTCTATCAAGTCTTAAGTTCCAAGTCATTTGTGCCTCCCCTGAGGCCAGCAAACTTTAGCAAGGAGGCCTGAGGCTCATGAAACTATTAATCACTCAATCAAGAAAAAAAAAATTATATCCATCAGCTCCAGAAGTGTCCTGGAACCCTACAGTAATCCTTTCCTGTCATCATTCCCCTTCCTTTCCTCACTATCTCCAAGCAACCATTCATCAGCTTTATGTCACTATGAATTAGTTTGCGTTTTCTACTATTGTATGTTAGTGGAATCATACAACGTGTATTCTTTTTTTTTTTATTTTTTTTTTATTAATTTTATTTTATTTTATTTTATTGCATTTTAGGTTTCGGGGTACATGTGATGAACATGCAAGATTGTTGCATAGGTACACACATGGCAGTGTGGTTTGCTGCCTTCCGTCCCCTCACCTGTATCTGTCATTTCTCCCCATGCTATCTCTTCCCACTTCCCCACCCCCTGCCCCTCCCCCATTTCCCCCCAACGGACCCCAGTGTGTAGTGCTCCCCTCCCTGTGTCCTTGTGTTCTCATTGTTCAGCACCCGCCTATGAGTGAGAATATACGGTGTTTGATTTTCTGCTCTTGTGTCAGTTTGCTGAGAATGATGGTTTCCAGGTTCATCCATGTCCCTACAAAGGACGTGAACTCATCCTTTTTGATGGCTGCGTAATATTCCATGGTGTATATGTACCACATTTTCCCTATCCAGTCTATCATCGTTGGGCATTTGGGTTGGTTCCAGGTCTTTGCTATTGTAAACAGTGCTGCAATGAACATTCGTGTGCACGTGTCCTTGTAGTAGAATGATTTATAATCCTTTGGATATATACCCAGTAATGGGATTGCTGGGTCAAATGGGATTTCTATTTTTAGGTCCTTGAGGAATCGCCACACTGTCTTCCACAATGGTTGAACTAATTTACATTCCCACCAACAGTGTAAAAGTGTTCCTATTTCTCCACATCCTCTCCAGCATCTGTTGTTTCCCGATTTTTTAATGATCGCCATTCTAACTGGTGTGAGATAGTATCTCAATGTGGTTTTGATTTGCATTTCTCTGATGACCAGTGATGATGAGCATTTTTTCATATGTTTGTTGGCCTCCTGTATGTCTTCTTTTGTAAAGTACCTGTTCATGTCCTTTGCCCATTTTTGAATGGGCTTGTTTGTTTTTTTCTTGTAGATCTGCTTTAGTTCTTTGTAAATTCTGGATATCAGCCCCTTGTCAGATGGGTAGGCTGCAAAAATTTTTTCCCATTCTGTTGGTTGCCGATTCACTCTACTGACTGTTTCTTTTGCCGTGCAGAAGCTGTGGAGTTTGATTAGGTCCCATTTGTCTATTTTGGCTTTTGTTGCCATTGCTTTTGGCATTTTGGTCATGAAGTCCTTGCCTACACCTATGTCCTGAATGGTTTTGCCTAGATTTTCCTCTAAGGTTTTTATGGTGTTAGGTCTGATGTTTAAGTCTTTAATCCATCTGGAGTTAATTTTGGTGTAAGGTGTCAGGAAGGGGTCCTGTTTCTGCTTTCTGCACATGGCTAGCCAGTTTTCCCAACACCATTTATTAAACAGGGAGTCCTTTCCCCATTGCTTGTTTTTGTCAGGTTTGTCGAAGATCAGATGGTTGTGGGTATGTTGTATTTCCTGTGAGGCCTCTGTTCTGTTCCATTGGTCTATATCTCTGTTTTGGTACCAGTACCATGCTGTTTTGATTACTGTAGCCTTGTAGTATAGTTTGAAGTCCGGTAGTGTGATGCCTCCTGCTTTGTTCTTTTTGCTTAGAGTTGACTTGGCTATGCGGGCTCTCTTTTGGTTCCATATGAAGTTTAAGGTGTTTTTTTCCAGTTCTGTGAAGAAGGTCATTGGTAGCTTGATGGGAATAGCGTTGAATCTGTAAATTACTTTGGGCAGTATGGCCATTTTCACGATGCTGATTCTTCCTAACCATGAACATGGAATATTTCTCCATCTGTTTGTATCCTCTCTTATTTCATTGAGCAATGGCTTGTAGTTCTCCTTGAAGAGGTCCTTTACGTTCCTTGTTAGTTGTATTCCTAGGTACTTTATTCTCTTTGTAGCAATTGTGAATGGCAGTTCGTTCTTGATTTGGCTCTCTTGAAGTCTATTACTGGTGTACAGGAATGCTTGTGATTTTTGCACGTTGATTTTGTATCCTGAGACTTTGCTGAAGTTGTTTATCAGTTTCAGGAGATTTTGGGCTGAGATTATGAGGTCTTCCAGATATACAATCATGTCATCTGCAAATAGAGACAATTTGATTTCCTCCTTTCCAATTTGAATACCCTTTATTTCTTTTTCTTGCCTGATTGCTCTGGCTAGAACTTCCAGTACTATATTGAATAAGAGTGGTGAGAGAGGGCATCCTTGTCTAGTGCCAGATTTCAAAGGGAATGCTTCCAGTTTTTGCCCATTCAGTATGATATTGGCTGTTGGTTTGTCGTAAATAGCTTTTATTGTTTTGAGATACGTTCCATCAATACCTAGTTTATTGAGGGTTTTTAGCATAAAGGGTTGTTGAATTTTGTCAAAAGCCTTCTCTGCATCAATTGAGATAATCATGTGGTTTTTGTCTTTGGTTCTGTTTATGTGGTGAATTACGTTTATGGACTTGCGTATGTTGAACCAGCCTTGCATCCCCGGGATGAATCCTACTTGATCATGGTGGATGAGCTTTTTGATATGCTGTTGCAATCGGTTTGCCAGTATTTTATTGAAGATTTTTGCATCTATGTTCATCATGGATATTGGCCTGAAATTTTCTTTTCTTGTTGAGTCTCTGCCGGGTTTTGGTATCAGGATGATGTTTGTCTCGTAAAATGTTTTGGGAAGGATTCCCTCTTTTTGGATTGTCTGGAATAGTTTCAGAAGGAATGGTATCAGCTCCTCCTTGTATGTCTGGTAGAATTCTGCTGTGAACCCATCTGGACCTGGGCTTTTTTTGGGTGGTAGGCTCTTTATTGCTGCCTCGACTTCAGACCATGTTATTGGTCTATTCAGAGTTTCGGCTTCTTCCAGGTTTAGGCTTGGGAGGGTGCAGGTGTCCAGGAATTTATCCATTTCTTCCAGGTTTACTAATTTATGTGCATAGAGTTGTTTGTAATAATCTCTGATGATGGTTTGGATTTCTGTGGAATCTGTGGTGATATCCCCTTTATCGTTTTTTATTGCATCAATTTGGTTATTCTCTCTTTTCTTTTTTATTAATCTGGCTAGTGGTCTGTCTATTTTGTTGATCTTTTCAAAAAACCAGCTCCTGGATTTATTGATTTTTTGAAGAGTTTTTTGTGTCTCTATTTCCTTCAGTTCTGCTCTGATCTTAGATATTTCCTGTCTTCTGCTAGGTTTTGAGTTTTTTTGATCTTGCTCCTCTAGCTCTTTCAATTTTGATGATAGGGTGTCAATTTTCGACCTCTCCTTTCTTCTCATGTGGGCACTCATTGCTATATATTTTCCTCTGGAGACTGCTTTAAATGTGTCCCAGAGATTCTGGTATGTTGTGTCTTCGTTCTCATTGGTTTCAAAGAACATCTTTATTTCTGCCTTCATTTCATTGTTTATCCAGTCAACATTCAAGAGCCAGTTGTTCAGTTTCCATGAAGCTGTGTGATTCTGAGTTAGTTTCTGCATTCTGAGTTCTAACTCGATTGCACTGTGGTCTGAGAGACTGTTTGTTATGATTTCTGTTCTTTTGCATTTGCTGAGGAGTGATTTACTGCCAATTATGTGGTCAATTTTAGAGTAGGTGTGATGTGGTGCTGAGAAGAATGTATATTCTGTGGATTTGGGGTGGAGAGTTCTGTAAATGTCTATTAGGTTTGCTTGTTCCAGGTCTGAGTTCAGGTCCTGGATATCCTTGTTGATTTTCTGTCTGGATGATCTGTCTAATATTGACAGTGGGGTGTTAAAGTCTCCCACTATTATTGTGTGGGAGTCTAAGTCTCTTTGTAGGTCATTGAGAACTTGCCTTATGTATCTGGGTGCTCCTGTATTGGGTGCGTATATATTTAGGATCGTTAGCTCTTCTTGTTGCAGTGATCCTTTTACCATTATGTAATGTCCTTCTTTGTCTCTTTTGATCTTTGTTGCTTTAAAGTCTATTTTATCCGAGATGAGAGTTGCAACTCCTGCCTTTTTTTGCTCTCCATTTGCTTGGTAGATCTTCCTCCATCCCTTTATTTTGAGCCTTTGTGTATCCTTGCATGTAAGATGGGTTTCCTGGATACAGCACACTGATGGGTTTTGGCTTTTTATCCAGTTTGCCAGTCTGTGTCTTTTGATTGGGGCATTTAGTCCATTGACATTTAGGGATAGTATTGTTATGTGTGATTTTGATACTGTCATTTTGATGCTACCTGGCTGTTTTGTTGGTTAGTTGATGCAGATTCTTGATTGTGTTCATGCTTTTTTACCATTTGGTGTGTTTTTGGAGTGCCTGGTACTGGTTGTTCCTTTATAAGTGTAGAGCCTCTTTCAGGAGTTCTTGTAGAGCAGGTTTGGTGGTGATGAAATCTCTGAGCGCTTGCTTGTTCACAAAGGATTTTATTTTTCCTTCGCTTATGAAGCTTAGTTTGGCTGGATAGGAGATTCTGGGTTGAAAGTTCTTTTCTTTAAGGATGTTGAATATTGGCCCCCAATCTCTTCTGGCTTGTAGGGTTTCTGCTGAGAGATCTGCTGTGAGTCTAATGGGCTTCCCTTTGTGGGTAACCCGACCTTTCTCTCTGGCTGCCCTTAGCATTTTCTCTTTCATTTCAACCTTGGTGAATCTGACGATTATGTGCCTTGGGGTTGCTCTTCTTGCGGAATATCTTTGTGGTGTTCTCTGTATTTCCTGGATTTGAATATTGGTCTGCCTTGCTAGGTTAGGGAAGTTTTCCTGGATAATATCCTGAAGAGTATTTTCCAGCTTGGATTCATTCTCTTCATCACATTCAGGTACACCTATCAGACGTAGATTAGGTCTTTTCACATAGTCCCACATTTCTTGAAGATTTTGTTCATTCCTTTTTGCGCTTTTTTCTCTGTTCTTGCCTTCTCTTTTTATTTCATTGAGTTGATCTTCGACCTCTGATATCCTTTCTTCTGCTTGGTCAATTCGGCTGTTGAAGCTTGTGCATGCTTCACGAAGTTCTCGTGTTGCGTTTTTCAGCTCCATCAATTCACTTATACTCCTCTCTATGCTGTCCATTCTTGTCAGCAGTTCGTCCAATCTTTTTTCAAGGTTCCTATTTTCTTTGCGTGCGGTTAGAACATGTTCTTTTAGCTCGCTGTAGTTTCTAACTACCCACCTTCTGAAGTCTGATTCTGTCATTTCATCACTCTCCTTCTCCATCCGGTCTGGTTCCCTTGCTGGTGAGGAGTTGTGATCCCTTTTAGGAGGAGAGGTGTTCTGGTTTCGGGAGTTTTCATCCTTTTTACGCTGGTTTCTTCCCATTTTTCTGGGTTTATCCACCTGTTGTCTGTCTCTGTCTCAGGGAGTTGGAGCTTTATGAGTTTCCGTTGCACTACTGCCTTTTTTTGATTTTTCTTTCAGGTCTGACCCGCCCAGTTAGCAGCAGGCCTAGCCACTGCCTGCCCGCAGGGGCTTTGCTGAGCTGCTGTGGGCTCCGCCCAGCTGCCCTGAGCTCTTCCCTGTAGTCCTTTTTATATGGGAGTAGTTAGAACGGTCTGGGCAACGGTGGCCCCGCCTCTGTTATGGCGGACTCTCTCTGTTGTGGGAGGTTGCCTCGGCAACGGCAGCCTGCCTCTGTAGCGGTGGAGAGTCTCAGTAATGGCGGAAGCCCCTCCCCCACGGAGCCGGGCCGTCCAGGTTCAGCTGTGCTTGGTTTGAAGGGCTCAACCCAGAGGGTTTCCAATTACTGTTTTTGTTTTCGTTGTTGTTGGGGGTGGAAGGCTGGGACCAACCGAGCCTGATCACCTGGCTCCCTGACTCAGAGTCTTTTCTTTTAAGTTGAACGACCCCGAGTTCCGGTCGCTTGTTGAAAAGGCGCCGGGATCTCCCGAACTGCGACTCACGGAGTCGGCTCGGACTGCGGCGCCGGCTCCTGGTGGATTTTCTGCCTAGGAATCTCCTGGCCTGACTCGCTATTTCAGATGAATGGCCCACTCTGCCATCTCAGGGCTCTGCTCGTCAGCTAAGAGGGCTCCCAGACCAGTGGTTTTTGTACGGAGAACCGCAGCAACAGGGAGTGGTCACAGAAGCCGCGCGGGCAGAATCAGCCCCGCGGGGGCCAAAACAGCCACACCGGCTGGGACTGCGACGCTGGCGACCCCTCTGCCTGGGTATCTCCTGGTCTGTGGGCAATAAGAGTTCGTCTGGAAATGCGGCGTCCACTCACCCTCTGCACTTTCACTGGGAGCTGAAGTCCTGAGCTGTTCTTAGGCGGCCATCTTCCCAGCATTCCCCCTTTTTTTTTGCTTTGCGTTCTTCATTCAGCCTAATTAAGATTGTTGCCTATTGTATGTGTATCAATAGCTCTTTTCTTATTGTTTAGTAGTATTCACTGTGTGGATATACCACCAATTGTTTATCCATTCGCCTGTTGGTGGGTAGTTGGATTGTTCACACTCTTTGGTTATTAAAATAAAGTTTCTGTGAACATTTGTATAAAAGTGTTTGTGTGGATATAAGCTTTCATTTCTCTTGGGTAAATAGGAGTTTTGCAATGGCTAAATCTGATGATAGGTGTATGTTTAACATTTTGAGAAACTGCTGAACTTTTTCCAAAGTGATTGAACCATTTCCCACCATCATTAGTATGGGAATTCCAGTTGCTCCACATTTTCACCAACACTTACTATGGTCAGTCATTTTAATTTTAAACATTTTAATATGCGGGTAGTAGCATTGCAATGTTTTAATTTGCACTTGCCTAATAACTAATGATGGTTAGCATTTTCCTTGTGTTTATTTGTCATCTGTGTATTTTCCTTTTTTTTTTTTTTTTTTGAGATGGACTTTCACTGTTGTTGCCCAAGCTGGAGTGCAAAGGCATGATCCTGTCTTACTGTAACCTCTGTCTCCCAGCTTCAAGCAATTCTTCTGCCTCAGCCTCCCAAGTAGCTGATATTACATGCATGCACCACCATGCCTGGCTAATTTTTTTTGTATTTTTAGTAGAAACAGGGTTTCACCATGTTAGCCAAGCTGGTCTCAAACTCCTGACCTCTGGTGATCCACCCACCTCAGCCTCCCAAAGTGCTGGGATTATAGGCATGAGCTACCTGCACCTGGCCTATTTGTCAACTGTGTATCTTCTTTGGTGAAGGATCTGTTCACATTCTTTGTCCATTTTTAAATTGGGTTGTTTTCTTATTATTGAGAGCTGAGATTTCTTTATATATTCTGAATGCAAGTCCTTTATCAAATGTAATATTTCAAATACTTCTTCTCTGCCTGTGGCTTATATTCTTTTTCTTAACTGTGTCAAAGAGCAGGGTTCTTGATTTTGATGAAGCCCAGTGAAATTCACGGAGGTTAACAAAGTTTTTGAGTGAACTAATCAGCATAATACTGCCAGCTTATAATGTAAAGGATATATCGGTACAAAAGGAAAAGAGGTTGTGGGACCCTCAAAATTCTACTGGAAGGAACCAAGCTGAGAAAACTACTCAGCTGCAAAGGCATTCTACCTTTCATGAAAAAGGAAGGGTAACTCAGAGAGCAAAATTAAGAGCCCGAAGGACAGAGCCAAGAACCGTGGACAAATTATTTAAGAAAATTCCAGCATTTGGTTGGCTAGATTTTGTGATTGCTACAGCCTAGTCACTTTTTTTGTGCTTTCCATATTTCTTCTTCTTGAACAGAAACGTCCATAAAAGTGAGGCTAGGCCAGTCCCATCTGCCGGGGGGCAGACAGTGGTAGGTAGCCTCTAAAATGGCCTCCAATGACTTCTGCATCCTGATATTTTTGCCTTTGTATAATCCTCTCTCCTTGTATGTTCGTTGGACTTAGTGATTTGCTACAACGCATGTAATCCAGCAGAAGTGATGGGATATCACTTCTGAGATTAGGTTATAAGAAGAGTTCCGGCTTTCTTGCTTTCTCTCAGAACTCCGACTTTGGTGGAGCCAAGTTGCCATGTTTCAGGTGGCTGCATGGAGAGACCGATTTGTCAAGGCCGGAGAATAGCTACAGGAGTGAACTTTGAAGCACCGTCCTCCCCCAGTGGAGCCTTATATGACTGTAGCCACAACCAACAACTTAATTGCAGGAAGAATACTCACAGCATGGAGCAGCCAGGCTCCAACTCTCTAGGATTCAGCAATCAGGAGAGTGAGCCTGGCTTAGATTTCCACAGGACCAAGTAAAAAGAGAAAAAAGCCAAGGAAAGAACACGTGGGTAGAAGGTAGCCTCGGGATGAACTCCCATGACCTTCAGAAAGAACGGAATCTGGCATTTTATTTTAGGACAATGGACTGTTTTTGTCTCTTATACACACAAGTGCCTGAGGGAGCGTTTTCCAGAAGGCCATGCTCAGCACATTGAGAACCTTCTGCAAGAACTGGGCTGCCTGACTGACCGCCAAGAAAATCTCCCTCATTCAAACTGGGCTTATAATGATAGTAACACAGATATGCGGCACTTACTGGATAAAAACCACAGAATTTCTGTTCCTGAAAATTGCAAGCTTTTACTCAAAAGTTAAGACATTTTTCTTTCTGTAATTAGTAATGATTTTCAAATCAAAAAGTCAAAAAATTAAATTTTGTTTCAAAGTACCTTTAAACTGTACTAAGTGATTGGGGCTGGGCATAACTTATAATTGGTATCTCTTTACAGCTAAGTTTTTAGTGGGTACTGAAACTCCGGAAGCACTACAACTAAACTTGTTTAAGCACATTCTAGAATCCAGATTTGCCATAGAGTCTGCCTGGCTTTATGACTAATTAATCAAATTATCAAAGTTTCACTGAGTAGATTTTAGTTTTGCAACAGGAATTCCTTCCAAATTATTTTTGTTGCTCTTCATTAAGGCTAATATTATATATTATTGCTAAACATTTCACACCCACTGCCTGATGAACCAGCTGACATTTTCTCTGTGTTGTTGGCAAGAGTCGTTATGGAAGTGGTATATATGTGTGGCAGGTGAGCTGGGATAGGAAGAACATTTGTGTACCGGTCTTTATGTGGATATACACTTGCATTTCTCTTAGATAAATACCTGGGAGTGCAGTGGCTGGATCTGATGATGGATGTATGCTTAATTTTTTGAGAAATTACCAAACTTTTTTCAAAATAGTGAAACCATTTTACATGCCTACCATTATTGTGTGAGAATGCCAGTTGCTCCACATCCTCACCAGTATACGCCAGGGTGCTAATAAGAGAACTGAGAAATTTAGTCTTAGAGTAAAAGAGGAGAATACTAAAATTTTCCTGCAGATAGAGAGAATCTCAGTTGAACTCTGTAACCCTCTCCTGGCCTTTGAAATATTATTTCCTGTTCCTTGTGGAGAAAGGATTTCATGAATCGTTTGTTTATATAGTATGGAAGTTGTCTTCCCTGATGCTGCAGTGGCGCTCCAATGACGATCACCAGGGAGTTTTTGTGGATGTGGGTTTTAGAGAAGGATATGGCTAACTTGGGATTAAAATGTGGGATTAAAGGAACCCCTGCATGACAGAACATGGGGAAGGAGTTGGGAAAGTCAAGGAGTGCTATGAGGCCACAATGTAAGTTCATCCTGAGTGCAAGAGAGAGGGTAAGAAAGGTGTAAGTATTGTAGACTGCTGTGCAGTGTAAGTTTGGTGAGGCCAGCAATGGGTTCTGGAACTAAAGTCAGCTACGAGATAGCCAGCACCTGGGCCTGCCTTAGCAGCTCTGCCACACTCAGTTACTGGTTGGGAGCTCATGAGGTGTGGCCTCAGCCCTTTACTTAGAAGTTTTTGAGGCATCCTCATAGCTTTGGCAATGGAGTTAATGAGGCCAGGTCACCCAGTGCTGAGTGAGACAGTGCACCTGATCCCAGGTACCTGTTACGTACAGAGCATTTTCTCAGGGTACTTAATAGATGCTGTTAGTATTTAGCCCATGATCACAGGAACATGCCTAGTCTGCTGCAGGGCAGGACAGAGGTGCTGGGGAGTTAACACCCCTGGAAATAGTCTTCAGCCAATGATGAATGAGAATTGGTGACAAATAATTCGTTCCCTTGACCATTGGACAAGACATCTTTGAGGTGTGCTGTACATTGTTTACACAGTTGACCTTGTGGAATTCAGCCTCATTTACCCACTCTGCTAACCTTCACAGAAATACCTCCTATATTGGCTGCTTTCCCCTTCTGGTCTCACTTTTCCACATTTCTATGTACGCATTTCCTGTGATCACTTCCCAAATAAACTATCAGAACCCAAATCCTTTTGTTCCTACCTCTGGGGACCCCAACGTAAGGCAATATTTAATGTCGTCTGTGGTCCTGACTCTGGGTTGTAATGTTTGGGAGCTTACAATGTATCAAGTACTATGCAAACACTTTATGACGGGTGTTTAGCCCATCATTACTGCCTTAGAATGAGGGTCGCCTGGAGAGTCCACCCGAGCCTCCAGCCACGAGGCTGATCCTGATCTTTCCTAAGGAGAATAATCAGCTCTGGAAGCCTACAGCGTACCTGCAAGGATGCAGTGTAAAGGCAAGGGCTTGACGCTTGGAAATGAGAGATGTGTCTTGTGGTCCTGGCCTTGGTATTGATCCGCTATGGGTTGACCAGGTCATTAAAACTCTGTGACAATTGATTTATTCATTTAGAAAGCTAAGGAACTAGGGTAGGCTAGCTTTTCTCTTAGTATATTCTGTAGAAATAATGGCTTTTCTAGATGTTTTCTCAAATGGAATCTTGCTTAAACGAATGTGCGAAATTTCCTGTTTTTTCTTAAGGCTGAATAGAATTCCATTTTGTGTGCATTCTACATTTAAAAAATTCATTTGTTGACAGAGTTAGACTGTGTACATATCTTGGCTATTATGAATAATGCTGCAATGAAGATGGGAGTGATAATCTCTTCAGCTGATTTCCTTTCCTTTAAATATATATCCAGTGGTGGGATTGCTGGATCTTATGGATCTCTGAGTTTTTTGAGAGACCTCCATAACGTGTCCCAAAATGGCCATGCTAATTTACAATACCACCAACAAGGTGTAAGGGTTCCTTTTGCTCCACGTCTTTGCTAACATTTGTTACCATTCTTCGTTTTAACTATAGCCAATATAACAGGTGTGAGGTGATGCTTCATTGTGGTTTTAATTTGTGTTGATTTGATAATTAGAGATGCTGAACATTTTAAAAATGTATCTGTTGGCCATTTGTATGTCTTCTTTTGAGAAGTGTCCATTCAAGTTCTCTGTCCATAGAACATCATGTTAAATGAAATAACCCAGGCAGAGAGGCAGCGACCATATGATCTGAGTTATATATAGAATCTAAAAAAAGCTGAATTCAAGAAAACAGAGAGTAGGATGGTTGTTATCAGAGGCAGATGAAGGAAGAGGGGAGTGGATGGGAAAAGAGGAGATGGTTAACAGATATGGAATTTCAGTTAGACAAGAGGAATACGTTCTGGCGTTCTATTGCACAGCAAGGTGCCTAAAGTTAATAATAATATATTATATATTTCAAAATGGTTAAAAGGATTTTCATTGTTCTCACTGAAAAGAAATGATAAACATTTGAGGTGATGAATGTGTAATTATTCTGATTTGGTCATGCCACAATGTGTACATGAATTGAAATATCCCTTTGAACCCTATATATATATATATATATAAAATTATCTGTCAATTAAAAATTAAAATAAAAATGTGGAAAATGTTGCTTACCAAAGCCTTCTCTTATAGACTTACAACACACATATGCATACTAAAGACTAGGAGAAGTCTTGTACTAACATTTTTTAACACTGTGTTGCCCAAATATATATTTTTTGAACCAGAGAATTCTTTTTAGCCATAATACCTATTCATATCCTACAGAATTCCTACTCAAAAGAAGGATATTACTGTACTGATTACCAAAGAACTTTTTAAGGTTGGCATTTGAGTGAATAGAATGCTTGTAAATAGAGGTCTGAGCAGAATTTGTGGGAAGTCACAAATGAGAGATTTGTTTGAACTGGGGATTCAGGGAAGAGGTGGCATTTGAGCCAGGTCTTGAGGGATAGGAAGACTTTTAACAAATGAAGAAAAGAAAGTAGAAAATTCCGAGAAGAGGTAATGTGTATGCCATGTTAAGGGAAGTTTAGTGTGCTAGAATATGAATTTGTCGGAGAATAGTTATGAAACAAGACTGAGAACAAAAGTTGAGGCCAGACGTCATGGGCGTATTTTGTTAGTCTGTCTTTCTCAGTGCTGTTCTTTTCCTGATACCAGCAAGGAGGTTTTGGTTGCTTTGTATAAATGATGGGGCAGGGAGATAAAATGTTAGGAAGCAGCACTGTAAGAGCAGTGGTTTTCGGTGGAGAACAGAGCAACCATGCTCTCCTTCTCCACTTTAACCAATATAGATACAGGTGTGGTGTCTGCCTTTTTCTTGGGTTCTGCTTTTGCTGGTGTTTCAAGTTGCTATCACTTGAATGTTTGTGTCTCTCAAAAATTCATGAATGAAAACCCCAATCTCCAGTGTGATGGTGTTTAGAGATGAGGGCTTTCGGAGAGAGAGTGGAGACCTCATAATGGGATTAGTGCCCTTGTAACAAGAGAGTCCAGAGGACTAGCTTCCCCTCTCCCTCTGCCCTCCACTATGTGAGGGTACAAGAGAAGATGGCCATCTGCAAACCAGGGAGAGGGCCTTCGCCAGAACTCAACTACGTTGGCACTCTGACCTTGGACTTTTCAGCTTCCAAACTCTAAGAAATACATTTCTGTTGAATAAGTCATCCATTCGGTGGTATTTTGTTATAGCAGCCCAGGCTGACTGAGACACCGAACTCGAGTTTTCAGAAACCTAGTGCACATCTCTTGTTTTTGCCTGCCTCCAATCTGCTCCCTTGTATCCTAACAATAACCTTTCCATTTCCCTTGGGAACACCTGTTACCCAACCCTCAAACCACGTGATTTAGTCCATTCTTCAACTGCGGGGTGGTCATATGATCCAGTCCTGGCCTATGAGCATCTTTTATTTAGGGACAAGAATATAAACCAAGTTAGCCTAAAGAGGCCCAGTTATGGGACCTAAATTGAATTTTAAATGATTGGGGACAAAACCTCCTTGTAGTCCCCACAATTTGAAGGTGAGGCTAGAGATGGTATGGCTTCCACCTGGAGACAACAGCCAAAAAGAGAAGTCAGCACCGAGCTGAGAAGCAAGGGGAGCAGAGGAGAGGTTGAGTCCTGTACATGGACCAATCAAATATACTTAAGGCAATTAAACTTTTATTTTTTTTTAACCTGAAAACTCCACAGCTAATAAAGGAGTTGGGTGAATGTTAAGATTTTTGCTTCTTTTTGGTTTGTTTGTTTTGTTTTGTTTAGAGACAGAATCTTGCTCTGTCACCTAAGCTGGAGTGCAGTGGCATAATTACAGCTCCCTATAACTTCAAATGCCTGGGCTCAAGGGATCTTCCCACCTCAGCCTCCCAAATAGCTGGGACTACAGGTGCATGCCACCACATCCAGACAATTTTTAAAAGATATTGTAGAGACTGTCTCATTATGTGTCCTAGGCTGGTCTTGAACTCCTGGGTTCAAGCAATCCTCCTGTCTTGGCCTCCCAAAGGGATTTCAGGCATGAGCCATCACTCTGGGCTTGAATTTTGCTCTTGATGAAGACCGGTCTCTGTTTTAATGAGGTGTAAACATGAAGCAACTTCTCAGAGTTCTTCAAGTACCCAGGGAGTTGTTACTCCAGTCAGAGTTCAGCGAGAATCTCAAAGTTAAAAGAGAGACAGATAAAAAGATAAAAAGTGAGGGTAGCACGGAGAAAGAGAGGAAGGTGGGCAGGGGAGAGAGAGGGAAGAAACAGAGGGGGACACTTCTGATAGGACGGCTTTTCACTGTGTAGGATATTAAGTCCTAAAAATCAGCACTTTCACCCTTTTTGATCATTTTCTGCTTTGCAGTTAAAGCAAGATAATTCCAACTGATTTACAAAACTGTAGCTCTGTTAAAAGGCTAGGAAAAAAAATGAAGACCTGATATCTTCCCCTGAGAATATTTATTCTCTTTGTTCTTCATTAAGCCTCTCTCTTCCTTTCTTTATTCACTCTTCTGCCCTTGTTGTTTTGTTGATATTGTTTACCATGTAATTCACACCTTCAACCTTTATCACAAACCAAATCCACTGGGAGTTTGGAAGGCATCCCCACCAATGGAGAGGCCCTGGCTATTTTTTTTTTTTTAACCTAGCAGTATTCTACTGGATTTTACAGGTATTGATTTAATAGTCCACTCTGGATTTTACTACAACAGCACATTTACTTTCCATCCTGTTGAAAGAGAATTTGATGCTTTACCCTGGATCATTTCATAGTTTTTACCTGGAAGACATTGGAACACAAGAAGATTCAGCCTTGATTGTAGCAAATGTGTGTGCACATGCCTGTGAGTTTGCATGTTTGTACTCACATGTGCACACACAGACCTGTGTTTGTGTGATCATTTAATTTTCTCTCAGTATAAACAGAAGTGACGGAACTGTTTCAGCCATAAGATTTATCTCTTGATGCAGTCTGGGAACACCCTTCACAACCCTTTTTAAAGGATGTGTTTCATAACATCATTAGGTGATTGTAATGCAACTGACTACATCAAAAAAAATACAGTTCTGTGGCACATAACTATGTTTTGGCCGATGACAAATCGCATATATGATATTGGCCTCATAAGACTATAATACTGTAATTTTACTGTACTTTTTCTATGTTTAGCTATGTTTAGATATACAACTACTTAACATTGTGTTACAATTGCCTACAGTATTCAGTACAGTAACGTGCTGTACAGGTTTGTAACCTAGGGGCAATAGGCTTTACCACAGAACCTAAGTGTCTGTAGTAGGCTAAACCATCTAGGTTTGTGTAAGTGCACTCCATGATGTTCACACAGTGACAAAATTGCTTAATGATGCATTGCTCAGAATACGTCACTGTCAGTAAGTGATACATGATTGTATCATGTTAGAATCTAGGGTTTCCCAGCTCAGACCTCCAGTTCTCTTTAGTCCACAAGGTTCTCTGGTAATGTGAGTTCAGGAGCAGCTGCAGGCTAGGCTTCTTCTCCAGGGCTCCTTTCCTGTTTTTGGCAATGTGTGGAAGACATATTCTGGCTGGCAGCCGATCTTCCATGACCTTTAGGATCTAGCTGCCTGGATTATGGACTAAAATTTTTATAATTTAACACCTGATCCCAGAATATTCATCTATCTTTCTCCAGAGCCTCCATGATGGTCCCTTTCTATGGCTCTCTCTAGGTCCAAATGGAGTAGATATTATCAGAGCACCTGGCTTGCATGTCTGGCAGGTCCCTCTTCAGCTTCCTGTCACCTTCTGGATTATGACTTAACCCCTTAGCAGGACATTTGAGGCCTTCTTGGACCTGGTCCTTACTGCATCTCCAACCTCATCTCATCCCCCTCGTCCTGCATCTCAGCCATGCCAGACCCTGTGCACAGTCATACGTTTCAGGCTGCTTCACACCCTAGTCTCCATCCATCTGGGGACTTCCTTCTCATCTTTCAGAATACCTGGCTTGAAACCCTTTTTGACCCCACTTCATGTGCATTGGCTAACCTCTCCTCTGTGTGAACAGATTTTCACAGCAACTGTGACTATCTAGTTTAATTAATTAAGCAACTAATTAAAGTACAGAGATGTCTTTCTTTAAAGAGTCAACTCCCATGAAGGGCTATATCTCCTTTATCTCTCTATCACAAACACCTAGCATAATACCTTGAACCATAGAGGAGCTTAGAAAATATTTGTTGAATAAATGAATGGAGCAGAGAAATGATACTCTTGATAGTTCATGTTAGAAAGAAATCACCATGATAATGTTCTATGTGCTGACAGGGGTTTTCCTTTTATATGCATATACATTTGTTAAAACTCATTGAATAGTACACTTAAAAGTCATTCAATCCATTCTGTGTGAATTTTGCCTGGGGAAAAATACTGTAAATGAACCCTGAACTCTAATTAATGACAAGCATGATGATAGTTTAAGAGTATAGTATACTGATGTCTGCAACTTACCTTAAACTGTACTAAAAAACAAGATGGATTGATGAATGGATAGAAGGATAGATAAATGGATAGCAAATAGAGCAGACTGCTAATTGTAGAATCTGCATGGGGGTGGTTGTATGGGTGTACACTCCACAGTTGCTTCAACTTGTCTATATGTTTGAAAAGGTTCATAACAAAATGTTGGAAATAAGAAAGAAGTCACTAAGGGTTATATTTATTGCCTATAGAACTGAGCAACCCAGAGTTCAGTTCTGGAGCAATATTGCACCTAAGGACAACTCAAACCCTTTCAGATTGGTCCATGGCAATTCCTCTAAAATCCTCCATGTACAGCACTTCCTTAGCACCTGAAATTCCCAGCAGCCACTCAGTCTCCTACCCTCAAAGCTTGCTCTCTGCCGTTCTTGGCTTCTGGTCCTGCCTTCTTGTCCCTCCCTTATTCCTGCTTTCTGTATAGGGAGCAGCCCCACAGAAAGGGCTATGAACACACCTTGTTCCTCTGCTGAGACAGCTTCTTAGTTCTTTGCTTTTTTTAATTGAAAATCTATTCAGGTGGTTCTTATCCTTTGTCTTCTTAGAGCATCGAGGAAGGGGAAAGAGCTAAGTACAAAACATTCAAGGCTCTGGACTGAGATTACAAAGGAGAAAGCTGAGATGCTCCCACTTGAAAATGTTTACCAGAGGGAATGAATTACTTCTTTCCCTTCAAATACAGAAGTGAAGAAACTGAAGACAAATGTTTTCTTTGGAAAAGGAATATGGTTTCTTTTATTGTCATTTTCTCTTCCTCATATTTTATTATTTGTAGAAAATACTATTATAAAAAAAGGGTACCCACACCTCCTCCCTGAAAACACATGAAGTACATGAATTTGGCTCTCTTTGGGCAGGAATATTTAGAAACAAAATTAGGTGGCAACAGAATGCGTCCTTTCCATCCCTATAAACCTCAAGTAAGCACTCTTTTAGCTTCCAGTCAGTATTTAATCAGCATACCATAACTTTTATGAGGCTGAAATGAAATGCTTCTGAGACATTAAATTGCAAGTGTTGCTGTAAACTTCGGTCATCTGAGTTTGATTTACATATGATGGCCCCATCCGCTGTGATGATGGGGATAATGACTATTGTTGGAGTTGATCATGTGGGAAAATACACGTACATAGACATACACACTGTAGGCTTCATCTGCTTGGTATCTTTATCATGTTAGAGAGGAAGTAGCAAAGATGAATCACAACTTTTATCAATCAAAAATAAGCATAATTTACATGAATGTTAAGGTGACAACAGTGTATCAGTTAGAAAACTTCTATTGGAAAGTAACACATGAGCTTAAATAATAAAGAAAATTTATTAATTCATGTAACTAAAAAGTCTAGGCTTAGGTAAAGTCTAATCCAACAGTTCACGAACCATCAGGGTCCTGGCTTAGTTTCTGTGTAATTCTCTAGGTTTTGGGTTCATTCTCAAGCCAATTTTCCTCATTGTAGTAAAATGTCTGGAGGAGTATTAGGCTTCCTATTTCCAGAGCAGGAGAGAGAGCGAACCTTTGACCCAGCAATTCCAAGTCCTGAGATTCATTCTGATTGGGCTTCGTGTGGCTGTATAATGCACCAGGTAATGAATCACTGTGGCTCTGTGGCCAGGTGGATGGAACGTGCTGATTTGTGTAGTCTAAGTCATATACCCTGGGGCCAGAGAGTGAAGTTAGCTTCCTTGGAACCACCAAGATCCCCATATGGATTCCCATATGTAAATAGGGCTTGTAGAGAAGACAGAGGTGCTGGGGAAGTTTTCAATACATATGTAGTGATATATAAATGCCCACTAAAAATCATCAACTTGCTTCCTGTGACTTCACTGAAGTCACGTTTCTACAATGAAAATCAAATGGTAAACATCATTTTTCCTTGTATGCAAAAACAAAAATCAAGTATGTTGAAGATATGAAAGATGTATTAGAAACAGGCAGTGTTTTTTTGTTCCAATTTAACGGACTGGTACCTTCTTTATTTCTATTTCCCTTACTAAAATGGCATTACATATATCTATTCTATCTCTGTTGATTCATTTGCCATTAACAAGTTCCCAGATCAGTGTGTACAGAAAGGAGTAATACAGGAATGGGGGGGGGAGTAGCATATATGGAGAGGAAGGAGCATTTAATATGTTCCACAGTGTAGGGGAAGAAAACTAACATTTATTGAGTACACACAGCAGCAGGTCAGCTAGGCAGTTATGAGTATTGTTGCCTTTTTTTTTTTTTTTTTTTTTAACAGAGAAAATACTAAAAGTGAAGAATTGAAACTGGAAGAGAAAGAAATGTGCTGCAAAAGGTAAAAATGTTCAGGGCAAAGATAAGGGAAGAGAAAATCCTCTACCCAGAAGAAGATAGAGATAGGATTAGGACAGGACTCAAAACATATGTGGTTAGTTTGGACTCTGCCTTTATCTGGGGACTGTCCATACTGTAAACTCCATAAAAAAGCGGAGCGATGTTGTGAAAACATTATTGGACTAGAAACTAGGAGCCCTGAGTCAACCGTGCCTGGGCCACTGCTACATGTGTGACCTGGACCAGGATGCTTAATCTCTTCTCTTTATAAGCCAATATTTCTTCTCTGTGATTTTGAGTTCCTAAAGGTGAAAACATAGTCCAGACAGCGAGGATGAAAACCGAAGAAATTAAGAGTTACTATTCAGAAAAGGTGGACACTCAATAACAAAATTTGACTGAATAAATTACCAAGGAGTTGGACCATTTCTTTCGATCTATTAATATCAATCAACCATCTATTTATTGATTTATTTGTATATCTAGCTATGTATTGTTTATGCTCTTTACTGAATTTCGTAACAGTTGAGGATGCATATATAAACCTGTATAGTAAGATATAAATGTAAAAATTTGGAGCTATTAGAAACTTGTTGCAGGTATGTGTGCCAAAAGACCCAACTCAGTTCCTGTAATTGAGCTCTAAGTTTGGCTCTGAGCTTTCTGGAACGTGAAGGAAAAAAGGGAAAAATAACGAAAAAAATTTTAATAACCATTAGCATTACAAATACTAGTTCTTTAGGACTTGAAACCAAACTTTTTATAGAAATTAGTTATAAAAGGAAATTTTTCATGTGGGGTGAAGGAGAATGGAAGGGAAGAGTGTTGAATGAAAGGACTTTGCAGTCCAACACAATGAAAGACAATAGCTGAAGAACAGTGTAAATGCTATATTGTTTACAAAACTTAGGTCAGATTAGTACAGAAAGTAGGAGCACATTCAAGATACAGTAACAGGCAGTGGGCTGACATTGACAGAGAATAAATCTTTCTGGAGAGAATTCCCAAGTTGGCGAATCGGTTAGAGTTTTGGAAGCACTTGTGATTAAGCAATTTGTGAAACGAGGAGTGTTGCTGGCTGCTGATAAGCACAACTGGGTATCCATCCTGTCTCAAAGGCCAAGGCTAGGAAGATATGCCTTCAGCCCACCTCTCTCCTCTCTCCTTACAACCACATTTGCCACAAGCATTCGCATGTACCAGGCCTGGGTGAGCCTCAGCTTGGCCTCTTGGCAGCCTAATCACAGCTAGACTGGATCCAGACAGTGGGGTAGAGGATCTAGCCTAGAGCTGACCTTGTTACTGGCATGCTTTCTAGACTGGGGCAATAGAAATCGTTTCCTTGAGGACCTTGGCGCCTTGAGGATGCCTGAGAAGCAGCTCCTGTAACATGAGTAGAAAATCATCCTCACAGGCTTCTTTCTGAATGGGCCAACGTTGTTCCAACTGAGAGTGAGTGAGGAGAAGGCTTCCTCAAGGGGTGCTTAGGTGACCCAAGTAAAGAACCCTGAGTCATGTTTTGGGCCATGTCATTGAAGAGGCAGTACTTACAGGGCAAGTACAGTGACTGCAGAGTTGATTAGTGCCATCCCTAATGGGAAGGCCAATCTCAGCAGACATATGGGAAGGGCTGTGGGGTGCAGCCACGTTACCCCTGAGATCCTTTCTCCGTTATCAGTCTTGGACAAACGAAAGTTGGGCTTGTTAAGGGAGTTAGCAGACTCTTTCATAGCAGTTTTATGTCTCAGCATAAATGAAGCTGACTCTCAAGTTGGTGGTACATATGGACGAGAGATTACAACATGTGCTGCATTCAAGGCCTGGAAACCTGTACAAATGTTAGAATCTACAAGGAATGTCAATTAGCAACTCCACTCTCTTGGGAGAGTCCTAAGAAGCAGGTAAAAAGAAATGATCTAACATTGAAAGAGGAGGATGAACGTTTTTGACTTCCTACAGAAGTGTCTACAACTCAATCTGATTTTCATTCAGATGCATTAACTTATGAAGAAATAACCACACTCTGACACATCTGCAAATGTGTTTTTTTTTGTGTGTGTGGAGTAATGGAGTGAGCAAAAAGAGTGGACTCTTTATAAAAATTAAGAAGTAGCCCAACAGTTATATAATATTCTGTAATTTCATGTAGTGGTAGAACTGTAAGTGGAATGATTCTGCTGTATAATCATAGGTGATTTCACTTGCCATCACATCTTTCATATGTATTTAATTTTTTCAGATTGAAAGTGTGTGGAGAACAGGAACTGTGTATTTGGTTGAGTAAGCATTCAAAGGAAGTTAGATTCCAGTATTTCCTTATGTTTTCCTTAGACTGGTGTTGTGTAAAATTGAACCTCAATGATTATATTTTTTAAATGGATTTTCAATAATATTATCATCTTTTGGTGTTAGTATTAATTTTCCTTTGTCTTTGTTCATCTGGTAACTTTACATTTTTTCTTTTCTTTTAAATTGATATATTATAATTGTATGTACTTATGGGGTACAATGTGATGTTTTGATACCTATATGTGTTGTATAATAATCAAATCAGTGTAGGGTACCCATCACCTCATGTATTTATCATTTCTTTGTGGTGAGAACATTAAAAAATCTCTCTTCTAGCTTTTTTGTAATGTACAATGCCTTACTGTTAACCACAGTTACCCGACCGTGCAATAGAACGCTAGAATTTATTTCTCCTATGTAATTGTAATTTTAACCCGTTGACCAATCTGTCTCTATCATCCTCTTACCCCTTTCCTCTTAGTCAGTGGTTACTGGCCCCAAGAGTAGTACACATTCTAGGAGTGGGTCTAGTTTCAAGATGTCACTGTGCTATAGAAGCTTAAGTCATGGGAATGGGGGTGAAAGAGGAGGGGTCCTACTCTGAGATCGTGCACCTAAATGAACCCTTGGCAACTCTCCAAACTAAATTTGCGACCTGAGAAAACTAGGAAACTCTCCTGTAGCAAGGACTGCTTGTGTCTGTGGAGGTGATAGGAACTGCTGGTGTTCTCCGGTTTGCCTTTTCCCCCCCGTAAGAGGAAGAATTCCAGACCACCAGCTGATCCCATTAAGGGAGATAATGTGGCAGTGGAAACAAAAACATCATGGTAATAGCATAAAAACAGACATATACACCAGTGGAATGGAATAGATAACCCAGAAATAAATCTTCATATTACAACCAACTTCTTTTTGACCCAGGTGCCAAGAGCACACATTGGATAAAGGATAGTCTCTTTAATAAATTGTGCAGGGAAAACTGGATATTCACATGCAAAAGAATGAAACTAGACCCTTATCTCTCACCAGTTACAAAAATCAACTCGAGTTGACTAAAGACTTAAATGTAAGATCCCAAACTATGACATTCCTAGAAGAAAACATAGAGGAAACACTTCTAATGTCAGTCTGGGCAAGGATTTTTTTGAATAAGGTCTAAAAAGCAAAGGCAACAAAACTAAAAATGGACAAATAGAATTATGTGAAACTAAAAAGCTTTTGCACCACGAAGGAAGCCATCAGCAGAATGCAAAGATAGCCTACAGAATGGGAGAAAATATTTCTGAACTATTCATCTGGGAAGGGGCTAATACCCAGAATGTATAAGGAACTCAGACAACTCAATAGCAACAAACAAACAAACAAACAAACCAAACCCCACATTTTAAAATGGGCAAAAAATCTGAATAAATATTTCTCAAAAGAAGATGAACAGGCATATGAAAAAATACTCACCATCACTAATCATCATGGAAGTGCAAATAAAAACCACAATGAGATATTATCTTACTCCATTTGGAAAGGCTATTATCAAAAAGACAAAATAATAACAAATGCTGGCAACAATGGGAACTCTGACACACTGTGGGAATGTCAATTAGTCCAGCCATTATGGACAATAGGATGGAAGTTCCTTAAAGAATAACAAAAAGAACTACCATATGATCCAGCAATCCCACTACTGAATATATATCTAAAGGAAATAAAGTACAATATCAAAAAGATATCTGTACTCTCATGTTTGTTATAGTATTATTCACAGCAGCCAAGTTAGGGAATCATTCTAAGTGTCCAAAAATGGATTAATGCGTAAAAATGTGATATATATACACAATGGGATACTATTCAGTAATAAAAAAGAATAAAAATGTGTCATTTGCAATATCGATGGACCAAGAGAACATTATGTTAAATGAAATAAGCCAAACAGAAGAACAAACACCACACGATTTCACTCAAAGTACAGAGTAGAGTAGTGGTTGCCAGATGCTGGGGACAGTAGTCGGGTGGGGAGAATTTGGTCAATGGGTACAAAGTTACCATTAGGAGGAATAATTTCTGATATTCTGTTGTACAGCAGGGTGACTACAGTTAGCAATAATATATTGTATATAACAAAATTCTTAGGAGAGAGGCTTTTGGATGTTCTCACCACAGATTACAAGTATTTCAGGTGCTAAATATGCTAATTATCCTGATTTGATCATTACACAATATATACAGGTATTAAAATATCATGTCGTTCCCCATAAATATGTACAATTATTATGTATCAATTAAAAACAATATCAAACTTTGCAAATAGAAAAGTAAGTTTAACTAGGATTATGGCTTGCATTGAAATTCAGGTCTAGTTCTAAACCTCTTCTGTAATATCACATCCCCTCCCATTCAAACCGTAAGAAATGTTGGAGTGTTGATGTCAGCTAGCCTCAATGTTCAGTCGCCAGGCCAGGTTTCACGGTGGCATGTGTTGATGCCAATTGTCCTCCAAGTCTTAGTGGCTTAAAACAACTCAGCAACACTTTTGCTCATGCTACGTATCAATCCTGTCTCATGCTGTTCTCACTCCAGGATCTAGGCTGACAGGAAAGCCTTCCTCTGGAGGACTGTCAATCTGCAGACAGAAGAAAAGGGAGAACGTGGAGACTGTGCATTGTTTCTTAAAGTTTCCATTTGGAAGAGACGTTTCCCCTTAGTTGAAATTTATTGGACAAAACAAGTCATTTGACCATGTCAGACTCTATGGTGCTAGGGAAGTGCAATTCTACCATGTGCCTGGAAGCACAGAGGCTCAGAATATCTCTCTGCCCTTCCCAAGTTGCCTTCTGGAAGAAATATACATGCAAAATCCAATTTTTACATGTATTGTGACCTTGGGCAGCATATACAGCTGTATGGCTTTGGGCAAATTATCTAATAATTCTACATAATAACACCATAGGGTTGTTGTGAAGATGAAATGAGAAAACTGTCTTTTTTCTAAGTACACTTCTAAAAAACAGAACGGAGGACACACTGTATATATAATTTCACATTCTGCTTTTAAAGTCAATGTTATTTCATAAACATTTCTCCAAGTTATTATGAACTCCTTGTAGGTATTCTTATTATATTAGAATAATACGACAGGATACATTCTAAAATGAGATATACATTTCTATATAAAAGGGCATTTTGCATTTGTAAGATGTTCCCAATTTTCAGTGGCTCCTTATCATCCAAATAGGTGCTACTTCATTAAAGCAAGAAGTGGAATCTCAGGCTGGAATTGCCCCCAACCATTCCCTGGTGAGATGAATCAAACTTCCCACTGAGGATGACAGGCTCTGGCACACACGCTTATCCAAATAAAGGTTTGGGAGGACTTCTCGCCAAGGAACAGAGTGCTCAGTGTTGTTTGTAGGTCAAGGAGAAAGCCCTAAGGTGGATTTTAAAAAAAAATTGCGTTTACTGAAGGAAATGGATAAACTGAAACTGCTGCATAGAAAACACTGGTCACTGCAGCCTGAATATTAGTGACCTAGCAAGGAAAGGAGAGAAGATGCGAATCCTTAAACAAGTTCAGGGCATCACGAATATGAGAGAGGACGTTAGCCATTAGCACACCTCATTTTCCTGGGTGAGGCCTGTGCCCTGGGCCATCTATTTGGAAGCCTATAGGAGCTGGGCCCTTAAAGAATATAATGTTTTCATCAATGCTATTTTAAAATTATTATTTTTCTGAACTTCATTTCCATATTGCACCCCCATCTCTGACTTAAGAGAATTTAGGTGCTAGAGAGAATGTAAATAATCTTCCATGTGTTTATTCATTTTTTAAATTTACTCACTCATTCACTCATTTACTCACTTATACACCACTCACATGCTTCAGAAGCATTTACTGACTGTTCTTTTTTTATTATTATACTCTAAGTTCTGGGGTGCATGTGCAGAACATGCAGGTTTGTTACGTAGGTTGTGCCACGGCGGTTTGCTGCATCCATCACCCTGTCATCTACGTTTGGTATTTCTCCTAATGCTATCCCTCCCCTATCTCCCCAGCCCCTGCTCTCCCTACCCTCACCCCCACCTCCCGACAGGCCCCAGTGTGTGATGTTCCCCTCCCTGTGTCCTTGTATTCTCATTGTTCAATACTCCTGTATGAGTGAGAACATGCGTTCTTATGCTTATGAGGGAGACAGACACTCTCTGGTCTTAGAGGTTCACTTTCTATAGGTGATAATCGTGCAAGGACAGACATTTCACACAGATTGAACTCATTATGGGGCACTTTGGGAACACAGAAAAGGGACAGCTGTGGCAGCTTGGCAATCAGAGAAGGCTTCCAGAGATGTGATGGTTATGCTAAAACTTGAAGAGCAAGAAGAGATTGTGAGCAGTCCCTATGACAGGCACCGGACTACCTGTTAACCTAGAGGGTACCCCTGGTTTCCTGGCCCACTTATGGAAAGAAGGTCTCATATCTGGGCTTAAATGAGGTAAACTGAGCATAGTAGAGTACCTTAAGCTGGCATGGGAATGGAGGAGCAGGTGGTTTTAACCTTTAGGCTTTATTGACACTGTGTTTAGGAATGATGGAGTTTTTAAGAGCCTTCCAAAATGTTTGAGATGTTCCCAGTTTGAAATTAAGACAAAAAATGCCTAACTGGAATTGATTTATGTTTAATTTATATAATATATAATTATATCTTTATACACAATTTATACAAAACAACACATTTAGGCATAATTTATTCAGTTTCTTATTATGGTCTCCAGTCTAGTGCATGTGTTGAGCCGAGTGAGGAAGCCGTGCTGTGGACCACAGACTTGCTCTTCTAGAACTAGAAGCAGCAGTCACCCACCAAGGCAAGACCAGGGTTTGAGCCTAGCTCTCCAATGGTAACTTTGATACTTTGGACAACTTATCTCTCTGAAGACTCAGATCTCTTTTTTGACCAGCGGGGATAACGCTGTCTACCCTGCCTGCCTTGTAGAGTGGTGTGAAGCAAACCAGGTAATAGATGTCGCTGTGCTTTGTAAACTGCAAAGCCGTATATAAACGTGAGCCATCTCGCCTGCCTCTGACTTCAGCCCTGACACGGCAGGCAGGTGGTTCTGCTCACGGCAGACCTCTGATGGATGCCCCACTTCCCTGTCGACAGCTTCATCTCCCCTAATGTGGAGGAGGCAACGCGGGGGACAGTTATTTTGGACTCAATCCTGACTGACTAGGGAGAATGGGTTGATGTTGTGGAATAGATACATAGGGCTCTTCAGCTCACAAAGCATTTCACATGCATCATTTCACTTGGTTCTCCCAATAGCCCAAGGAGGAAATTGAGGTCTGCTTGTAATCATGCGTCTATGAGCCAAGGAGGCATGACTGGAACCCAGGCTTCTTGATCCCACATCTTGTGCTTATTCCCAAGGGCTCCCTGGGAGTTCTTAAAAGAGAAGGAAATACGCAGACAAGGTCATGAATTGAATAAAATCATCTGTCAACTACTGGTCCCGGAACTGACAGATGGGTTTCTTCTCTTTTGGAAGGGAAGATGGAGGCAGGGTGGTGCGTGCTGATGACAAGTCCAAGGAAGGAAAATCTCAGGTTTTCTTCCTTTCTGGGAAAGAGAGCTCCTCTGGGAAATGAGAGGAAGGGCCCAAACACTAGAACACGGGATGTTCCCTTTAGCCAGGAGTGGACAGGGAGCCACCAACCTTTGTGGTGGCTCTTTCCTGCATTCAAGTCTTGATGTGTCTTTGGGCAAGTCACTTAAATTCTTGCAGCCTCAGTTTTATCATCTATAAAATAGAAGTAAAAATAGTTTCCCTGTGAGAAATGAATTAGGTAATACATGCCAAGCTGCTAGCTTCTTGCCTGGCACGTAATAGATACTCAGTAAGGGGAAATTATTACTCTTTAAATATTACCTGAACTGAGTCCAGCAGACACTGTCTGCCATAGACTGCATGCTTAGGTCTCCCCCGTCCCCATCCCCCAATTCATATGTATTTAGAGTTGGGGCCTTTAGGAGATGATTAGGTCATGAGGACAGAATGCTCATGAATGGGATTGGTGCCCTTATGAAAGAGACCCACAGAGCACCCTCATTCCCTTTTGCCATATGAGGATCCCGTGAGAAGTCTACTCCACAAACTGGGAAGCAGGTCCTCACTGGACACTGAATCGGCCATCACCTTGATCTTAGACTTTCCAGACTCCAGAACTGTGAGAAGTAAATTTCTGTTGTTTAAGCCATCCAGTCCACGGCATTCTGTCTTAGCAGCTGAAAAGACTAAAAGACCCTGCCTGGGCCTCTGCCTAGAATAATAAAGGACTCTGTTGAGTCACAGAAGAGCAGCTGTGCTGCTGGAATGTGTGATGATTGCAGTTTGCAACGCTTCCCATTTCTTACCTCCTGTTTCCTGGCTTTGCCATCTCTGAACATTTTCTGAGAAGCAATCAGCATTCTTCTCCTCTCCCCTTTATGCCCTGCTCTCCCCATACCCTAGAACATAAACTGTGCTCACAGTGACTAATGCATGCTCTTGTTTTACATGACTGTAATCGCGTCCACAGTCAAGGCAGATTAGCAGTGTAGGGCTAAGCACCCAGGTGTGAATCCTTGTCCTACTGCTTGCTAGCTGTGTGGTTTTAGGAAAGTAATCTAACCTCTCTGTTTCTCAGTTACTCACCTATACAATGGGATAGTAATACAACATGAATCTGGGCTAGTTTTTAAATCAGTTAATACATGTGAGATACTTAACACAGTGCCTGACACACAATAAATGCCTGGTGAGTATTAGTTCTGAGGGTTGCCACCTTTGTGGCTGATTTTCCTGCTCCTCATCCTCTCCTCCACAATTTATCAAACCACGGTTACTGAAATAATCTTCAAACACTGGCTTCCACATAATATCCTCTTGCTTGGGAGTATACAAGTGTCCCACTTGTTGCTTTTAGGCCTGTTGCCAGACTGCTCATCTGGCAGGCAAAGGCTCCTTTTGCCTCCTATTCCACCATCTCACTCTGGATTTCCCACCACTGGGACTTCCTGCCCACTCCCTGTCAAGTGCCCTCCTGAGATCTCGTGTCACTGAGTATCCCCAGGACTCCATATTTGGCTCACTTTTTCTCCCTCTTCCCAGTCCTGGTGGGTAAATTCAGCTAAGCCCATGGCTTCAATACCTTTCCCTTCCCATTGACTTCATGCAAATGTCTCTCTCTTTCTCTGATTTAATTTTTTGGTTGTTTTTGTGATTTACACCATTGGGGAGTCATTTTTTTTTTTAATTAAGCATTTTTTTTTTTTCTTTAAGATCCTCCTTTAAAATGCAAGTAATCATGGAACTCATACTGATTAAGCTATTAAGACTCTGGGAGGTAGGACTTAAGAAATTAACACTTTATTCTATTCTTGGGCACTAGCGGTCTCTGGAAAAAAGGCATTGAAGAGGGGCTGGGAGGAGAAAACATGAAGAAAGGGAGATAGGCACATATCACCCCATTTTGCTTAGGAATGGTCTGAGCTGGACACAGGTAGGGAATAGATGAAGAGAGAAACTCAAAAAGCTGTTGTCTGTAGAGGATGAAGGTGAAGTGTTTGTCAAGCCTGTTAGATTGAAAATGATCCTTCAGGGATTCACAAAATCTCAGGTTTAAGGGAGAGGCCCTCTAAAAAATGCTGGGTCTCCCTGAACCTAAGTGAAAATCTTACACAAGTCTACAGGTATTATTCCTAGGAGTTTGTCCTAAAGAAATAACTAGAGGCCTGGTACGGTGGCTCAAGCCTGTAATCCCAGCACTTTGGGAGGCCGAGGCGGGTGGATCACAAGGTCAAGAGATCGAGACCATCCTGGTCAACATGGTGAGACGCCGTCTCTACTAAAAATACAAAACATTAGCTGGGCATGGTGGCGTGTGCCTGTAATCCCAGCTACTCAGGAGGCTGAGGCAGGAGAATTGCCTGAACCCAGGAGGCGGAGGTTGCGGTGAGCCGAGATCACGCCATTGCACTCCAGCCTCGGTAACAATAGTGAAACTCTGTCTCAAAAAAAAAAAAAAAGAAATAACTAGAGAAATGGCCAAAGATGCAGCATGCCCTTTGAATAATGTTGTATTGTTCTGTGTTATTTCATTATAACATTGATGATAAAAAAAAAATAGATTCCCAGTTGGGGCCACTGTCTGTATGGAGTTGGCATATTCTCCCTATGTCTGTGTGGGTTCTCTCCAGGCACTATGGTTTCTTCCCATATCTCAGAGATGTGCATTTTAGGTTAATTGCTGTTTTTAAGTTGTTCCAGTGTGAGTGAATGCATGTGTGTGCGTGTGTGTGTGCGTGTGTGTGTGTGTGCACGCGCCTTCTGATGGAAAAGGCATTCTGGCCATGACTGATTTCTGCCTCATGCTCCGTGCTGCTAGAATAGGCTCCAGCCACTTGAGACCCTGACTTAGAATAAGTGGATTGGAAAGAATGAATGCAAATTATCATAAAATAAAAATTTGTAAAATATATGAGAATCATACAATTTCATGACAATAAACAGTATGGGACAAAAGCTTTCAGAGGGCCCACCATATTGGTTAGTATTTCATTTTTAACTGTCTGGTGCTTGGAGGTACTCCTTACAATTTTTGCTTTGCCAATATTTATTCCTTGATTTAATCCACTACCATTACAACCATTCACAGATTCACCAAAAATTGAGCAAATAGTTATCATACTTGTTTTTATTAATAGCTCACATTTATTTTGATGTTTAATATTAGAAGTGCTTTAGGCCTTTCTTTAGAAGTTTGATGATATATTTGTGACCAGAAATATGCCATAGGAACTTAACTCTTGTTTATATCAATTAGCCTATGATAAAATGGTTTCATTATTTGTCATTTCTCTTAAAGTTGCAGTTTCCAACAATGTTAGTGAGAACTTACTGCACAAGAGTATTCATCATTGTAATACATATTATTTTAAAAATCTGAAAATATACTAAATGTTGAAGAGTGGGAAACTATTTCAGGAAAATTAAACAGATTGTCCTTACACTGAAATATGTTTCACTAATTAAAATCATATTTTAAAGAATATTTAATAACATAGATGCTAATGGCATAATGCAAACTAAAAAATTAGAATTTTAATATTTAATAGAATTGTAACATTAGGTGACAGTGTATACGTTACTTCCTCCCACTTTTCCAGTGAAAAACTATTTTATCTCTAAGAAATATGATAGAACTCTCCAAAGTTCATAGAGTTAGCCTTGCAAACTGTGTAATATAGAGTATGTTACAGTTTTACTTATTCTATAAATGCAAAAGCAGAAAATATTTTATTAAGATATAATATAAAAATCAACTATTGCCAAGTCCAAATTCGCACAACTCTGTGTATTAATGTGATGGCAAAAAAGGCTAGAAGGAAATACATTAGACTGCTAACTGCATCTCTGAAAGGTGAAGCTATAGGTGATTTCAATTTTCACTGTGGTGTTTTAAAATGTTTTTAGCATTTTCCACAATAAACAAGAACCACTTTTTCTAACTGGGTTATTATTTTATTTTATTTTATTTTATTTATTATTTTTTTTTGAGACAGAGTTTCACTCTTGTTACCCAGGCTGGAGTGCAATGGCGCGATCTCGACTCACCGCAACCTCCGCCTCCTGGGTTCAGGCAATTCTTCTGCCTCAGCCTCGTGAGTAGCTGGGATTACAGGCATGCACCACCATGCCCAGCTAATTTTTTGTGTTTTTAGTAGAGACGGGGTTTCACCATGTTGACCAGGATGGTCTCGATCTCTTGACCTCGTGATCCACCCGCCTCGGCCTCCCAAAGTGCTGGGATTACAGGCGTGAGCCACTGCGCCCGGCCAGCGGGTTATTATTTTATTAATCTGCAGAGTCAAAGTCAGTATAACATGGGGCTGTCTCCATTTTTGTTGCTGGCATGAGCTCAGTTTAACAATCTCTAATAAAAACAAGAGTCATTTTATTCTCTGATGTCTCATTCAAAGCAGTGGCTTTCCTTCTGATATTCCTGGCAGGTTTGTAGAGGTGGTGGGTGATTAACAAGTCCTCTTGCTTTCCCAGACATTGAAACTTCATCTGTGTCTGGGTGACGCTGGGCAACTGTTGTCTTTTGGAATAATCTATAGGCATATGTATTCTATGTTTAATGTCGGATTTAGGATGAAAAGTCCTATCTGCTCTCTCTGGCTCACACAACCCCTAGAGCCATGTATCTGTCACATCAACGTATTACAAGGTTTAAAAGGTTTTGCAGTTCTGATCAGGAGCAAATACACAGGTCACTCCCCAAATCAGTGAGACCCTGGCAAGTTATGTCTCCTCCCAGAACAAATAAAGGTTCTTAAATCTAGAGAGGAAATAGCAAATCTTTGAGGAATTTGGCTCAAGTATTGTCTAAGGAAGATTCCAGCAAAAATTCTCTTGAGTGTGTGTTTTAA